>NC_091441.1:2015000-2690654 GCF_964237555.1 Oryctolagus cuniculus | reverse complement strand
CCTCTCCCTCTCCCTCTCTCCTCACTCTCTCTCTCTCTCCCTCTCCTCTCTCTCTCTCTCTCCCTCTCTCTCTCTCTCTCCTCCCTCCCTCTCCCTCTCTCTCTCCCTCTCCCTCTCCCTCTCTCTCTCTCTCCCTCTCTCTCTCTCTCCTCTCCCTCTCTCTCCCTCTCTCTCTCCCTCTCTTCTCTCCCTCTCTCTCTCTCTCCCTCTCTCCCTCTCCCTCTCCCTCTCCCTCTCCCTCTCCCCTCTCCCTCTCTCCCTCTCCCTCTCCCTCTCCCTCTCCCTCTCCCTCTCCCTCTCCCTCTCCCTCTCCCTCTCTCTCTTCCCTCTCTCTCTCTCTCTCTCTCTCTCCCTCTCCCTCTCCCTCTCCCTCTCCCTCTCCCTCTCTCTCTCTCCCTCTCTCTCTCTCTCGCTCTCTCTCTCTCCCTCTCTCTCTCTCTAACTCTGCCTTTCAAATTAATAAAATGGCCCAACAAGAACGCTCCACGCAGCACAAGCCACAGCTTCCCATGGACGGCTCGGCCGGCTACGTCTCCCCGGAGCACTTGTGAGCTCACGGCCTGGTGGGTTTATTGTCCACCCACAGTGCCTGTGAGCACTGCAGGCCCTGACATCTGTAGCACTGGACTCTGCTCCCACTCACAAAATGGAAACCCCGTCCAAGGCCAAATGCATGCACGTGTCGGCCTTCATTTCCGGTCCAAATGACAGATTCTGAGCCTGGCTTATTGTTTCAGTTATTCAAGTTCATTGACCCAAAGGGGCTGGTAGAACACGATGGTAGCCCCAGATGCCGCGTGGGAACAAGTCTTCACTCACACAGCACAGGGTGGAGGGAGCCGGGAACCTCACGGTGCGGCACCAGGGCCTCGTGCCAGTCAGGCACCGGAACTACAGAACGGCAGTGTCCACACCGGCCTCTGCTGGCTCTGCCCTGCCGGCTTCTGCTCTCACAAGGCGCCATGTCCTCACGAGCTGCCCCTGCCGCCCCGAGACCAACCGTGACAGCTGGGGCTGGGGCCGGCACTTGGTGCAGCTGTTGGCACTTCAGACAGCCTCATCCCGGTTCAAACCCGGGTTCCTCCGCGTCCGCTCCGGCTTCCTGCTAACGCACACCCGCAGACAGCACGTGGCGGCTCCCGTGGCTGGGTCTCCGCCACCCACACGGGAGACCTGGTTTGAGTTCTGGGCTCCCGGGCTGGGCCTCATGCAGCCCCGGCTACTGCAGGCATTTAGGGAGTGAACCAGTAGATAGCAAACTCTCTGCGTCTCTCTTTTCCCCCTGCCTTTCAAATAAAATGAAAATAAATGAATTTTTTAAAAGATCATGGGTGATGGAATTAAATTTATTTTTAAAAACAATACACTAGCCGGCGCCGTGGCTCACTAAGCTAATCCTCCGCCTTGCGGCGCCAGCACACCGGGTTCTAATCCCTGTTGGGGCGCTGGATTCTGTCCCAGTTGCCCCTCTTCCAGGCCAGCTCTCTGCTGTGGCCCGGGAGTGCAGTGGAGGATGGCCCAAGTGCTTGGGCCCGGCACCCCATGGGAGACCAGGAGAAGCTCCTGGCTCCTGCCATCAGATCAGTGCGGTGCGCCAGCTGCAGCGTGCCAGCCGTGGCGGCCATTGGAGGGTGAACCAATGGCAAAGGAAGACCTTTCTCTCTGTCTCTCTCTCTCACTGTCCATTCTGCCTGTCAAAAAAAAAAAAAAAAAAAAACAATACGCCAGTGCTAAGGACAATTCATGAGGTGGGGAGGTGGGGAAGGCAAAGTGCGGAATGCTACCCAGTCCAGGAAGCTGTGTGTAAGGTTCTTTCGCAGGCCGTGTGCACGCATGCTACACCCCAGCACACTCATCCGTCCTACCCATGGGGATGAAGGCCACCTACCTGTCGGCCCAGGGTCCTGACAGCCCCGACACGGACTTTGGCTTAGGAGAGGTTTGCTGACAGCTGTTTCTTGCTAAAGAAAGCCAATCCATTTTCAGTCAGAACAGGACCAAACACGTGCCTGATGTCCTCTAACGCCCAGCGGCCATCGGACAGGTCTGACTCAGCGCTGCAAGGCCGCCGCCGGCTGCAACTAGGACGCACGAGAGCCAGCAGCCTCACGCTCAGGCGCTGCTTCCGATGGCCAAGAGACACTTCAGCAAGGCGCAGGCGCACCTGCCCCAGGCAGGCTGTTTCCAAGGAGGCCCCGGGGCTGAGAACGCAGGCACAACGCCTTTCCCACTCTGCTCCCTTCGGCCAAGGCTCCCGCTTGCGTGCAGGCCCGAGCCGCGTGTGCAGTCAGCCCCGCCTCAGACCCGTCCTGCTGCCCCCGGAACCTTAGGCAGTTTCCCCACACCCATCACACGCGTGTGCCCTGCGGGCTCCCTCGCCCGCCGGGACCCTGGACCCCAGGACGGCAGGCAGCACACAGGCCTTGCCTTTGTGGAGGGATGAGGTGACCTATCAATCACCTCCCCGCTCGGACACGTGCTCCCAGCACACCCTGCATCGCAAACGGCTGTGCACAGTTTCTCAGGAACGCCATGGCGGCCACAGTGTGGCCAATCAAAGGGACAGCGGCCGAGTCCTCAGGATACTGGAGGGCACCCATTCGTGGTCGCTGAAACGCACGCATCGGGTTAGCCTCCAAACTGCCACTTTTTTGCTTTTAACCAGAGGTGAGAGAAATTGGCCAAAAAACAGAAATACAAACACGCTGTAACTGAAGTGGACAGCAAAAGGCAAACAGCAGGAGCCTCTTCCAAGAGGAACGAGCTGAGTGGCGTCGGGAAGCGGGCCCCACCCCAGGGTGCAGGTGCAGGGTGCACAGGCAGCCTTCCTGGGGGAGGGGGAGGCCTGGCCCGGGGTTTGATGCCCCCCCCCGGCAGGGGCGGCAGCCCTGATCCAGAGGGAGCCCAGTAACTGCACAGAGACGGGGAACACCGAGCTCCTGTCGGCGCTTTGGTCACATTAATTTTTTGAAATAATCCACGGCCCAACAAAACAGGCTTGGTTAAGTACACATTGCACATCCACAGAATGGACGTTTGCAACCCTTAACAGTGATGTTAAGGCACCGAAGATGTGCAGAACAGTGTGTGAAATACCATCCAGCCGGAGAGCGCAGCATAGCACAGCCTCTTAGATTGTTATACACCACACCACACCGCACGTTCGGACTCACATTCACAAAATACTCTTCTAAGATTTATTTGTTTATTTGAAAGGCAGAGTTATAGAGAGAAAGAGAGGGAGAGACAGAGAGAGAGATCTTCCAGCTGCTGGCTCACTCCCCAAATGATCGCAACAGCTAGGCTAGACCTGGCTAAAGCCAGAAGCTTCTTCCGTGCCTCCCACATGGGTGCAGGGGCCCGAGCCCTTGGAACACCTTCCACTGCTTCCTCCGGCCGTAGCAGGGTGTTGGATCGGAAGCAGAGCAGCCGCACTTGACCAGAGCCGGTATGGGACGCCGGCATCGCAGGCGGCAACTTCATCCGCTACACCGCAACGCCAGCTTCCTATTCACCAAATATTAAGTGGGGTTCTCCCTTCACCATGGGATTTGAGACTAGAATTCTTTTTTGTTTTTTTTTTTTTTTTTTTTTTGACAGGCAGAGTGGACAGTGAGAGAGAGAGACAGAGAGAAAGTTCTTCCTTTGCCATTGGTTCACCCTCCAATGGCCGCTACAGCCGGCGCATCATGCTGATCCAAAGCCAGGAGCCAGGTGCTTCTCCTGGTCTCCCATGGGGTGCAGGGCTCGAGCACCTGGGCCATCCTCCACTGCACTCCCAGGCCACAGCAGAGAGCTGGACTGGAAGAGGAGCAACCGGGACAGAATCTGGCGCCCCAACTGGGATTAGAACCCAGGATGCCAGCGCCACAAGGCGGAGGATTAGCCTATTGAGCCACGGCGCCGGCCTTAGAATTCTTCTTAACTACACTTTCTATTTTAAAAAAATACCACTTGTAGTCTGAAGCTGAAGGGAGACCATCTGGAATAAAAACGAACAACAGTAGAGGAAACAGCTGGCACAGGTGCAAGCTGGAGGGGGTGGGAAAGGCCCACAGAGAGGGGGAGGGTGAAGGGAGGGGGAGGGGAGGAGGAAGAGGAGACGGGGGGGGGGGGAGTCCAATAGATAGGGGGAGAGGGAAAAGGGAGGGGAGGGGGAGGGAAGGGGGAGGGGAAGGGGAGGGGAAAGGGAGGGGGAGGGAAAGGGGAGGGGAGGGGAAGGGGAGGGGGAGGGAGGCCCAGCGATGCCGCCGCTGCCGCCAATCCTGGGCGTTCCTGCCTCGGCCTCTGGTCAGCTGGCTCACTTGTTCCCAGAGTGCAAGGGCGTGGCCATGCACGGCTTCCTGCGCCATCTCTGGACGTAACCAAACCTGAGCACCGCGCGCTGCATGGCGGCAGGGCGGCCCAGAGAGGAGCAAGGGCTCCACGCTGGAGCTCAGCCCACAGAAGGGCCACCGTTAGCCGATGACCTGCACACACACGTGACGCCCTCTGGCCTCTCTCCTTCCCAAGAACAGTGTTCCTAATCTAAAGGGAGCCAAGGCTGCCTGGAAGACAGGCTGGCATTCACCAGCGTGGTGGGTCTTTAAAACAGCCCCACGTGAGAGGCACCACGCCACACCCAGACCTGTAATGGCACTGCCGCTGAGACCTGGTGACATCTAAGTTACCGAGAGAGAGAGCGCGTGAACTCCCCCCCGGGGTGTGGGCCCTGCTCCTCCGACAAAGAAGACACGTCGCCGGTGCCCTTGTCCCACATCAGAGAGCCTCCCGGTCCCTTAGCCAGGACACTCCCAGCAACCTGCTCACAGCCACCAAGGCGGCACCAGGAACTTGCGACAACCAGCAGGGGCGCCCACGGCTTCACCGGGAACAGCACCGGAAGGGCTGCGACACTCGCTCGGCCTCAGCTTTATCCTCGTGTCAGCACGGCGGCGGCACCCACCTTCCCAAGCTCTGTTGTCCGCCTACGGCCAGAAGGCTGCCTTCGGGGAGCACCACCACAACCGCCCAGCGAGTGATGGGTCCCCACGTCGCAGCACGCATGCTGATGTCGGACGGTCCACGCCCTGTGTGCGGTGTGCAGACCACGTGCCTGAGTCACCACACCCTGGGACACCAGCAGACTCGCAGGGTCCATTCTGGCTGCCGAGAGAAACCCGCATGGCTGCCGTGGAGAGCAGGAAGAGCCAGGGGCTTGGAGAAGGCAGCTGGGGGCCTCGCCAGCCTGGCTCCAGTCCATCAGAAGGGCTGTCAGCGAAGCACACCCTTCTGGGCACCCGTGTTCCCAAAGTCCAAGACAAAGAGGGGAAACCCCGCAGTGCCACACCTGCCATCGGCCTGGGACCATCACGGTGCGGTCAGTGAGGAGCTGCATGGGCCTTCGACGCCCTCTGCCCTCTGCCCTCTGCGGGTGAGTGACAGGGATTGGACAGCGGCGCACCTGCAAATGAGTGGCACCAGATCCTTTGACGAGCAGAACAGTTGGCCTTAATTACTTTGCTTTTTCGCAGAGCCCCACCAGAAAGGAAGGGACCTTGACAATGCATCGCCTGCTCCCTACAGGGGCTGGAACTTTTGGTGCAAGGAGGAAGAGGTCAGAGCTTCCTTCCCTCCATCCTGTCTCCCGTTCCTTCTCTTACAGAAGGACGGTGACAGCTATGGCTGTGGTCGGCAGAGTCTCCCAGTTTGAGCCAGCGATGGCCAGGAGCAAGGACGCAGCCTGTGCAGGCAGAGGTCAGAGCTGAGGGGTGGTCACTGGGTTGCACAGATGTGAGACAGGACCAGCGAAGGCCGCACAGCGGGCAGGGAGGTGAGCAGGTGCAGGCCGCGAGTTCTGACCAGGAGTGAAGACCAGCGTGCAACTGAGATGCCTTCGTGCCATCGCCTTGGAGCCTGGCCCAGGAGGCAGACCAGGATTCAGGGGCGGGCGTTCAGGGTCCTGACCTGCAGATAAGCGAAATGGCTGGATCCTCCCCAGATGTCACCGCAGGCACCTTAGCACCAGGGCTGCACAGGGTGCACGGTGCGGGGTCAGGGACCCGCGGGGCACACTAACGGCACGTCCTCTCTGCTCCCTGGGTCACAGTTGAGTAGGTGAATGACCCCACACGCATGTGCATGAGGGTCCCTGAGCTGAGGCTGCAGAGAGTCAGTCTGTCTGTACACGCATGGTGCACACACATGGGGAGCCAGGGGCAAAGAGAATGCGGAGAAAACAAAGTGGTTCCAGTTTAGCTCATCACGTCCCCTAGGCCCCAGGAATCCACACGGAGCTCAGACGGGCGAAGGAGGGGGGGGACGTGTCTCTGGATGTCAGTAGAAAAAGTCATCCCACAGGAATTGCAAGAAATGCAGGGACACCCCAGTGCCAGGCAGTGACAGAGTGGGGGGAGCTGGTGCCTTCCCCTGGACCAAGCTGGGAGGCAGCCAAGCAAGCAGCTGAGTTTGGCCCCTGGGCACAGAAGCCAGCTTGGCCAGAGTGGCCTCTCCCTGTGGAGCCCCCAGGGTCCTCAGCAGAAGACCCAGGGACCTGCAGAGGCCCTGGGATCCGAGACACAGGAACAGTCAAAACCAAGCTGCCCGACCCTGCGAGGGGCTGTGGGGTGGCTCCCGTGTCCCAGGGGTGAAATCTGCCACGCTAGTAGTAAGCATTCCATGGCCACAGCCGTGTGCGGCGGCTGGGCTTGGCACCCGTCGTCTCACGCAGCCACTGCAGCAGCCCTGGGTGGTTCGTGCTGGAAGTCGGGGCTCGGGAGCCTTGGCAGCACCCCCAGGGTTGCCCAGCAGGGAAGCGGCAAAGGCCAAGTTGAGCCTGAGCAGCCTTAATGTGGAGCCCACGCTCATGGCTCCTGGGGAAGCCGTACCCAGGAACCTGGGTACGTACCTGGGAAGGCGTACCCAGGCCGGCTTCACGGGCACGCGACAGGGACCTGGGCTTGGGCCCAGTGCTCTGTGGTTGCCATCACGATTTTACCTTCGAATTTGTGTTTGTAAGTGAAGCCCACGGCATAACGGGGCATCGCCAGGGTCACATGCAGAGGAGGGAGTGCTCTTGGGCTCACCCACTCAAGAGGTAAGGGGATCTCAGGTGCCTGCGAGGGAAGGTCCTGGGCTGGACTTCAGGGAGGGCGGGCAGCCGGGGGCATCCTGCAGCTCGTGGTTACACATGGGTGGCCCCAGGGCCTGGGAGGTCTGGACCAGCCCACAGGCACACCTGGCCGAAGGAGGTGTGATGTCCCACAGCAAACAGAAACCCCGGGACTGTGAGAGAAGGGCGGAAGGAGGGGGCAGCCTTGGTGTGGCACCTGCACCTCTGACGACACCTTTCTTCCCGCTCCTGGAAGGAGGAGTCGGCCACGCTCCTTTTTCACTGGATCCTACAAATCATGGAACCGGGCCAGGCTGTACAATCCCCGTGGGAGCACAGAGGGCCTGACCGCCACGGCTGTATGGGAAATGCGGGGGAAACGCTGGGGACTGAACACGCATGATGGCCGTGGAGGACAGGTGCAAAACAGGTCACGGCACAAAGAGCCGTGCCCCCGGGCCCCTCGTGAATACGATCCAATTCAGCGCTTCCCTGACGACAGGCACCGCACCGGTCACCAAGTCCCTCGAGGGGGTGAACAACATCCGGGGAAGCCCATGGCTGGCTGCGACCGGGAGCCAGGGCACTGTGCTGGGGCAAAGGACAGGACGGAAAAGGAGGGCTTGGGACGATCGGTCTGGAGTCAGGAACGGTGACTGCACCAGGAGGACAGACCCACCCTCGGGATTCCCGGCCGAACACGGCAATCACCGTGACCTCCACAGCCTCCTGGAGCTGCGGGCGAGCGCTGGCGCCCAGCGCCCACTGAGGTTCTCGGCACTCTCGCACATACAGCAGTGCACGCAGCACACGCACACGGTGCACACACACTGCACACACACACAGTGCACACACACCCCATGGCAGCACACACACACAGTGAACACACAGCACACACACACGCACATGGTGCACACACACACCCCACGGCAGCACACACACACAGTGCACACACACCCCATGGCAGCACATACAATGAACACACAGCACACACACAGTGCACACACACTGCACACACACACAGTGCACACACACTGCACACACACACACCACAGCAGCACACACACACAGTGCACACACACACACACCCCACGGCAGCACACACACACAGTGCACACACACACACACACCCCACGGCAGCACACACACACAGTGCACACACACCCCATGGCAGCACGTACAATGAACACACAGCACACACACAGTGCACACACACTGCACACACACACAGTGCACACACTGCACACACACACCCCACAGCAGCACACACACACACAGTGCACACACACACACACATACCCCATGGCAGCACATACAGACAATGAACACACACAGTGCACACACACTGCACACACACCCCCACGGCAGCACACACACACAGTGCACACACATACACACAGTGCATACACACACACACATACACACAGTACACACAGTGCATACACACACACACACCACAGCAGCACACACACACAGCAGTACACGCAGCACACACACACACTGCACATACACACACCCCATGGCAGCACACACACACAGTGCACACACACACATAGCACATGCACACACACACACCTCACGGCAGCACACACACAGTGAACACACAGCACATACACACAGTGCATACACACATACACATACACACACAGCACACACAGTGCATACACACACACACACACCCCCCACAGCAGCACACACACACAGCAGTACACGCAGCGCACACACACACACACCCCATGGCAGCACACATACACAGTGAACGCACAGCACACACACACATAGCACATGCACACACACACATACCCCACAGCAGCACACACACAGTGAATACACAGCACACACACACACAGGGCACACACACAGTGCACACACACAGTGCACACACACCCCATGGCAGCACACACACAGTGAACACACAGCACACACACACATAGCACACTCACAGTGCACACACACACTATCACACACAGCACACACACACAAACACACACACCCCACAGCAGCACACACACACAGTGCACACACACATACACATAGCACATACCCACACATACACACAGTGCATACACGCACACACACCCCACAGCAGCACACACACACAGTGAACACACAGCACACACACACATAGCACATGCACACACACTCTATGGCAGCACACACACACAGTGCATACACACACATACACCCCACAGCAGCACACACACACAGTGCACACATAGTACACACATAGAACATACACACACATACACACACACAGTACACACACACACCACAGCAGCACACACATGCACAGTGCACACACAGCACACACACACACATACACACAATGCATATACACGCACACACCCCACAGCAGCACACACACATACACACACACACTCCACGGCAGCACATACACACATACACACAGTGCACACACAGCACACACATAGCACATACACACACACCCCACGGCAGTGCACACACACACACACACCATGGCATTACACACACACCACGGCAGCACACACACACAGTGCACATACACACACACAGTGCACACACACACTATAGCACACACAGCAGCACACACAGACAGTACACACAGCACACACACACACACATACAGCCCATGGCACCACATACACACAGCACACACACACACACACCACGGCAGAACATACACACATACACACAGTGCATTCACACACACATAGCACATACACACACATAGCACGTACACACACATATGCCACAGCAGCACACACACACTATAGCACACATACAGCACACACACGCACAATAACACACACACAGTGCACACACAGCACACACATACAGCACATACACACACACACACCACAGGACACCCACACAGCACACACACACATCAGTACACACAGAGTGTGCACACATACACAGACACCACAGCAGGACACCCACATAGTACACACAAAGTGCACACATGGCACACACACATACACACTATAGCACACACAGCATGCACACACACAAACACCCCACCACAGGACACCCACACAGTACACATACACAGCAGCACACCCACACACTACACACATACACAGTACATACACAACGTGCACACACACACATACCACTCCGCAGGACATCCACACAATAAACACACACAGTACACACAAAGTACACACATGGAACACACATTCACACTATAGCACACACACACGTACACCCCACCACAGGACACCCACAGAGTACACACACACACAGTACACACACAGCCTGCACACACACACACCCCTCTGCAGGACACCCACACAGTAAACACACAGTACACACACACAGCAGCAGCACACACACACATACCACAGCAGGACACCCACACAGTACACACACACACAGTACACACATGGCACACACACACATACACACTACAGCACACACAGTACACACACAGCATGCACACACACACCCCACCGCAAGACACCCACACAGTACACACACACATCAGTCAGTACACACACAGTACACATACACAGCGTGCACACACACACACAGTACACATACACAGCGTGCACACACACACACACACACACAGCAAGCCCATTCCCAAGCAGCACAGAGCATCTCTGGAAAGCAATGGTCCTCGTCCCCTGCCCTCCAGACCTCCCGGGGCCATGGGTCCTCGTCCCCCGCCTTCCAGACCTCCCGGGGCCACGGGTCCTCGTCCCCCGCCTTCCAGACCTCCCGGGGCCACGGGTCCTCGTCCCCCGCCTTCCAGACCTCCCGGGGCCACGGGTCCTCGTCCCCCGCCTTCCAGACCTCCCGGGGCCACGGGTCCTCGTCCCCCGCCTTCCAGACCTCCCGGGGCCACGGGTCCTCGTCCCCCGCCTTCCAGACCTCCCGGGGCCACGGTCCTCGTCCCCGGCCTTCCAGACCTCCCGGGGCCACGGGTCCTTTTTCCCCGCCTTCCAGACCTCCCGGGGCCAAGGGTCCTCGTCCCCCGCCTTCCAGACCTCCCGGGGCCACGGGTCCTCGTCCCCCGCCTTCCAGACCTCCCGGGGCCACGGGTCCTCGTCCCCCGCCTTCCAGACCTCCCGGGGTCATGCAGGGCGAAGGGTGCTGGGAGCGCAGCTGCAGCCTCTCTCCACGGGGACAGGAGCTGCTGGAAGGGATGGGTACAGAACTGACGACAAGGACACAGCACAGCCCACGGCAACCAGAAAAGTATGCGGGCGTTATCCGCATCCAGGTCAAAGGACGGTTCCGAGTGTCACTCCGTGCGCTGAGTACCGGCTCCGTGGCAGACAGACGGCGGGGAAAGAGTGCGGACACCAGGCACCCACTTCGGGGATTTCCATGTCCTGAATGCAACGTGGAGCAGGACTGACCCAGCAGGGGACTGAGGCTACGGGCTTCTCAGGGAATAGTTGAGAAAAGAAAGAAACGATGACTAATTAGCTTTTGGCGGGACATAAGGAGCCATGGAATCCTGCGGTGTCTCGGGTCCTCTGGGCAGTGGGACAAGAAGCCCTGCCCTGCTGTAGCCCTGGACCCCGCACTGCCCCCTGCAGCCCCCACTCCCGTCCAGCCCCACCCGGCCCCTCCGCCCACACTCCACCTTTCATTTGTTCCTCCCTTGGGAATGCTCTCCCCTGCCTATTCCCAAGGCAAATTCCTACTCTTCCCTCAGGTGTGAGTGCCAACTCACTTCCAGGAGGACTTCTCTGGCCCCGCCTCCAAACCTAAATCAGGACTCCCATTTTACAGACGTCCATGCGGCTTTGGATCCATCCGTGCGTGTGTTCATTAAACACCTTCTGAATGAACAAACAGACCATGATGAGATCTTCCCGTTTGTACTAACAACCAGCTCACGGGCCTCCCCTTGTCTGCAAGGACAGCTTGTCAAGTTATCTTCCTGCAATCCAGATACGTAATTTCTCTCCTAATTTTCTCAGTTAATAACGTTTAAAGTGTTCAAAGGGAAAAAATGCAACGGGACACACAGCGCTTGTTTCAGTTATATTTCAGTGTTCAACAGACGTTTCCAGGACACCACTTATATGAGAGCCCCGAGCGAAGAGGCGAAGAGGCCGCTGGCCTCGCGCTGAGACCAGCTTTCTCCTCCAGGCTCCTCTCTCACAGCGACGCCCACAAGACTGCGCCAGCCAAAGAGCGTGCCGAGTGGGAGTCGCCATCCGGTTATTCTCCACAACTACAGCGACATTTGTCTGTTTCCTGCCACCGCCTCAACTTCTCCACCCGCGGGCTGTTTCTATGTCTTCAGAAGACATCAATCCAGCAGCAGACATTTCTGTGAATTCCAAATCTCAGAGACGCCACCACGCCTTCTCCTTCCTCTCTTCCTTGTCTTCTGGCTCCACCAAAGCGCAGCCCAGCATAGGGTTTAGCAGCATGATCATGACCCATCCGCAGCCAGTTCACGGTTATATAATCTAGAATGTATCTAAAAATAACAAACGGCCAGATTGACCCCAGAATCTCGTATTACAGCCACTTAGCTGCCTTACCACGATGTGAAGGCAGGATTTCTGTGATACTGTAAGTTCACAGTAACAGTTCCTGAAATGAGTTCCTGATTTTTTCTCTTCTGCAATCTTGCATTATCAGCAGAAGCTTCTGCAGTTTCTGAAAGTATTACTATCGCGAAAGAAACAGTCTGCAAATCCCCAATGACAACTTCTTTCACGAAACAATTTTAAAATTACATAACTGATTTACAGTGGCTGCTAAATTCTTTCTATTAATAGTGCAAATTAAATTCTGATTCTCCAAGCAGACATTCCAGGAGGAGCCTCCTTATTTTGGTTCATTACAAACCCAGCCGCAGAGTGGTCGATCTCCGGGGACGCCCCATGCCACAACAGGTGCACCCCGGAGGCGCTGAGTTCTGCCCACCACTCCATACAGACACTGCACTGCCACTTGCACACGTGGGGGCCTCCTCTGGCTTTACGTGTCATGGTCTCACTCAGTACTGACTGGCCCGCCTCCTGTGTTTCCACAGGAGCCCCACCAGCTGCTGGTATTGTGGCCTCTTTATTTTTTCCTTAGCACATTTTCTTGGCTTCAGCCATGAGTCTAATCACTCAGATATTTATTTTCAATCTTATCTTCTCCTAAGTGTTCTGTGTTCCCAGGTAATCTTAGGATACTGTTATTTATGTGTGTGTGTGTGCGTGCGTGCGTGTGTGTGATGTAGTCATGAATACAATGGTGGTGATGACAGTGCAGGTGCTGAAGGTGAGAGAGACAATGATGATGACGGTGTTGCTTGTGGTGTTGGTGGCGACGATTATAATGGTATTGATGATGGTGATCATGATAATGGCAATGAGGAGGAGGAGGATGGCAATGACTGATGGTGACGGTGATGATGGTGACAGTGATGATCATGGTGGTGGCGGTGGTGATGATGGGGATGGTGACAGCGGTGGCAGTGATGATCATGGTGATGGTGGGGGGGGATGGTGGTGATAATGGTGACAGTGATGATGGTGACGGTGATGACGGTGACGGTGATGATCATGGTGGTGGCAGTGGTGTGATGGGGATGGTGACAGCGATGGCAATGATGATCATGGTGATGGTGGTGGTGATGGGGATGGTGGTGATAATGGTGACGCTGACAGTGATGATGGTGACGGTGATGATAGTGCTGGTGGTGTGGTGGGGTTGGTGGTGGTGGGGATGGTGGTGGGGATGGTGGGGTACTGATGGAATAGTGACAGTGATGATCATGGTGATGGTGGTGGTGATGGTGGTGGGGATAGTGGTGAGGATGGTGGTGATAATGGTGACACTGACAGTGATGATGGTGACGGTGATGACGGTGACGGTGATGATCATGCTGGTGGTGATGGTGAGGATGGTGGTGGGGATGGTGGAGGTGGGGATGGTGGTGATGATGATGATGGTGATGGTGGTGGTGGGGATGGTGGTGGTGATGATGATGGTGGTGGTGATGATGATGGTGATGGTGGTGGTGGGGATGGTGGTGGAGAGGATGGTGATGATGGGGATGGTGGTGGAGAGGATGGTGGTGGGGGGATGGTGGTGCTGGTGATGGTGGGGATGGTGGTGGGATGGTGGGGGTGGGGTGGGGGGGATGGTGGGGGGGGTGGGATGGTGGTGGTGGGATGGAGGTGGTGGTGATGATGGGGATGGTGTGGTGGGGATGGTGGTGGGGATGGTGGTGGTGGGGATGGAGGTGGTGGTGGCAGTGGGGATGGTGGTGGTGATGATGGTGGTGGTGATGATGGTGGTGGTGATGATGGTGGTGGTGGGATGGTGGTGGGGATGGTGGGGGGGGTGGGGGGTGGGATGGTGGTGGTGGGATGGAGGTGGTGGGATGGAGGTGGTGGGATGGAGGTGGTGGTGATGATGGGGATGGTGTGGTAAGGATGGTGGGGGGATGGTGATGATGGGGATGGTGGTGGTGAGGATGGTGATTTGGGGATGGTGGTGGTGAGGATGGTGATAATGGTAATGGTGGCAGTGGGGATGGTGGTGATAGGGATGGAGGTGGTGGGATGGAGGTGGTGGGGGTGGTGGAGAGGATGGTGGTGGAGAGGATGGTGGTGGGATGGTGGTGGTGGGATGGTGGTAGTGAGGATGGTGGGGGGATGGTGATGATGGGGATGGTGGTGGTGAGGATGGTGATGATGGGGATGGTGTGGTGGAGAGGATGGTGTGGTGGGGATGGTGGGGGTGGTGGTGGTGGTGGTGATGGGATGGTGGTGGAGGATGGTGTGGTGGGGGGTGGTGGTGGTGGGATGGTGGTGGTGGGATGGTGGTGGTGGGGGTGGTGGTCATGATTATGATGGCGATGGTGATGAGGATGTTGGTGACAGCGAGGATGATGGTATGACAGCATTGACAATGATGGCATCATCAGAATCTCAGCCTCATCACAGGAGAATGTGGTCACACGGAACATACGTTAGAGTAACAGAGAAAGGACAAACCCAGCGAATAGTCTGATCTGAAGAAGATAAAGACTCCACTATTGAGACCCAGGTCCAACCAAAACATCAGTACTTAGAACTTAGTACACATCACCGTGGCTTAAACATTTTACAAAACGAAGATGATGTCCCAGGCATTGTAAGGATGAAATACAAAAAGTGAAGAAATCATAGAAATTCAGAGCAGAACCAACCACACAGAGTTCTCAGTATGGAAGCCTTCCTATGTGTGTATGTAATTTGATAGATAGATAGATAGATGGATAGATAGATAGATAGATAGATAGATAGATAGATAGAACCAACCAGAGAGGGAAATCTTAGTAGTACTTATCCTTATGCTGCCCACAAATCCGTCTATGAATTTCTTCTGCCAGCCAACCACACGGGAGCTTTCCCAGGAGCCCCCGCCCGCGCTGGCCAGCAGGCAGCCTCCCCTCCTCTCCAGTGCTCCGTGCCTGCTGCCGTTACTGTGGTTAACAATTCCTTGTGGTAGACCGACTGTACAAACAGCCCCGGCCTCAGCCCTTCCCATCAGAGGTGGAATCTGTTTTCTCTGGATCTGGGCTGGCCTTGGGAACCACTCTGGCCGGTACAATGAGTTGGGTGCAGCCAGACACCAGCCTGGGCCTTGCGCGTCTCCACTCACTACCTCACCTGTCTGCCTTCGCTGCAGCAATGATCCGGCCGGACTGCTGAAGAATGAGACCAAAAAGAGCACTTGTCCCAGCTGAGCACCCAGCCTGAGAGAGAGCTTGGTCAAGGTCAGCAGAGCAGGTGCACACGCCCCCACGCCCCTCCCTGTGCCAGCCTGATGACCCGCTCCGCCTGGCCACCAGTTCATTCTGAACACTCAATTCTTGTCTCCTACCTTTATTGCGGTTCCCTACCTGGCACAGCCTCCATGAAACAAGCAAACGTGCAGGGTGTGCACCAGCACCTCCTGGGGAGCCCCACCCTGTCCCTGCCAGTCTCTCCACGCTGTGACCCTGGCACGCAGCCCGAGGGCTGTGATGGGGCCCCTTCCCGTCTCCATCACTGGTAAAATCGCAGGCCCCGAGGCTCAGACCTCTTGGTCCAGCTTTCCACAGGGCCGAGCCTCCGAGCTGACCCCAGGGAAGTGCAGGAGAAGTGAAGGAGGGGGCTCCATCCCCTGCCCTCCCAGTGTCCAGGGGCCCCATGTCCACATGGCCTTTCCCCTTCCCCCTTCCTGCCTTCCCTCCGACTTCCTCCCCGGGAGGTGCCCACTGCTCTGGACCAAACTGCATGCCCTCCCCCAACCCCAAGTTGATGCCCTAACCCCAGGGTGTTTGGGGACTGATCTCGCAGAAGAACTATGGTCGGGGGAGATACGGCTGCAGGAGGGGCCCTAATCCAGGGTGCTGGTGAAGAGGAGAGAGGCCTCAGAGGAAACCCACACTGCCAGCCCCTCCATCCTGCACGGCCTGAGTCCCACACGGCGAGAAAACCCATTCCTGCCACGAAGCCGCCTGCCCGCAGTGTCCTGTGCCGGGCATTCCCTTTCCAAGCAGGCCTTGTGTCCTCGCAGCCACAGCCCCCCACCCCTCCCCCACCAGAGCACGCACCCCTCACCACCTGCCCACGTTCCTGGCACACAGGGACAACGGGGCAGACCGTGGGTCTCCCCTCCAGGACCCCACCTCTCCCCTGCCTCCGTGGACTCACCCCAGCTCCCACACGACGACCGCTGCAGTTTCTGTCTCTAGCTGCACAGATCCATGAGCACAGCTGCCGTGATCAAGGTTACCCCCACACAGAACTCGCCCGCCCCCGTCTTCCCCACCCGAGAAGCTGCACCAGCACGGCTTGAGCACAGGCCCCAGGCCTGCCAGGGTCTCCCTGCACCGCCCTGGGGACACGGCCTGCAGCTGCCACCTCCCCTGCCCCAGCCTCTGCAGGGCCTCAGCACAGGTTGCTCAGAGAGCAGCTGTGCCAGCAGCAAACACGGGTGAGGCTCCGCATCCACGGGTCGGGCTCTGCTCGCTTAGACCAGACCTGCACATTCCACCTGCCGGGACGCCGCAGCGGCCACGCTCCAGACATGGACACACCCCCGGACCCCTCATGCCCCTGGCCCAGCTCTGCGCTCACCCCCAGGCCTAGGCCATGTGGCCACACCGAAGCCCTGCAAAGGCCCGGCTTCTCCCGTCCTTGCACTCTAGCCACCTCGCGCTGAACTGTGTGTCTGCTCATCCGCTTGCCGCATGCCTCCTGGGAGGACAGAGCCCCTCGGTGAGGGGGGGCAGGTGGAGGGAAGCCTTGTCCTGGATCCCCAACCCCTGAGGTGCCAGCAGGTACACACCCCGCATGGGAGGAGGTGACCGAGGCATTGTGCCTGGCCATCCACATCACTCTCCCAGCAGCAGTCTACCCAAGGGACAGTCACGGCGTCTTCCCATGTACAGACAGTCGTGGTGGCCCCAATGCACATGCAGTAGGTGCTTAATATATGTGTGCTGAAAAAAAAATGCAGCAAATAGATTTGAAATGGGATTGTGCTCCTGCACGGCCACGGTCTGCCATCTAGTGGCGGCAGGGGGCAGTGCACCAGAGGCAAAGCAACCTCCGGTCACCGCCATACTTGGTCCACGTAGAAGCATTGCACAGTGCAGACAACTCCTGCAGGTCTTCAGTGGAAGTGGGAGTATGAAAGGAAGCTGGCGTAAAGGGGTTTCTGGTGGGATCACCCGGCTCTTCTACCTAGACACAGCCCGGGTGACCCAGAGGCCTCGGGGGGGGGGGGGGCATATGGGGTGGTCCTGTCCCTGTTTCCTCAGTGGGCCTGGAGGTCGCCCGGGAGGCAACGGAGGAGCAGCCAGGAGAGTAGCCTGGTGGGGAGCAGGCGGGAGTGCAGGGGAGATGCAGGAGAGTAGCCTGCAGGGGAGGGGGTGGGAGTGCAGGGGAGATGCAGGAGAGTAGCCTGCAGGGGAGCGGGCGGGAGTGCAGGGGAGATGCAGGAGAGTAGCCTGCAGGGGAGGAGGCGGGAGTGCAGGGGAGATGCAGGAGAGTAGCCTGCAGGGGAGGAGGCGGGAGTGCAGGGGAGATGCAGGAGAGTAGCCTGCAGGGGAGGAGGCGGGAGTGCAGGGGAGATGCAGGAGAGTAGCCTGCAGGGGAGGGGGCGGGAGTGCAGGGGAGATGCAGGAGAGTAGCCTGCAGGGGCGCGGGCGGGAGTGCAGGGGAGATGCAGGAGAGTAGCCTGCAGGGGAGCGGGCGGGAGTGCAGGGGAGATGCAGGAGAGTAGCCTGCAGGGGAGGAGGCGGGAGTGCAGGGGAGATGCAGGAGAGTAGCCTGGTGGGGAGCGGGCGGGAGTGCAGGGGAGATGCAGGAGAGTACAGGGAGCGGGCGGGAGTGCAGGGGAGATGCAGGAGAGTAGCCTGCAGGGGAGGAGGCGGGAGTGCAGGGGAGATGCAGGAGAGTAGCCTGCAGGGGAGGAGGCGGGAGTGCAGGGGAGATGCAGGAGAGTAGCCTGCAGGGGAGGGGGCGGGAGTGCAGGGGAGATGCAGGAGAGTAGCCTGCAGGGGCGCGGGCGGGAGTGCAGGGGAGATGCAGGAGAGTAGCCTGCAGGGGCGCGGGCGGGAGTGCAGGGGAGATG
Organism: Oryctolagus cuniculus; assembly: GCF_964237555.1. Taxonomy (NCBI): domain Eukaryota; kingdom Metazoa; phylum Chordata; class Mammalia; order Lagomorpha; family Leporidae; genus Oryctolagus; species Oryctolagus cuniculus. Next base: position 2,672,002 of record NC_091441.1, on the reverse strand, counting down.
CAGGAGAGTAGCCTGCAGGGGAGCGGGCGGGAGTGCAGGGGAGATGCAGGAGAGTAGCCTGCAGGGGAGGGGGCGGGAGTGCAGGGGAGATGCAGGAGAGTAGCCTGCAGGGGAGCGGGCAGGAGTGCAGGGGAGATGAAAGACGGGGGGGTGTCTACCTAGGCTAAGACGTGGCTTGGGACCCCCGCATCCCAGGTCCGAGCGGAGGGCCTGGGTTCGAGTCCCCTCTCTGCTCCTATCCCAGCTTCCTGCTGCTGCACACCCTTGGATGGCACAAGTGTTTGGGGTCCTGCCCCCCACGCAGTGGTCCAGCCTGAGTTCTGGGCTTGCCGCTCCAGCCTGGCCCGGCCAGTGCATGCGAAACCTCTTCCCCCACAACTGCTTCTCAAAAGAAAACAAACCCGCAAGACAAGTAGCAGCAGAGGGCATTTGTTAGCAACAATGGTGTGAAGTTGACTAAATTGGGGAGGATCACTCAGGACCTGGGGGAAGCAAGGATCCACGGCACTCGACCTCAGGCCCATCTGAACAACCCAGACCTGGGGGCAGGCTCCATCGGCCGGAAGCAGAGGGGCGCCCGGCGGCCCACACGCTTGCCTCTGAGTGCCCTCTGCACACACAGCGTCCCTCTCGCACACGCTGCATTGGGAGGCTGCAGAGCACGGCCCTCCACGCGGGCAGCCCGGAACACTGCACGCTGGCGACTTCCCAGCCCACGCATGTGTGGACGCATCTGCCATCCCATGGCCCCCGGCATATCCACCATCACCTGGGACAAGGCGCGGAGACACAGCTAGAAAACCAGCCGCGGGCTGAGTATCACTTGCCAAAGACACAGTAAAGCCTTGTTTGTGTGTTCCGTGTCTGCCCCATGTCAGTCTGGCCAGGGCAGATCTGCAGCAGAGGGACCTGGGCCAGAAAGAGCTGGGTAAGTCCATAGGTGAAAGGCATGGCTGCAGGCAGACACCTTTTAGAAGGCAGGCACCCGGCAGGGCAGGGGGCCCAGCTACAAACACGTGAGGTGTTCCCTTGTTTCCTGTTCACTGACTCCTGTCCACGGAGGGTCACTTACTCTGTCTTTAACAGTTGCTGTAAGAAAATACCTGGGGGTCCACGGGCAGCACAGAATGGAAAGTGACTGACAGCTGACTTGCAGATGTAGCAAACTCACCAGGGAAACGGGGTGCTGGGCAGCAGCCAACTCACAAGAGAGAACTAAAATACAGAGAAGGGAGGAGGAAGGCAACTTTGTGACTTAGGCAGGTAGGGGAGACTGTGCATCCCACAGTACTCAGCCAACCGTGAACCTGGGGAGGGATCTGCCGCTAGGTTAGAAACTGCTCGCTGCACCTGCTCCGGGTGTACCTGCTCATCACACACCCGATCTTGCAAGGAGGATACCCAAGTCTCGCTTCCACTGCACTTCTGAGTCAGGCGAGGACACTCCCAGAGCGGCTGCACAATACCACAATGACGCATCAGTAAGAATGCCTTCAGCTCTCTGCTTCAGTCTACCTGCAGACCACCCCCAAGCGTCCACCTCTAGTTAGCTGGCCAAGTCACCGGAACAGGAAGAATGACCTGAACTTCTGATCCATAAATGTAACACCGGCACCGCGGCTCACTAAGCTAATCCTCTGCCTTGCGGCGCCGGCACACCGGGTTCTAGTCCCGGTCGGGGCGCCGGATTCTGTCCCGGTTGCCCCTCTTCCAGGCCAGCTCTCTGCTGTGGCCCGGGAGTGCAGTGGAGGATGGCCCAGGTGCTTGGGCCCTGCACCCCAGGGGAGACCAGGAGAAGCACCTGGCTCCTGCCATCAGATCAGCGCGGCGTGCTGGCCGCAGCGGCCATTGGAGGGTGAACCAATGGCAAAGGAAGACCTTTCTCTCTGTCTCTCTCAGTGTCCACTCTGCCTGTCAAAAAAAAAAATACTTAAAAGGCTGGTGTCTGAGGACCATGCTATATACGGACACTTTTACAGGAAAATCCCTGGGGAGGAATTCCAACTTGTATCTGCGTACCACACTGCAGTTCACGAAATGCAGCCTCTGACATCCTCTGGACCACGGCGACACCAGGAGGGAGCTGGAGTCGAGGCTGTGGGAACTGCGGTGAACACCGACTGCCGCGTGTCAAGCACACCCTGGCTCCCTCACAGCCCACGGGAGGAGGCAGGGCAGCAGAGGCTCTGTCTGGTGGGTGCGCGTGTTGTGAGAAGTGCAGTGACTCCCAGGGACACCCAGGTGCAGGGGCACAGACAGAGGCAGGCGTCCTGCTGGTGCCACACAGAGACGCAGGGTGCGGAACGCCCATCCCCTGTGCCCTGTGTCTCTGAGGAACGGTGGAGGTCAGATGGTGAAGTGGGGAATTCAGGTTTTTCTAAGGCAACCGAAAATGAGATAGATTCCCACCAAGGGAGCCAAGGCCCTCTTGCGGATTCCAGAAAACATCTGTGTTGTCCACACAGGCAAGGCAGCATGGGCATACAGCCACCACGAGGGGAGGACCCCAGGCTGCAGCAGCGTGGGGGGCGCGCCACGTACCAGTCATGCCTATTTCAACCAACTTCTGAAATTCAGGCTCAGAATCTTCATGCTACACGTCTTCCATGAGCTTTCTGAAGCCCGTTCATGTGTGTGCATTTCAACTTCTTGGTGTGGAAATAAGCTCACCTTTTCGCTCCATTTCCCATGAGCACTTGGGAGTGTCTTCCTGGAGCATCGTAGCGGACGGCTCGGATGCTGGGTCTCAGGCAAGGCGGGCAAAGCTGGAAAACCACCACCGCACGGACCAACCGGGGGCTCTGGCTCTGCTCGACCAAGGTCACTCTGACGCAGGAGCTGGTGTCGGGGTAGGGGGAGGTGGCCACGGCCTCGCTTAGGCAGCTGGGTTTGCAGACGCAGAGGGCTGAGAAGGTGGGAGGTTTTACTGGGTGATGTTCGGGGGAAGGGGCTGCAGGGTGCGTCTGCACGAATACAGGCAGAAGCAACAGCACGAGACCGGAGAAAGCGACTGTGCACGCAGCCTGTCCGGCGCACCGGGACCTGGCCCTGAGTCTGCTCAGCCGAGAGGTCCTGGGCCCTCCGGAGCCGAGAGCTGCCCTCGCCCATCTGCAGCAGGCGGGTGGTGTCTGCAAGCCCTGCCCCCCGACCCAGGGGAGCTGCACCAAGCACGGTAACTGCCGTCTGTACGCACGGCCAGCCACGAGGGCCCCTCAACAAGTTCACGGCAAGAGCAAATTAAAAGATGTCACTTTCATGCAAGAATTTTGAAATCCATGAATATAATAAAGTCTTCAATGTAGCTCACGAAAAATGTGCTTTATGAAAAGTCATGCATGGATTTCGAATATTTCTGCACCAAAGTAAACTCATTTTTTCCTTTTCCACAAACATGTGCCAATGCCCTCGTGTGGCACGGATGTTGTGCCCTGGGCACCTTGCCCGGGGGCAGACCTGCTGATCTGGTCCTGGAAGCCTTGCTGTGTGTTCACGTCCCCGGGGGGATAACTGACAACGCTCTCAGTCCCTTTCCCATCAATGTGGAACTCAAAATGCGTCCTAAGGGGCCGCTGCTCCGGCGTAGCGGGTTAGGCTGCAGCTGTGGCTCTGGCACCCCATGTGGGCACGGGTTCAAGTCCCGGCCGCTCCACTTCTGATCCAGTTCCTGCTAATGTGCCTGGGATAGCAGTGGAGGACGGCCCAAGGCCTGGGGCCCTTGTACCCCCCTGGGAGACCCAGATGAAGCTGCTGGCTCCTGGCTTCGGATCAGCCCAGTTCCAGCTGTTGCAGCCATTTGGGGAGTGAACCAGTGGATAGAAGATATCTCTCTAACTTTGCCTTTCAAAGAAGTTTTTAAACCTTAAAATAATTTATATTTAAAGAAAAAACTGTCTTAAGTGTTCCACAGCTCCCGAGGCTCCTCCCTGACGTCCAGGGCTTCCTTTCGTGCCCCTATCAACAGCGTCCTGTGCATCCCCAAGTCAGCAATGGCTGAGCGCCCCGAGTCTCGGGGGGTCCTGCTGACGGGGGAATTAACCGTAGGGGTCCCCTCCCCGCTGCCCAGGGGCACCCCCGTCGCCTCACAAGCCACTGCAACGTCTGGGCGAGAACTCACGGCTCCCCACCCCGGGAGCCCCGGAGCGGCTTCCACGGTGTGCAGCTCGCCAGACAGCACGAGAGGGGCTGGCAGGCCTCGCAGGGCGGCTGCTGGGCCGGTGGCCTTTCTGCCTGAGTCCTACAACCTGAGACGCTGGATCTCATCCAGGGAGACCCGCGGGCTTCCCCGGCTCTGAAGTAAGGGCTGGAAGGCCGCCCTCCCCAGGGACGAACCTAACTGGGCTGGGCCAGGGCAGAGTCCAGTTCCCAGGTGCAGGCCACCGTCTGACAGAGCGGCCGGCTGTGTCGGTGACGCGCTGAGCCACGGTCGGCAGTGTGGACACTGAGACTCCTGCCTGGGGGCAGACCTGGCCTTGCTTCCGTAAACGCTCCCCTCGGCATCCGGTGACCCCGTGCTGGAAGCCCTGTGATGTGGACTCCCAGCCAGGAACAGGGAATGGCACACGACACTGGGGAGGCACGGAGGTGCACAGAGTCGGCTGGGAGGTGCGCTCGTGTCCCAGGCATTGCTCTCCTGTGGAAAGACCCAGGGCAGACAGAGGGAGGACACAGCTGCGGCCCGGCCAGAGGTAGCGCTGAGGTCCACTCCTGCCAGCTGTCCCCAGCCTGGAATGACAGCACCCTGTCCCCACCGGGTGATGGAAGGGGAGAGCCTGTGTCCACTGAGCAGCCACGTGGACACCTGATACCCACGGCCGTGGCAGAGATGGGCAGGGCAGGGATGTAGTGGTTCTGCTACTCCTTTGCACAGCGGCCACCTCTCAGGAAGGGGAGGCGGGAACAGAGACGCCGATCAGGGATGCTAAGAAGGGGAGCACAGTGCGGCCCGCACGCTGATGCTCCATGTGCATGCTGAGGGGCGCGTGTGTGCCCGGCATGGACCAGGCCTTGTCCTTACACCCAGAGTGATCCAGGGACAAACAGAGGCCCGGCAGGCACTGCCCCTGCACGTCCTCCTCCTGCTTCCAGAGAGCCAGGCTCCGGGCAGCTGAGGGCAGGATGCCCACCGCCCTCCCCTCCCTGTGCCAGGCGGCCCAGAGAGCACGGAGAGCTGCTTTCTTGGAGGGAGGACACCAGGCCTGGCGATGGCGCTTGTGCAGGGCACAGATGCAGGCACACGTGGGGAGGAACTGCCCAGGTCAGCGACAGACACGGGCTGGGGCCAGGGACGGGCGGGGAGGGACGCTTGGTTTTCTGTCTCTCCCTTGCCGGGCACGGGCACCCTGGCCTTGAGAGCCAGCACAGTGGGACAGGGAGCTGACCACAGCGAGTCCCCGCTGCAGCTGACTTAGGATGAGGTCTGTGCCACTGTCCACACTGGGGAAATCCTGGACGCCGTATTTGCATCGCAGAGCACGGAGGGGCGGGGCAAGCTCCCCGGACACCCACAGCCGGGCTGGGGCAGGACTGATGGCTTCATTTTCTGCCCCACTCATTCTGAAGCCACACGAGAACTCATGCCCTCCCCTCTTCTCTCTGCCAGCAGAGACGCGGGCACTTCTACGTTTGGAACTTTGGTGGTGGTTGTTTAACTCAAACGGCACCGGCACCAGAGCCGGAAGTCTTGATGTCACTGAACCAGCCCCACTACCTTCCCGCAGGTGTGGGCGGCTAACTCTGCCTGTGCCCGGGGGTTACAGCGCCGGACTGAGACCAGCATGCGTGTTCAGTGGGGGAAAAGGAGGAAAAGTCACCAGCCATTAAAATGAAGCATGAACCCCAGGATCCCACAGGCCTGGAAGGACAGGGGTGTTGTGGGACAGTGGGCAAAGCCACAGCTTGGGGATGCCTGCATCCCTTCCCGGAGCACTGGCCCAAGTCCCAGCTACTCTGCGTCTGACCCAGCCCCTGCTAACACACCTGGGGGCAGCAGACGGCCCAAGGATCGGTGTCCCTGCCACCCACCTGGGAGACTCAGATGGCGCTCTTGGCTCCTGACTTCAGCCTGGCCCAGCCATGGTTGTTGTGGCCATCGGGGGAGTGAACCAGCAGATGGAAGCTCTGTGTGTGTGTGTGTCTGTGTCATTCTTCCATATAAATCAATCAATCCTTTTTGTTGTTTTTCAAAAAAGAAAAGTTTGAAGAAACACTGTGGCCACTCTGGAGGCACTCTGCCGGGAGCCATCTTCACTCTCTCACGCCGGCATTAACAACAGAGCATTAACACACACCAGTGACCACGCACAGGTGATGCAGGTGAGGACAGGCTGTGCAGCCATTTAAACCACCCTCAGAATAGGGTGACCTCTTACAGACCTCAGAACTCCAGGGTGCTCGGCCAGTGCCGCGGCTCACTAGGCTAATCCTCCGCCGGTGGCGCCAGCACCCCGCAGTTCTAATCCCGTTTGGGGCGCCGGTTCTGTCCCAGTGGCCCCTCTTCCAGGCCAGCTCTCTGCTGTGGCCCGGGAGGGCAGTGGAGGGTGGCCCAAGTGCTTGGGCCCTGCACCCTCGTTTCACCACAGTTGAAAAGCAACCAAACCACACACACTACTCGACGTTCAGCGAGGTCAGGAAATGCTGGCGGAAGGTGGCCCTCCCCACCCCCGCCCCGCCACAGTCTCCACGTGCCACCTGCCTCAGGGCGGCCACCAGGAGGTGCTGCCTCCCCCACCCCCTGAGAACCAAGCCCAGTGGCCTAGGGGGATGAAAGGGCAAGAGCGCAGGGCTCCCTGGGGAGGCAGCAGAGCGGTAACAGGTGCTGTCCACCGGCTGTGAAGTCCAACCCACGCCACACTGCCCCAGGCCTGAGCATGGGGGCCACACAGGCCAAATCCTGCTGGCCCACAGGGCCCCTGGGGAAGCACCGGCCCTCTGCTCGCCAGGCCCCTTCCGTCCACCATCTCCTGAGCACCTTGTCAGCAGGAAACTCACGTCAGACTTGGGGGAGCCTCTTGAAATGCTGTTCAGAAATGAAAAGGCAACCCCACCCGGCTTGCAAGAGGTGGTGTGTTGAACAGGGTGACGCCCACCCCCGTCCCCACCCCATCCCACCCCACCCCTGTCCTCTAGGACTGCGGAGCTGCCCCCCCACCCCCGGGAGGAGATTGTGTCAGAGAGCTTAAAGGTGCCTTCTTCAAGTGGAGGGACACAAGTCATAAACCAAAGGACCTGCAGAAGCCGGTCAGCACGTGTTTTCCGAAATCACACACGAAGAAGGGTGCGCGGGGAAGAGGAGCGAGAGCGAGAGAAGGCGGGCCAGGCGGGAGTGAAGCCGGGGAGGCGCCAGCCGGGCCAGAGCAGCAGGCACACAGGCGGGGTGGGGCGGGGCGGGCGGGGCAGACGCACAGAGAAGCTGCGGTGGGTGTAGGCAACCAAACCCTTTATTGTCTGAGTTACATTAGACGCAACATTGTAAAATTCCTGTTAGGAAACAAGCGAACAGCAGAGGTAGTAGAACGTCGGAGGAAGCGAATCCAAGCATAGTGGCTAAATAAATAAGAAAACACAAATCATATTAAATACCATGGTTGAACTGACATGAACGAATGAACAACGGAATGCACACTGGTGACCAGCGGAAGGAAGGGGCGCCCCCAGGCCCGCAGGTGCCCGCAGGTGCATCCCGCCCCCCGCAGGCCAACACACCAGGTGCAACCGCTGTGCCAGCGGGGGCGGAGACCCTAGTGGGCAGCCCTCCCTCCCCGCCAGGAAGAAGGCCAGCTCCAGCTCTGAATGCCGACAGCAAGGACGCAGACGACACCGTGGTGTCCCTTTGGGTACATGAGTTCCTTTAATAACTAAAACACAGAGAAACGGACAGGACCGAGTCACCAGTCCCCGCACACCCCTAACTGGCACCAGTTACTTTCAGCCGACAAAACAGGAGCCAGGAAACGCAGAAATGATCACTGTGGGGACACCACTGTGACGACGAGACATACGTGGACAGAAAGGTGGCCTGCCTTCCGAGGTGCCCGGAGGAATGGGTCTGTGACTTGCTGAACACAACGTCACAGGGCGGGTACAGTCGCGGGACGGCACCTGCACGGGCGCTCCTGGGGACAGCGACGTGCCAGGTCAACCTCGTACACATCTGGTGTGAGCACACCAGGGAGTAAGTAAAAAAAATAATATATATTTATATATATACGCTAGCCGGTTACACTGCATCGCCTGCACCCGCTGCGAAGTAGCCTGAACCGTCAAGTAATTTAAATTCAGTAACAAGTAGAGTCCAGAACCAAACGTGAACTAATAACAATTACAATAATAATAATATTATAATAATAATAATAATTCAACAAAACATTAGAACAGGGTGTGTGTGTGTGTTTTAAAGAAGTCTTTGTATCAGAAGCCCATTTTCTACAAAATCTGCACTAATTGCTGTAGTAAGTAAACTGTTGCTCTCACCAATAGTAAAGGTTAGGATAATTTCTGTACATGTAAAATTATTGCTTTTTTGAAAAATATATTTAGCATGCTCGTTTTAATCCATTTCCTGCCTTTACAAAATTTCACAATTAAAAAAAAACCTAGTAAAGCTTTTGCAAAAAATTTCACAGAACGTTTCCATTCAAGGCAGCAGTAACTTTCGATAATGCATATAATCGTATGTGCAAAGATCCGAAACTCAGCAACGTGACCATCACAGAGTCACGGCGACGGGAGGAGACGCCTGCTTCGGCGGGGGGCGGCACCGTCTGCACTACTGAGGAAGAGGTATATAAAGCCGGCCCCGGGCGGGGACAGCCAGGCGGGGGCAGAGGGCCCGGACCACCAGCACCCCAGCGACCCCGGGCCCGCGGGCTCCCAGACGCCTGGGCCCTGACCACAGCCGCTGCCGCGGGAGGACGCCCGGAGGCGTGGTCTTCCTTGGTGAGCAGTTTGCAGAATGTAGCCCTGTTACAAAAGGTCCTGAGAATAAACAAAGAAGCCGCTTTTTTTGTTGTTTTTTCTTTTTTTTTTTTTTTTTTTTTGTCTTGTTTTGTTTTTTTTTTTTAGTGTTCAACTAGCCTCCCTTTCCGAAGCAGAAACACACAGCCCCAGGCCGGAGAAGCCTCCTCGGCCGGCCTCGCTCAGCACCACTGGCCGCGAGCGCGGGACGCCCCGAGCGGGCGACCGCTGCACCGCTGGGTCTGTCAGCGGCCCCTGGCCACCAGCCTGGCTCCCACAGCACCTGAGCCCACGTCCTCCCCCTCCGACCCTCTTCAACGCCCGGAGACAGGAGAGCCGGAGGTAGGGACGCTTCGTCACCCTGGCGCCACCAAGGGCATCCCGCTGAGCGGCCGGGAAGCACCTCAGCCTGTCCACTCTGTCCAGCACACGTGACAACTCTTCCTCCAGTGTCTCAAACTCTTCTTGAGTGACACCGACGCCTGGGCTCCCGCGGGGCCTGCCGTCCGCACACAGGGGACGTGTCGGGGGTGCGCACGTGAGCACGTGCGGGGTCCACGTGGGATCTTAGAGGGCAGCATCGGCAGGACAGGGAGGGGCACCGCCCGGGCTCCCGAGCCGCAGGGTGCGGGGGGCTGCGCCAGCTGATCTCACAGGAAGTGGCGGCGTCCGGGCGGGGGCTGGAGGCGGCGTCTAGGCTCCCTCTCTGAGAGGCACGGTCTGGGCAGTACCTGGGTTACAATGGTCTCTCCCCTGCGTGAGAAACAACAGAGCGTCACTTCTGCCTCATGTCCCCGAGGGCCTCTGCCCTGCTGAGTCTCTTAGCAACCTCCACCCATCCCCATCACAGAGCAAGCTCCCTCGCAGCCACAGTGCCCCTGACTCGGCCGGGGCTCATTTTATATCTGCATGAACCACAGCGTCTGCGTCAGCCCAAGAGGTTGAAAGACGCACCAGGGGTTAGGGGAGGAGAGGGAAAGGCGAGAGTCCACCCTACAAGGCGGATTTACAAATGAATGACAGTTCCACAACAAGGCACATCTGGGGCCTCAGAGGAGAACGCACAGCTCCCGCCTGCCTGGGTTGGCCAGACCCTGAGAAAGCTCTCACCAAGGACCCTAAAGAATTACCAAGACCACCTGCTCTGGCATCCCATATGGGCACCGGTTCAGGGCCCGGCTACCCCACCTCCCATCCAGCTCCCTGCTGATGGTCTGGGAAAAGCAGCAGAGCGTGGCCCACCCGTGGGCCCCTGCCACTGATGCGTGGAAGCAGCTCCTGGCTCCTGGTTTCGGCCTGGCCCAGCTCTGGCCACTGTGGCCATCTAGGGAGTGAACAGTGGCTGGAAACTCTCTCTCTGTAACTCTAAATAAATAAATAAATAAATCCTTTATGTATATGAAAGGCGGGTCTTCTCGAGCCGAGCGAGCTGCAGGAGAAACACGAGCGTGTTGTGTGTGCCCGCAGCTCTTAGAGAATGCCTGCAATGGGCATTTGGAGCATCGCTGTCTGAAATGGCATTTACAGTCCAGGGGCAGAAAAAACGCACAGGGCAAGATGAACCCCACTTCACCGCATCAGCCTCCAGCTAACCGCTGGAAACGCGCGTGCATGCCCGCAGGCCAGCCCCGGCTTCCAGCTCTGCCCACAGGACCCCAGCATGGAGGGGCAAAGGTCTGGCTGCCGGCATGCATTAAGTCTCCTCTCCAGCTGACAGCCTCAGAACACTCCTGCGCCAGACCAGCCAGCCGCACGGCAGCAGCCAGAGGACCGGAGCAGACGTCAGGAGGACACCAACTCAACCTGAGGGGCTGGGCGTGCAGGGTGCGGACAGCAGGTTCCCCACACCTGGGAAACGGCAGCGGAGGGAGGAACGTGCAGGTGGCACCCACCCCCAACCCCGGCAGTCAATGGACAAAGTCCCCGGCGAGCCTGAGGGCTCCATGCCGAGGACTTGCACCACAGGGCTCCCTGGGCGCACAGCCTGTGTTCCCGCAGGGGAGACTGGGCGTCAGGGTCTCCAGAGCACCTGTGTGGGGGTCGGGCTCGCCAGTGGCTCCATGCCGGGAAAGCACGGGGCCCTGCGTGGCTACACTGCACCCCGGGTGGTGCACCTGCCAGCTCTTGTTTGGCGTTGGCAGACAAGGAGCCTAAAGACCCCGTGCAGGGGCCGGCGCCGTGGCTCACTTGGTTAATCCTCCGCCTGCAGTGCCGGCATCCCACATGGGCGCCGGGTTCTGTCCCGGTTGCTCCTCTTCCAGGCCAGCTCTCTGCTGTGGCCCGGGAAGGCAGTGGAGGATGGCCCAAGTACTTGGGCTCTGCACCCACATGGGAGACCAGGGAGAAGCACCTGGCTCCTGGCTTTGGATCGCCGCAGTGCGCCGGCCATAGCGGCCATTTGGGGAGTGAACCAATGGAAGGGAGACCTTTCTCTCTGTCTCTCTCTCTCTCTCTCTAACTCTGTCAAATAAATTAAAAATAAAAAAGACCCCGTGCAGAGGGGACGGAACGTGGCCTTCTCTCCGTAAAGGACTGAAGTGTTCGGCTGCGTGGCTCAGCAGGGTTTTAACGTTTGGTTCAGAATGACTTGTGAAGTCCAGATAGCCCAAGCAACTGGGCGTGCATCTGTGCGCACGATCCCGATGCAGCCCTGGGCTCTCAGGCCTCCTTACTAAGAGTGTCGTTTTAAATGACTGATCTGTGGACTATGCTTCAATGACTCCACACAGCAGCCATATGAAACAAACAAGACGGGAGAAAAGACGCACGGCACTGTGGCCCAGCAGGCTGACCGGCAGCCTGCGACGCCACGTGCCACGTCAGAGCCCAGGCCAGGTTCTAGCGCCGGCCGTTCCACTTCTGGTCCGGCTCCCTGCTAATGCACCTGAGAAAGCAGCAGCAGATGGCCCAGGGCAAGCGCCTGGCTCCCGGCCACCCACGGCGGAGACCTGGAGGGGTTCCAGGCTACGCCTGGTTGGCCTGGTCCAGCCCTCGCAGTTGCAGCCATTTTGGGGAGTGAACCAGCAGACAGAAGATCTGTCTCCCTTTAAATAAATAAAAAGATAATCCTTAAGGAGGCAAAACAGAGCACACGTAAGCCGCCTTCTCCTCCTACAAGGAAGAACAAACATTAAAAGCCTGCGCTTGGAAAACGTGGCCCCGCCCGCACCCCCCACCGTGAACTGTGGGCCCCCCCACACCCCTGCTGCAAACTGTGGAACCCCGCCTGCACCCCTGCTGTGAACTGTGGAACCCCCGCCTGCACCCCTGCTGTGAACTATGGAACCCCCGCCCGCACCCCCCACGGTGAACTGTGGGCCCCCCCACACCCCTGCTGTGAACTGTGGAACCCCCGCCTGCACCCCCCCACCGTGAACTGTGGGCCCCACCCCCGCCCGCACCCCCCACGGTGAACTGTGGGCCCCCCCACACCCCTGCTGTGAACTGTGGAACCCCCGCCTGCACCCCTGCTGTGAACTGTGAGCCCCTCCTCCTGCACCCCTGCTACGAACTGTGGAACCCTCGCCTGCACCCCTGCTGTGAACTGTGGAACCCCCACCCGCACCCCTGCTGAGAACTGTGGAACCCTCGCCTGCACCCCTGCTGTGAACTGTGAGCCCCTCCTCCTGCACCCCTGCTGTGAACTGTGGAACCCCCACCCGCACCCCACCATGAATTGTGGGCCCCACCCCCTCCTGCACCCCTCCATGAACTGTGAGCCCCCACCGTAACCCTCTCTTCCTTCACTCAGGGCTCCACTTGACATGGCCGACTCCCAGGTGTGGAGGGGCAGAACCTGGGAGGGGGTGGGTAGGGAGGGCCTGAGGCCCCACCTCCGCCACCCCAGCACTCCCCGCCCCCTTCCCACAGGAAGCCGTAGCTTCCCGGGCTTTCACGGCTAAGCACTGGCATTGCCCAAAGATGACCAAGGGGCCGCCAGCTGCATCCCCACGACCTTGTCCTACCACGGCTGACCCAGGACACTTCCGAGTTCTCCAGCAAGGGCAAGGAAACAGGTGGTAGTGAAGCCTCAGCCCAAACTCCAGCCCCTCGAGAATTCAGTGCCACCCGGACCCCACGGCCTGTGCCTCCGTTTCCCGGGCAGACGTGGGCTGACCCTCGTCCAGCACAGCTGTCCAGAGCGGGCCTACCTCTTGCTGGAGCGCCCGCGTGCAGATAAATCCTGCACCTCTACCAACCTCTCCCACGTCTCCTCAATCGCCTCCTGCATCGAAGTTGGCGGCCTGCACCCAGCCACCCACGACAGGCCCGGCTCGTGCACAGAGACCTCCATCTCCCAGGACACAGGGGCAGCCTCGGCTTCCAAAGGGGCCAGGCGAGCTGTTTTCCCTGAGGGCGCGGGCCCTCCACCGCCCGCCCGCCCGCCCGCCCAGCGTGGTCAGGGCGAGGCTGGGTCGGGGCTGCAGTTGCTTTCGCTGCACCTCCTACTCAGGGCAAACAGGGAACACGCTCCACGGTGCCTGCTCTGCTACCAGAAAGAAAATCCTGAACGAGGGGACGGAACCGGACCCGGGACACGGCAGACAGGCGTGCGCAGCGCCGAGCGCTTGACGCGGGGACGCCCACAGCCAAAACCGGGACAGGTTAGGCTGCCATTGTTTTTTTCATTTCCTATTGTTTTGATTAATGGAATTATTTCTCCAGCTTAACTATTTTAAAATAGCATTTGGAATAATGAGAAATAAACGATTAATCTTTACCTGCCGGCAAAGGAGCCAAACAAACCAGAATACGGGAGTCCCAAAATCGGGCAGGGAATGGTTTTTCTTGGTTTCAGAAATCATTGTTTTTAAATTTATTTATTTATTTATCTGTTTATCTATCTATTTATTTATTTGAAAGTTGAAAGGCAGAGAGAGACAGAGAGGTATTCCACTCGCTGGTTCACTCCCCAAAAGGCTGCAATACCCAGAGCTGGGTAGATTTGAAGCCAGGAACCAGGAGCTTCTTCTGGGTCTTGCACGTGGGTGCAGGGGCCCACGCACCTGGGCCATCCTCCACTGCCTTCCCAGGCCATAGCAGGAAGCTGGATCCAAAGCAGTGAAGCCAGGACATGAACCAGCGCTCATACCGGACGCTGGCACTGCAGGCAACGGCTCCACCCGCTATCCCCCAGCGCTGGCCCCTCAAAAGTTATTTTAACATCTGACTTTTGACAACAACCTGACAGAAACAACAATTTCTCACATTAAGCAAACCTTCCAGTGTTTCTGCAAAATGCACAGGGCAGTAAAACACATTCAGCATATTATTTTCAAAAAACTTCCTCTCTGGTTATGAGTATTAATGATTACTAGAGACTAAACATTTTTTTTAAATAAAGAAATCTACCACCTGTTGAATCACCCCCAAAACTCCCACAGCAGACAGAAATATGCTGGACCCACGTCAGGAGCCAGGGACTCCATCCAGGACTCCCACGTGGGTGACAGGGACCCGAGTGCCACGGCCATCTCAGTGGCCTCCCGGCATCTGTAGTGGCCAGCGCTGGAGTCAGGAGCCAGGGCCCCACCAGGCGATGTGGGTGTCCCACCCGCCAGGCACGTGGGATGTGGCTGCCCCGCCCACCAGGCACGTGGGATGTGGGTGTCCCGCCCGCCAGGCACGTGGGATGTGGCTGCCCCGCCCACCAGGCACGTGGGATGTGGGTGTCCTGCCCGCCAGGCACGTGGGATGTGGCTGCCCCGCCCACCAGGCACGTGGGATGTGGGTGTCCCGCCCGCCAGGCACGTGGGATGTGGCTGCCCCGCCCGCGAGGCACGTGGGAAGTGGGTGTCCTGCCCACCAGGCACGTGGGATGTGGGTGTCCCGCCCGCCAGGCACGTGGGATGTGGGTGTCCCGCCCACCAGGCACGTGGGATGCGGGTGTCCCGCCCGCCAGGCCACTCTGAACGACTGCGGGAGCTCCCCCTGTCACTCAGAACTCGGCTTGGGGCGTCATCCATCTCTGGCATCAGAGCTGTCACCAAAAACACAGCCAGCCCAACTGGGGTGTCCTGACCGAGCGGATTCTCCACGCAGGCTAACGCGTCCGCCTCTCACCCTTCTCCAGGGCTCACAGCAGGTGTGCAAGGCACGGGGGCCAGGGCTCCCTGCTGTGGACCCTGGGCCACCAGCCCACACCCCCACCCACAGACAGCAGCAGCTCCAGCAGTGCGGCAGAGGAGAGGGCTGGGCTCCTCAGTTCCCGTGTGCGGACCCCGGAGGAACAAAGCGGCCCCAGACCTGCCGGACTGCATCAGGCCTGGGGGTGGGGGTGGGGGTGGGGGGGCTGGCCGGCATCACCCGGACAGGAAGTGTAACACTAATAATGGCAACGTGGGGCTTGGGGCACCCGGGTGGTTCCTGTGCACACACATGAGGGGAGGTTATACACGCATACAAACATTTTTTGCACAAAATAAACTTATCACCTTTTAACTCCATCTTCCCACAAACATTTTCAAGCACTGATACACACAATGACCCCACCAGCCAAAGGCCTTCTGGACAGAGAACAAGGAAACCCCACACACGCTGACGCAGCCTTTCTCACGGCTTGCCTGCACCCCCTTTAACGACCCAACAACCATCTCTCCAACCAGATGGGCCGAGAGCTACGGAAGCACACGTCCGCCGGGCTCCCCTGACGGCGCCCGCTCTCCCACCTCCAGCTCTTTCCCTGCGGGCTCCTTCCCAGACAATCTTCCTCCACCCCAGCAGGGTCTCCCAGACACCGACACCGCAGTGTGGGGCGGGCATGCACCCCTTTCCTCAATCGCCCCTGGCCAGGCAGACACGGGGGCGGGCAGAGTTGGCCCTGGCCCCTCAGGACCCCGCCAAGGGCGGGTGCCCGGTACCCCGTGCCCAGTGCGGGAATGACAGCTGGAAAGCCCAACTCCCAAACACAGCTCCACTCAGTTAATTTAGCATCTACTATGTGCACGGCAAGAGCTCGGTGACTTTTTCTTAGCAAACAGCTTCTGTGTGAACACAAAGCTTCGCAGGATCCAGAAACAGCCCACGAGCGACAGCTGCTGCCCACAGGGGGAGAACCTGATTTAAGTGTTAATTTGCTCATGCTGGACACGAAAAGAACACGGGTGATAAACAGAAAGAGCTACACACTAGGCACACATAGTGACAGAACATGCCCCCGCAGATCCGTAACATCCCACACGAAACACCGCCGACTGCCAGGGGCCGCTGTGCGGTGCAGTGGGTTAAGCCACCACCACACCAGCAGCCAGCAGCCTGTGTGGGCGCCAGTTCGAATCCCAGCTGCTCTACTTCTGATCCACTTCCCTGCTGTGCCCAGGGAAGCAGTGGAAGATGACCCAAGTCCTTGGGCTCCTGCACCAGTGTGTGAGACCCGGATGAAGCTCCTGGCTCCTGGCTTCGGTCTGGCCCAGCCCTGGCCCTTGCGGCCATTTGTGGAGTGAACCAGCGGATGGCAGATCTCTCTCTTTCCCTCTCTCCATCAGTAAGCCTTTCAAATCAATCAATCAATCTAAAAAAAAAAAAGTGTCAACTGTGACTTTGTACAAACAATGCAGAGGACAGGACAGGACAGGACAGAAGCCCCCGCAGAGCCAAGCTCCTGCCTGTTCCTGACGTATCTCTGATTCTGGCCAACGCTACGGGATTCTTAAGCTGTCACCCCAAGACACGTCAAGGAGACCACAACGTCCTTAAAGAATCCGAACTCCCAGTGACAAATCCACACAGCCACTTCCCTCGCAACAAAGGTGGGAGGAGCTGTGGGAGGCCAAGGTCTCCAACCTGGAGTCCAAGAAACCAGTGGCTCTGAGGAGAGGCACAAATCCGAGCTAGGCAGGCAAGGAGCCGGATGACCCCAGAGACTCTCTCCCAGCAGTCAGCTGGGTGCTGGGCGGGGCTGACTGCAGACCCTCCCAGCAGCCAGTGGGGCGTCCCTGAGTGGGGAGGGGACCTGAGACTGCAGACCCTCCCAGCAGTCAGTGGGGCGTCGCTGAGTGGGGAGGGGACCTGAGACTGCAGACCCTCCCAGCAGTCAGTGGGGCATCGCTGAGTGGGGAGGGGACCTGAGACTGCAGACCCTCCCAGCAGTCAGTGGGGCGTCGCTGAGTGGGGAGGGGACCTGAGACTGCAGACCCTCCCAGCAGTCAGTGGGGCGTCGCTGAGGGGGGAGGGGACCTGAGACCGCAGACTCTCCCAGCAGTCAGTGGGGCGTCGCTGAGTGGGGAGGGGGCCTGAGACTGCAGATTCTCCCAGCAGCCAGTGGGGCGTCGCTGAGTGGGGACTGAGACTAGAAGCGGGTAGACGTCAGAGGACAACAGCATGAACGAAGTGTCCTCAGGACTGAGAGTGACACTGTCCCGTGTCTCCAGGGAGACCCCAATGGCCATGTGACGTGTCCTCCAGTCTCCTTGTCTCCCTGCCTCTCTGCCAGGGATTTTCACGAGTGCAGGTGGAATTCACGTGCAGTAAGTGAGACCTCCACTCTCCACAGGGCAGCCAGGGCTGCCGCCCCCCCCAAACATGCTGACCCCAAAGCCGGGGTCCCGTGTACACAGCCACGCCCCGAGTCCCCTGCAGTCTTCAGCACCCCCCCCAGTCATGCCTGGGGAACACCCCCAGGGCGTGGCAGATCTACTTCCGTTCAAGGGGCCGTGCCGGAGCCGGAGCAGAGCCACGGATCCTGGAAATGTCCCAGCTAAGCATTGGCAAGGCTTCGCCTCTCCGTCACCAAGGGCCATAGTGCCACCAGGTAGGTCCTGACGTTCTGGGAGAGACAGAGCGGCTCAGTGAAACTGCCATGTGCCAAAGCATCTGTCCAGCAGAGAGGAAGACAGGGCATTTCCCAATGGACAAACCCTGACCCGGTAAGATGGACAGTGTGGGACCCCAACAACAGATACGCGGGGCTCCTCCGGCACTTGGCTCGCTCGCTGACGCATGGCAGGCCCTGGCCCCACGTGACAGGGACCACGCAGTTCTCAACTCTCGCAGGGCACAGCGACTCTGTGTCCCTTCAACAACCAGGAGTCCAGCAGGGGAAGAGCCGCCAGGAGGGGGCGGGCTGACCGGGTCCCACCCCTCGGAGGACTCAGCTTTGCGGGGGGCGGGGAGGGGGGACAAGGAAGTGCCTCCCCGGGGGGTGGAGCGGGCAGCGGCAGGGACTGTGCCGCGGCCGCAGGGGAGAAGCCGCCACGTGCAGAGAGCCAGACTCCGGGAGAGGGGCCCCAGGTCGTGCATGTCCCCGGGACACCACGGGCACCTGTGAAGCCAGGTGCACAGGTGGGAAACGTCTCTTACACGCCATTAAGGAGGGAAAACGTGCCTGGGCCTTAGGCAAAGGGTCACTCCAGGTCCTCCTGGAAACACTCCTGCAAGTCACCGCCGGTGCCGAAGCGCCCCAGCAGCGCCTCGCCCGGCACCACCAACAGCCACCGCCTGTGCCCACTTCCCCATGCTCACATCTGGGACGGCCGCGCTCTCCGGGGCTCCGGCAGGCTGCGTGGGGGCTGGGCACAGCCGCCCCCTCCAGGGCTCCCGCAGGCTGCGTGAGGGCTGGGCACGGCCGCCCCCTCTGGGGCTCCCGCAGGCTGCGTGGGGGCTGGGCAGAGTCAGGGCGACGGAGAATCATTCACACATCTGGAAGAACACGCCGCCTGTGTCTGGGGGCTTGCGGGGAGCAGTTCGGTGGGCACCAGAGTCCCCGAGGCCGCGGGAGCAGGGCCTGGCTCAGGGGGCAGCACCTGCACCTCAAGGGTGTCCGTGACAGACGGGGACGAGGAAGGCCAGGTCCCGGCCCGTGCTGGGGTAAGCTGCTCTCCCGTCACACTTACCGTGGGGGGCGGTGGCCGTGGTGGCCTGGGGCGCGCCCTTCCTCACTCAGCTGACAGCATTAAGGACCAGAGGCAGCGGGACCTCTTCCCACGCTACTTTCCACGGGGCCCGTGTCTCTCTGCACCAGCCCAGCCCACGCGTACGCCCATCAGGCCTCTCGTGAGCACCCCGGCTGCTGCCCGTCTCCGCAGCGTGCCCATGGCACCCTGGCACACAGCACTCAGCCTCATGAGGGAGAGCCAGGGCCTCTGCAGAGGGCCACCCTCTGTCCGGAGAGGTCTGAGGCTAGCCCAGGGCCAGGCGGGTCCCAGGGGATGCCAGGCAGGCGCAGGTTCCGCTGTGCGGTGCCAGCGGCATGGGCACCCGCTCCTTCCTCATCTGACTGAGGGAGCTTCGGCAAACAGGCTCATCTGGCTGCAACCTCAGGCACTCAGCCCAGGGGAGCTGGGCCACAGGAGCCACAGTGGGCAGTGCTGCGCCTGGCCAGGGGCTCAAGTCTCTGTGTCCCCCTCCCCGTGTCCCCGAGCGTGGGGCCCACCCCGGCGGTGGCAATACCTGTGTGCGCCCGCATGTGCGCCCTGAGGTGGCTGGGCTGGTGGAAGGTCTTCCCGCACTCGACACAGACGAAGTCCCCGGGGCGCGCCTGCGGCCGGAGCGTCCCTGCGGTGGAGGTGGCGCCGGGGAGCAGCACAGCGTGGCCGTGGCCGGGAGGTGTGCGGGGGAGGAGGGGAGGACGAGAGAAAACACCGTTAGTCTGTCTGACGCATCGCCGTGTGAGGACGCCGCCAGGCCCATGACAACTGCCAGCCTTCACCTGGGCGCCAGCTCTCGGGCCGGGCTCGCCCAGGACCGCAAGGACGCATAGATTACAGCGAACTCACACCCGCCCCCCACGACAGGCTCAGGCCGCCACCCGGCTCTGTCAGGCAGCATGTCGGCCAAACCACAGTGCCACCACTGTGCCAGCGGCAGGCGCGTGGGAAGTGAGCGGGATCAGAGCCGGCCGTGCCCAGCTGGGTCCCAGGAGACGGCATGGAGTGAGCACAGCCCTTGGCCGGGCCCCCCGCCCCACCTGCTGTCCCCACGGCTCTGCCTGCAGCGCCCGTACCAGACTCAGCCTGGGGACACCTGTGACCCGCCCCCTGGGGAGCTAGTGACACCAGCAGCCCCCGGCGGATGCACGCACTATACCACAGCAGTGGCATGGGTACCACACCAGGCTGCTCCCCTCACCAGACGCCAAGCCCTGGGCTTCCAGAGAGCGAGGAAAGGGACAGAGGGGGCGTGGATGCTGGGCCTGCATCCCCCTGTAGCTCCAGAACCTTCCCCCGGGCAGGCAAGAAGAAGCTCCCCTTTCACGTCACAGCAGTGCCGACACCACCTCCCCGTCGGGCTCGGGGGGTCACCCCACGGGGAGAAGGAGACAGAGCCACACGTGCAGCCGCTCCCTGGCTGAGCGGGTGTCAGGCCTGGTGTGTGATGGACACCCAGAGGCCCCGACTCAGGATGGCTCCGCAGAGGACAGCGGCCTGAGATCACGCCTGTGCCACAGTCAAGGGCACAAGGACACGCGTGATTTACCACAGCGAGGAGCGTGGACTGCGAGGCAATGCTGGCCCGCCCAGTGAGCCCTCGGGGCCCCACAAAGGAGACAAGTGTGAGCCGACGCTCAACCCTCAGTCACTCACGAAAGCCACAGACGCCCCCGTCCACGGCAGGTGCCCCGGTGACCCATGGGCCACACTGTCCCCACACCCCGAAGCTGCAGTCCGGGCAGGACTCGGGGGGCTAGGATGCCGGCAGCACAGGCAGCGAAGGCACCCAGGAGGCTGAGCACATAAACCGGAGTGAGCAGCCGGGCCCTGCGAGGGGCGTCTACCTGCAGACGTGGCGTGCGACACGGGGCTGCTGCCCGGAACCCGCGCGGAACCACGGCGTCCAGCCACACAGCAGCAGGAGGGAAAGGCAGCGTGGGGCCTGGCCCTGGACGCGCGGCACAGCCGCGGCCGGGAGGGAGCCCACCCAGCGGCCCGGAAGGCTCATGCCCGCAGGTCCGCTGCCATCCAACGGCTGCCATTTAACCTTTCAGGGACAGCTTTCCTCCTCGGAATTCTGCCCGGGAAAACCTCAACATCCAAAGCCACCTTGGTCCGCTCACGCCACCGGGAGAACCATGCAGCCCCGCCCCCATGAAACAGCCCAGACACTGGGACCCTCCGCACCTCCCAGGGCGGCTGGGGCGCGAAGTGTGGACGCACCGGTGCCGCCCCCTCGCGGCGAGGGCCAGGCTGTGCGGGCTTCCAAGCATGCAGACAACACCCTTCTCAGGAACCCTGACCTGCTGCTTCCTATCAGAAGGCTCACTCCTTCAGGGCAGCGCGTGTCAGCACGCGTGCGCACACGCACGCACACACACACAGGGTCCCATGCGTTTGACCATCACGCTTTCTCTCCTCTTTCTAAAGAGAGGATTCCCTCCCTTGGCAGGCAACATTATGCCTCATCTACTCCAACGTTCTGAGCTCATCACCACGGCCATAAACGTACTTGTGCTTGGAGACGACCGTGTGTGCAAATGGCTCCGGCACCTGCTCCCAGAACCCAGGTTGTCTACAGAAAGTGCCTGGGAGGGAGGCTCGCCAGCCCGCCACCCTCCGCTGAATTAAACTGCGCCCCCCCTCCCACAGGGAGAACGGGGAGCCGAAAAAGACGCGTGAACAGCAGACGTAACTGCTACCACACTAACGCACCCTTGGTCAAGGGGACCATGCACCCTTGGTCTAGGGGACTATGCACCCTTGGTCTAAGGGACTACGCACCCTTGGTCTAAGGGACTACGCACCCTTGGTCTAGGGGACTACACACCCTTGGTCTAGGGGACTACGCACCCTTGGTCTAGGGGACTACGCACCCTTGGTCTAGGGGACCATGCACCCTTGGTCTAGGGGACCATGCACCCTTGGTCTAGGGGACCATGCACCCTTGGTCTAGGGGACTATGCACCCTTGGTCTAAGGGACTACGCACCCTTGGTCTAAGGGACTACGCACCCTTGGTCTAGGGGACCATGCACCCTTGGTCTAGGGGACTACGCACCCTTGGTCTAAGGGACTATGCACCCTTGGTCTAGGGGACCATGCACCCTTGGTCTAGGGGACTACGCACCCTTGGTCTAAGGGACTATGCACCCTTGGTCTAGGGGACTATGCACCCTTGGTCTAAGGGACTATGCACCCTTGGTCTAGGGGACTACGCACCCTTGGTCTAGGGGACTACACACCCTTGGTCTAGGGGACTGCGCACCCTTGGTCTAGGGGACTATGCACCCTTGGTCTAAGGGACTACGCACCCTTGGTCTAGGGGACTATGCACCCTTGGTCTAGGGGACCATGCACCCTTGGTCTAGGGGACTATGCACCCTTGGTCTAAGGGACTATGCACCCTTGGTCTAGGGGACTACGCACCCTTGGTCTAAGGGACTACGCACCCTTGGTCTAGGGGACTATGCACCCTTGGTCTAGGGGACCATGCACCCTTGGTCTAGGGGACTATGCACCCTTGGTCTAAGGGACTACACACCCTTGGTCTAGGGGACTACGCACCCTTGGTCTAAGGGACTACGCACCCTTGGTCTAGGGGACTATGCACCCTTGGTCTAGGGGACCATGCACCCTTGGTCTAGGGGACTATGCACCCTTGGTCTAGGGGACTATGCACCCTTGGTCTAGGGGACCATGCACCCTTGGTCTAGGGGACCATGCACCCTTGGTCTAGGGGACTATGCACCCTTGGTCTAAGGGACTACGCACCCTTGGTCTAAGGGACTACGCACCCTTGGTCTAGGGGACTATGCACCCTTGGTCTAGGGGACTACGCACCCTTGGTCTAGGGGACTATGCACCCTTGGTCTAAGGGACTACGCACCCTTGGTCTAGGGGACTATGCACCCTTGGTCTAGGGGACTATGCACCCTTGGTCTAGGGGACTACGCACCCTTGGTCTAGGGGACTATGCACCCTTGGTCTAGGGGACTATGCACCCTTGGTCTAGGGGACTATGCACCCTTGGTCTAAGGGACTATGCACCCTTGGTCTAGGGGACTGCCTTATGCTCCCAGTAAGGAAACTGACAGGCAGTTAATCCAGAATCACCAATCCCATTATTTCCCATTTACTTTAAAATCCATACTACCCTGTGATCCACGCGGGCTGCAGAGTCCGGGACCACGGACAACTGATGACGCGAGAAGCTGGCTGTGGCCACAAGGCACTCGGGCCCTGGCCAGGCGTCTAGCTCGGTCGCCACGCCGCACCAGAGCACACCAAGTGCAGGCTGCTCCCGGAGGGTGGGTGTGGGGGTCCCGGGGCTGCCTTCCTGGCCCGAGAGTTTCTGGACAACTCCTTCCGACAGACACACCGTGCGGCCCCACACGGTGGGGAAGGTTCCCGAGCTGTATCTCTCTTCCCTTCCGGATGACACTTGGTGTCAGGGGGCCGGCTCGCAGCCACGTTCTCTCTACAAACCGAACAAGCCCACTGCAAAATCCGTCACGTGTCCAGCACCGCGACCGCTCCCTGCACACGGCGGACGGCTGACTGTTCCAGACAACGCTCATCTGTCCCGACTGCAGGACGTGTGGGGTCAGGGCCGGCCCGAGGGAAGAGGCTGTGGTCCTTGGTCCTGCAGGCGGCCTCAGCACATGTGCGGGGCAGATCTGCAAGGAACCGGTCAACCCGTGTGAAACCAAAGGCTACTCTGACGTCCGACGAAAGAAGCCTCAGGACCTGATGGGATATCAACGAAGGCCAAGGGCGGGTGGCTGCGGGGACTCGTGGGAAAGCCACGCCCCAGCCAGCCTGGCCTCCAGCGCGCCCAGCCACGCGGCCCTGCCCTGGCGCTCTGGCAGCCTGCTCAGCAGGTCTACGCGATCTGCTCAGCTCCCTGAGGCGGGGGGACGACAGCCAGCCTGGGTGGCCTCCCTCCAGCTCAAACACCACGAACACGCAGCGCCCAGGGAGAGACCCGGCACGGAACGGCTGAGAACAGGGGCGTCTGACGGAGGACAGGGCCGTCCTGCAGAGGCACGTCCGGCTCTCGGCTCACCCCCATCGGCCAGCCACCAAGTCTACACGGGCGGCCAGTCCTGCCCGGCACTCGGCACTTCTCGGCTCGTCAACCCAGGGGGATGGTCCCCGGAACTGAGATTCCAAAAATGCACCCAACAGAGGCATGAGGGGACCAGAGGTCATCAAGACGAGGTCAGAAGCCATAAACATGCCAGTGAGTCCAGAACACGTCACCCGAGGGAACACAGGAGATGCGTTCAGCATCGGTCACGCTGGAAACAGCCACATCAACCTCCCTCTCTCTAAGGAAGATGCTCGGAGGACCAGCGAGGAAAACCACCTGCTAAGGAAAAGGAAAACATGGCGGGCTACTTGACGTGTCACGCGTTGCCAGCGGAAACTCTCAAGACCTCGGGAAAAGCAGCAGCTGGGGCCCACGGGCGGCAGCCCACAGGCCTGCTCGAGCAGGTGACGTGGCGCGCTCCGTGGGCGGGGAGCTGGACGGTGCGTGCAGCCGCAGGCGCACAGATGCCCCAGCCCCGTGTGCTCAGGGAAAGGCCGTGGAGCATGGCACTCATGCCCCAGTAGGGCCCCGCAGGCCCAGGACAATGCAAGCCAGGCCCCTCACTCATTGGGCATCTCCAGCCCCACCCTGCAGGGCCCAAGGACACGGGGTGGAAGGGCTGCGGCTGGCTCAGCTCCAGGGGCCAGCAGCGCACCCGTGTTCCCTTCACGGCGCAGCAGGTGCACAGGTGCAAGGGGCAGCAGAGGCCGAGCACACCCTCGGTTCAACAGCAAACCACACAGGGGGAGGCTCGGGGCTGCCTGGCCGGAGAACCCACCGGCCATCCCTGCCGCACAGCGCATGCACGGGCGCGACACGGCCCTGCCCCCGTCAGGTCTCGAACACGACCCGCGTGGCTCACCTCACCCTAAGCAGATCACAGGGGCTCGCTGGCCCTGCAGAGAACGGCCAGACGCTGCGGGGACTTCTCCCATGCGGAGAGCATCCTGACCAAGGGCGTCGCTTCACACCCAGGCCACCTACCAGCGGGACGCCCAGGGAGACCCCAGTGCCCACCACAGGGCGGCGCCACCCTGGGGAGCCAGGCCCCTCTCCAAAGGGCCCCCAAGCCCTGAAACCCCCTTCCCCCTCCGCGCTTCCTGCGTGCTGGCATCGGGGGCGTGAGATCTCAAGGTCCTGCACACGGAAGCCACCTCGGGACAGCGCGGGTTCGTGATGGGTGGGTGCCCGGGACGGCAGGGCCCCCGGCGGACGAGGCGCCGGCGTGCAGCGGCCTTACCTCTGTGCTCGGGCCCGGGGCCGCCGCCCCAGCCCTGGTACAGCGTGGCCAGGTCCTGCGGAATGTACGTCTTGAAGATGCTGAGGATGTCCAGGCGCTTCTCGTGGCCCTCGGCGGCCGGCTCCTGCTTGATGGAGTGCAGGACGGGGGGCGCCCCGGCCGCGTCCCCCCGGGACCCCGCGGCACAGCTGGCCAGCGTCCTCAGCTCCTGGGCTGCCTTCAGAGGGGGCTCACAGGGAGTGAGAGGCGGGCCCCCATCGGCGTTTGCGGGAGGCTGACCCTGAGGCTGAGGGCTGCATTTGGCTTTCAGGGGTTCGGGGGCGATGTGCTTACTTGGGGGGGGGCCGTACTTCTCCAGTGGCTTGCTGCTGGCCGCGGGCTGGGCGCCCACCCGGGGAATCACAGTGGGCGTGGGGGTGGCGCTTCCACTGAGGCTCCCGCCGCTGCCCGGGGCGGGCGCCGGCCTGGAGCCAACCTCCAGCTTGGGTTTCAGCAGGGGCTCCTGGCCGGGGCCGGGTCTGGTCTGTCGAGAGCCGTCGGTACCAGATGTCCACAGCGCACAGGGGCTGCTGGAGTGGCTCTCCTTGCCCTTGGGCGGCCCAGGGGCTCTCGCGCTCGCGGCCAGGGGAGCGGAGCTGCCGCCTCGGGGTCCCGGCGCCCCGCCTGGCACCTGAGTGCGGGTGAAGCGCGCCAGGAGCAGCGGCTGGCACTCCTTGCCGCCCAGGGCAGGCGGGGGCCCCGTGCGCCCACTCCGGGCCAGGAACACCAGGCTGCTCCTCAGGCTGCGCTGGCCGTCGGGCTGAGTCCACTGCGGGGCCATGGAGTTGCAGCTGACCCTGTGCCAGAGGCGTTTGTGCACCCACAGGACCTCCGGGTAGTAGGTCTTGTGGTCGCAGTAAGGACACGGGTGGACGACCAGCGCGGCCTGCAGGGACGAGGCCGCGTCCTTACTGCTGGGGTCGGCCCGGCTCGACCTGGCGCTCAAATCCAGCGGGGTCAGGTCTGGGACCGGCGCCCGTCTCCCGCCTGCAGGGTGCTCCCGGCGGTGCCCGGCGGATGGCTTTTCTCTGGGGTGGCCGGCCTGGCCCTCCGGCGCGAGCTGCGGGTCTGCTCCGGCCACGCTCGGAGGGGCGTCCACACTGTCAGGGGCACTGGGGTGAACCGCTGGTGTCTTCCAGGCAGCAGAAGCCCGACACGGCTCAGGCCGCGTGCACGGCTCCCTGCCACAGTCTTCGAGGACGACCCCGGCCGTGGGCACAGAGGCGTCTCTTTCGGAGGGGCTGGTTCGGAGCGCGTGAGCCTGGTCCCCGTTGGAGAGCACAGAGGATGCCATCTCTCCTTGAAAGCAGCAGCCACGCAGCTGTCCCCCTGCAGGAGGCAAAACGTGAGAGGGGAGTTAGCATTTCTCACCAGCAGGAGCCAGGCGGGGGGTCTGGCAGGTGCACAGGTGCTCGGCTCGGCCAGGCGCACGTGCAGCCCCAGGACAGCGCCGCGTCTGCCATCAGTGGCACGAGTGCAGCTGCTCTCGCCAACTCTGTGCCGAGCTCGCCAAGCCAGGGCAGGACAAGGCCACGGTGGGCAGTGGGCTGAAGTAACTCAGACGTAGGAAGGCACCAGCTCCACGTCACTGCACCGCTGCTGTTCTCGGAGCGCAGGCAGTGACGCCAGAGTCGGGACGGAACCCCGACGGCTTCCACCAGCCTGGGTCTCCACGAGACTTCTCTTCCAAGTCCTCTCCATCTGAGGCTCTTGTGGGGTCCTCGCGGTGACCCAGGTCATTTCAGGGGAAGAAACAGAGGCCGGATGAGACCCTGGACACGCAGAGGTAAGGACAGCAGACGGCTGCTCTGCCTGGAGGTGCCAGTGTCTGCCCCCACAAACCTCCCACGTGAGACCCAGGCCTCAGGTCCAAATCCTCAGCTGTAGGAGTCCATGAGTGAGGGGTGGTCAAGCTCCCTCCCTCGACGCCAGCACTGCCGGGGTCAGAGCACAGCCTGGGCGCCGCCCCAAACTCCGAATCTCAGCAGGGCGGGGTCTGCCGAGGGTTGGGGCAGCCGGAGCCTCCACCTCCCGCGGGCCTGAGAGCCTGCTCATGTCGGAGAGGACCACAGCACAACCGGACGACAGCTCTGCCTCGGGCTTCATGTGTGACCCCAGAGCGCTTAAACCCGGGGGCCAGGTGACCCCGGGGTGCTTAAACCTGGGACCAGGTGACCCCGGAGCCCTTAAACCCGGGGGCCAGGTGACCCCGGAACCCTTAAACCCGGGGACCAGGTGACCCCGGAGCCCTTAAACCTGGGACCAGGTGACCCCGGCGTGCTTAAACCTGGGACCAGGAGACCCCAGAGTGCTTAAACCCGGGACCACCTGGGACCAGGTGACCCCGGGGTGCTTAAACCTGGGGGCCAGGTGACCCCGGAGCCCTTAAACCTGGGGACCAGCATTCAGACCTGCACAGCTGCCTGTTACCTTTGGAGCCAGAGCACGTGGCCAGCTGGTATCTGTCCTACAGCCCAGCCACAGCAGGCACAGGAGGCCCCAGGTTAATACTTATTTGTTTATTTGAGAGGTGGAGTTACAGACAGAAGAGAGGGAGAGACAGAGAGAGGTCTTCCATCTGCTGGTTCATTTCCCAAATGGCTGCAACAACTGGAGCTGCGCTGATCCGGAGCCAGGAGCCAGGAGCTTCTTCCCGGTCTCCCATGTGGGTTGAGGGGCCCAAGCATGTGGGCCATCCTCTACTGCTTGCCCAGGCCACAGCAGAGAGCTGGATCAGAAGAGGAGCAGCCTGGACTCGAACCAGCGCCCAGAGGAGATCCTGTAGCACAGGGAGCAGCTCTACCCGCTGCGCCACGGCACAGATCCCTGGGTCACGGGTCTCTCAGTGAGGCCCGGGAGACTTCACCAAGCAGTGGAATGCAGCTACCTGCCTCAGAAGTTCCCAGGAAACGCTGTAGGTCTATGTAGTCTATTCATGGAGGTGAAACTTAGGAAGCACATCAACCTGGTAAACAACAAAATATCCATGTGAAAACGGTCCCTGGGGCCGGTGGGCAGCAGGCGCCTGTGCAGGCCAGGGGCTGAGCGAGCACAGCTGCAAACGCTCACTTCCGGGGGGACGGGGGGCAGCGAACGGGGACCCCTGAGCCACTTGCAGCAATGGCAAAGGACGACGTTCACGTGAACGTGGGGATCCGCAGACTGGTGAGCAGGTGCACCGCGGGGGAAAGCCACGTGCGAACAGAGGCGGGTGCGCAAGCCCATCACAGGGAGGCACAGGGACATGAGCCCATCACACGGGCACAGGACGTGAGTCTCTCACACGGGCACAGGGACGTGAGCCCATCACACAGGGACAGGGACATGAGCCCATCACACGGGCACAGGACGTGAGTCTCTCACACGGGCACAGGGACGTGAGCCCATCACACGGGCACAGGGACGTGAGCCCATCACACAGGCACAGGGACATGAGCCCATCACACGGGCACAGGGACGTGAGTCTCTCACACGGGCACAGCGACGTGAGCCCATCACACAGGGACAGGGACATGAGCCCATCACACGGGCACAGGGACGTGAGCCCATCACACGGGCACAGGGACGTGAGCCCATCACACAGGCACAGGGACATGAGCCCATCACACGGGCACAGGGACGTGAGCCCATCACACGGGCACAGGGACGTGAGCCCATCACACGGGCACAGGGACGTGAGCCCATCACACGGGCACAGGGACATGAGCCCATCACACGGGCACAGGGACGTGAGCCCATCACACAGGGACAGGGACGTGAGCCCATCACACAGGGACAGGTACAGGACGTGAGCCCATCACACGGGCACAGGGACATGAGCCCATCACACGGGCACAGGGACGTGAGCCCATCACACAGGGACAGGGACGTGAGCCCATCACACGGGCACAGGGACGTGAGCCCATCACACAGGGACAGGTACAGGACGTGAGCCCATCACACAGGGACAGGTACAGGACGTGAGCCTCTCACACAGGTACAGGGACAGGATGTAAGCCCATCACACAGGCACAGGGACAGGATGTGAGCCTCTCACATACAGGTATGCAAGCCTCTCACACAGGCACAGGGACGTGAGCCCATCATACAGGTACAGGTATGTGAGCTTCTCACACAGGCACACGTATGAACCTCACACACAGGCACAGATACGTGAGTCTCTCACACAGGCACAGTATGTGAACCTGTCATGAAAAATTAAGAACTAGGGGCTGGCATTATGGTGTAGTGGGTAAAGCCACTGCCAGAGGTGCTGTCATTCCTATGTGAGCACCAACTCGTGTCCTGGCTGCTCCATTTCTGACCCAGCTTTCTGCTCGCGCACCTGGAATGCAGTGGAGTAGGGCGCAAGTGCTGAACCCCTGCAACCACACTGGAGACCCGGATGAAGCTCCTGGCTCCTGGCTTCAGCCTGGCCCAGTCCTGGCTGTTGCGGCCTTCTGGGTAATGAACCAGTGAATGAAGATCTCTGTGTGTGTGTGTGTGTGTGTGTGTATCCTTCTCTGTAATTCTGACTTTCAAGTAAATCAATAAATCTTTAAAAACAACAACAACAACAAAGACTCGGCAAATGAGACCTCCCTCCCCCAGAGCAGCGGCGGGCACGCTGGAGACGGGGTCCGTGCAGCGCGCGAGACTGCGAGTGTCACCGAGGGCGTGTGGAGCAGAGGAGGAGCCGGAAGTCTCCCATCCCCCATCGCCCAGCTCCCACGACTCCACCAGGCCTCGCTTCTGAGTTACCGAGCCCAGGCTACAAGAGCGCCCTGAACCCTGACCCGAACGCACGTGGCTTTTCTTGCACACAGAGTGAGCTAGGAGATAAAAGCAGGAGTGAGACTTTGAAGAGAGGGCACATGGTGCCCTTCCTCCGGTAAAGGCAATTAACACGAGCACAACCTAGCACTTACCGGGATGAAAGTTTTACTGTTGCAATGTGTAATTATCCAAAAACACAAGATCCAAATTCTACCTGCTTTACAAAGAACCTGTTAACAGCCCTTTTAAAAAAAAAAAAAAAACAACTCTTGATTATTTCTTAGTCGTCTCAGAGTTAAAGTAGGGCACGTGCTGGACTGGCGAACAAAGGCCATTTCATAAGACAGGCGTCCCTGGTCTCAGTTAACAGTGGAAGGCAGGGGCTGGCTCCCAGCAGCCGCCTCCACGCCCCGGTGGCCAGTGCAAGACGCGGGCGCGGCCACTAGATGGCGCCTGTGGCCAACGTATGACCTTCCCTCCCCCGCCCAGGGCTGCGTGTGTGGTCCCTTTTCAGAACCGGGATGGAGGAGGTCTCTGCTTTTGAACAGCGGGCATGAGACGCACAGTGAGAGCCTGCCTGAAGGGTCGCCGCACACACGTGCCCATCACTCCTGACGGCTGTCAGTACCGCAGTGCGTCCCACTGATGCAGGCATTTCACCCGCGGTCACAGCGCACTGGTGGCTCGGTCTGCATATTCCTCAGGACACGGGGGCGGGCACGCAGACGCGTGACACTAACAGAGGCCCGGATTACCGGACAGACAGGGACACAAACGGAATGCTCCGTCTCTGCAGTGGATGCGGGCGTCACAGCCACACCTCCGACTTCTCAGAAGAGGGTTCTGGGAGTTAGCGCCCGACTTCAGGCACCAGCAGGTGAGTGACTGGGGTGACGGTGCTCTCCAGGCATTCCCGCCGAGTCTGCACTTGGTGCCTTCCAGGCCTGGTCCAGGAGGCATTCCCGCCAAGTCTGCACATGGTGCCCCCCAGGCCTGGTCCAGGAGGCATTCCCGCCGAGTCTGCACGTGGTGCCCTCCAGGCCTGGCCTCCAGCTCCGGACCACAAAGGCCTCGTCTCAGGGCCCGACCCTGTGCCTCGTGTAAAACTCTTCCATTCAGCCCCTCGGTCACTCAACAAACAAGGACACGGCCCCGCGGGAGGAGGCCTGGGCCTCCCAGCAACCGCTGCCTCAGGTTGCAGGTATGGAAGCCCTGCGGAAATGGACGCTTCTGGCTCTCCCCAGCTCCGGCTTTCCAGGGCCAGGGTGCGCCGAACCCATGGAGGGAGGGACAAGCACCCCAGAGAACTCCTCCACGAGCCGAGGCAGGAGGGCGGAGGGGCTGTCCAGCAACAAATGTGGGGTGGGGGTGGGAGCCGGCAGAGAAGGGCGCTTCCGGGAGACTGACTCGGGGCCGAGCAAGGGGAGGCTCCGTGTGCTCAGCAGGTGTGGGCAGGTCCCCCCCCACAGCTTCCTCCCGGCCAAGGGTACCGAGTCAGGAAGGCAGCCCCCAGAGGGGTGACTGCAGGTCCCAACCCCCGGGCTGAGTGACGGAGCGGGGACAGCCGTGTCACCGGAGAGCCGCCCTGATCTGACTGCCCCACAGTCCACACTGTACTCCTCAAACATGAACACCACCCACCTCAAAGATGCTCTCCATGTTTTTAATGAAAATTAGTAAATTTTTAAAAATAAGTTCCAAGGCTGTGTATCTCTGGGGAAGCAGACTGAGCAGCTCTGGAACGCAGCTCTGAGCACCTGCTGGGCCATGCGGCCCCAACGCCCCCGGGGTTAAACCTTGGGCATTTTAAGGAAGCCAAATATGTAAAGCAGCCCGCACCCATCCGGCCTGGCACGGCCCCCTGCAGCCCCACGGCCAGCTCTGCCACCGCGCCAGCGCTGAGCCCAGCGGGAAAACTGATCCTGGAGCAGCCCGAGGCCACAACCCAGGCCACAGCAGTAGCAGGCCCGGCCGTGGCGGCCACACAGACACGCGGACGGAGGCCACTGGGCACGGCCACACAGCGCCCACCCACATGAGGAGCCCACTCGGGGCACAGAGCTGCGTGTGTTTGACTCCAACTCTTCCCAGACCCTGCCCACACCCACGCCAGGTCCCAGCCCCCCATGACCCGGGCGGGGCTCCAGCTGCAGGGCCCACCCCCCTCTGCCCCTCTCCCCCAGGTCCAGAAAGGATCATGGCGTCCCCGTTCCCCCACCCCTCCCGTTCTGCTCCTACTAGCGCCGTCAGTGCACGGTCACAGCCAGGCCCTGAAGAGGAGGCGCACACGGCCTCGGGGGGCGCTCTCGGAGCTGGCTGGCCACGCAGCACCCAAAGTCTCAGCGAGTCATTCTCCCAGGCTGGGCACGCTGCTCCCGGCCAATCCTACTCGTGGATCCCAGCAAGGAGGAGCCCTACGGCCCGTCCCTGCAGCTGTGGCAGGGACCCCGCCAGGCCACGGGGACAGGGACGGGCAGGACTGGCCCAGGGCAGGCCAGGGCGCCGCCACAGGACGCGCTCGCTCGCTGCTTCCTCCAGGGTTCTCACCCAGCCACGACACGGCGTCCCCACGCTCCTCCACTCTGGGGCCACGGGACAGGCTCTGGGGGTACAGAAAACCACGAGGATGTCCCAGGCCCCTCAGCCTGATTGGCCCACGCCACCCGCGTCCAGGGACACACCCTTGTCCTTCCAGCCTTGGGAGCCAGAGCCACCAGGCTGCGCTCCCCAGGTCCACTCTGCCACCCCTGGGAGGGAACGGATGGCAGATGAGGGGGCCCAGGGCCACAACTGCAAAACGCACGCAGGTGGACAGCTGCAAGGGGGCCGGGCGTCTAGACCCTGCTGCGTGAGCGCGCGCTCCAGAACGCCCGCCACTTCGCACCCCTGACACCCAGGCCTCCCAGGCCCCTGCCCACCGCTGCCCTCACTCAGAACCCCCTCCCCAGTGCCAGTGGCCCACGGGTGGCCCCACACACCCAGAGTCACTGCTGCTCCTGCTCAGGCTGAGGCGGCACCCGGCTCTAGATCCTCTGTGCGCCCACGCGGCTGCCCAGCCCCGAGCTGCCCACACACCCATGCTGTGTGCTCTCTGTCCTGGTCAGCCTCTCCAAACACACATGCATGGACACAGGAACGCCTGTGTGCACGCTGTCCCATGTGCGCAGGCACACGCAGTCACACATGCACACGGGAGCAGAGCCCCTCACCACTCCTGGCAGCGGCTGGCTTTCTGCTCCCAGCTTTACTCTCAAACAAGCTGTCTGCCTTGCCCCTTGCACTCGCAGCTCCCAACGCCTTCTTCAGCCACGTGCGGCTTCTGCAAGCCGGCAGGTCTGAGGGTGCAGAACAGTCTTAAGATCCCCGTGGACCCCCGAGGAGTGGGAGTGGGTGTGAAGACCCCCTTGGTCCCAGGACAACACCGCGGTCTCCAGGGACCCCCCAGGAATGGGAGTGGGTGTGAAGACCCCCTTGGTCCCAGGACAACACTGCAGTCTACATGGACCCCCGAGGAGTGGGAGTGGGTGTGAAGACCCCTTGGTCCCAGGACAACACTGCAGTCTACATGGACCCCCCGAGGAGTGGGAGTGGGTGTGAAGACCCCCTTGGTCCCAGGACAACACTGCAGTCTACATGGACCCCCCGAGGAGTGGGAGTGGCTGTGAAGACCCCCTTGGTCCCAGGACAACACCGCGGTCTATGTGGACCCCCGAGAAGTGGGAGTGGGTGTGAAGACCCTCTTGGTCCCAGGACAACACTGCAGTCTACACGGACCCCCCGAGGAGTGGGAGTGGGTGTGAAGACCCCCTTGGTCCCAGGACAACACTGCAGTCTACATGGACCCCCCGAGGAGTGGGAGTGGGTGTGAAGACCCCCTTGGTCCCAGGACAACACCGCGGTCTACATGGACCCCCGAGGAGTGGGAGTGGGTGTGAAGACCCCCTTGGTCCCAGGACAATACCACCGTCTCCATGGACCCCCCGAGGAGTGGGGGTGGGTGTGCAGTATCACAGAGACAGCGACTGTGACAAGGGCAGCCCATTGGCATGCGGGACCGTGCACCTGCACACTCGGGCCACAGGCCAGGCCCCTCAGCTCCTGAAGGTCCCCGTGCTCACGGCTGAGCCAGTCCCAGTCTTCCTAGACCTCTTCACTGGGAACAGCCGGGCCTGTGTCAGCACCGACACTGCCGTCTAAAACACGTTTCTTCTAACCAAATGGCTTGCGTAAGAACAACTGAATTCTGTGAAAGCTAGTATAACCTAGGAAATTCTCAATGTTAGTCTTAACCTATGGTCTTGAATTTCTTTTTGTCAATGTTTATTTTAGTTTACTCGAAAGCAGGTTGACCCCTGCAGAGACAGAGAACACGCGCACATACCAGGCAGGGAAATTTTCACACCCCAAATGCCTGCCAACAATCAGGGCTGGGCCAGGCCGAAGCCAGCAACCAGGAGCTCCAGCAGGTCTCCACGTGGCTGGCCAGGGCCCAGGACTTGAGCCAGCACCCACCGCCTTCCCGGGCTGCACGAGCCGGGTCAGAAGCAGAGCAGCCGGGCCTCACACCCACGCCCTGACACTGGTGGCTTACCCCACGGTGCCACAGCGTGGACCCTGTGGTCTTAAATCTCTTAAAACGTCTTGAGTCATGAGAAGAAGGACGCAGAAGTGCACACGCCAGTCCCGTTCCCAGGAAATCCTTGATACCAGCCCCGGAGAACCCGGCTTTGCCCCCGCCCTGTAACCGGGTGCCCCCGTGCGGTGTGCACAGGCGCCTCCCGAGTGAAGCATGAGTGATCAAGGCCGTGACCCCGGAGAAGGCTGCCGAGCAGCTCTCGGGGACCCAGGGCCATGGGACGGAGCGAGCGTGAGGCGCGTGACGGCCACTGCAGCCCCGGCACACGCGCCTGGTGCCTCGCTCGCCTCACTACAGGTCAAGGGCGCTTTCCTGAGCCGTGGCCCCATAGCTGAGCAAGACACAGGTCTGCTCGAGGGGCTGGGCTCCAGGGCGAAAGCCACGCTGCAGGTGGGGGCCGAGCCCACGTCTGCCCCGATGGGTGTGAGCGGCTCCGTTCCGCCGGTCCTGCCTCGCAAGGGCTCTGATGGTGACAGCCGGAGTCTCAGTCCCAAGTCCCGGGAACGGAAGGGCTGTCCCGCTGTCGCAGCCAGGGCCTGTCCCGCCCAGGGAAGGCCGTCCCTGGAGACGCCAGCGGCACATCCTGGGTCAGGCGTGTGGACAAACTGGCTGAGAGAAGCCAGAGCAGGAGTTCGGCCTCCGGTGGACGGCTCACGGCACAGCCTGTGGGCCCCGCGACCCCGGCTCCCCTCCCACGCAGTGCTCAGGAGCTGGAGTCCAGCCCGGCCTTCAAGTGCGGGAGGGAAACAGTCGCTCCACTACAGCCAGCGTGAGCTACAGGGGTACAAGAGAGTACAGACAGTGCGAACACGAAGCTGTTTTCAGTGACGGACGGACCGCGGGTCACACGACGGGGTGAGAACTTGAAACAGGAGCAACCAACCAGCCTCACGGCAGGAACGCAAAGGCATCGCCTCGCCCGCCGGAACCAAGGGAAGACCCAGGAAGCCAAGGCTAGCGGCGGCCAGAGCCCCGGGGCAGGGGGAGCCCCTGGGCGGCGACGGCCCCTGGGCAGCAAGAGCCCCAGGGCGGCGATGCTGGAGGGAGCTAACTACAGCCCCGCGCTGGTCACCCCGAGTGCTCCCCCGAGGAGCCCCCACCGCACCTCAGCCTCGATGGGCAGGCCCTGGGCAGGCCGCACGGCATAGCACGGGGGGTTTAGAGCAATCAGAGTCCAGAATGCTCTGTGACAGACAGAAGAGGCCTAAGCTTACAAACCTACTGTCTGCAGATGCGGGGTCGTGAATAAAATAGTCAATCCTGTTGCAAGTCATAAAATGCAACCCGACAGCAAGTGTTACAATCAGGAAAAGGTGATGCTGAGTTGAGAAACCCACAATTCCTGAGACACCTCCTGTTTAGATAACCCTGACACAACAGTGAATATACCCGCGCCATCTGCACACTGAGCCTGCGCACGGCTACACCTGAGGACACAGCTCCTGTACCAGGACTGCACACCTGTGCACACTGCCCCTGAGGACACAGCTCCTGTACCAGGACTGCACACCTGTGCACACTGCCCCTGAGGACACAGCTCCTGTACCAGGACTGCACACCTGTGCACACTGCCCCTGAGGACACAGCTCCTGTACCAGGACTGCACACCTGTGCACACTGCCCCTGAGGACACAGCTCCTGTACTAGGACTGCACACCTGTGCACACTGCCCCTGAGGACACAGCTCCTGTACCAGAACTGCTCACCTGTGCACACTGCCCCTGAGGACACAGCTCCTGTACCAGGACTGCACACCTGTGCACACTGCCCCTGAGGACACAGCTCCTGTACCAGGACTGCACACCTGTGCACACTGCCCCTGAGGACACAGCTCCTGTACCAGGACTGCACACCTGTGCACACTACACCTGAGGACACAGCTCCTGAACCAGGACTGCTCATCTGTGCACACTGCCCCTGAGGACACAGCTCCTGTACCAGGACTGCACACCTGTGCACACTGCCCCTGAGGACACAGCTCCTGTACAGGACTGCACACCTGTGCACACTACACCTGAGGACACAGCTCCTGTACTAGGACTGCACACCTGTGCACACTGCCCCTGAGGACACAGCTCCTGTACCAGGACTGCACACCTGTGCACACTGCCCCTGAGGACACAGCTCCTGTACTAGGACTGCACACCTGTGCACACTGCCCCTGAGGACACAGCTCCTGTACCAGAACTGCTCACCTGTGCACACTGCCCCTGAGGACACAGCTCCTGTACCAGGACTGCACACCTGTGCACACTGCCCCTGAGGACACAGCTCCTGTACCAGGACTGCACACCTGTGCACACTACACCTGAGGACACAGCTCCTGAACCAGGACTGCTCATCTGTGCACACTGCCCCTGAGGACACAGCTCCTGTACCAGGACTGCACACCTGTGCACACTGCCCCTGAGGACACAGCTCCTGTACAGGACTGCACACCTGTGCACACTACACCTGAGGACACAGCTCCTGAACCAGGACTGCTCATCTGTGCACACTGCCCCTGAGGACACAGCTCCTGTACCAGGACTGCACACCTGTGCACACTACACCTGAGGACACAGCTCCTGTACCAGGACTGCACACCTGTGCACACTGCCCCTGAGGACACAGCTCCTGTACCAGGACTGCACACCTGTGCACACTACACCTGAGGACACAGCTCCTGTACCAGGACTGCTCATCTGTGCACACTGCCCCTGAGGACACAGCTCGTGTACCAGGACTGCACACCTGTGCACACTGCCCCTGAGGACACAGCTCCTGTACCAGGACTGCACACCTGTGCACTGCCCCTGAGGACACAGCTCCTGTACAGGACTGCACACCTGTGCACACTGCCCCTGAGGACACAGCTCCTGTACCAGGACTGCACACCTGTGCACACTGCCCCTGAGGACACAGCTCCTGTACCAGGACTGCACACCTGTGCACACTGCCCCTGAGGACACAGCTCCTGTACCAGGACTGCACACCTGTGCACACTGCCCCTGAGGACACAGCTCCTGTACCAGGACTGCACACCTGTGCACACTGCCCCTGAGGACACAGCTCCTGTACCAGGACTGCACACCTGTGCACACTGCCCCTGAGGACACAGCTCCTGTACCAGGACTGCACACCTGTGCACACTGCCCCTGAGGACACAGCTCCTGTACCAGGACTGCACACCTGTGCACACTGCCCCTGAGGACACAGCTCCTGTACCAGGACTGCACACCTGTGCACACTGCCCCTGAGGACACAGCTCCTGTACAGGACTGCACACCTGTGCACACTGCCCCTGAGGACACAGCTCCTGTACCAGGACTGCTCACCTGTGCACTGCCCCTGAGGACACAGCTCCTGTACCAGGACTGCACACCTGTGCACACTGCCCCTGAGGACACAGCTCCTGTACCAGGACTGCACACCTGTGCACACTACACCTGAGGACACAGCTCCTGTACAGGACTGCACACCTGTGCACACTGCCCCTGAGGACACAGCCCCTGTACAGGACTGCACACCTGTGCACACTGCCCCTGAGGACACAGCTCCTGTACCAGGACTGCACACCTGTGCACACTGCCCCTGAGGACACAGCTCCTGTACCAGGACTGCTCACCTGTGCACTGCCCCTGAGGACACAGCTCCTGTACAGGACTGCACACCTGTGCACACTGCCCCTGAGGACACAGCTCCTGTACCAGGACTGCACACCTGTGCACACTGCCCCTGAGGACACAGCTCCTGTACCAGGACTGCTCACCTGTGCACACTGCCCCTGAGGACACAGCTCCTGTACAGGACTGCACACCTGTGCACACTGCCCCTGAGGACACAGCTCCTGTACAGGACTGCACATCTGTGCACACTGCCCCTGAGGACACAGCTCCTGTACCAGGACTGCACACCTGTGCACACTGCCCCTGAGGACACAGCTCCTGTACCAGGACTGCACACCTGTGCACACTGCCCCTGAGGACACAGCTCCTGTACCAGGACTGCTCACCTGTGCACACTGCCCCTGAGGACACAGCTCCTGTACCAGGACTGCACACCTGTGCACACTGCCCCTGAGGACACAGCTCCTGTACCAGGACTGCACACCTGTGCACTGCCCCTGAGGACACAGCTCCTGTACAGGACTGCACACCTGTGCACACTGCCCCTGAGGACACAGCTCCTGTACCAGGACTGCACACCTGTGCACACTGCCCCTGAGGACACAGCTCCTGTACCAGGACTGCACACCTGTGCACACTGCCCTGAGGACACAGCTCGTGTACCAGGACTGCACACCTGTGCACACTGCCCCTGAGGACACAGCTCCTGTACCAGGACTGCATACCTGTGCACACTGCCCCTGAGGACACAGCTCCTGTACCAGGACTGCACACCTGTGCACACTGCCCCTGAGGACACAGCTCCTGTACAGGACTGCACACCTGTGCACACTACACCTGAGGACACAGCTCCTGTACCAGGACTGCTCACCTGTGCACACTGCCCCTGAGGACACAGCTCCTGTACCAGGACTGCACACCTGTGCACACTGCCCCTGAGGACACAGCTCCTGTGACCCAAGGCTTTGAAAGCTTCGCTATTAGAGGAAAAACAGAGGCTTTTTTTTTTGAAGATTCCTATTACACTGCCCCCCAGCCCCATCCACCATCCACACTGTCCCTCCATGGCTGAGGCTAGAGCACAGGGAGGATACTCCACTTCTCCATGTTGGGGTGGGGGTGAGCGACTTCATCTCAAAGGGTGGCCATGGCTAACAGGCAAAGAGGGAGGGATATGAATGCAGGCCTGTTTAGCCTTCCTCGGGCTGAGTGGACACAGCCCAAGGACCTGCAGAAACCACCTGAGCGCACAGGCTCACGTGGTCGGGAATACCAGGACTGCACAGGCCTTCTCAGGGCCTCTCAGCCTGCAACCACTTGATGGCTGCTGTAAAGTTCTGAAACGAAACTTGGCAAACGGCCTCAGCGAGACGGCTTTGAAACCCAGAGGCACCAGAGGCGCTGAATGGGACCCGCGCGCCACTTCAAAGAGCAGGGCACCTTCCCAGGGTGCTCCACCCTGCCCTCCTCCAGCTCTTTCAACATCTTATGAACCCACAGACGTGGAAGCCGGAGCCCTGAGAACAAGGCCAGCGTCCCGAGATCACCTCCGCCATC
Source organism: Oryctolagus cuniculus (assembly GCF_964237555.1). NCBI lineage: Eukaryota > Metazoa > Chordata > Mammalia > Lagomorpha > Leporidae > Oryctolagus > Oryctolagus cuniculus. The sequence continues at coordinate 2,632,255 of NC_091441.1, read as the reverse complement.
ACCCAGCCCGGCCACGTCCGTGGACCTCTGGTCTTCACCGATGATGGCTGAAGGGGCTGCAGCCACGTTTTTAACTCGCTCTCTGAACAGCATTCGGAAAGATGCAACCCAGCAAGTCTCTGCTTAGCACAGGAACCCTCCCTGAAGCTGCCCGTGACATTGCCTGGGTGCGTAACGACAGAGGCGGCGGCACCGGAACGCCTCCTGCCTCCCCCTGACGCACTCCACTGCAGGGCCTGCGCAGCGTCCCTCAGAGGCCTGCCTCCCGTCGGCTAGCACACGGCGCTCCCGGATGGAACTGCTGCTCTCGCTGCGTTTCCGAACCAAAGGTTCAGAACCCCACGGCTGACCACTGTCCACAGCATCTCAACCTCCGAGGACGAACAGCCTTGAGACACCCCCACAGCAAGACAGGTCCCCCGTGACACGTGGGATCCCACACGGGGCAGTCGCCGCGCTGCGGAAGTCTCTCAGCTTTAGGGGAAACATGACTGTGCATTTTAAAAACCAAATCAGAGGCAGATTGGTGGTGAACACAACCTGTGCGCCCCGCACACTGCTTCCCACTCTCCTCTCCGTTGCTTTCGGAGTCCCCCAGGGTATCATTCCAAAGAAGCCAACCTGGACACGCAAGCGAAACACGGGGGAACGAGGCTGCCACGGGGTCGGCTCTGAGCGTGACGATGAAGGGGGAAACGCGAACCCCTCGGCAGAGCGCGAAGTCCGGCGTATCCGCGATAGTGTGCGCTCCACAATCTGTTTGGGAGAGGCCTACAGCACTGCACGGGGCCAGAAGAAAATGAATGGCCTGACTATACACAGACTTAGTTTTGAGGCCAAAGTCGAGGAAACAACGCTACAGCCCGTGTGCCAGTCACGGGAAAACACAGCTGTCTTCCCGCCTGGGGAAACCCAAGAAACAGCTGCACGGAAGTCGAGGGCTGTGCCGAGGGCGGCGGGCCCCGGCTCCCCCGGCCCCACTGTCTCATGCTGCACGGAAGTCGAGGGCTGTGCCCAGGGCGGCGGGCCCCGGCTCCCCCGGCCCCACTGTCTCATGCTGCACGGAAGTCGAGGGCTGTGCCCAGGGCGGCGGGCCCCGGCTCCCCCGGCCCCACTGTCTCATGCTGCACGGAAGTCGAGGGCTGTGCCCAGGGCGGCGGGCCCCGGCTCCCCCGGCCCACTGTCTCATGCTGCACGGAAGTCGAGGGCTGTGCCCAGGGCGGCGGGCCCCGGCTCCCCCCGCCCCACTGTCTCATGCTGCACGGAAGTCAAGGGCTGTGCCCAGGGTGGCGGGCCCCGGCTCCCCCCGCCCCACTGTCTCATGCTGCATGGAAGTCGAGGGCTGTGCCCAGGGCGGCGGGCCCCGGCTCCCCCGGCCCCACTGTCTCATGCTGCACGGAAGTCGAGGGCTGTGCCCAGGGTGGCGGGCCCCGGCTCCCCCCGCCCCACTGTCTCATGCTGCACGGAAGTCGAGGGCTGTGCCCAGGGCGGCGGGCCCCGGCTCCCCCCGCCCCACTGTCTCATGCTGCACGGAAGTCAAGGACTGTGCCCAGGGCGGCGGGCCCCGGCTCCCCCGGCCCCACTGTCTCATGCTGCACGGAAGTCGAGGGCTGTGCCCAGGGCGGCGGGCCCCGGCTCCCCCGGCCCCACTGTCTCATGCTACATGGAAGTCGAGGGCTGTGCCCAGGGCGGCGGGCCCCGGCTCCCCCCGCCCCACTGTCTCATGCTGCACGGAAGTCGAGGGCTGTGCCCAGGGCGGCGGGCCCCGGCTCCCCCGGCCCCACTGTCTCATGTAGCACGGAAGTCGAGGGCTGTGCCCAGGGCGGCGGGCCCCGGCTCCCCCGGCCCCACTGTCTCATGTAGCACGGAAGTCGAGGGCTGTGCCCAGGGCGGCGGGCCCCGGCTCCCCCCCGCCCCACTGTCTCATGCTGCATGGAAGTCGAGGGCTGTGCCCAGGGCGGCGGGCCCCGGCTCCCCCGGCCCACTGTCTCATGCCCAGGATGAAAGGTGACAGTCACAGCACCCAGGGGTCTTCCTGTGTTTTGCTCAGGAGCTAAGTCCCAGCCACCCCCACCCAAAAACCGGTCTCTACCTGCCAGAAATGAGTGACGGCGCCACCTACCGAGCCCCCAGGGGAATTCGGCCCAGCCCTGCACAAGGGTCTGCGAGCAGTGAAGCTGAGAAGGCGACAAGGCCTCGGGTCCGAAAGGGGCTTAGGGAGCCATCGCTGTCCAGCTGTGCTTAGAGTGTGTGCGTGCACACCACACACCCGAGGACGGGAACGGACAGAAACCAGGTACACGAGGGACACGCGCCGAGGGGGCGCTGGACTCCAGGTGGACAAGATCCGCCTCTGGGCAGTCACTCCATTTATTCTTTTCCCTTCTGCATCTCCTACAATGACGACTCGGCACACAGCAAAACAGTGCCAAGTTAAACACTTCGATTTCCGAGCTTTTCATCAGAAGGTGACAACAAACTACTCGTCAGCTCGTGCCCACGGCTTCTTCCAGTCACCCCACGCGCAAGGTCCCACATGCATGGCCCAAGGAGGGAAGCCCCTGGTCTCCTGGGCCCCCGCCCAGCCAGTATGACGGACGTCCCCCTACAACCCCAGGAGCCGGCATCTCCCACAACAGCCCCGTGGCTACGAGGCTTCCGCCTGCACTCGGGCAGTTTTTCGGGCGACACGGAAGGTCCCCACTCATTTGGCTCTCAGGGGTGGGCACAGGAGCTGCAGGCTCTGGACGCTGCTGGAGTCTTCAAAACGCCCCAGCTCCAGAGAGCAGGGCTGACGGGCCACGCCCGGCGTCCAAGACTCCACGCCTCATGCAAGAATCAAACCGGTGACTTTGGCCATTTAAGCCCAGTACCATTTCAGGAATTTAACAATGCACCAGGCTCCTGATGCTTACTACTGTTATTTTAAATAAAGACTTGGAGGAAGAAGCACTCAAATGAAACCAAGGCCGACTGTTCCGGACAAGTAGGGGCAGCTCCTTCTCAGCTACTGAGGCACCTGCCAACGGCGTGGGGCCCCTCCGCTCCCCAGACGTCACGGCCGGGGTGACACCACACAGCCCAGCAGGCTCTGCCCGGAAACAGCCAGCACGGGGCACCCACAGGAGGCTGTGCCCCAGCGCAAGCGACAGGCAGCTCCCGCGCCAGAGGCCCCGCACAGGTCAGAGAGGCAGGTCAGGGACGCGGTCCCAGGAGCAGGACCGTCCTGGAATGAGTGAGTCAGAGCCGTCCCAGACTGTCAGGAACCAGGGATGCCGGAGACACAGGTGACGGCCAAGGTCGGGAGGAAACCCCGGCTCAGCACAGAGTCCACGTCGAGCTGCCTCCCCCGGCCCTTGAGAGGAGCAGGCCCAAGTCACCCTTGTCACCAGACGCAGGGACGGAGGGGAGCCATGCTCGCAGAGCGGCCGCGGCCTGGGTGCTGAATAGCAAGGCCCCTGCACCCCACAGTGCTCGTCACTCATGTGGGGGCTCACCTGACCCCCCAGATGAGGGCAGGGCCCCCGGCTGGCTCGGCAAGGCCTGGCCTCACCGCAAGCGCAGCTCTGCCCCGTGACAGAGCCATCTCTCCAAGTCAACCTGACATCTCTCGACGCGCCGCTGCGCTGCAGAGACGGGGGAGGTCCGGCGTTTCCGAGACTCCCGTCCACTACGCGCAGCCTGCGATGCACGCATGGTGATCCCGATCAGCTCAAACACCGGACACAGAGCGCTCGTGAGAGCGGTGACTCACGGGGACTTCTCCACACGTGAGCCCAGAGGTTCTTTTTTTAACCAAACTAAGGAAGCTCAGCTAGTGCACACACAGACAAGATGAGTTAGCACCAGGGAAATCTGCCCACTAAACCACGTCACGGCCGGGTCTGGCTCCTCACCCAGATCTGGGGCGGCCCTCGACTCTACCGTCACCGGCCAAGGAGCTCACCACCCACTGCTCACAGTGATCCAAACAACTCCTCAGTCTCTCCTTTTCCATCCAGGAAAGGGGCCCACACATGTGGCCATCATCCCAGTGGTCAGGCCTGGCATCCTGTATGTTTGTAAAGATTTATTTATTTATTTGAAAGGCAGAGTTAGAGAAAGAGAGAGAGAGAAAGTTTTCCATCCACTGATTCACTCCCCCAAATGGCCTCAGTGGCCAGAGCTATGTTGATCTGAAGCCAGGAGCCAGGAGCTTCCTCCAGGTCTCCCACACAGGTGCAGGGCCCCAAGGACTTGGGCCATCTTCCACTGCTTTCCCAGGCCATAGCAGAGAGCTGGATCAGAAGTGGAGCAGCCGAGATTCAAACCAGCGCCCAAATGGGATGCCGGCACTACAGGCAGTGGCTTCACCCACTACGCCATAGTGCTGGCCCCTGGCGTCCTTAACTCCCACCAGCTCTTGTCCGGGATTTACCAGTGAGATGCCCGAGCCCAGAACTATGCCACAGAAAACTGACAGCTCACAACAGAACAGAGACAGAGAACTGCGCCCACAGAGCTCGGCACCCCACAGCCAGCCTCCTGTCCCACGCACTGGCACACATGCCACACACATGCTATATACATGCTACATGAACCACACAAGCCACACGTGCCACAATGCCATATACATGCTACATATACCACACAAGCCACTTGTGTCGCACATGCCATATACATGCTATACACTATACATGCCACACTGTTACATACTCGCCACATATGGCACACATGTGCCACACTCCACACACACTATATGCTCACCACACACATGCTACATATACCATATACAAGTCACATGCTACACTCCACATTACACACAACACACACTACATACACCAGAAACACCACAATGCCACACTCCACACATGCCACGCACACCAGACACACCACAAGTACCATACATATGCTACATGCACCATATTCAAGCCACATGCCACACTCCACAATCACATATAACACACATATGCCACGCACACAACATACACCACGACCCCACATATGCCATACATGCCACACACACCACACACATGCTGCATGCGTCATATACACCACACATGCCACATGCCACACACACACGTGTGTGAGCCCTGCGAAGGGAAGCAGCCGCTCAGCCGCACCTCTTCTCACCCGTTCAGTGCCGAGGGCGGAGGTCTCCCTGCGGGACGACACCCACGGAGCGCGGCACGGGGCAGTTCCCACACACCTGAATAACACCGGAGAGCCGACCGGAGAGGATCCACCCGCCAGAGACACTCGCCAGAAATCCCAGTCCACGAGCGTTTTCGGCCTGACCACGTAGGTATCGCAGGGCCGTCCCTGCACTGTCTAAGCTCCGGCTTCAACCAGACACGCCCTCCCCTCAGCTGCGGATCTGAAGCCCTGCTTCCCAAACACACACCTCATTCGAACGGGTCACTCCCCGCGCAGCTCTCCGAGAGGCAGACACACGGTCCCCAAGGTGCGCACTACATACACCATACACACCACATGCCACAGTGCGCTGCAGCAAGCCGCAGGGACAAAGCTGCACACCCTCTCTCACCACGAGGCAGGTGCACCGTGGCACAAGGGGAAGCTGGGGAGAGGGCACCAAGACACAGGGCCACCGTCCACCTGCACTGGACTGGTCTCAGCCAGTGATCACCACCAGCAGGGGGCTCAGCCGTGATCTCTAGGAGGGTCCTGTGGGCACAGCCACCTCTCGCGTTCCCAGGGGAGACCTCCCGCCTCCAGGCCCAGCCCGGGACCTGCTGTGGGGCTGGCACTGGGGCAGGGCACTCCTAAGAAGGGGCTGCACAGAGGCCAGGCCCACAGGAGGGAGCGGCCCGACTACAAGGATACAGAGTTCCAGGCTCGGCGCCCCTGACCTGCCGCCCCCTCCTGTCGGCGCTGACACTGGAGCCCCTCTTTGGAGTGATCCTGAAAATATCTCCCAGACCCACACCTCACGGGGTCACGAGACACAGGCCAAGCACCCAGCTCACAGGAGTTCAGAGCTGAGGAACCAGCCGGCTGCTGAATCCATCAGGTGGGAAAACGGGATATCAATTTAGAAATAATTTTAAAGCTCCTCCCAGAACACACAGAGAAATGCAAGCTGGAAGATCAGAGTAAGGAATGTCTTCCTAAGAGGCGTGTGACATCCAAACACAAAAAAAAGCAAAAAGTAGAACTGAAAAGCCATAAAGGAAAAAACGGACAAGTCGGATACTTCAGAACTTCTACAATAAAAGGCTTCCTGAGGCGAGCAGAAACAGATAAAGCATCTGAAACGTACGCACTGAGATTCAGACCCACAGTACACAAGAGTTCCGCGCGTTAAGAAAAGGACAAACAACACATTAGGAAAACGTGCAAAACCCATGAACAAGCAAACGCGAAAAACACAAATGCCCCACAAACGTGAACACCTGCTCACTCACAACAACTCAGAACAGAAACTGAAGTAGCAAACACGCGGCAGTGGGTAATTCATGGCATGAAGGAGGGCTGGCGTTGGGTGCAGCCTGCGCCGTCAGCACCCCTGTGAGCACCAGTTCAGGTCCTGGCTGCTCTGCTTGTGAGCACCTCCCTGCTAACACCCGGGAAAGCAGCAGACGGCCCTGCTACCCACGTGGGAGGCCCAGGGGATTCCTGGCTCCGCCACAGCAAGCGCTGGGGGAGTGAGCCATGATGGAGGAGCACTCTCTCTGTGTGTCTCTTCCTCTCTCTGTAACTGCCTTTCAAGTGAATCAATCAGTCTTTAAGAAATAAAAACAAATGCGCCAAGGCGGACTGCTGTCGAGGCCACTCCGGGTCAGCTCTCGGGGCTCTTCACTCCCGCTCGTGCACGGTCCCTCCTGCGTGTCGGGTTTCGGAGCAACGTCTACGCAGGGTGTGCTATCCCCACGGGAACGGCCCACACTTCCTGCTTCTGCTCGGCTTCCCAAGCTCCCTAGCGAGTACCCTGCAGCTGCTTTCCTCACACCTGAGGCTCAGACCTCCCGCTCACCCCCCGGTGACCCACCCCACTGCATTTCAGGGCTCCCCAGCACCTCTCCGACCCGGGTCTCATGCCCTGGCTTTAACCTCATGGCCGTGCCCTGCCACCCTCCGTTATTTCTGAAAAAGTAATACCCTGTGACGCTTCTTAAAATGAAACATTTCAGAGCAGGCTTTGGGTCCTGCGGCTCCGACACACCCCACACTGGAGTGCCCGGGTTCACGGCCCCAGCTCCACTCAGGATTGCGACTTCCTGCTGCTGCGCACTCTGGGAGGCAACGGGTGCTGGCTCAGGTCCTTGGGTCCTTGTCACCCAAGTGGCACACCGGATAGGAAACCTGCCCATCATTCCAATATCAAAAACGTTCTCCAGCTGCCCAGAACAACGCGGGAACCCTCCGGACGGCACTGGTGTTGGAGCCAGGGCTGGGTCACCGCACACGGGAACCACCTCATTCGAGGACTTGGAAGGCAGCCGCCACTCTCGTGGGTTTCGGACACGTGTGACTTCCCCCAGGGAGCCGGCCCATCGAGGGGCTGCGGGTCATCACCTCAGGTGCTGCGTTTCAACAGCCAAGTAGTTACTAAGTGGGCACAGCAATCGCATCAGACGCGGAATGAGCAAATCACGGCCGCGGTCGTTCCCGAGGTGAGAGGCGAGTGGCGCTCAGTGCTGGCGGCTCGCTAGCCCACACGTCTCACTCATCTACGGAAACAACTTCCTGCAGACCAGCGGCTGTCTCCATAGATGAACCAGGGGGTGAGGCCTCCATCAAACGGCTGTGGCCACCTTAACTCAGGCAAAACGTCTCTAGCGCAGGGCCGGCGCTGTGGCGCAGCAGGTTAAGCCGCCGCCTTGGAAGCCAGCATCCTGTACGGGTGCAGGTTCAAGTACCGGCTGCTCCACTTCCGATCCGGCTCTCGCGAAAGTGCCTGCAAAGGCAGCAGCTGCTGGCCCGGCGCCACCCACACGGGCGACCCGATGCAGCTCCAGCTCCGAGTCCCAGACCAGGAGCCAGTCGATGCAAGACCTCTGTCTCTCCCTCTGTCACTCAGAGCGTCTTTCAAATAAAACCATAAATCCTGAACAATAAAATTCCTTGACTGTGGAGACAAATGTTCCTAGCTTTTTTGTTTTTTCAATTCTAAGTAGAAAGCAGATCTAAAAGTACAACCCACATGAATACGTCAACGTACATGCAAACGCTCTCCTGTCAGAACCCCCGGAAGAGCCGCCTTGAAACACCAGCCCCAGGTTGGGTCCGGCTCTGGCGCTGGCCTGCCGAGGGGGTGGCCCTCGGCTAGCACCGTTCACCGTCAGAGTGAATTCTACCCCAAGACAGGGCAGCGTCTCTGAGGAACCCAGCACCAACCTCTGCCTCACCAGCCTCCTCCCTGCAGACGCCACCGGCCCCGCCCGGGGGCTCTGATCTCTATCTTTCTAGAACTTTCCGTGCAAAGCAACACCTGCTAGCTGGCTCGCAGGAGAAGGGAGGGGCACGCGCGGCTTCGTGGAGAACGTTAAAAGCTCCTTAACTGAAACCTCGCCTTCCGTGTACAACAGTCCCCACAGCAAAAGAATGGAGAACTATCAAAGCATTTAAAATCGTAAAAAGCAGGAAAATCTGTCAACAGAGGGGGCCAAGCTGTTTAAAATTCTGCTGGCTGCTACCTGGACGTCATCCGCCCCGTCAGCCGTCTCTACACGCACAGGACCACCTGAGTTCAGGAGTCAGCACCGCTGCACAGTGACGGGCGTTACTCCACCCAGCCGGCTGGCCTGTGTGCACGGGGGCACGTGTGTCTGCTCGTGTGCCTGTGTGCACGGGGGCACGCGTGTCTGCTCGTGTGCCTGTGTGCACGGGGGCACGCGTGTCTGCTCGTGTGCCTGTGTGCACGGGGGCACGCGTGTCTGCTCGTGTGCCTGTGTGCACGGGGGCACGCGTGTCTGCTCGTGTGCCTGTGTGCACGGGGGCACGCGTGTCTGCTCGTGTGCCTGTGTGCACGGGGGCACGTGTGTCTGCTCGTGTGCCTGTGTGCACGGGGGCACGTGTGTCTGCTTGTGTGCCTGTGTCCCCGTGCACACACGTGTGTCTGCTCGTGCGCGCTGTACATGCACGAGTGTGTCCATCATGCATGCCCATGTGTGTGCATGACCAGGTGTCTGGCCTATCTGCACACCTATGTCTGTGGCGTGTGCAGCCGTCGTGTGTACGTGAATGCATAACATGCTTGTGCATGGTGTGTGTACGCATGTGTGTCACGTGCATGCCCGTGTGTGGTGCACGTGCATCCTTCTCTGTGCGTGTGTCCCCTGCTGAGCACACCTGAGCGGCCCACTGCTGTGCCCTTGCTTACAAGTTCCTAATGCCCAGGGAGACACCATCAGCTTGAGATCAAAGGTGTTAACTGATGCAAATACATACGGGTAACTAGCAAAAAGGAATGGCCAGCGGCACTGACAGGTGCCTGTGTCTGCGCCCGCCAGCCCGGGCTCCAGACACACCCCAGCTTCAGGACACCCGGACGTGGGGCCACCTGGGCACAGGGCCAGCCACGGGGGCCTGGGAACAAGGTTGCTCAGGTGGAATCCCCGGGTGACCTGGACCGCGGCCACCCAAGTACGCGCGCTCACCTGGTGCCGGTTCGGGGGTGGCCTCCTCGCTGCTGTCATCGCCGGCCTCATCGGCCAATCCAGAGCCTGGGGAGTCGGCGGTGGCACAGGCTGAGGCCGGGCTGCTGGGCTGGGAAGCCGAGTCCCCCTCGCTGAGGGAGCCGCAGCGGGCGCGCACGGCCCGGTCGCCGTCCCTGTCTCGGCGAGCGCGGCGGTGCACACGGGAGTGCAGCACCATCTGGTGGTAGGTGCGGAAGATCTTGCCGCACTCGAAGCACTCAGAGGACTTGCCCTGGCCAGCGGCGGCCGCGGCCCGGCGGCTGGGGCGTACAGCGGGCCGCGGGTCAAGGTGGCCCGGCAACATGGGGTCACCGGGCAGGCTGGCCCTCTTCCTGGGGGGACCCTGGGCAGCCGGCGCGTCCTGCTCACGCTTGCGCTTCTCCTGGCTCACCAGGATGTACTCGCGCCTGTCCTTGTCGAAGGCCACGTCCCCAGCCAGCGCCTCGTCCCAGGCCCCATACTTGAGGTACTCGGCGGGCTCGGCCACCTTGCCCCTGGTGGCCAGCTGCCAGGCCTGGTAACTGTTGACGGGGTCCAACTCGGCCACCCGCCGTCCAGCCGGCCCGCCGGGGAGCTTGTCGCTGGCCGCCGAGGGCCTCAGACTCAGGCACTGTAGGAAAAACTGCTTGGTGTCCGTGGGGCCCTCGGAGGCCCCGTCCTCGGCCGGGGCCCGCGTCCGGCTGGCTTCGACCCGGCGGTGGATGGCGTTGTGGGCATTCAAGCTGTCCAGGTTTGTAAACAGGTTTCCGCACTTGGCGCACACCTCGTAGAGGGACAGGCCGGCGACAACGACCTCCTCCTGCACCACGTTGTTGATGGTGGCGACGGGGTCTAGCTCGCCGCGGGGCCGGTTCTTGCTCCCAGGTTTGGGCCCATGTGCCTTCATGTGGTTCTTGAGGAACCACGGCTCCTTGAACCTCCGGCCGCAGATGTGGCAGCCGTGGTCGAAGGAGCCGCGGTGCTTCTTCATGTGCGCCTTGAGGAACCAGGTCTGGCTGAAGGCCTGGCCGCACACCTCGCAGGGGAACTCCCCCGGGCCCAGCTCGGGCTTGCCGTTCTCCATGGAGACCCCCGCGCCGTTGGGCACCTGCACGGTGATGTGGTCCCGCTCGACGTGGCTGAGCAGCGACTCCTCCCGCAGCGTCACGAAGCTGCACAGCCGGCACTTGAAGGGCTTGTGGGCCTGGTGCACGTGCAGCTCCAGGTCCTTCTTCCGCTCGAACTGGGTCCTGCAGAAGGAGCACTGGGCGGCGGGCTGGGCCTCCTCCGGGGCGCCCGCGGCGCCCTCGGCCTCCCTGCGGCTGCTGCGCAGCAGGATCCGGCCGCCGTCCCCGGGCGCGGCCCCGTTCAGCACCCCGTTGCAGGCCGACGTGCTCTTGGTGGGGCTGGCGCACCCGTCCAGGCCCTCGGCCGCACGCGGCTCGCCCGGCGGGGCCTCCCCGGCCTCGGGCTCGTGGCCCTGGATCAGCGTCCCCGTGCGGTGGCCGCGGATGTGGACCTTCAGGCTGCCCTTCTGCGAGGCCCTGTGGTCACAGTAGGGGCACTTGTAGGGCTTCTCCCCGGTGTGCTTGCGCATGTGCTGCGACAGCGAGCTCTGGAAGGCGAAGCTCTTGCCACAGAGGCAGCAGCTGTGGCACGTGGCCTTGTCCCCGTCCCCCTCGCGGCTCCGGCTGGCCCTGGGGGGGCTGGGGCCGCCCCTCGGCTCCGGCTCGGCCTCTCTATTTCGATCCATGGGGACGAGGGCGTGGGTGCGGCACGGGGTTCCGGCGTCTTATCTCTCCATCCTCAGAGCGGCGTCTGGATTCCCGGGATGAGGCGGGAACCCGCAATGGGAAGGGACATATTCCACGCGGGGCACACGGCACGCGGCAGCCAGCACCTGGAACGGAGAGGGGAGATGTCACTCGCAAGGCTCCCCACACGGCAGGCAGACTGCACCAGGCAAACATCATCCACCCCACAGCCAGAGAACTAGTGCCTGGGCCACCGCCGAACTGTGCGCCAGGTGATTAAAACTAGTGCCTGGAGCGGAACATGGACCAAAACCATCTATTTTTTCCCACAACAGCACATTTGTAAGGAAAGACCGTGGCAACAGCCTGCAGGAGCCCGGGAGGGAGCTGGGAGGAGGCCGAGGCCGCGAGCCGAGGGACGCGCGGCCACGCTGACGCGCCAAGGCGGGCCATCCCAAGAGAGAGACCGGGGATCCAACCAGGAACAGAGGAGGCGTGAACACGCCCGGGGCTCCGGAAGAGGGCCAGGCCGCTGCCCAGCCTCACTTTCCCACCTGTGTGGCCAGAGGTCAGCCAGCCAACTGGACAAGCTCCCCAGCCTGGCTCATGCGCCCTCTCCCTCCGGGCCCAGCCCTGTTCTCTCCCAAACGCTCGGACGACAGGACTCAGACCCAACTCTGATGTGAAGTCCGCCCCAGACCCCATGGGGCTCTGTGTGATCTGCCCATCCTCCTTGTCCACAGGCCAGATGCCCACAGTGCCTGCCCAGAGAGGACGGGACCACCTCGAGAGGGGCTGTCCCAGCCCCGGGGGCACCGGCATCGGTCACACCGTATGGTCACTGCCTCTTCAGGCCCATTCACTAAGCCCCTCCTACCAGGTGCACAGGCAGAGGCCAGCCCTACTAAGGTGGTCTGTGTCAGGGACACGACAAGTGACAGCAAGGGACACACATCTCTGAGCACAGGGACAGGACAGGGGACAGCAGGGGACGCACGTCTGTGAGCACAGGGACAGGACAGGGGACAGCAGGGGATGCACACCTACTGTGAGCACAGGGACAGGACAGGGGACAGCAGGGGACACACATCTACTGTGAGCACAGGGACAGGACAGGGACAGCAGGGGACACACGTCTGTGAGCACAGGGACAGGACAGGGGACAGCAGGGGATGCACACCTACTGTGAGCACAGGGACAGGACAGGGGACAGCAGGGGACACACATCTACTGTGAGCACAGGGACAGGACAGGGACAGCAGGGGACACACGTCTGTGAGCACAGGGACAGGACAGGGGACAGCAGGGGACACACGTCTGTGAGCACAGGGACAGGACGGGGACAGCAGGGGACACACGTCTGTGAGCACAGGGACAGGACAGGGGACAGCAGGGGACACCCATCTCTGAGCACAGGGACAGGACAGGGGACAGCAGGGGACACCCATCTCTGAGCACAGGGACAGGACAGGGGACAGCAGGGGACGCACGTCTGTGAGCACAGGGACAGGACAGGGGACAGCAGGGGACGCACATCTGTGAGCACAGGGACAGGACAGGGGACAGCAGGGGACGCACGTCTGTGAGCACCGGGACAGGACAGGGGACAGCAGGGGACGCCCATCTCTGAGCACAGGGACAGGACAGGGGACAGCAGGGGACACACGTCTGTGAGCACAGGGACAGGACAGGGGACAGCAGGGGACACACGTCTGTGAACACAGGGACAGGACACGGGACAGCAGGGGATGCACATCTGTGAGCACAGGGACAGGACAGGGGACAGCAGGGGACACACGTCTGTGAACACAGGGACAGGACAGGGGACAGCAGGGGACACACGTCTGTGAGCACAGGGACAGGACAGGGGACAGCAGGGGACACACGTCTGTGAGCACAGGGACAGGACAGGGGACAGCAGGGGATACCCATCTGTGAGCACAGGGACAGGACACGGGACAGCAGGGGACGCACACCTACTGTGAACAGCCACATGTACAGGGGCTGCCTACATCAGGGATCCTATGAAGCACAATGAGATGGAGACAGGACCACGTGACTCACATTCTGACTTCAGGGTGAACGCGGCCTGGGCAAGTGTGTCAAAGAACAAACCGTGTGAGTCAGGCCGGGACATGAGCATGTGCCCCACCCCCATGGAAACATCACCTGCCAGTGTCCCCCTGGGATCTCTAACTCCACAGAGGTGTCCACAGGGACCAGCGCACCCCGAGACACACACCAGGAGAGAACATTTTACGAGGGCCAAAGGGTATGTGCGGACCCAGGGCAAGTGGACACCAGTCCCTGATGGCATCACAAGGCCCCGCACCCCACGCGTGCTCTTGGGGTCTCTGGGCAGTGCCCAGGGGTGCTTCCTGAGCATCCACTGCAAACACGCGTGGCCACAGTCACAAGCCAGAATCGGAGAAGCCAAGAAACGGGGCGGGCTGCGGGAGTTCAAGTCGGAGAGGGCAGCGCGGCACGCAGTGCCCCATGGGACCAGTCTCCACGTGTCCAGGGAGGGGGCCGCCAACCACGCGGAGCAACAGCTCCACATCACGCAGCACCAGGAGGACCCTCCCAGACCCCCAGGAACAACCGCACCCTGCCGGCCAGACCCCTCCCCATTCCCTTGGCAGGCCGTGCGTCCACCCTAGCCAGGTGGACACAGCTCCTGGACACTCCTTCACAGGCTTCTACCGCCCTTAAGACAAAGCTGGGGCTCCTCATAGCTTGGCTGGCCGGGGCCTGGCCACTGCACTGCCCCACCCCACACCAGCAGGCTCAGGGACCCGCACACTCCCCTCCCCGCACCCTCACACACACGCGTGCCCACTCAGAGCAGGCGGAGGCTGACCCGCCTCATCCCGGGTAACGCCTTTCTCGGCCCCTTTTCAGTCCCCTGGGTTGCAGACAGACAGATGGGTGGACAGAGGCCAGCATGTGGCTGAGGCCAGACAGACCACCAGGAATCAAAGCCCAGTTGTGGCACTAACTCAGGTCAGCCCTGTGACACTGAGACGCGTCTTCCTGGTGTCTCGTTCCTCAATCCCTATCTTCATATTTAAGACATAAATGGCCCGGACCCACGTTACTTCTGTGTGGCTTAAATACTCACTGGGCAACACAGCTGAGTGACGATCAGTAACAGTCAAATGAAGGAATGAAGGGGGCCGGCGCTGTGGCGTAGTGGGTAAAGCTGCCACCTACAGTGCCGGCATCCCATATGGACACTGGTTCAAGTCCCAGCTACTCCACTACACCAGGGCTTTAAGGACACAACGGGTGATTTGATAAAAGTTCTCGGGGGTTGGCACTACGGTGCAGCAGGTTAGGCCATGGCCTGCAGTGCCGGCATCCCATGTGAGTGCCGGCTTGAGTCCCGGCTGCTCCACTTCTGACCCAGCTCCCTGCTAATGCGCCTGGGAAAGCAGCGGAAGATGGCCCAAGTGCACCCACGTGGGAGACCCGGAAGAAACTCCTGACTTCAGCCAGGCCCAGCCCCAGCCGTTGTAGCCATTTGGGGAGTGAACCCAGTGGATGGAAGACCCACTCTCACTCTCTCTCTCTAACTATGCCTTTCAAGTAAATAAATGAAACGTTTTTAAAAATAAATAAATAAAAAGTTCTCTCGCCAACGGCTATAATCCTCTGCAACAGCCACAGCCAAACCATTCCAGCTCACAAGCCCTTCACAACAGACCTGACTCCGGGTGGGTCCTAGAGCCCGCTGCTTCTGCTGAGACCGGGCCTAGGCCACAGGGACAGACTGGTGTCACCACCACCGCCGCGTGCCGCGTGCGTATCGCTCTCTGTCGCTATGAATTCGGCAGCTTCTTCACCAAGTCAGCTTAAAAGGAAGGAACCAACCCACCGGCCCTTGCTGACGGAACACAGTGGAAGACGGCGCGCCCCTCCCCACCCTGGGGACCCTGGCTCTGTCGGTCACCTCCAGTCCCTGAAGGAAAGCGGAAGACAGAAAAACCCTGTGATAACACACACAGCCCGGGTGGAAGGCAGCTCTGACTCTCCGCGGCGCAGGGGCGGACCCCAGGGAAAGCTGGCCAGGGGTCCACAGGGCCTTCCCGGCTCTGCTGTCCTGCCACGCCTGGCCAGCTGCACGGGGCGCCCACACCTGCGATGCCCGCCCCCACAGCCCCGCAGCCCCACATCCCTGGGGCTCGCTCCACCAGAATCTCACCCCGGAAGAGGAAGCGGCGCCAGTCTCCACACCCCACGGACACTCGCTCAGGGCGGACGACGGGACGACGAGGCGCTGGGAACGGACGGCCACGTCCTGCTCCGAGGCGGCGGCCAGCGCCCGTCAGGCTACCGTTCCCTGATGAGGGCCACGAGCGACCCCTGTCACGACACTGGACGCCGACACCCACACCCTTGTGAGACCCCGGACGGCCACACTGTCATTAGAAAGCTCCGGAGAGATCCACGGCGCCGCTGCCAGCCGAGCAGCCTCGGGGCTCCCTGTCCACAACCACTGAACCCAAAGGCTCGCCCCGGCAAGCCTCCGAGGAGAGGCTGGGAGACTGGGCCGCCCCGCGTGGGCGCCGGCCCCGTGGGCGCCACTGCACACTGCGCCTGCTGTTCTCGGGGCACAATGTAGCCGGCCTCACTAGCTACCCTGTAGTACGCTGGCCACGAATTAAATGCATCATTAACATCCTCGACCAGCTTATCTGAGCCCTGAGACAAAAAGCCTATTCTTGGGACAAACAGGGAAATTCCAGGACGACAATGAGGAGTTCCTCTCCCGCAAACCACCCTGCACGGGAGCAACAATCGCAGGCTTAGAGTGGCCAGGCCGGGCCCGGACAGCCCGTGAAGCGAAGCATTCAGCCCGGGAGGGCGGGCGAGCGCTGGACGCCAGGCCTCACGGCTGCTGCTGGCCTCAGACCAATCAATAATCCATTATGAACGAGCTGCATTTCCAGGCTAGGAAGAAGAAATGAATAAAAGGCCACCAGAAGGAGCAGCCCCGCCCCGCCCCCACGCAGGGGACCAGGACACAAGCCCACTATGCCAGGGCGTGCCCGGCGGCGGCTCCAGGGCCCGCGGCAGGCCCAGCTCCAGTGAGCTCACAGTCATCCCCCCAAAACTCATCCTGGACGTGGGGCGAAACTAGCCTTTGTCCAGAGGTGAGGCGGCGGCGGCCAAGATGGCAAAACTCCCTGTCCTTCAGAGGCTCCCTGTAGGCCCTAAGCACTGCCCACCCCCACGGGTGACTCCAGGCAGGCGCCCACATGCGGGCCCCCGGCGTAAGCCGCTGTCCCCGCTCTAGGACATGAACTCTGCGATGACGGAAGACTGGCTTCAGCCCCGCCGCCCAGGCCGCAGCCACTGCTCACTGTCCCCCGGGACGCATGCTGGCCTGCACGGGACTCTGGACACAGGCTATCTTTAACGAAGCTCTGAGCCACCACGCAAGGAAAGCCCTGGTGCGGGAGGGCACACACGCTCCCAGCTTCCTGATACAGCCCTGGTGCGGGAGGGCACACACGCTCCCAGCTTCCTGATACAGCCCTGGGGCGGGAGGGCACACACGCTCCCACTTCCTGATACAAGCGGAAAGAACAGACCAGCATCAATATGTGAACCACCCCGTGTCCTTTCTGTCCTGCCAGAACATAAAGGCTGGTGTCAGCTCTGACCTCACGGCAGGGGGCGGGGCATCTGGAAATACAAAGCATGGCTCTTGATGACATTCAGGAAAGTCTGTGCACGGAGGAGGGAGGAGGGGAGGCTCCCTGCCCAGTCATGTACAGGACGTCAGGAAGTCCAAAGCGGCCACAGAGACGCGAACGCAGCAGCGTCCCTGTGCAAGTGCGGGCGCTGGAGTCTCCGCCTCCGGCGGTCTTCTCGCCACCATCGGTGTGTTTCCGGGACTTCTCCATACGACTGATTCTTCCCCGAGTGTTCCCTCAAGCTGTGACGCTACCGATCTATTGGCCACTAAAAAAGTAAACTTGACAAAAATGTTAGGAAGAAAGGTAAGTGAACTGTGGCTGGGGCTTGGCGGTAACAGGTGTTGTGCCTGACCCTGGCACGGGGGTCTCGGCCGGCAGAGTCCCAGTGTGGTCAGCACTCCCATCAGGAGCCCTCCCCAGGGGCTCGAGCACCCCACGCCCCCAGCCAGGAGGCTGGGCTGAAGCCCTGGGTCCCTGAGGGGCTGGGCTGCTCCCTGTGTGCGGCAGACACCCGGCCACAAGAGCACCAGGCCCACAGCACGGCCGGACAGGCAGAAGCTGCAAGGCAGGCAGAGACCCTGAACCCCGGGACAACCCCGGAGAGTGAAGCCTGCAGGATGTCTATTTTTAGGGCCTTGGAGAAACTGCAGGGAAAGGCCAAGTGACAGGCAGCCTGGAGGTCTTCTCCAAGCCCAACCCAGAAACCGTCGGCAATTCAGCACCTAACAGAGCATTTTCAAGGTTCTTCAGAAACGCTCGGCAACGCCCATCTTCCCACTTGGAACACTGCCTGCTCGCTACTGCACACCCTCTTCTGGAGCAGTTCACTGGAATTAGCTTCCACAGAGACGCTGTGTCTGTCACGCTGGCTGAGCCACCAGCAAAGAGCCGTACCTGCCGTCCCGGTGACCCTGTGTCTCACCCCTTCCCGGAAACCAGCATTCTCTCCCGAGGGTGAGAAAACAGGCCGCAGTGATGCCCGCCCAGCGTCCTCTTCCCTCTGCGCTTTTTGTTTCAAAGAGGCTGCAAGTCTGAAAAGAACTGTGCTCTCGAGTGCACAGGGAGGGGACTCCGTGCAGCAGGCCGCACGCCTTCCGGTAAGCGTCACCTCCTGGCTGGCCTGGTGAGCACCAAAGTCCGTGCCAAAAACCCCTTCGCTCAGAGCTCACGGGGAGGGATCAACCACTTCAGCCACTGCTGCTCCTGACTTGTAAGTAATCGCGTGTCTGTTTCCTGATGGGCGGGACGGCTGGGAGGCACATCACCCAGGGAATGGAGATTCTGTCTGTTGTTTTGCACACGCGCCACCCGGTCCTTTCAGAGGCTCCCCAGCTCGAAAGGACAGTCTCCCCCGAGCTCCGGTTGGCAGGTCCAGCTCCATTACTGCCGAGCACGGCCACCGTACCATGACCTAGTTTATCTCCGATCCGCGCTGCACTCAGGAAGCAGCTGCGTGCCTCCGCCCGGTAGGCGGCCGGTCGGGGACTGTGCAGAGAGCGACTGCGACAGGGACACGACGTCACGGTTCCAAGGCTGCGCCCTGCACCGTCTCATGCTGCATTTGCAAACACCCTTGATGGCAGGGCATCACACTCCCAGGGTCTAAAGGTAAAAGCCAGCCCCGCCCCCCAACAACACACACAGACACTCCTTGCAAGGACAAAGGACCCACGAGCAAAACCCCCCTTCAGCTCCCAGTGACAACGGCAGTGTGGCTCCGCTGCACAGTTAAAACCTGGCACCTGCGGTCGGGGCACATGGCCTTGCAGTGGTCGGGGACTCTTCTGCCAAGCCATGGCGTCCTCTCCCTACTGCTCTTGGTAGAAGTGAAGGCAAAACAAAAAAAGGCAGCTTGCCATGGCTTTCGGAGACCACGAAGACCATGCACGCGGGCCTCAGGGTTGTCACGGCACTGAGGTCACGACAGGCACGGTCCCACGTCCTAACTCACCATCCCCCACCCTGGCCTCGCTCCACTCTGCCACACTTCACACCTGGGCCAGAAACACACACAGCTCGAGTCTTCCCCTGGCCTCATCCGGTGTGACACTGGGAGCAGGGAGCGGGCACTGCCAGGGCCACGCCAGCACGCTGCAGCCCTCGAGGCTCGGCCTCTGCTCACGCCCACCCGGCCCAGGCACGGCCGGGGCAGAAGGAACGCGAGGCCTGGAGGCCAAGCCGGTATCTGCCGGTGCTACTGCACCTGCTTCCAGAAAGTGACGTGCACTTGAAGCAACCGCATAAACACCTGCTGTTAAGGGACGGCTACTCGCCAGCCGACCTCCTGAGTGTACACGGGGCACGCGTGACACAGTCTGAGTCCGTGACTCCGTGTCAGGACCCACACCACGCACAGGTGCACGGTCCTCTGCACAAGGGAACAGGACGCAACTGAGAAATAAGCCAGCTCCAGGCCCAGAAAGAAAAGCAGCCACGTTTTCTTATTTGCTGTCACTTACTTGGTACACAGTTACCAAATCTGGCCTCCCCAGATCACAGCAGGGAAAGGACAATGTACCCCAGCTTCACATAAAAGACAAAGAAGGGGGGCAGTGAAGACTCTCAGGCACTGTTACTGCTTTGTTTTTTTTATCATTTTTTTTTTACAGGCAGAGTGGACAGTGAGAGAGAAGAGACAGAGAGAAAGGTCTTCCTTTTGCCGTTGGTTCACCCTCCAATGGCCGCCGTGGCCGGCGCGCTGCGGCCAGCACATCGCGCTGATCCGAAGCCAGGAGCCAGGTGCTTCTCCTGGTCTCCCATGGGGTGCAGGGCCCAAGCACTTGGGCCATCCTCCACTGCACTCCCGGGCCACAGCAGAGAGCTGGCCTGGAAGAGGGGCAACCGGGACAGAATCCGGCGCCCCGACCGGGACTAGAACCCGGTGTGCCGGCGCCGCAGGTGGAGGATTAGCCTACTGAGCCGCGGGGCCGGCCACTGCTTTGATTTAAATTTGGGTGTCGGTTATGAGGGTGACGGGATGACCAAATGTCACTGATCTCCACACACTAGTGCATTTCTAGGTGTGTACACTGCATGTTAATAAAATGTTTAAAAAGAAAAGAAACGGCTCCTACCTACCTGCTGCAGCCCCACCACTCGCGGCTGAATGGACAGACGGCTCACTCCCCCTCCCTGCCCGGGCTGGAGCTCATGGACCACAGGGCCAGCCGTCTCCCCGCCAAGGCCACACCGGTCCCAGCACCATGAGAGCCAACACACACTCCTTCCCGAGAGTTAAGGCTGTCAACCCAGCTGCCCAGGGAACTGCCCCTCCCCCAACGAGGGAGCCCACTGCTGCACACCTCACCCTGCTGCCACCCAGCTGCCCACCATTCTGTCACGGAGCTAGGAGTGCTCAGTCCTACTGTATTCAGGACCTTCTAGAAGCAAAGGCTGGGCTGGTGGTGAAGGACTGTGGGTGAGAGGGACAAGCACGTTCAAGCCAGGCTCCACCAAAGGCCCAAAGCCTCCCTCTTTTTATCCACCATGCCTAAGCTTGGCCATCCACCCAGTGCAGCCAGGTGCCCGATGCCCAGTGCAGGCACGGAGCTGGGGTAAAGACAGCGCAGGGACAAGCCCCCAGCTCCACCTGGAGAGTGCACCCAGCAGTCTGGACTCTGAGGGCGCACTCAAGGCCGCTTCGGCCAGCTCGAACGTTCTGGTAATGCCTGCGTGGCACACACACACTGGGACGCAGTCAAACCCCAGCCCTCAGACACACGATGGGGTTCCAGGGCGCCACACTAAACTCACTGGCCGTGATCCTGAACACAGACACTGTCGCTTTCTCAACCCTGCACTGGAAATCCCACTTCCATGGATGCATACGGACGCACACTGCGATGCTGTCTGATTTCTCGTTTTGGGTTTATTGCTAGTTCTCTTCGGTCTTCCACAATCACTTTGTTGTGGATCCAGTAACTCACACAGGCGCCGTCCTGTGTGAGCGGTGAGACACAGGGAGAGACCGGCACCGGCTCTGGGTCTGTCTGTCCACCGACTCAGGCTGCCAGGCGCCAGGGAGGGGCCCGTGTTCGGCAGCAAAGACGGCCGTGTGTGCACATGCAGCTGCGCACGCAGGCACTGTGCACGTGGAGGGGAGGGGTGGGCCTACGTTTCTGGAAAGTTCTCAACAGGAGCTTCAGGACTGGCAGACACCTGTCGCCTCCCCCTCCTCAACGTGAATCACTCCACAGAGATGAGCACGCTCAGCTCTGCTTGCTTCGGCAAGACCGGCTCGCAGGGGCGGGGGAGGGTAGAGTGGGGCATCCAGGAAAAACCGCTTTCAAGACTAAAGTGGGGCCAACCCCACACTGACAGGGCTCTCAAGGCAAAAGAATAATGAATCAATCAACATTTTTTAAAGGTTTATTTATTTGAAAAATCAGAGTTACAAAGAGAGAGGGACATGCGAGAGAGAGAGAGAATCTCCCATCCACCGGTTCACTCCCCAGCTGGCTGCGATGGCTGGGCAGGCAGAAACCAGGAGCTTCGTCCACTCTCCCACGTGGGCAGCAGGGGCCGGAACACGTGGGCCTCATCCAGCTGCTTCCCCAGGCCACAGCAGGGAGCTGGACTGCAAGGGGAACAGCCGGGGCACGAAGCAGTGCCCCCACATGGGATGCTGGCATCACAGTGGCAGCTTTACTGGCTGTGCCACAGCGCCAACCCTCAACTTGTTTTTTGAAGACCATTTGCATCTCGGGATCAAGAACAAAAACTCTCAATGCCACGCAGAACCACGGTGTGATTCCACATCCACCAAGACTGCACGCACGCAGTGGATGAACCTCACGTGGCATCCGCCACTACACGCGGTCCACCCCGCACAGCAGGTGCACAGAGCAAGCATGGGGCTGCCCTGTCTCAGGCGCTTCCCAACCACTGAGGAGCTGACCACTTACTGCTCCGGATCCGCTGTGTCCGAGGGAGGCGGCGGGATCCACAGTCCGCATCTGCAGCCGGCGCAGACTCTCCCACGACGGTGCCGGCGCTGCTCCAGTTTCCCTTCCCCAGAAAGCCGGCGGGAGACCCTGCTCCCGGAGATGTACAAGGGCCCCTGGAGCCAGCAGGCTGAGGGCAATGCCAGGCGCAGAGAAAGCAGGCAGCTGTGGGGGTGGGTGTGCGAGAGCACACGCACATCACGGCGTCCGTGACGGTGGTATTTTTAAAGATTTATTTATTTATTTGAAAGTCAGAGTTACAGAGAGAGAGGAGAGGCAGAGAGAGAAAGAGGTCTTCCATCCGCTGGTTCAATCCCCAATTGGCTGCAACAGCCGAAGCTGCGCCGATCCGAAGCCAGGATCCAGGAGCTTCCTCTGTGTCTCCACGCGGGTACAGGGGCCCAAGCACTTGGGTCATCTTCCACTGCTTTCCCAGGCCACAGCAGAGAGCTGGATCGGAAGAGGAGCACCCGGGACTAGAACCGGGACCCATATGGGATGCCGGAGCTGCAGGCCAGGGCATTAACCCGCTGCGCCACAGCGCAGGCCCCTGTTGGTGGTCTTCAGGCTGGAGTCCCGCAGTGAAAATCCTCAGAGAGCTCGGGACAAAAGCGCCACCCCCACCCCGGGGCCTGCAAGGAGGCAGGGAGCAAGACACGGGGCACCCGGCTCCGCCAACAGGGGGCGCCAGTCCCGGCGAGTCCCCGCCGCACCTGGGGCCGCCCCAATCCAGAATCCAGAGACAGACCCCAGGCTGACTCCTCCACGCTGCGGCACCAAGGCTCCTCCCAGGTTCACCGGAGGCCAATTCTCATCCTTTCTGCCGCTAGCTCTATTTTCATCTTTGTCACCTGGGAGGAGGAGCCCACTGTGGCCACGCCCACGTGACCCACCGCCCTGGGGACCTCAACCCCCGCGCGGCCTCCTGGACCGGCCAGGGCTGGGGGCCGGTGCTACCTGTGGTTCTGGAACTCAGAAACTCCTCGGCGCACACCCACGGGAAACCGCCTCACGGGGGGGGGGGGGGTGTTTGGGGGGGGGCGGGATGATGGAGAACCGAGAACCACGCGTGGGCGGCTCCCCTACGCCCTCTCCCGCACCCGCGCACACGCAGCCCCTCAGGCCGGCGCGCCCCGCAGGAGGGTCAGGGCCATGGCCAGCGGCCACCTGCTTCAATGCGTGCCTGCCCCACACCGGGACCCTGCCCCCATCCCCCGGCCCGTGCGCTGGGTCACTGGACCCTGTGGCCGCCACATGTGCGGCGTGGACTTCCGAGGAAACCCCCGCAGTTCCCGGGCCCCGACTCCATGGACAACACCTGCGCTCCTGTTTCAGTGCCGTCTCCTCTCCACCATCACACTCCTCTCCACACCTCCCAGCTGGGGCCGGAACGGTGATCCCGGCTTGGTGATCCCGGCTTGGCGATCCCGGCTTGGTGGCAGTGCCAGGCCCGGGATGGGCCAGGCCGGAACGGCAGCCTCCAGGAAGCCAACACAGCCGCCCAGCGCACACGGCCCTGGGCCTGCGGGGTCCTACAGGTGCCCAGGCCGAGCGCCGGCCGCCTCGCTGGGACTGCGGGATGACCGAAGGCTGGGAATGACAGTCTTGGCACGTTAAGAAATGTCTGCCGTCGCTCCTCTTGGAGAAGGAAACGTGACGCAAACGCCCAGGCTGTCTTCCGAGCCGCAGCTGAGGCGTCCGTGTCCTGTCCGGGGTAAACTGAAGCACCCAAGTGCAGCTCCTGGGACACACAGACGAGACGGAGCCTCTGCATCCCAGGGCAGGGTCTCAGACACAGCCCCAGGAGGCGTCCACGTGTATCAGCCCCCATCACCTGGACTGCCCGGAGCTGCAGCCACACACAGCACCCGTGAGACCTGGGGGCAGCACCCGAGTTCACAAACCACACGGCAGACGCCCGCCACTCCACGACCAGGACTCCGGCAGCACGTGGGACCCTGCCTCTGGCCGGGCCACTCCAGGACCAGGACTCCGGCAGCACGTGGGACCCTGCCTCTGGCAGGGCCAGTCCACGACCAGGACTCCGGCAGCACGTGGGACCCTGCCTCTGGCAGGGCCAGTCCACGACCAGGACTCCGGCAGCACGTGGGACCCTGCCTCTGGCAGGGCCAGTCCACGACCAGGACTCCGGCAGCACGTGGGACCCTGCCTCTGGCCGGGCCAGTCCACGACCAGGACTCCGGCAGCACGTGGGACCCTGCCTCTGGCAGGGCCACTCCAGGACCAGGACTCCGGCAGCACGTGGGACCCTGCCTCTGGCCGGGCCAGTCCACGACCAGGACTCCGGCAGCACGTGGGACCCTGCCTCTGGCAGGGCCACTCCAGGACCAGGACTCCGGCAGCACGTGGGACCCTGCCTCTGGCCGGGCCAGTCCACGACCAGGACTCCGGCAGCACGTGGGACCCTGCCTCTGGCAGGGCCAGTCCACGACCAGGACTCCGGCAGCACGTGGGACCCTGCCTCTGGCCGGGCCACTCCACGACCAGGACTCCGGCAGCACGTGGGACCCTGCCTCTGGCCGGGCCACTCCAGGACCAGGACTCCGGCAGCACGTGGGACCCTGCCTCTGGCCGAATCTGGAACCCTCGGCCTTCAGAGCGACAGGGCACGCGGCTTGAACATCATCCCAGATGAACTCTCCGAGAGCTTTATACACAGCACAGGAAAAAGCCCTTCGAGGTGTCCGTGACGTGTTTCTACCACCCAAGCAGAACGACGCCGACGTCCTCGGTGCCAACGCACACATCCTTTTTCCAAAAAAGAAAAGGCAGGTGGAGATGCACTGGAAAGCGGCCCCACAGATCTGCTTCCTGCACACCATCACGGCACGTGTCCTCGCCCGCAGCCTCGGGGGGAGGCGCTCACACACAGCCAGGCTGACTCCACACACCAGGCGTCTCTGCCGTCTCAGCCGGCGGTCGCTGGGAAATGCCGAGAATTGCAGAGACCCAGGCTTGCAGAGCCCCGGGCTGTGTGGCAAGCAGGGCGATTCGCAGGAGGGGGGCACGGGCCTCCTGCACTCGCAAGGCCTCTCCCACGCCCCTCGTCTGCTCATCTCACACACACGCGGCGTGGGAAGTGTCCTTGTTTGCACTGTGCAGTCACTGCATCTTTTTCTTAAAGATTTATTTATTTATTTGAAAGGCGGAATCACAGAGGCAGAGAGAGAGAGGTCTTCCAACTGATGGTTCACTCCCCAAATGGCCACATCAGCCGGAGCTGCACTGATCCAAAGCCAGGAGCTTCCGCCAGGTCTCCCACATGGGTACGGGGGCCCAAGGATTTGGGCCATTGTCCACTGCTTTTAGGCCATAGCAGAGAGCTGGATGGGAAGTGGAGCAGCCAGGACTTGAACTGGCACCCCTGTGAGATGCCGGCACTGCAGGCGGTGGCTTTACCCACTACACCACAGCACCAGCCCCTCGATGTATCTTCTGAGGCCCGGAGACACAGCACCGGACCCTCAGAAGGCTGGGGAGGGCCATGGTGGGGAGCTGGGGGTGGGGGCAGACGAGCAAGGCTGAGCACGTCTAGGACACAAGGGGAGCGACACCCTCCCCGCCAGGGGCGCCCTGGGCCCAGCAAAGGCCCGAGGTGGCCCCGCCAGCACCCGAGCTCACGTGTAGCGTCCACAGTCTCCAGTGTCTCTGTTGTCTACGGTCAGCACCAGCTTACTTTTGGGCTTCGTCAATTCGCCCTCATCATCACTTCCGAGTGCTGTGGGTTCTGCTGGGGACGCGGGCCTCAGACCCGGCAGCCAGGGCAGAACAGGGAGAGAAGCATCCAAGCTGCCTTGCGCCGGCAGCCGCGGCAGCCTTCGTCAGGGAGCTCCATCTCCACGTCCGCTGGGCCGGGGGCCCGATCTCCACCAGCAAGGGGCGGATTCTGGGGCTTTGTGAGTGACACTGGTAGGCAGTCCGGCTCCGCAGAGCCGTGCACAGGGGACAGGCGGCCTCACCAGGCCAGCACTCAGACTTAGCAACAAAAGACGCAGGAGGTGCAGCTTGAGGGACAGAACGATGTGACTGAGGTTGTTCAAAGAGAAGGACCTCGCCTGTCTCCGCTCTTCCTCCCCAGCACGACACACAGGACCCCAACCGTGCGCATCCTGCAGCTCACCTGGCCGGCCCTGGTCAAGGTCCAGGAAGAACCAGGAAGGCTGAGGAACCCCAGAGCAGAGGAGGCAAGGAACAGCCAAGTGCACGCGGGGCCCGGGGCAGGGTCTCGGGCCACAGGGGCGAAATCCAGGGCAGCCTGCAGTTTCCGCTCTCGGGGACAGAGGCGACCTGCACGGGACCACCAGTGCCAAGCTCAGGGGGGCGCTGACCGGCATCCCCCACTTTGTGTGAGTCTGGAATCAGGGCAGTATTGAAACGTTCAGTAAAATAAAATCACTGCACTGTGTGTACATTTGAGAGAATGGATACTTTCATAAATGTCTCCTTGAAGAAAATGTGTTTGTAAAAAAAATAAAAATTTAGAAAAAGAGGGAAAATGGTTAGCATAGGAGTTTCAACTGCAAATGACAGCACAACCCTAGCGTGGCACAGCCAACCTCCAAGCTAGGCGCGTGAGGAAGGAGCTCCTGTGGCCGCCCGAGACCCTCCCAGGTCTGAACGCACAGGTACCCAGCGAGCTACTTTAAGGTATCTTAGATGCCACCTGGAAACGGGCTGCAGAGCTGAGGGGCTGCAATGCAGAAGAGAAACGCACGGAGAAACCTCCAGACTTGAGCGGCACGTGACCAGCCCGACCGCAGAGACACAGCTGGCCGCACCCTTCCTGTTCACCACGAGGGGTGAAGGCACCCGGCTTTAAGTGGGACCCCGGCCGTGCAGCCCCTGAACACGACTCCTGATGGCTGACCACCGCTCCCCCTCCGGCTGGCGTCCCCCGTGGCCTGTAGCAGCCTCGCCGGGAACTCCCAAGTCCCCCGGGAGCAAATATTAATTGAGGCTCCGGAAGATGCTTTGTTTACGGTATTAATTTCTCGTATCGCTATCAGGGTACCACTCGGACCCAGACGCCACTCTCCCCCGCCTCCTCGGGAGCCGGACGCTGTCGGCCAACTGAGGGGCGGTGAGCCAGGGAGGAGAGACTTGGCCAGAGTCTACCTTCGCCTCGGAGTGCCCACGACCCTCTGCCACTCCACGGCAGCGGCCCCGCTGCTCCCGAGCCCCAGCTCCTGCTCCCGGGCCCTGCGGGCTGACGAGCCACGGACACGTTCTGTGGCCAAGGAGGCCCAGCTCACATACTCGGTCAGCAAGCATGTGCGAGGTGTCCGTGAGGATCAGCCCGAGGAAGAAGCCCAGCTCTGCTGGGAGGACCGGACCCAACCTGGAAGGGAGTGGTCCAGGCCAGGCTCCCTGGGCACTGCAGAGGGCAAGCCGGCAGAGATGCTCCCCACAGCACAGAGGCAGAGAGGCCTCGGGGTCGCCGGAGTCCAGAGGCGAGGGAAGAGTGGAGGGATGGTGCCCGGGCTCGCGGAACAAGGCCACGTGCACACAAGCGCCCGGGGGCTGGGGACAAGCAGGTGACAGCAGCCATCCGTGCTGGGATGACAGCAGGTTTGATCCAAAAGAAAACCGGAAGTGACAAAGGCCCTCCCCCCAGGAGATCTGAGAATTTGGGAGCACAGCCCCACTGACCCTACCAACCCTGTGAGCCAAGAGCAGCACAGGACCCGGGCTCCCAGCTCTGCAAAGGAGCCCACGCGCGGCCACTCGGAGGCCGCGGGAGAGCAGGCACCATGGTGGAGGGAGAGGAGGGATGCCAGGGTTCCAGGGAAAAAGTCACCGGGAAACCCAAGCCTGGACTCCGCATCTCGTGGCGCTTCCGGCAGGAGTCTCCACCCCACATTACACCTCTGCGGCAGAAGCACAGAGGGCATCACTCCCCTGCCAGACTGCAGGCACCTGGGATCACCATGTCCACACCCTGGCCTGTGCCCAGGGCCCGGTGGGGACCACAGGGCTGAGCAGGAACCCAGACCGAGCCCCCGCGCACACCCTGCTGCCTTCCAGCTGTGACCCGGACAGAGACGGGTCGGGCCAATGCAGCTCACGGAGTCTGAGCCTCCGACGCGGGCGCCCCCTTTCCTGAGCACGGGTTCGGCAACTTCCTGCACGCGCGGGCAGGAAACTGTCTTCTACCAAGAGTTCACTCCCAGGTGTAAGATGACCATGCGCGCCTTGTCCCTCTCAGGACAGCTTACGGAGGAGGCGGAAACGAGAGTCTCCAGTCTGTCCTCCCACTCCCACCCACTCGGTTGTGCCGGCGGCCTCTGAGCACCTGTAGCACTCTCCAACTCCCGTGTGGAGGACCAGCAAGTGCCACACGGGATCCTAAGTCCCAGAAACACACGACACCTGGCCATGTCCAGCTGCAAGCTGACTGCACCGTGCTGCCCAAGTGCCCTAGGACACGCTGGGTTCTGACGACCAAAAAGGGCAAGAACCAGAACCTCTGCTTTCTATGTACGCAGAAATGTGTTTACTAACCTGGAAATTAAGAGGCGTGGCCAGGCAGCTGGACGGGAGGCTGGCCTAGCAGCTAAGACACCCCTAGAGTCAGCTCTCAGTTCTGCTCCTGACCCCGGCCTCCCCCTAGTGCAGACTGGGAGGCAGCAACTGCCGGAGTGCTGGACCCAGTGCTGGGCTCCTGGCTTCAACCTGGCCCAGCCCCTGCTGTCGCAGGCATCGGGGAAGCGGTCCAGCAGAGGGCAGCGCTCTTGCTCTCTGCCTCTCAAATAAGTGCATGTTAAAGAAACACAAAAGGACTGCCAGTGTCTTCCCGTGCCTGCGATGTGGGGCAGGCTCGTGCTATCCAATACAGAAAAGCGCCATGCCAGCTGGGTGTGCAGACTCAACTCTCCCTCCCGGGGACCAGGGTGAACGTGATCCCTCTGCCCCTGTTCGCTCCATGAATCCTCAAAGAAAAGAGCCTTTGTTCAGGGGTTTTAGTGACCACTCCTTCGCGCATGTGTGTGTCCTCCCAACAGAAGGACCCAGAACCACCGAACCCCAGCACCACCCGGACGGAGGAGGGAGGGCGTGTGCCGGGGCCACGCTGCCCCCGCTCCCACACCGCTCGTAAAGGCATCTGAGGCCCATTCTTCAACAGCTGGGTTTTTTTTAAATGAAGTCATAATGGTCTCACATGTTTAGCTCTGTATTCCTAAATATAAAACAATGATGCAGTCAAATTAGGGAAGCTGAAGTTCTCTGGACTGCACGTCTCTGCCTCCCCCTGCGAAATACAAAATTAGTAAACCGTGCAGAGACGTGAGGTCACCAACCCGAAATTACACCCAAACTTATTATGACTGAAGACTGGCTGCCCTGTTTTTGGGTTTTTTTCTCATTACTAAGAAAGCCACACTCAGGACAGCTTTATATTCAGGGGGCTTTGGGCAAACAAGCTCTGGTAAAGGTCTGGGCGCAGGTGCACGGTGCAGAGCACAGAGCTAGAAGCCGTGCCGTGATGTGCCATTATGGGTTTCCCTTCTGCTCTGGCGTAACCAGGAACCCAGCGCTGCCCCACGGCCGCATTCCGGACGAAAGTGCCATCCCTCAGGCTGAGGGCGAGGTCAGGGGGCCCAGTGGTTAGGGCAAAGCGGCTGTGGGCGCCTCAGCGTTCTGGCCAAAAACTAAGATTTTCAAAAGTGTAATTAAATGTTTTCATCTGCTTCCATTACGAAGCCCCAGGACCTGAAAGGTCCAAGCACTGCGCACACAGTCAGACACGCTGTCTTACCTTTCAGTCAACTAAGATCCGTCACCTACAGCGAGGTGCACCCTGGCCTGGGCCCCAGGCCCTGCACGGCGCCGGCTTCCTAGTTGCATTCGGTCACAACAAAAACAACATAAACGTGTAAGTGCCTAAAATCATGTTAAATGATTTAATATCATCCTCCCCTAAGAAACCAGACTACAGGATCCGATCAGCAGTAAGTGACCGCTAAAGTGAACAACCTACCGCTCCCGTGGCAGGAGCCGTGACAGCGGTACTGAAACAGTGTTTTAAACAGGGGTTACATTTACAGTGTCAGAGGCCATCACCAGACCGCATGAACTCTTACAAGAACAAAAGGCAGCCAGCGGTCCTGGAGCGCCCAGCTCCACGTTCCCAAATCCGGAGGGGCTGACGGTGGACCCGGCTGCTCCACTTCCACGCGCGCTGCGTTTTCTGAGCCAGCAAGTGCGTCATCGCCATGTCTTCCCGTGTTCTCCCCCAGCCTTTACCCCGGCTCTGGAGCAGATCAGACGCGGCAGCGACGCAGCCCCCACGGGAGGCTCACGCGGGCGTTCCCATCCTCTCTGCCACCTGCTGACGACGCCGAGCCAGGGGAATTCAGCCGCCGCGACGCCCAGGTGCTAGCTCCGAGGCACCAGAACCGGGCGCCCCTTCCCGGGAACCCACTCCGTGCTCTCTGCTTTCCTCGGAGAGTTTGAATCCACTGGATTCTTGTCACAAATATTTCACAACCACTTGCAGCTAAAAGCACTCTGAAGCTGTGACTGATACACCTGAGGGCGGCTGACCTCTGATCTTCTAGAAATCCCTGCACACTACAGCTGGAAACCAACCATGAAGTTACCTAAACCCAAGTTTTAAAATCCCTCCTTTACTCCCCTCTCCTTCCTAAGCCGTCTTCCTTCTTCAGAGGTATTTCGTGAGCTGATTAAGGAAGACACACTTTTCAGACATACTACTGCATCTGAAGTATGGTTCGCAGAATTCCTCGCCAATCGAAGGGCCGAGAGAAATCAACACAGGTAAAAATACTATTTATTACTGGGGTCGACGCGTGGCGTAGCCGGTGAAACCCCGCCTACAGCACCGGTATCCCATGTGGGCGCTGGTTTGAGACCTGGCTGCTCCACTTCCGATCCAGCTCTCTGCTGTGGCCTGGGAAAGCAGTGGAAGATGCCCAAGTCCTTGGGCCCCTGCACCCACATGGGAGACCTGGAAGAAGCTCCTGGCTTCGGATCAGCGCAGCTCAATCCATTGCGGCCATCTGGGGAGTGAACCAGCAGACAGGAGACCTCTCTCTCTCTCTGCTACTCTACCTTTCAAATAAATAAATAAATCTTTTTAAAAACTACTATTACCATGACAATTCCTGGAGAAGGATCGTCGGAGGATGCATGACATCCAGCGTCAGTTCCGATTTTCCCCACTCTTCAGGCACAGGGGCCGCCCCTCGGCTCGGACACTCGTCAGAGGGAGGGCTGCCACTGGGCCTGCTGCCGCCCCTCCAACCACACGCGTGACCCTGGATTCCTCCTGGACTGCTTCGGCCTTTTCTTCCCCATGTGTGAAATGCCTGGTTGGCAAAGCACAAGTTCTCTGGGCTTGCCACTCAAGGCTCCCCACCCTGCGGCGGGCACAAACCAACACAGATCCCGGAGTCCTCCAGCCACAGCAGGTTGAAAACCACAGAGGGCCTGCAGGATCCTGCGACATGACCCCACAGCAGGCCTGGAGGCCCCCGGAGCTCCCTGGACATGGCCCAGCCCTCAGGGACAGCGCCAGTGCTGGGGGCTGGGTGTAGTTCCAACACCAGACAAGATCTCTGTGGTCCCTGGGTCCCCAGCCTCGCCCCACAGGCCTTCCTGGGAGCAGCAGGGATCCCACAGCTGACCCTCTCCTCTCACTGCCGCCACACATGACCTGGGCCCCGCGGATCCCACGGATCCCCCCAACCAGCACAGGCCCAAGCACACCCCTCTTCCCCAGATTCCCCCAGACCAGCCCCTTCCCCAACCTTCCCGTTCCAGGGCACCCCCACCTGGTACCTCCTGGGGCAGGTCAGTGCAGGAAGCCCTCGGCTCATCACTGCCCCCACCACGGCCACAGAGGCCGGCTCCTCAGGACAACCCAGCTGGGCGTATCCAGTCCTCTGTGACCCGCCAAGCGTCAGCTCTGGGCCCCAGCCCCGGCACACACATGTACACGCACACCCACGTATGCAAACACTCACATGTGTACATCTGTGCATGAGTGCGATGTGGATGCACGTGTGCAACCTGCACACATTGTCTACACACATCAACACGCTTGCACATGCGTGTGCACACTGCACGCACTTACCCCGTGCTGCAACCTACACGCTTACACATGGACACAACAGAGACACACGCACACGGTGTGCCTGCTTCCACATGTGAACACAGGCACAGCTCCTGCAGGCTCCAGCAACACGGCGTTTCTCTCTCTCGGCGCTGACCCACCCCGTGTAGCTGGGTCTCTCACCCAGCGCCCTTCCTGCTCCAAGATGAACTTCTCCACAAGACACGATTCCTCACCAACACGTTATTTAACATCCGCTCACGGCGGTGAGTGCCCGGCAGAGTGAAGACGCTGCTCAGCAGGCCCCGTCCCGCACCAGAGTGCCCGGCTCCAGGCCCAGCTCCAGCGTCTGCTAACCTCAAACACAACCACTTGGGTCCCTGCCCCGCCCCTGCGCTCCGCCTTCAGCCTGGCCCAACCCCCACCGCTGTAAGCATCTGGGGAGGGAACCAGCAGACGGAAGATCTCTCTCTCTCTCTCTCTCTCTCTCTCTCTGCCTTTCAAATAAATAAAAATAAATGATTTTTCTTAAAAAAAAAATCCACTTGCCAAAGTAATCCGGCCAATCAAAAGATGAATCAAACTGAAGAACCCCCAATCGGAAAACAGAAAAATGAAGACGTCCGGAGAAAAATCACTAAATGCAGTCAGTAAAGAAATGAGCGACACACAGAACCAAGCCTGCGACCCGGACCCACAGACGAGCTGGAGCGCAAAGAAACCGGAGATGAACGGCGCCGACCCTGAACAGCAGCGGACACACGGACCGCGGATGCGCGCTCACCACCTTTCTGGAGATGAAGCCCGCGCTGCGTAAAAATAATCAATGAACAAGAGCAGACTGAAACAGCCAGGGAGGAACTCCAGGAGCCCGTGGACGGGGCTGGGAGGAGCAGAAGACAGGAGAGACAGGAGAGAAGGGAACCGAGGGCTCCAACTTCACCTTCCCCGGGCACCAGACGGCAGTCCCGGCAGAGGAAGCACCCAGCGCTGGGTTTAAGAAGAAGTTACCGGGGCCCACGCTGTAGCCTGGTGAACTAAGCCTCCGCCCGCACAGCCAGCATCCCACATGGGCGCCAGTTCAGGTCCGGGCCGCTCCTCTTCCGATCCAGCTCTCTGCGGTGGCCTGGGAAAGCAGTGGAGGATGGCCCACGTCCTTGGGCTCCTGCACCTGCATGGGAGACACGGAGGAGGCTCCTGTCTCCCGGCTTCGGATTGGCGCAGCTCCGGCCCTTGTAGCCGTTTGGGGAGTGAACCAGCAGATGGAAGACCTCTCTCTCCGTCTCTCCCTCTCTCTCTCTGTAACTCTACCTCTCAAATAAGTAAGTAAAAATCTTAAAAAAAGAAATAGAGTAAGTTACAAATGCAACCATGAGTGGAACTAAGACACTCCACCTCTGCAGGCCTTGTGGCTCAAGAACTGAAGGAAACAACTCTTCAATGACACGATTCTTCAAAAACAGAAAATAAAGGGGAGAAGCAAAGAAACAGAAAACAAATGATTTCTTAACTTTAATCGGGAAAGAAGAGCAAGCAAGTCTGTTCCAGAAACAGTGCAGGTGGGACGAGTCCCACAGAAGCAAGCCTGCGTGAGAAGTCGCACAGTGAACGCGGCTGCGTGTGCCGCACACACCTCCAGTGGGAGCTCGCACAGTGAGCCCGGCTGCGTGTGCCGCACACGCCTCCAGTGGGAGCTCACACAGCCCGGCTGCGTGTGCCGCACACGCCTCCAGTAGGAGCTCACACAGCCCGGCTGCGTGTGCCGCACACGCCTCCAGTGGGAGCTCACACAGCCCGGCTGCGTGTGCCGCACACGCCTCCAGTGGGAGCTCGCACAGTGAGCCCGGCTGCGTGTGCCGCACATGCCTCCAGTGGGAGCTCACACAGCCCGGCTGCGTGTGCCGCACACGCCTCCCGTGGAAGCTCACACAGTGAGCCCGGCTGCGTGTGCAACACACGCCTCCAGTGGGAGCTCACACAGCCCGGCTGCGTGTGCCGCACACGCCTCCAGTGGGAGCTCGCACAGTGAGCCCGGCTGCGTGTGCAACACACGCCTCCAGTGGGAGCTCAGCAGCTGGAAACAGACAAAACCGCAGCGGAGAACTGAAACAAAAGGAGGAGTCAAAACTAAACGCTGCTTTTAAAAGTCAGGGTTTAAAAGGGCACTGAGTACATAAAGGCCATCTTATAATTACTGAAGATAACAAGAACTCATGGGGGCCGGCGCTGCGACGCAGCAGGTGAAGCCACCGCCTGCAGTGTCGGCATCCCATGTAGACACTGGTTCGAGTCCCGGCCGCTACACTTCCGATCCAGTCTCTGCTGTGGCCTGGGAAAGCAGTGGAGGATGGCCCAAGTCCTTGTGCCCCAGCACCTGCATGGGAGACCTGGAAGAAGCCCCTGGCTCCTGGCTTCGGATCAGCGCAGTTCCGGCCACTGAAGCCATCTGGGGAGTGAACCAGTGGATGGAAGACCTCTCTCTCTCTCTCCCTCTGCCTCTCTGTAACTCTGCATTTCAAATAAATAAAAAAATCTTTAAAAAGAAAGAAAGAAATCATGAAGACAATGTTTGTCCTAAACTTTTAAGTCAGTACTATAGAAAACTGTAAATAACCTTGAATAAAATGCATAAAGCAAAATACTGTAAATAGGTGGCAAGTTCAACAAAGGAAAAAAATCGGTCTGGGAAAACTGGCACATCTCTCTCAAGCCAGGCAGAATAAATAAGCAAAAATAACACACAGCTTATCCAAGCACCCAACTCCACACACTGCCACCGTGTGGAGCTGGCAGCAGGGCCGAGCGTGCGTCCACACAACCACACAGAAAGCCTCCCAAGCCCACCACGCAGGATCAGCACAGACTCGCGCTCGCAGCAGCACCAGGGAACCAGGAGCCAGTAAACAGCAAACCACACAAGCACAGGCCCTGCCACGTGGGGACAGGCGTTCTCTGCACCAGTAAGACCCGCTTGGGACACCACGTCACCTATCAGAATGCCCGCGCTGGGTCCCGGCTCGACCTCACAATGCCAGCTTTCCGCGGACACACACCCTGGGAAGCAGGCCTGAGTTCGTGGGTCCCTGCCACCCACGTGGGACACCAGGACTGAGCTGGGCTGTTTCAGGCACTTGGGAGTGAACCCGCGGACAGCAGCTCGCTCGTCCTCTCTGTCCCTCAAATACGTAAAGTTTTTTAAAAATTAAAAGAAATGAAACAGAAACTGTACACATTCTTCAAAGTCCCACATGTCAAAATATATGGGACACTCCCTTTTAGTATTTTCTTGTTGTTCTACCTAATACTATTGGTTGAACTCTGTAATTAACACACAATTATTCTTAGGTGTTTAAATTTAACTGAAAAGTGATCCCTGTTAAATAAAAGAGTGGGAATAAGAGAGGGAGGAGATGTACAGTTTGGGACATGCTCATTCGGACTTGCCACAAATGGTAGAGCTAGAAACGTGCCAGGGGATTCCAATCCTATCAAGGTGGCAGGTACCAATGCCATCTCACTAGTCCAAGTGATCAATTTCAGTTCACAATTGATCACACTGATAGGTCTAAGAGTCAAAGGGATCACATAAACAAGACTAGTGTCTGCTAATACTAACTGATAGAATCAAAAAGGGAGAGAACGATCCAACATGGCAAGCGGGACACACAGCAGACTCATAGAATGGCAGATGTCCTAAACAGCACTCTGGCCTCAGAATCAGCCCTTAAGGCATTAGGATCTGGCTGAAGAGCCCATGAGAGTATTTTAGGCATGGAAAGCCAAGACACTCTGACAAAAACAAAAACAAACAAACAAACAAAAACACAAAACCACACCTAAATCCTAAATGAAAGATCTCTGTGAGATCCCAGTGGAAAGAACGGGCCATCAAAGAAGGAGGTACCTTTCTCTGAAGGGAGGAGAGAACTTCCACTTTAACTATGACCCTGTCGGAATAAGATTGAAGTTGGTGAACTCAAAAGGCTTCCATAGTCTTGGCAACTCATGACAAGAGCCTTGGGTGATTTCCTGATGCCATAAACAAGAGTGTCAATTGTTAAGTCAACAACAGGAGTCACTGTGCATGTAAGATCTCCCCATGTAGGACCTCTGTCCTTAATTTGTTGTACAATGCAAATTATGCTATAACTAGTACTCAAACAGTACTTTACATTTTGTGTGGGTGCAAACTGATGAAATCTTTATTTAATATATAGTAAATTGATCTTCTGTATATAAAGATAACTGAAAATCAATCTTGATGAGAATGGAATGGGAGAGGGAGCAGGAGATGGGAGGGGTGCGGGTGGGAGGGAGGTGATGGGGGGGAAAGCCACTATAATCCAAAAGCTGTACTTTGGAAATTTATATTTATTAAGTAAAAATTTAAAAAATATGGGACATAAACATAAGTACATAACTAGTTGCACTCTTTAAAAATAAATTAATGAGGGGCTGACACTGTGGCACAGTGGGCTAACGCCCTGGCCTGAAGTGCTGGCATCCCATATGGGTACCGGTTCAAGACCCAGCTGCTCCACTTCCAATCCAGCTCTCTGCTGTAGCCTGGGAAAGCAGTGGAAGATGGCCTAGGTCCTTGGGCCCCTGCACCCACGTGGGAGACCCGGAAGAAGCACCTGGCTCCTGGCTTCTGATCTGCGCAGCTCCGGTCATTGTGGCCAATTGGGGAGTGAACCAGGGGATGGAAGACACTCTCTCTCTCTCTCTCTTCTCTCTGTGTAACTCTTTCAAATAAATAAATCTTTAAAAATAGATAAATGAATTAGTTAATTAATGAAACATTCAATTCTAAGAGTAACCAGGAATAAATGTCTTTAAATTTGAATATTAAAGGATAAGAATGTATCAGGAAAAAAAATAAAACAGCAAACCTGATGGATAAAGCCCTCCCCGCAGTGAATGGGGGGGGTGCCAGCACCTGCCCTGATCTGGGGCTGGGCTAGGGCAGGAGGACGACCAACGTAAGGAGAGAGTGGCGTTTTCCAAACCCCAGGTTAGTCAGCTTGTCAACCTGGATGACAGAAATGACTCCCGGTAAAATGAAGACGTCCACGGTAAACTCCGAGCAGACAGACACACAGACCACAAGTGCTGTGAGGGGCCCAGAGCTCCCTCCCTCCCCTCGCAAACCCAAGAGCTCCGTGGAGGTCACACAGCCCCCCCCTACGCTCCTGGGCCCAGACCCGGGGCTGACAGTCAGAGACAGGGAAGGAAGGTCGGCAAGAAGGAAGTCGGGGTTCCCTGTGAGCAAGAAACGAAACCTTCCTACCAGTCAATGAGTGCAGATACCGCACCTCGCGGGAAAACCCGCGGTCAGAGAGCAGCTGCCTCCAGGCATCAGAAACACCATCGCACGCACACGTGTGCGAAGGCAACGACATGAAACCCATCGGGTTGATCCAGACTGGAAGACTTAGGTTCAAGCCGAACACCGGCCAGGCTCTCCTCCCAGGCAGTGTGCAAGGGCGTCCGTGGGGCCAGCCTTGTGCTGTGGCAGCAAAGCTGCCGCGAGACGCCCGCGCCCACGGGTGCCAATGCGTATCCAGGCTGCGCTGCTTCCGATCCAGCTCCCTGCTAATGGCCTGGGAAAGGCAGCGGAAGGTGACCCAAGAGTTTGGGAGACCCAGATGAAGCTCCTGGCTCCTGGCCATGGCGGCCACTTGGG
Source organism: Oryctolagus cuniculus (assembly GCF_964237555.1). Classification (NCBI taxonomy): domain Eukaryota; kingdom Metazoa; phylum Chordata; class Mammalia; order Lagomorpha; family Leporidae; genus Oryctolagus; species Oryctolagus cuniculus. The sequence continues at coordinate 2,594,451 of NC_091441.1, read as the reverse complement.
GCATGAACCAGCAGATGGAAGATCAATCAACTGACCTCTCTCTCTCTCCCCCTCTCTGTAATGCTGCCATTTAAATAAATAAATAATAAATCTTCTTTAAAAAAAAAAAAACCAACAGGCACCTGCTCTCCTTCTTGGGAAACCCAGCAGCGTCCAGAGAACTGACCTTATCCCCCCAGGAGGAAACCGCTGCAGTGCCCCAGCGCCCACGGCAGGAGCCAGGGCCCAGCAGGGCGGCTGCATGGCAGCACCGAGCCCTCTGCCGGCTGCTCACAGGCAAGTCCCTCCTGGGGGTCCTGGTGTGGCCACACTGCGGCCTGGGCACTTCGAAGCACACAGCGCGTGTGCACCAAGCTGCACCCAGGCGCGCCCCAGAAAGAGTGGTCACGATGCTTCCCATAACAAAACAGCTGCAGGGACTCTTGGGTGGCAGGTCCCATTATGCCACAGGTGGATTCATTCAGCGGCTGTCCTGACGCAGGGCCTGGCACAGGGGGCGTGCGGTGCCAGCAGCTCACCTAGAAGTACATTCACGCCGTGAAACGTCCAGCCGTTCCTTCGCCTCTCAGTGGACTGGAAATACCCCGACAACAGTGACGCCGGAGCCCGTCTCCTGGGGAGACATCCCTGGATCCAGGCGAGGACAACGCTGCCCTAGGTCCAGCTGCAACTGAATTTCCAAACTAAACCTGCGGCTGAAAGTCAGCAACAAGGCACCTGCACACCGCCACCCTCGTCTGAGCGCACGGCTCACACCTCCGTGGGAACGCCTGTGCACCTGTGCGCCGCATCTCTGAAAACCTCTGCACACGTCTTGAAAGTGGAATTCCCGGGGTCTGGCATCTCGCACAGCGGACTGTGCTGCCACATGGGGCACCTGCATCCCAGAGCAGAGCGCTGCCTCCAGTCTCAGCTGCTCCACTCCCTGCTGATGCGCCTGGGAGGGCAGTGGATGAGGGTGCAAGTGCTTGGGCCCCTGCAGCCACGTGAGAGACCAGGACAGAGTTCCAGAGCCCTGGGCTTGACCTGGGCCAGCCCTGGGCTTGACCTGGGCCAGCCCTGGCCATTGCGGCCACTTGGGGAGTGAACCAGCGGATGGAAGACCTCTCTGTGTTTCAAATAAACAAATAACTTTTCAGTGAAGTCTGTCTGTGCACATCACTTATGCAAGAGAAACGGGCAGTAAGATCCTGGACACCAGCTGATGGTGCGCCGCTGAGGTTCAGTAATGGGAATGCGTGGCTTCACCTTGAGTCCTGGGGTTAACAACTCCGGCCAGCTCAGGAGACGCTACTGAGCAGCCCAGTCCACCGGAGGGGCTCAGGACTCAGCCTACGTCCCCAGCTACAGCGATTCCCCTGCCTGAGCTCCGCCCTCAGACACTGCGAAGTGTACTAACAAAGACTTCCACTGAATAGGAAAGGAACCCCACACCACGTAGCTAAGCGTACGCCTGCACAATCGGGCATGGTTTGCCCAGGACAGGGGCGTCCCGACCAGAACACTTCATGAGCGTCTGAAGTAAGCTCCCCCTGCACGGCCCATCCAGGTGGCAGCCCTGAGACTCAAATCATTTTCAAGACACATCCGCAGGGATGGAATCACTCAGCGAGACTCAGGTACACAGACAAAACTCTCAAAGGAACTTTGGGACCATCCGCCCACAGATGCCGAGCCCAACAGGAAAAGCGCGTCTTAGCTTCGAGCAGAAACACTCCTCTCCCTAAGTGTGCATCTGTGTGTGGTGCGGGGCCAGGGAGCCACCGAAACACAGGGCTCAAATGCACCCGTCATCCCAGCTCAACAGAGATCCGGGCTTTGCTGTTCCACCTGACGCCAGCGGAGCCCGTGCTGGAAACCGGACACGCTTTCCTCAGTTGCCACCGCAACGCCACACGTGAGAGAGGAGGCAGAGCTCGAGCCCGCTTCAACCTCGCTTTCCCAGTGAAAGCAGCATTCCGGGGGTCGACGCTGTGGCAGAGCGGGTAAGGCTGCCTCCTGCAGTGCCAGCATCTCATATGGTCACCGGTTCAAGTCCCAGCTGCTCCACTTCCAATCCAGCTCTCTGCTGTGGCCTGAGAAAGCAGTAGAAGATGGCCTGAGTCCTTGGGCCCTGCACCGGCATGGAAGGCCCGGAAGCAGCTCCTGGATCCTGGCTTCGGGTCAGCCCAGCTCTGGCCGTTGTAGCCATTTGGGGGGTGAACCAGAAGATGGAAGACTTTCTCCCTCTCTCTCTGCCTCTCTAACAAATACATAAGTCTTTAAAAGAGAGAGAGATCGCGCAAGCACTTCGGTGATCAACACGAGGCAAGCAGAATCAACACTTGGCCCTGGGGCAGAATAATAAACTTGCTGGTACGAATGTCTGGGACTTACCAGCAGGCGTAAAGGCGGACAAAGTGCCCGCTCCAAGGACGGGGCCCGGCCCCAGGACGAGGAACCAGTTACGCCTGACCTGGAAAACGTGACCAAGTCGAATTTCCCAAGTGGAACACGAGCCTTTAGACACAGAGCACAGACAAGAGCAGCTCCACCCCTGGAAGGGCGGCAGCTTCCTGTGGCCTGCCCATCTGTGGCACCTGAGAAGTACACCAACCAACCATTCCCTAGCCTGTGTACCTCACCCCGCCCCCCGGCCACGCCCACTCACGCTCCACACTGGAGCTGACGCATCCAGAGCCTGCCCTTCCTATCTCGATGGCACCCCAGGGGATGGAAACGGCACTCAGGTGGCACTCAGAGGGACGGCACCGACAGGCAGGGGCGGCCCCGGCACCGCATCTAATCCTCATCTCCTTCATAAAAAAACCACAAGACGCACTCCCGCTCAATGAGCCCGCCTGCTCTGAGCGCCCCGGCTCGCCCTGAGCCTGGCCCTGCCCGGCTCATCAGCATCGTGTGTGAACGCAGCGGGGACACGCTGAACTCTGCATGCCAGATCCACTCTGCAGAGAGGAGGGAGGCAGACACAGGCGTCCCAGGCAACACCTCCCATTGGGGTTTGCACCCACTCGGCACAGAGCTGCACGTGCACCCGTGGCTCCTAAGCCAGCAACCACGTTCCCGATTTCCAGGGCCCGGGAGGACCAATGAGGCCGACGAGTTCGGCAATGGGGGTGGAGGGAGAGGGATGCACACAGTCAGAAGCTCAGGGAAGCGCACACGCCCAGGGCGGTGTGCAGTGCAGCTCGGCCACCTGCACAGGCTCCTGAAGTCAGCAAAGCCAACAGCGTCTGCTTTCACCGAGGGTGACTAAACAACACAGCAAATTAGGAAGAAAAAAGACACGTTTAAGGCTAAATACACAGGGGCCGGTGCTGTGGTGTAGCTATATGGGATACAGTGCCGGCATCCCATACGGGCACCGGTTCAAGACCCAGCTGCTCCATTTCCGATCCAGCTCTCTGATGTGGCCTGGGAAAGCAGAAGAAGATGGCCCAAGGACCCACGTGGGAGACCTGGAAGACGCTCCAGGCTTTGGATCGGCACAGCTCTGGCCATTAAGGCCATTTAGGGGGGTGAACCAGGGGATGGAAGACCTCTCCCTCTCCCTCTCCCTCTCCCTCTCCCCCTCCCTCTCAAATAAATAAATATTTAAAAAAAAAAACTAAATATATAAATAACATCCACCTAAAACCAGTAAGACTACAATTTTCGTTTCTTTCCTAAAATAAAAACAATGACTTTTAAATCTACGTAAAGCAGGCATCAGTGCCAAATCCCGACACAGCTTACGTGCTGGTCTGAAGCTGCCATGAGGTAAAGCACAGAACACACACATCCCTGGGCCCGCCCCTTCCACAGCAGCACATTTCATTCTACCAAAGCAGCTCCCTCACCGTCAGGAGCTCTCAATCTGCCAGTCTGGCAGCCCAAGGCCACGATGCCCAGTCAAGCTACTTGGGGACACTGGGCTACAGGGGTCTGGAATGGGACGTGGGCCCCAGGGAGCACACGCAGCGTCCGCGCCGTTCTCAGAGAACGAACGGCAACCACTGAACGTGGCGGGGAACACCCACGTGGGGTCCCTAAATTCCTAGACGGCGGCCTGCGCCACGGCCCAGCCTGTGTGCAGGCCCTGTGCAGGCTCTGCCCTGGCTGCCGTCCACTGCATGCTGCCCCTACTCCCCCATCTCACGGACCGCAGCTGAGGGCCTCTGGCTCACACCTGGCCACACCCACACCCACCCCCACGTGGGAGTCACACTGGAGCCGGAGGCCACGCCCCCCCACCCCACTAAAGAGTGTTTCTGTTTCACAGCAGCTCCAGTCTTGGGAAAGCTCAGGGGCGGGGCGGCGCCACGGCACAGGGGGCGAATCCTCTGCCTGCGGCGCCAGCATCCCACACGGGCGCCGGTTCTAGTCCCGGCTGCTCCTCTTCCGATCCAGTTCTCTGCTGTGGCCTGGGAGAGCAGCAGAGGATGGCCCAAGTGCTTGGGCCCCTGCACTCGCAGGGAGACCCGGAAGCTCCTGGCTCCTGGCTTCGGATGGGTGCAGCTCTGGCCGTTATGGCCATCTGGGGAGTGAACAATGGAAAGAGGACCTTTCTGTCTCGTCCTCTCACTGTCTGTAACTCTACCTCTCAAATAAATAAATAAAATCTTTAAAATAAAAAAAGAAAGCAAGCTTAGGGACCGAATCAGTACCTGAGGTGGAGGCCGGGTGCAGGGCGCCTGGGATGCTGTGACCCTGGGCCAAGCCGTGGCCTCCTGGACGGCCCCCTGCCACCCGGCGCCCCGGCCCTGGCTCTGGGTCCTGGGGTGCAGCTTCACGAGATGACTAAGACCCAGGGGAGATGCCCGGCACGGAGCCCAATCACAGCCTACAGCAGGACGCACGTGGAGGTGTCACCCACACTGGGGCCTGGGGGCCTGCCCCAGCAGGGGGTGGGTGACGCCACCCAGGGATGTTCTGTCCACACTGCAAAGGGCTTGGTGTGTGAACTGCACTCACGTTTCCAAGACTTGGCGTGAAGACAACCAAAACCGAAGCCAGCGGTATTCTTAGGCCATTCACACGCTCGGGTCACGTGCCGGGTATACTCTGTTAAATAAAACACAGCCCTCACCTCCACTCTGCCCGCGTCTGTGTATCTCTTCCAGTGCGCGTACGACAGGCCGCGGGAGCCCATGTCGCCTGCTTCGGCACAGCCTGTGGGCTAGGCACGGCTTCGGCAGTCCTGCCGCGGCTGGGGACGGGAAACCCACACTGTGCGACCCGTGCGCTGAGGGGTTCCCATCCCAGCACCCGTGCTCACTCACAGCCCGACTCTGCGGCGCCTGTGCGACAGGCCGGAGCAGGGGCCGTCCGACAGCAAAGCCCGAAAAGCGCCGTAGCCGGCCCTCTGCACAGAAAGCTTCCCTACCGAGCCTCCAGGCCTGAGGTCCAGGCCCGCATCTCCCCAGCTGGGGCGCCAGGGCACAGGCCCCTGAGCGGGCGGAGCCGGGGGCCTGGGAACATTCCCCCCAGACTGCTGAGACCTCTGCCCGTTTTCCCAGCAGAGGAGGCCCTGCACAGTCCAGGACCCCCGTCCCAGCCCAGGCACACCGCTGGGGCGGCTCCCAAGCCCCCCAGAAAGATGGAGAGGCGGGGTACGCCGGCCCTCCGGAATATCATCTCAGAAGTGACACAGCTTTAAGTGGCATCACCCCGGGGAAAACCACCTCTGCACACGTGTGTGCTTTCCGGGCACGAGGAGAGCCACACGCTCAGGACGGCTGCCCCCAGAGCAGCCCTGGGGTCGCCGCGGGGGACCTCCATCGCAGCCGTGCCGGCTTCAGCCTTCCCGGCTGGAAGGGGCTGCAAACTACCACCAGCTTCCCAGGAGTGCCTTCAACACCAGGCAGTAAGGCACGGAACCGCGCAGGCCCGAAACCAGCCTGTGGAGAGGCAAGGCCCCTTCACCGGGGCCACTTACCCGGGCATTCACTCCTCCGACTCGGGGCTCAGCGCCGAACTCCTGCCCACACCCTGAGAAACTCCACGTCGTCACCACGACCCAAAACCCAGCGGCACCGCACCACACCGCACCGGTGAGAAACAGCCTTGCTTACTTTCTGCGTTTGCGGCCGGGAAGCGGGGACCATGATCCGGCTCACACAGAGTCACCGCAGGGCTCCCGGAGCCAACGTGGGGTCGCGCTTGTCCCTATTACCCACTTCCTGTTCCGTATTTAATTCGTGCTTTACCACATGTGAACTTCAGGCACCCCCACACCCTGAGGGGAACGAGATGGTTGTCAGCAAACCATCACCACGGGCAACCACCGGGACCTCACGCAAGCCTGCAAAACGTACACGGGGCGCAGACCAAGAGGCCCAGGACCCACGCTGTGAACACGTCCCTGCCACTCTGAGCGGGCACGGCTTACCGCGCATCTTGAGAAATGTCTATAGAGGGGGCAGAACCAGCAAGCTCACAGGTTCAGAAGAACATAAGAAAATGCTCAGAGACGGGGAAATAAATCCCACGCTGGGGTTCACTTTACAGCTTTTTCCTCTCCAGACGGAGTCTAGAATGTCGGCCACACCGGCTCACACGCAGAATGCAAAGGAGCTTAACTTCTCCGAGCGGCTCTTGCACAATGAAGAAAACGGAACTGAGCCCTGGTCTGGCCCCCTGCTCCACCAGGCAGGCGGAGGGCGTGGCGACGCCCGCCCAGGGCAGGTGAGCGACTCAGGGTCCACACTGCACGCGGGGCAGGCAGAACTGGACCCAGCCCCGTGGGCTGTGCTGTGTGGCCTTGCACGTGAACCGCCATCGAGGAAAAGGAAAACTCCCCTCCCCGCGCTGGTCTCAATCCCGTCCCCACCTCCTTCTGCCACTCGCAGAAGCTCGCATACCCACCGCCCCTGCTCCTGCCGGTCACCTGGTCACCTGCTCCTCCTCCTGCCAACGCACTTTTTAAATCTAGGACTTTCCTACCAAGAGTGACCTGATCCCTGCCACCCACTGCGGGGCGGGAGTCGGTGCGACGGCTGCCGTGTTTGGGGCCAGGGCCCTCCGCCTGCTCCTGCTGGCCAGCTCTGGGACAATGCAGAAGCCTCCCACAGACACACAGACGTTCGGTCAATACTTTCTCTCTCCCTCGAGCCCGATGCGAACATCAGAGGGGAAACACGTGGCTGTCCAGCCCCCACACCAGGTCCACCCGGGCACCCACAGCACGGATACCCACGCCCCTTCCTCCGTGCACGGGCAGGTGCGCTGGAGACCGGACAACACGGGCGCCAGAGACCTGGGTCTGAGCTCCGCCCCACCGCCACAGGCCCAGCCGTCACCGCCGCTCTGTGCGCCGCACCTGTAAAGCATCAGAGTTCACCCCAAAGTCACCCCAAAGTCACCCCAAAGTCACCCCACGTTTCCTGCAGTTTTCACCAATACTTGCTACACCCTCATAGGTGGGGGGTCTTTAGAAGGTTCACAGAAATGTATGTTACCAAGACACTAGGCACGGACTGGAAAAATTCTTGCAAACTAAACTTATCTTTTATTCCATTTCCCATGAGCTTGCGGAAGCACTCTCATGCGACTCTCGCACGAACCTTCTAAAGCAAGTCCAGAGAAAAACTACATAAACTTACAGATCCATGTCACTGAGCGAAGAGTGAATGCTTTTCTCCCTGGTCATCATAAGCAACTGGACACGCCTGACCCACACGGAACCACACCCTGGGGGAGCAAGCGCAGGAGCCCCACTCGGCCCCGGGGGAGCGGCGGCCCTGGAAGTGCCTGGACAGAGCCCCTGGGACCCGGACAGCCGCCACACGCGCCACAGCCGCCTCCTCCGTGGGCTGCCCGGCACGCGCTGGCCGCCCCCTCACAGCTGCAGCGAGGCGTGGGACTGGCAGATCCCCCCCCCCCCCCAGCTAACTAAAGTCCCTCTTCTAACCCACACCTAGAGATACCTGGAATCGTGCAGCTATTAGGAAAGTCGGCCTTGCTTTCTAAAATCCATCGTCGTTCCGCAACCTCAAATCTGACCGATGAGCCAACCCTCCTGCTTCTGTGTCACCAGGGTAATTCACTGAGGCTAATTTTAATCCTACCACTAAACCAGGGATCCCACGACTCCACAGACCTGCCCCCAAACTGACACTGCTATGCCAAGCACTCTGCACCAGGAGCTCACGGCGAGGCCTTTAAGCTGGTGTTGGGAATGAGGTCATCCTCCTTGCCTCCTGTTTTTAAAAAGCAAAAAGCACCGGCGCCGCGGCTCACTAGGCTAATCCTCTGCCTAGCGGCGCCGGCACACCGGGTTCTAGTCCCGGTTGGGGCGCCGGATTCTGTCCCGGTTGCCCCTCTTCCAGGCCAGCCCTCTGCTGTGGCCAGGGAGTGCAGTGGAGGATGGCCCAGGTGCTTGGACCCTGCACTTCATGGGAGACCAGGAAAAGCACCTGGCTCCTGGCTCCTGCCATCGGATCAGCGCGGTGCGCCGGCCGCAGCGCACCGGCCGCGGCGGCCATTGGAGGGTGAACCAACGGCAAAGGAAGACCTTTCTGTCTCTCTCTCTCACTGTCCACTCTGCCTGTCAAAAAATAAAAATAAAAAAAAATAAAAAAAAAAAAGCAAAAAGCCACCTTCTAGAGAAGGGAAGCCACCGAGCCCTCCGTGAGGACGACGGGAATTTAAATCCCAGCTGGTGTTCCTCAAAGGGACGAGGGACCATCACTATGCTAACAGTCGAGCTAAAGACACGAAAAGCTTTGAAATGATTCATCGGAACCTGGCGGGAATACGCTTATCGATGCGAACGATGAGATTTTCTCAAACTGGCATAAAATGCTCTCTCCGTGTCACTGATAACCCAAACGCATTGTGCACGGCCACAGGCGCCTGTGCACAGGCCAGCACCCGGCCCACCTGGCCAGCCACCCGGGCCTGGCTTTGGGGCCCTCACGTCAGGCTCCACGGGCAGCGTCTCTGTGAGACTCGCTGTAGTAAACCCGGGGGAGGCGGCGTGGGTTACACACAGGCCCACCCCACAACTGGACCCAGGAAGACGTCCTACAGAGACAAGACCACAGGACTGCCCAGAGACCACTGCAGAACAGCACCACGTCCAACAAAGCCACGGGCCCGAGTGCCCGCCCGCTCACAGCTCCGTCCAGTGAGGAAGAGAGCGGAGTCCGCCAGGGAAAACCCCGCGGAAGTTCCACAGCTCCAGGTTAAGATCCTGGCGTCGCCGGGAGGCGCACAGTGTCCTGTTTCTGAGCTCTCTCTGCCACCAGCCAGTCCTAACTGCTCACTCTGGGCCGTGTGCTTTCCTGAAGTCACACCACCACCCCACCCTCCACGGCCAACCATTTCCCACAAGAGCTATTCGGGGGGGGGGGGGGGCTTGCTCACCCCCCTGAAGCACCCAGTTAAGAACCTGCTGAAGCCAAACACAGCCCCCACCCCGCCCAGCTCCCAGTGCATCCTCTACTGTACTCAGTTCCACAGAGCATTCTGGAATGCTGAAATAAATCAAGGCCTAGGCACAGCGCCTTGTCAGCTCAGGCAATGTAGGTTAAACAGTACCATACGGCACGCACAGACACATGTTGCCGTCTGCTGAAACAAAGGACAAAAATTCCTGAGCGAATGCCCCTTTCCTCCGTGTAAGACTTGCAGATGAGAAGGCTTTCCAGGCGTGAACAGTGCTGGGGGTGGGCGGGTGCCAGGAGGGTAACTCTTCGCTGCTATCAATGCACGCGTTCTAACAGACAGCCTGAGCTTTTCCCAGCCTCCCTTCTGAAAGGCAACACCACGTCTTAATCTGAGCAGCCATCTCCAAGCAGGAAAACAAGAGGCAGCTGTATCCAGAGGGCCGGCTGACATCAGCACTCCCTGGGGCACCAGCGCGCTGAGAGACAAGGCTACCTGTTTTCCCAGCCAACGACACCAGACCCACACCGCCCTGGAAGGTAACAAAAGACGGGGCTCCCCACCCCAGCTCCCCCACACAGTGAGGATCCGTGTGAACGCCAGGGACCCACACAACACAGCTCCTGAAACAAATCTCCAGGCTCCAACAACCTGATTGAATTCCTAACCAAAAATAAACAGAATCTCCCAGGATCAACACGTGTTGAAAACATACAGCAAAATATTTTACCCCTCGGGCAGGCCCCCTTTTATTTTTGTCTACTGTCTTATGTCTTCCACATAACACACATTTATTTACACGTCTGCTTCCTAAATATAGCTGCGTTTCTAATTGCCCAGCTCTGTGATCTGCAGGATCATTCGAACTGAAGATTAAATGCCACATCTTCCTGAAAAAAACTACTTTTATGGCATGTTGGGAGCCACAAAATTGCACTTCCGTACGATTTCCAACGGCCACCGCTGGCTGGAAGACATTTCACTCGGCACCAAGCCTTCAGCTGTTCCAATCACGTGTGGCCAGATGCGGGGGAGAAAGAACACACAAAATGGACAGTTGCAACGGCTCACTCTGCCCGTCTGTCCCACCCACCCGGGCCCCATGTCCCACCCCCATAAACGTGGCCCCCGAAGTATCCCTGAATCGCAGTCTGTCGCTATTACTCCTCCCAAAGATGAATTTTCTTAGCAGATTCTTCAGAATTGTCAACAATGATACCACTCCTTTCTTCAAAAGGGTTTGTGACCACTTCCCAGAATTCCTGCAGACTGAGACAGTCCCAGCCTGCATCCAGCGAGAGGACTCCCTGCCCACCCTCTCTGGTGGACTGATGGGAGCCAGGGATGTTAACTGGGGGCAGAGGTCATCCTGCTCTCAAAGAGAAACGCTAACCCTCCCCCACCCCAAACTCAACTTGTTCCTGGGCCCCAGGAACCCAGGCCAGGGCCTCCCCTCTGGCCCCAGACACAATCAAACCCCTAACAGGCTGCAGCACCGGGGGCTAGGGGAAAGGCAAGAGCCAGGGAGCCCCAGGGAGAGGCCCGGAGGACACAGCCACAGGGCCAGCTCACCCCTGCCCAAAAGGGAGCCCCAAGCCAGTGTCCACTCATCAACGCTCACTGCTCTACCTCCCAGGAAACAGCCCCTGGCCCTGCCAACGTTTGCATCTGCCTGCGGGAATCTCCACAGTCCCTGCTGCCCAGAAAACTCGGGGTGGGTTCCAGCCACAGCCTTAGCAGACCACAGGAGGCCCAGTGAGAGGCAGCTGAGCAAGGCTCGGCCCCCAGGCACCAACTCAGCCCCTCGCCCACCAGGAGGGGCAGTCCAGGGCGCCCAGGCCAGGCGTTGGGGAGCCGCTGGCTGGGCAGGGAAGTGCAAATGCACCAAGCAGAGTCCACGCGCACAGGTCACATGGAGCAAGCGGCACGCAGACCCCCGTATTCTCCACAGCTCACTCGGGAAGCACAGAGCCAATGAACTACAGCGTCTGCACCTTCTGAGGGGGGTCAGGAGGCGTGTTTTAGAAAGAACGGACTGGTTGTGTCAAACACCTCTCCCCAAGCACTAAAACGTGTAAACATCTACCGACCGCAAGATAGCCGCTTCTGCATCACGCACGGCACTTCTGGGTCCAATGTTTATAACGCAGCCCTGGCGGCGAATAAACCTAACCAGCTCTGCCTTCCTCCATGAGCTCTGTTACTTGTGATTAATCCACGCCCATCACTGCGAGAGTTCAGATCTCGCCAGATAATCCGCCCGACCGAAAACCAGAGAGAGGGCTGGTGGGTTTTCCCGCAGCCTCACGGCTCGGCTGGCCTGCTCTGTAAGCAACACGCCATTTGTGACCAGATAATTAACACGAGGCCTTGCCTCCTAGGTTGAACATGGAGTAAAAGGCAAAACAGGGCCCTGTAAACAATCCAGCGACAAAAGGAAAGTGCCCGGGCTGCCAGGCCCCCCCGCCCGGGGTAATCAGCTTAGAGGGCCGGTCCCCATTTCCAGGGCATTAACTCGGTGGAAACTAAACACGGCCACTCCCACAAAATTCTTCTTAAGAGACTCCTTCTGGTCGATATGAGTCAGACCAACACGTATCCTGAATATGAATCAGAAGAAAAATCTACAACACGAGGCAGGGAGCCCTGGCTCCCGCAAACACGGCGCACTGCCCGTCCGCGGGCGGGCGCGCAGCTCCTCTCCAAGGCCTCGGACAAAGTCTCCTTTCTTCGCACCTAATTGTTGCTACATTTAATCACATCAAATGCTTCCTCCAAAACTCGACCGCGTCCTGCAGCGAAAGTTTCATGGACGCGAGCGCACACAAGGTGCCTGGACATCGTGGCCTGCGTTCCCAGGGCACCGCTGACCGGGTCGCTCCCCCCTCCCCAGGCAGCAGCATCTCAGCCCGGACAGAGACCCAGGCTGGGCTCCCAGGGGCAGGCAGGGGCCCTGACACCTGCTTGCAAGTGGCAAGGTGGGCCCACCGGGGACTTAAACCACCCGCAGGACACCAGGCACACAGGACCAAAACTGAAGCCCCTGACCCCGGAGGGTCCGGGGAGCAGGCCGGCTGGGCAGGCCCCAGGGCCTGTGTCCCTCCAGCAAGCAGGCCAGGCCTGGGCCCCCGCGGCAGGAGGTCGCTGAGGCTCCGTGGCCCTGGACACGGAGCCCCACGGAGCACGCGGGACCCAGCAGGGAAACTCCGCACAGCCAGGCCCCAAGCCCTGGGCGCCTCCCACGAGGCCTTCAAGATGGCCATGGGTCACTGCGGGAGCTTACGACCCCCTCCTCCCCGTCCTCCTCTTCCTCCCCTCCTCCTCCTCATCCTCCTCTTCCGGAGTCCTCCTCCCCCTCCCCTTCCCCCTCCTCCTCTTCCTCCCCCTCCTCCTGCAGGAACCCGGCCCGGCGGCTCCCCCACCTCCAGGCCCACCACGGGGGAGGGGACCGCCCGTTCCCACTCAGGCTCGGTCGCGGCACGCGGTGTCAACAAAAATAAGGCGGACGCCAGAGAGAACGGCTCCGACAAGGCGGACGCGCCCGGCTCCTTAAAGGAGCGCATTCCTAAACCAAAATACCCCCTCGCGCTCGCTGGCCAGTTAAAAATACCGCGGAACAGGGCACGTCGGGGGCCGGACACTCGCCCCCCGCACGGCGGCCTGCGGGACCCGGCTGTGCCCCGGCCAGAGTTCCCTTTGTGACCTGCCGGCCGGGGGGCCCCCAGTCCGGCGCCCGCGCCTTTGTTCCGCAGGGGACACCCCGGGAGGCCGGGCCGGCCCACGGGCGCCCAGCCGCCCCCGCCGAGGGTCCCTCCGGGCCGCGGACCCCGCTCAGGTGCGAGCGCTTACGTAAGGGCGCCGGCCACGCCTGCCCCGCACCCGGGCGCCGGAACAAAGTGAAGTGGGCGAGAGGAGCCCGGTACCTGGCCCGCGCCGCGCAGACCCCCGCCCGCAGCGCGGCGACGCCCCCGCCCCACCCGCGCCGGCCCGGCCCGCACCGACCCCGCCTTTGTTACGGTGCGAAGTTGGGCTGCGGGTCCCCGGCCGCCTCACTTCTCGGGTCCCAGGGCGGCTGTGACGTCCGCTCCACACGGCGGGGGCGGGGGCGCCGCGCCGGGCCTCCCCGCCCCGCCCACGGCCCGCCCCCCGGACGCCCGGCGACCCGCGGCCGCGCCCCCGCCCCCGCCCCCGCCCCGGGGCGGGCAGGTGAGCGCCCCGCCCCCGCCCCGCCCCGCCGGGGCCCGCGCGCCCCCGCAGCGGCCGCGGAAACTGGACGGCTCGGTCCCTGAGACCCCCGCAGCCCCCAGCCCACCTGGGTACGCTGGCGGTGGCCTCGGGGCGCCCCGCGGGCTCCAGGCCCATCCCGGGGCCGCGTCCGCAGCCGCCCGCGCACCAATGGCTGTGCCGGGCCCGACGGCTCCGGACTCCAGGTGTCCTCGCCGACCCCCGGGGGCTGCAGCGGGCGGCCGGCCGGGCAGGGTGGGGGGCGTCCCAACTTGCGGGCCACGAGTGCGCGCGCCGCGGCCCAGAAGGCGCACTGGGCGAGGCGGCCGCGCTGCCCTCTACGGGGCGGACCCCAGGCGACCCCCAGTTGACCCCAGCAGTGGGGTCCCCAAAGCCCCCGTCCCGCCCCTTCGCAGTCTTGGAACCGACTCCCTAAGTCCCTATGGCAGCCGCGCTCCCGGGCTGGCCCCGCAGGGTCCGCGCCGGCCGGGCCTGTCGCGCGCCCCTGCGGCCCCGTCCACGTCCGCGGCGGCGCGCGGGCGGCCGGACTCGCGGGCGGACACATGGGCGCGTGCCCGCGCGCGCGCGCGCCCGCTCTCACGCCCACCTTACCTCCGGGACGGGGACGGCCGCCGCCGATTGGCCGGCGCAGCCGCCGTTCACGCCCGGGGGGCGGGGAGCCGCGGCCTGGCTGCTTCCTTTCTCCCTGGCCGGCTCGCTCCCCGGGTCTCCGGGCCGAACAACAGCCGGGCTCGCAAAGTTAGCCGCCGCGGCCGAGACGGCGCCCGCCGGGCCGGGCCGGGGCGGCGGGCGGCGGGCGCGGGCCCCCGCGGGGGGCGCGGGCCCGGAGGCGGCGCGGGCGGGGGGCGGGCGCCGGCCGCGGCGGGGCCCCGAGAAGTGACCCCCTCGGGCCGCGGCGGCGGCTGCCCCCGGCCGCGCCGCCTCCGGGCCCGGCCTCACCCGCAGCCCGGCCGCCCGGCAGGCCTGACGTCACGGCCCGCGCCCTCCTGCGTCCGCCGCAGGGATCTCGCAGACACGAAACCTCTTCCACTTTATCAATGCCGATTTGTTCCGCCTCAACTCCCACGGGCTTTTATTTGCATTTCAAATTCCACAGGTTACACCAGCCGCCTTTTCCAAAAAAGAAAAGAAAAAGCCGAGCCCCGAGCGCGCAGCGGCAAACGGCTCTCGGTGCGTCCGGGTCCAGTCGGGCAAGAAACCCGTCTGTGTTCCAGCGGGCCTGCGCTCCCCGCACACCCTGGGGCTCGACCCCCGCCCCGGAGCCCACGTCGACCCCGGGCGGGCCGAACGCGGGGCTCCGGGCCCCTCGCCGCGGGGACCCTCGGGCTCCCTGGGCACAGCGCCCGAGGTCACCGCGCGCCGAACAAACTTGTCCGCCGCAAAGTTTCCGTAACAACTCCAAAGGCAGCCTCCGGGGGACGGGGCACCCCCGCGGCCTCCTCTCCGCACCCCACCGGCGCGCGCGGCGCCCGGCCTCCCCGCCCCCACCCGCAACCCCTCTCCGCGTCGCGCACGGACCTCGCCCCCACCGCCCCCACTTCTAACCGCTCGCACTCCTGGGGCGCGGGGCTGGCTCCCGGGCTCCGAGCGGGGGGGCGTGCGGCCTGGCTGGGGGACCGGTGGAGCCCCCCCCAGCACGCACACAGGTCCCCAGGAGGCAGCGCTCGGGGCCCGCACGATCGATCCAGCCCTGAGGCTTCGCAGCGGCTCCCCGGGCCCCGCCGCCCCATCACCCACCTTCATTAGCCGAGCGTTTGACTTTAAAGTAAGGCAATTTGCTCTTTGTCTCCTAATGGATGGAGAGCGCATCCAACTCCCCTCCTCCCGCGTCGCCGTGACGAAGTGTACAAAGCACAGCCGCTTCCGCGCTCCCACCCCGGCCCCCACCCCGCCCTCCACTGCGGTAAAAGCCGCCTCCCTGCGCTCGCACCGCCGCCCGAAGTTGCATCTTCACCTCGCCCGGAACCGCAGCGCACGGCAACTCCCGGCCGGGAGAGCCAAGCCGCCCTCCCGCGCCCGAGCCCCTCCCCAGCGCCCCCCCCCCCCCCGCCAGCCACTGCGCACGCCGCGGCCCCTAAGCCCCCCGCCCGCCCGCCCGCCCGCGAGCCGGGCTGCGCCCCCGTCCCGGCCCCTACCTTGGCGGGGAGGCCACGGGCCCGAGGAGGAGGACGCGCACGCCCCACGCATCTGAAGGTGAAGCCGAGCGCCCGCGGCGCGGAGCCGAGCGCTGCACTAGCCCGACCGCGCCAGCTGCGCCCGGGCGCGGGGGACGCGCGAGGGCGCGCGGGGCCCGCCACGCGCCCGGCCCCCTCCCCGCGCCGCGCGCGCGCGCGCCCCCGACGCGCCCGCCCCGCGGGGGCCCAGGCGCCCGCCGGGCTCGGGGGGCCGCGCGGCGCGGGGAGGGGGCCCGGCGCCCGCGGCGCGGCGCAGGCCCGCGGCTTCCCCCAGCCCGGGAATGGTCTGCCCTGTAGGAAACGCACACGCTCCACTATTGTCTCATCAGCACAAAGTTCTGCCCCACTGCGGAGAAAGTCTGGAGCTCGCGATGACTCAGACCCGGGTAATCCTCTCCCCCGGAGCCCAGCGCGGCCCGCCGGCCAGGTCGCCCGGCTGCCGCAGCTCGGGCCGAGCGGCGGCTGCAGCGCGCGCTCACGCACGCACCCCACGTGCCGGCGTGCGCGGGGTGCGGGTCCCGCGGCCCGCACCTGGGCGCCGCGCTGGCCGCGCGCCGAGCCTGGCAGACCTTCCAGCCGCGCAGCTTCCTGGTCCGCGGCAGGGGCCGTCGGACGCGGGGTGTGTGCAGGCCGGGTCTGGGGGCTGCGCTCTGCGGAGACCTGGGGAGGTGCTGGGGGCGGCCGACGCGCCCCCCGGAAAGTTCAGCGCGTATTGTTCTGCCCTTAAACTTGGTCTTCGCCTCCGCTGTGCGCTGGGGGCCGCGGTCCGCTGCAGTAAGTCGGGTCCGGGCGTGGAGAGCCCAGTCCGGGCCGGGGCAGCTGCTCGGGTCCAGGGCGGGGAGGGGCCGTGGGGGAAGGGGCGGCGGGGTGGGGCGGGGCCGGGACGCCGCGGCCCGCCCTGGGGAAACCCGGCGCTCTCCCACCGGGCTCCGGCCACATTGTTACCCTCTGCGCGGCCCAGGCGGGGCCGGTCCGGGACGGCCCGAGCTCCCGGTTCGCGGGGCCTCCCCCGCAGAGAGCGTCTCCGGCGTGAGTGTGGGCTCTGGCTTGGGGCTCTCAGGCAGCTGTGCGGGTGTGTTCCTGAACGGCCACGTTGCGGTCTGACTCTCAGAGGGTGCTGGGAGGCCACGATTCCCACGGCGCGGCCGTGCGCAGGGGACGCGCGGGGACGCAGTGTCCCTGCTGCGGCTGATCGCGTGTGCGCGGGCGGGCAGGCGGAGTACTAGGTGCGTACTCTGGTCCGCGGGCGCGTCGGGCTGGATGTGAGTCTTCAGCGGTGTAAGTCCACTGCCCGCCTCCGCGCTCCTAGCTCCAGGGCTCGGTGTGGCTCCGGAGGCTGACGGGCTGCCCCGGCGAGCGAGCGGTGAGCACACCCCCTCGCCCTCATCGCGCGCCCCTCCGCGCACTACTGCGGTCGCCATGGCTCGCCTGTGCTGCGGCCTGCGGGGGCCGCCCCGTCGCCCACGCGTGCCCTCCCCCGGGGCTCTGCCTGCCTGCCTGCAGCAGTGTGGCGCGGAAGGCCGACACTGCCACTTGAGGGACAGGCCAGTTAAATCCCGGAGGCCCACCGCACTTCGCTCTTGACTGTGTTTACGTGGGTTGTACACAGATCCGCTGCATCCGTCGGTGCCCTGTTGCACACGCGCACAAAGGTGTAGAAGCACAGCATTCAATGAGAGTTACCCAGGCACCCAGGGGACTGTTTCTGTCTTCAGACGCAAAGTGGCCGTGGCCAGCGCAGGACACTTGCTGCCTATCCAGCAGGCTCTGCTGGTCTGAAACGCTTGGGTGGAGCCAGGTCCACAGCATGAAAGGCTGATGGGTGCTGTTTACGACTTTACAGTAGGCTGTAATTCTAGTTCTTAAATAGATGGGGGAGAAAGCGCTTCTTCCATGCTTAGCGTTTGATGGCACCAGTGCTCAGCGACTGGAGACGTTCAGGCAAGAAAAGTTCCTGGGGAGCTGGCTGTAAGACTACAGAAGAGAAAAAAAAAAGCCATAAGTGAGGTGCCCCAGGAGGCCTTGTCTGTCTGTCTGGAAGGAGAGATGGAAGACAGGCTGAAAAGCAGGTTTTGAATGCACGCTCAGAATGCCAGTGCTCCGGTCACATAGTCAGGTGCACTGTGCATCAGTAAGTATGTTGAATCTGTCTCTGAGTTCATTAGGATTTTCTGAATTATATCTGAGAGAGGTGCATGACATTGTGCGTCCAAGGCGAGCGTGGTCTTTTGCTCTCTGAACGAAGTTAGATTGACGGAGTTTGGAGTGGACTGGGGGTCAGTTCTGTTGACATCATCTGCACCGGCCACAGACTGGGAGGGACAGGACGGGCGCTACCTGCCTTCCTGTGGTTTGGAGCAGGTGACCGTGTCACCTGTACGTGGGAGTGGACTAGCGATGTAGTCTCCGATGGGCCCAACCATGCCAGACTCACTGTTCTTCCCTAACACGTTTGCTTTTCGTAGAACTTGGGAACTCAGAGAACACACTGTGATCGGAATAGGGAAGAGGGGACAGATACCCTGTGGGGGTATTAAGATGGAGGTGAATGTGTGGTAATTACCCCCTTGTGGACGCACAACAAAGTTGTGATTATGTTGTAAGTAGCGTCTGCTCCGAAACGGTTGCCAGTCCTGGGATCTGAAATTCACTAACAACCTTTGCATCTTGGGCTATCTCAGTTCTCATCTTGGGCTATCTCAGTTCTGGTTTTACGTTTTACTTCTACGCATATTGAAGGTGCTCAATCAGTTGTGAAATGTGCGTGCACCTTGTGCAAACACACACGCCGCCTCCTGAGTGGGACCCACGCCTGGAGTCCCCATGTACACACGCGTGCCTTCTTACCAGCAGCTCTGCCCGTGCACGGTCCTGGGGGGTCTCACCGCCTGTAAGCTAGGCTTGATCCTGCCTGATCCTTGCACGTTGTCAGCCCGTGTGAGTTGAAGACGCCTTCATGTGAGAATTCTCAATTTGACCAACAAGTCATCTCTCCCAGCTCTGGGCACGCCGTAGCCACGCGTGACACAGAGAATGCCTTTTCCCCATGGTGGAAGCCTTGAGAACTTTCCCACGGAATCGGCAGTTGTAACAATCTCTCCTTGTTTTCAACAAAAGAAAGAGAGAGAGAGAGAAAGAAAGAAAGAAAAAACTCCCTGCTGACCCAGATCCCGTTCTTACTGCAGCGCAGATCTTCTGCTACAGGTTTTTGTCACGCGTGCATTTTGGACAACACCAGAGATGGCCTTCCCAAATAACGCCGGGTCCAGAGTTAGCGGTCTCAGGTGAGGCAGAGCACCGTGGCAAACGCACAAGCCGGGGCTGTGCTGCGGTCTCGTTCCCCCAGTCGCGGGTCTGGGTAGCTCCATGGGGCTTCACAGCAGGCAGGCGACCCTCAAATCTGTTCCTAATTTCAGCTTAAGTGAAAGACTGAGTGCCAGCTGCCTCAGACACGCTGGCACAGAATCCCACAGATGTGGCCGTGACGGGTTGAGGAGTAAAAGGAGCTAGGCCCCAGAGCAGGATGCGTTTAAGGAAAGACAAATTCAATAAGGATTCCTGCTCTGGGGAGAGTGAGCCCTGTTTGTCTTACCGTCTTTTCTTCTACGCATGTGCCGGGTGCTACGGTCATGACTCGGCATATGGGTTGTGACCTGTTAACACCACGCATTGTTACAGCAGCTAAACTGCCGACCGTCCAGCCCCCAGCGCGTTAGGTCTGACCACACACGGGTCAGATGATCACGGGTGCACGCCTATGCAAACTTTCTAAACGGAAAATAAAATAAGGGAACCAGCAAAAGCCCCGACACCGTGGGTGGGCAAGACGCCGAGCCCAGAGCCTGGGGTGAGACCTCCCTGGCACCTGCACAGCCCGGAGGGAAGGTAGAGGTGGCCCTCAGGGGCTTCGGGAGTGTTCGGGTAAGGAAAGTTGTGCTTGGCTAAGAGTGAGCTCCTGTGCTGTTCACGAGGACCCATTGCCGATGGAGAGGCCAGAACAGGGGCGGAGACTTTGTTGTGTATGTAATGTAGAATTTACCATTTCAGCCATTGGCAGGTGTAGAGTGTGACAGTCACATCCACAAAGTAGGGCCACCGTCACCACCCTCCGTCTCCAGAATCCTGGCATCATTCTAAACAGAAGCCTTCCCCGCGACAGAGCACCCCCACACCAGCCCGCCCCACCTTGGCACCCACAGGGCCGCTTTGAAGTGGGTAGGTCATCCGGTACTCGGCCTTCTGCAGTCGACTTGCATCATTGTATTTAGCATGGTGTCCTGAAGGTTCATGCGTGTTGTGGCTTGGAGCTGGGTGTCATTTTGCCCCTTTTAAAAAAGACACGGGGGCAGGCGTTGTGCCGCAGTGGCTCAGGCCAGCACTTGGGCCTCCTGCATCCCACACGGCAGGGCTGCTCCTCCGCCTCTGGTCCAGCTTCCTGCGATGCATCCGGGGAGGCAGCAGGTGATGGCTCAGGGGCCCGGGCCCCTGCCATCCACGGCGGGCGGACTTGCAGGCTTCTGGCTTCAGTCTGACCCAGTCCCGGCATTTGGGGATTAAACCAGCTGATGGAAGATCTCTGTAACTCTGCCTCTCAAGTAGATGAAGATAATAAATAAACGCTAAAAACAAAAGAATGAGATACAGAGATTATCAGTGGAAGCAAGCACTTTGCCACTCACCCCCTCCCCCCAAATCTGATTAATGGAGTTGAATTTCAGCAAAACAAATCCCCAGGAGTTTTTTTTTTTTTCTTTTTTCTTTTTCTTTTTTTAAAAGACTTATTTATTTATTTGAAAGGCAGAGTTAGAGAGAGACACAGAGAGCTTCCGTCTGCTGGGTCATTCCCCAAATGGCTGAAATGACTGGGTTGGGCCAAGCCAAAGTCAGGCACCAGGGGCTTCTTCCGGGTCTCCCACATGGGTGCAGGGGCCCCAGCACTTGCGCCATCTTCTGTTGCTTTCCCAGGAGAATTAGCAGGGAGCTGGATGGGAAGTGGGCAGCCTGGAATGGACCCCGTGCCCGTCCGGAATGCCGGCACTGCAGGCCGCAGCCTTAACGCTCTGCTGCAGCGCCAGCCCAGGATTTTTTTCTGTTACCTAAATTGTTAAGTGTCCTTATCTGGCCGTGGGTGTTGGTCTTGCCCACCTTGTAAATTTCAGAGGAAATCCGACAGGCTCCCACCCACCGCCTTCTCCCCCAGCTGAAGCCAGCACAGCTGCAGGGGGTGGGCCCATCCCCGCCCCTCACCCCCCCCCAGCTTTTGAGAAATCCTCTCCGGTTGGTATTTTAGGAGCTTCTTTACGGCATGCAGCCAGACGACCCCCAGAAGGTGGGAGAAACACGCAATATAAGGAAAGCTTTAAAATCAAAACATTATGTCGATATAAAGAAGCAGGAGTGGGTGTTTGGTGACTAAGATACCGGCATCACACCACAGGGGCCTAGCTCCTGACCCAGGGAGGTCTGTGCACACCCAGGGAGGCAGCCATCAAACAGGAGACCCAGATGGAGCTCCGGGCTCCTGGCTGCACCTTGGCCCAGCCCCAGCCGCTGCAGGCATAGTGGGAGTGAAAGAGTAGATGGGCGATTTCTTCTCTGATGTCCTATCTCATTGTCTCTGCCTGTCACAGGACTAAGCAACACCCCCCCCACACACACACACACACACTCGGGTGGAGAAGTTGATCAGGCACTGGAGTTAGGTTGCTCGGTGTAGCCGAGCAGCACGTGCTGGCCCTGGCTCCATGGCCACCTGTGGTTGAGAGTTTGTCCTTGTGGGGACCGACCCAGATCCCAGGCGCGGGTCTCTGGGCTGTCTCTGCCCAGCTGCTGGGGTGTTCGCCTTTGGAGAGGGTGGAGGTGTCTCTGGTGCCCCAGATATTAAACCTGTGGCATTCGCTCAGAGTCAGGGTCTAGAGGGGAATTTTGTCGTGGCAAGTGTGTGGTCCCTAATGGAGACACCAGCTATAGACTCTCTCACTCTTTCTCATGGCTGCGTTGTGGTTGCCCAGTGGGAGGTGTGGGGAGTAATATCAGATAAAATACTTTTTTAAAAAATTTATTTGACAGGTAGAGTTATAGACAGAGAGAGACAGAGAGAGAAAGGTCTTCCTTCCGTTGGTTCACTCCCCAAATGACCGCTACAGCCAGCGCTGTGCTGATCCGGAGCCAGGTGCTTCTTCCTGGTCTCCCATGGGGTGCAGGGCCCAAACACCTGGGCCATCCTCCACTGCACTCCGGGGCCACAGCAGAGAGCTGGACTGGAAGAGGAGCAGCCGGGACTAGAACCCGGTGCCTATATGGGATGCCAGCGCCGCAGGCAGAGGATTAACCAAGTGAACCAGTTTATGGAAAATAAAATTAAGCAATAAGTTAATTTAGGCACAATTTTTTAATCCAAAGGGTTTAATCAAAGGGTCCTCAAAAATTCATGTAAAATATTTATTGTGAAAAAACTGCATGGATTTGAAAACCTTTTGCACCATAATAAACTGATGTTTTAATTTCTATTTTTCTTGAGCTTTCTGAAACACCCTTGCACACTGACAAAAGTGCAGCCGTCTTTAAGCCCTCATTTTTAACATCTGTGCATTTATTCACTATTCCACGTTTGTAACTTTGAGCCAGACAATAGATCAGGTGCTAGTCTCTATTTGTTTGTTTGTTTATATTTGAAAGGCAGAGAGAGACAGACGTGGAGAGACCTTCCACTTGCTGGTTCAGTCCCCAAATGCTTGCAACAGGTAGGGCTGGACCAGACCAAAATCGGGAGCCCAGGACTCAATCCAGCCCTTCTACCTGGGTGGTAGGGACCCAGCTTACTTGAGCTGTCATCTGCTACCTCCTCGGCCTGCGTTAGTGACAAGCTGGAATCAGAAGCAAATGCGAAACTCAAACCAGGCCGGGTCCCAAGTGGCATCGTAACCATCTTTCCAAACACCTGCCCCTCACATGCTATTTTTAAAATGGCATTTTTTAAGAGCTTACCTGGCCGACGCCGCGGCTCACTAGGCTAATCCTCTGCCTGCAGCGCCGGCACCCCGGGTTCTAGTCCCGGTTGGGGCACTGGGTTCTGTCCCAGTTGCTCCTCTTCCAGTCCAGCTCTCTGCTGTGGCCCGGGAGTGCAGTGGAGGATGGCCCAGGTGCTTGGGCCCTGCACCCCATGGGAGACCAGGAGGACCTGGCTCCTGGCTTCGGATCGGCACAGCACACCAGCCAAAGCAGTCATTTGGGGGATGAACCAACAGAAAGAAGACCTTTCTCTCTCTCACTGTCTAACTCTGCCTGTCAAAAAAAAAAAAAAAAAAAAAAAGTTTACCTTATATGTCAGTATATGTGTCAGTAATCCCTGTAGTAGGTGCCACTGTTCTCCCATTTCACAGATGTCGAAGGAGAGATACTAACGCTTACGTCAACCTGTATTTTGCTGATCCTGGCTTTTTACAATATGGAAAAACGGGCGGGGCTGGCACCGGTATCCCACATAAGCACTGCTCCAGTTCCGATCCAGCTCCCGGCTGATGGTCTGGGATAGCACAGAGGACGGCCTAAGCACTTTGACCCCTGCACCCTTGTGGGAGACCCGGATGAAGCTCCTGGCTCCTGGTTCCTGGTTTCCGATCGGCCCAGCTTCTGCCATTGTGGACGTTTGGGGACTGACCATTGGATAGAAGATTTTTTTTCTCTCTCTTTCTTTCTCTTTCTCTCTCTCTGTAACTCTGCCTTTCAAATACATAAGTAAATCTTTAAAAATAAAATAAAAACAAAACAAAAAAACAGGCTGGTGTGTGGGACAGCAGGTTAAGACTGCAATGCACGCTTCCCTTATCAGAGTGTCAGTCTGAGTCCCGGCTGCTCTGTGCTGGCCCAGCTACCCGCTAATGGGCCTGGGAAAGCAGAGGAGGATGGTCTCAAGTGCTTGGGCCCTGCACCCACGGGGGAGACCTGGATGGAGTCCTGGCTCCTGGCTTCTGTCTGGCCCAGCACCAACCGTGGTGGCCATTTGGGGAGTGAACCAATGGATGAAATAGCTGTTTCTCTTGGTCCCTCCCTCTCTCTCGTCACTCTGCCTTTCAAATAAAACAAAATAAATCTTAAAACGGCAAAAGAAGAGCATAAGCAGGAGGAATTATGTCAGGAAAAATAAAAATAGAAAATCGATGAAATCGGGGTCGATTTAAGCTGAACAAACCTAACACAGCGGTGGCTGAAGCCTGCCCTGCCCTCCTGGGAAAGCTGGAGGTGCCCCGTTGTCCTCTGAGCCCCTGGGACCCAAAGCCGAGCAGGCAGCACTACTGGTTACGAGCTGTGTGCCGTCTGGAAACAGAATCTGTGCCGGACTGTGTTTGCACAGTGTCACCGACGGAACATTGTGCCGGGATTTGGCGTGGTGTGGAGGTGAACGATGGACCCAGAGTTAAGTGGGATTCCCGTCAGGGACTTCCCTGCCAAGTGGGGACCACGCTGAGTCGCTGTGATGAGGAAACACGAAAATGGTAAAAGCACTTGAAGTTGTTTCCCTGCTCTGTTAACAGGTTTAGTTCTTTCCTTAACAGCACATATGGTTATGGCGTACTCCGCGGCGTAGAATTCTCTGTTCATCCCAGACCTTGTTTGGAGGCACTTGAAGGCAGAGAAAAAACCCAGGTGCTCGAGTGCCCTGGGAACGCCGTCATCCCTCTCTGGCGCCTGCAGGCTTCCACACGTGTGTGCTTTCGGAGAGCGGCCTTGCTGCGGCCTGGCCCAGCCCCTGTGCGGCTCGCACGCCGCGTGTTTCCAACAAGACCCGAGCCCCAGCTCCTGCGAAGGCACCCACCCCAGGGCCCTGTCCACTTGCTGTGGAGGCCAGAATGCGGGCCTTGGGGCGCGTGCCCTGGTCTCAGTGGGCAGCCCGCAGCCCCCACGCTTCCCGGCACAGAGCTTCCCGCCACTCTGCTTTTCCTGTTGGATTCCAAGCGGACGCCTCTGACAAGGGAGGCCTGGCCACCGGCCCCTGGGTCTGTAGAACCTTCTAGAATGTGGGCTTCGAGGTGCACATGTGCAGCGTGCCCGCCCCCAGAGTGCACTGGCCTTGTTTCCCCAGGCTTAAGCCTCCACTGAGAGCTACACACAGGGCAGTCGTCCGGTCAGCTCCTGGGTGGACCGACAGACAGACTGAGCAAGGGAGCCCCAAGGGCGGGTCACTGACTCCCTGCTGGGAGGGCAGGCCCTGGGCAGCATGGGGAGCCACCCTCCCCCTCTGGGGCTGCCTCTGTGTCAGGTGCCTCGGGACGCTGCGGGTCGCGGTCACAGTGGGAAGGATTCTTCTATTGAAGGGGCTGTCTCCATGTCCGTCTTTCCAGGAATGAAGTTCCCATCCTTAGGCAGGTCCGTGTTTCACCCTCGGACAGCCCCACACACCTCTCTCTCTTCGGCTGTAGCTGACGCCGTATCCAGTGGTTGCTGTTGGGACGCCCCCAGCTGGAGCACAGAGGTAATCTTTAGGCACACTGGCAACAAACTTCGAGCCTAGACCTTGTATGATTTGGGAAGCCTTATTTCATGACATGATTTTACTACTATTGCCAATTATAGAAAACATTTCTTTGGAATGGTACCGACAAGGATAATTTTTAAAAACCATATGTGTGAAATATTGCACAGATAACTGTTTACCTTTCAATATGTGAGAAATTTAATCTCACTTTTATTTTTTTAACGTTTATTTATTTATTTGAAAGCCAGAGTTACACAGAGAGAGGAGAGGCAGAGAGAGAGAGGTCTTGCATCCATTGGTTCATTCCCCATCTGGCTGCCAACGGCCAGAGCTGTGCCAATCCGAAGCCAGAAGCCAGGAGCTTCTTCCGGGTTCCCCACGTGAGTGAAGGGGACCAAGAACTTGGGCCATCTTCTACTGTTTTCCCAGGCCATAGCAGAGAGCTGGATTGGAAGTGGAGCAGCTGGGACTCAAACCGGAGCCCACGTGGGATGCTGGCACTGCAGGCGGCAGCTTTACCCACTACGCCACAGCGCCAGCCCCATCATCCCACTTTTAATACAGTAATTAAATGCTAAACATCTTAACGAGTCTTTTTCCCATCACCTAAAACATAAAAAGAACTTCAAAAATTAATTTCTGCTCTGTAAGAATTCATAGTAATATTATCTCCATTTAAGAATGGCTTTGTCCCCTTTATCCATTATTGTGCAATTTCACTTTACCCTTCCTTGCTGTCCAGAGTTGCGGAGAAATTAATGGTGCAAATATCCTAGCATTTCAGTACCACTCCACTCTTGTTACTGAAACAGAGCAGACGCTGCACGCCCCCTGAATACCTGGTTACCTAACGCTCACAAAGCAAGTAACTGATGGGGAGTGTTGAAAGTATTGCACCAGAGTTTCTAAAATGTGTGCTGTGTAGGGGCGGGTATTTGAGCTGTCACTGGGACACCCACATCCTGGTTCAGATTCAGGCCCCGGCTCCAGGTCCATTTCCAGGTCCGGCTTATGCACCCTGGGAGGCAGAGGTGATGGCCCAAGTGCTTGGTCCCCCGCCACCCGTGTGGGAGTTCCGAGCTCTCGGCCTCAGCCTGGCCCAGCCTGACTGTTGTAGGCGTTCAGAGAGTGCACCGGAGGATACGAGATCTGTCTTCTCTGTCTGTGTATGAGTGTGTTTCCCTCTCTGTGTGAGTGTACCTGTCTTTAAAGAAAATATTTTTAAAGATGCATTTATTTATTTGAAATGTAGGGTTACAGAGAGAGAAAGGGAAAGACAGAAAGAGAGATCTTCCATCCACTGGTTCACTCTCCAAATGGCTGCAATGGCCAGGGCTGGGCCAGGCAGAAGCCAAAAGCCAGTAACTTCTTTCAAGTCTCCCATGTAGGAGCAGGGGCCCAAGGACTTGGGCCACCTTCCACTGTTTTCCCAGGTATATTAGCAGGGAGCTGAATTGGAAGTGGAGCAGCCAGGACTTGAACCAGTGACCTTATGGGATGCCCAGGAAGGCAGTGGAGGATGGCCCAAGTGCTTGGGCCCTGCACCCGCATGGGAGACCAGGAGGAAGCACCTGGCTCCTGGCTTCGGATTGGCACAGCTCCGGCCATTGCGGCCACTTGGGGAGTGAACCAACGGAAGGAAGACCTTTCTTTCTGTCTCTCTCTCTCACTGTCTGTAACTCTGCCTGTCAAATAAATAAATAAAATCTTGAAAAAAAAATCCATGAGTCTATCCATGTACCATGAGAAGGAGTTTCTTCCTGGTATATGTGTTTCCTGATGCTGTGTTGGAAAACCAAGGCAGATTTTCTGTTTGGGTAATTTCTGAACTCTCTGATGTCCTGGACACTAAGAAATTTCAATAAAAATGATGACTCTTGAAGCAAGATTTTCTTGTAAAATATGGTAGTGATAAACTTCAAATCTGTGGCAATTTCTGGATAGGCAGGTTTAGCAACCATCATCAACTGTGGGTGTCGTGTTAACTTTAATAGACTTAGAATAATAAGTGGCATTACACTTGACTTACCAGGCTAAAGGAACATCCGTGTAAGTGTGGGTGGTTGGTAAAACCGCGTCCTAGGGTCCCCAGTGTTCCTGTTGCCAGGTGGCAGGTGGCACTCATGCATTCATTCATTCATGCATTGATCAGGCATTCATGCATCGAAGGAAGAACCAAGCACTGAACTGAGGCCTCGTGCTGGGCTGTGACCTGTCACCAGTGAGCGCAGTCTCAGTAGGCAGGGAGCCCAGGGGTTCCCACACAGGGATGGGGTGCCCCTGGAGGCCTGGCCAGGCTCTCGATCCTGACTGCAGCTCGTACATGCGCTCCTCCTGCCCCTGTCCTGTCCCTGTGTCCTTTAACACTGGCTGAAGCGTTTGGGCATGGCGTGAGCCCAGCCCCCATCCTGAGTAGGGTGCAGCCTGTGTGTGGCTCAGGGCTGCGAGAAAGTGGGTGGAAGCCTCAGGTCCAGGATGGGGAACAGAGACCCAGCTAAGCCGTCAGGGCGCTCCCACTGCCCCCGCCGTTGTCTGGTCCAGAGACCGCCAGACAATGTAATTCTGCCGATGGAATGGAGGGTGGGGGGCAGTCGCCAGGGGTGGGGACGGGGAGTCTTCCTGCAGGTGACTCCTCCCGCACAGAAGCAGTTGAGGCTGGGAAACTGCTCTGGTCCTGGAGGGCAGCACCCTGGGGCCATCGTCCACCCTGAGGGTGGGCCTGCAGCCAGGGATGCCACCGAGCTGGGGCAGACGCCCCGCCTGGGACGCTGACACGTCCCTTGTTTGATTCAGGGGTTTCCATGTCATTGAAAGCAGTGTCAGCTGTTTTGAAGTGTGTTTGCTTTGTGATCTCTCTCCGCAGCCTGAGAGCCCAGGAGTCCAGAGGCTGCAGGCAGAGAGCGCAGAGCCCGGCTGGCGAGGCGGCCAAGGTCAGACCACAGGCGGCCAGCGGGGCCCTGGCAGGACGCTGGGCCTCCCCGGAAGCGAGGAGAACGGCGCCATCGGGTATGTCGTTAGGGAGCTCCCTGGCTTCAAGGAGGTGGGGGTTGGTGGCAGAGAACTGAACTAAGAGGTGAGATTTCGCTGGACCTCAAGGTCAAAGCCCAGAGGCGTCCTGAGATGCCCTGAAGGTGCAGAGAGGCCACTAGGAGGCCAGGAGAGACAGCCTGGGCGGGGGGGCGGCCAGTGTCAGGCCCTGCTGCCCAGCCTCCCCTGACCCTGGACCAGCAGGGGACGAGCTGGGAGCAGAGGCAGCCAGCGCACCGCTGTGCAAAGTCGAAGGCAGATGAGGCTGTCCAGGGTCCCCACGAGAGCCGCCGTTGCGCTGTTGCTGCTGGTGGTCTCAGAAGGGAGAGGCGTGCTCGTGCCGAAGGCTGCTATGCAGGGGTCAGGAGAGAGGCTGAGGGCGGGTGACCGTGGCGAAGGAAGAGGATGCCCAGGTGGGGGCACGCCCTGGGCGCTGCGTGCACCTCTCTGTGGTGCTGTTGGACCACACCGCGTCCACACGTGTCTCTGGAACTCAGGGGCGAGAGGCGGGCCCTTCCCAGGGGCGGTGGTTACGGGGTGAGGGTGGATCCCTCTGAGTGGATCAGGGTCCCCGTGAAGACACAGCAGGAAGTTCCTCCCAGACAGGGAGTGCTGGGGCCTTGGACGTGGACTTCCAGCCGCAGGCGTTCTTGTAAGAGCAGCGCCCGTGGGCTAAGGCGGTTCATGACCCTCCAAGAGCCATGGTGAGCGTGGACGGTGGGAGCGCCAGGTGCTTGGTGCCAGGTGACTGGGGCAAGCACCGGTCTGCTCTGTCGGGGCCTGAGGGCCTGTGGGTCGGTCCCTGGAAGGCCTGGGAGCCCACGGAGCTCTGGGCCGCTGTGGCTGCCCCCGTCTCCCCAGCCAGGCTGGCCTGCACGCTGATGCCCCACGGCAGAGCCCACGGGAAATCTGCCACGTGGAGGGTGCAACCCCAGGACAGCCGGAACTGCAGCTCTGTTCTCCCCAGCTCCGTGTGGTCAACCAGAGCAGCGGTGCTTCCTGGGCAGAGGAAAGGAAAGGGGAGACAAGCAGGGCTGAGCAGAGAGTGCGGGACGACGGACTGGCACGTGTGAGCAGGCACCGGGGAGACAGCCTGCTCGCCCCCGTCTGGACCCACGATCCCCCAGAGCTGAGGACGGAGAGAACAGGAAAGGCCTCGGAGGACGTCGGATCTTACCGGGTGGGCAGAGAAGTTCAGCACCAGACGCTGAGAGAGTCAGTGTTCGGAACCACGAGTGTGGGGCGGGCATCAGCCCAGTGGCTGCGTGGCTGCCTGGGACACCCGTGTCCTCGTCAGAGTACCTGGTTCAGGTCCCAGCTCCTCCACTTCAGAGCCAGCTGCCTGAGGCCACAGGTGATGGCTCAAGTACTCAGGTCCCTGCCCACCTATGTGGGAGACTCAGGGTCAGTTCTGGGCTCCTGACTTCGGTCTGGTCCGGGCCGGGCTGTTGTTTTACTCTCTGTCTCTGTGTGCCTTTCAAATTTCAATGAGATGAAACAATAAAATATTTTAAAAATTATGAGTCACATTTAGAAGAAAGAAAGGATAACGGACAGTTGTTAAAAAACTAAACAGGAACTTGGACAAAATCTGGTAAACAGAATCAGAATGCAGAAAGTAAAACTAAAACCTGTTAGTTCTGACGATAAAGAAGTCAGAACCCAAGCCTGGGTGTGAAATGCAGACTTGGCTGTTCAGAAGAGATGGCCTCACACAAGTCAGGAAGTTAACCACAGCAGGTGCGAAGCAGGCAAACAGCGGACGATAGAATCTGAGATGAGGAGAAAAGTCCATCCTGAAAAGTCGCGAGAATACCAAGGTGAGGCCATGTCTATGCCCAACACCCAACTTCAAAACGTGTGAGATCCGCTCCAACAGTATTAAGAAAAAAGTTGGCAGGTCAGCAATCCTATTAACAGACTTACACATCTTTTTTTTTATTATTAAGATTTATTTATTTATTTGAAAGAGTTACACAGAGAGAGAGAGAGGTCTTCCATCCTCTGGTTCACTCCCCAGTTGGCCACAATGGCCGAAGCTGCGCCGATCCGAAGCCAGGAGCCAGGAGCTTCTTCTAGGCCTCCCACACAGGTGCAGGGGCCCAAGCACTTGGACCATCTTCTACTGCTTTCCCAGGCCACAGCAGAGAGCTGGATTGGAAGTGGAGCAGCCAGGACTTGAACCGGTGCCCATATGGGATGTTGGCACTTCAGACCAGGGCGTTAACCCACTACGCCAACAGCACCAGCCCCACAGATTTACACAGAAATTTTCTAACAGAAATCACACATGGCTGTGAGTAACACAATCAATAAACTTGCACACACACAGTATGAACATGGCCGGAGTGAGGCGAGAACCGGCCCGGGCCCTCCTGCAAGCACACGCAACTGCCCCTCAGGGCCACGAGGAACCCCTGACGGATTCCAAGGTCAGAGAGCACAGAGGCGCAGTTCTCAACCACAAAGCAGTAACTCGGGATCCGCGTGGGAAAGGAAAGTCATTTAAGATGTTTGAATATCCTATGATTGCAAATACCTTGTTTGCTTACAGATTGAAAGATTTTTTAAAAGATATTTATTTGAAGGCAGAGTTAGAGAGCGCTTCCATTTGCTGGTTCGCTCCCGGATGGCCACCAGCAGGACTGGGCCGGTGGAAGTCGGGAGCCAGGAGCTTCTTCCAGTCTCCCACGTGGGTGCGGGGCCCCCAGCGCTTGCTCTCCCGGCCGTCGGCAGGGAGCTGGCCCGGGAACAGAGCGGCTTAACTGAAGAGGAGCTCTGACGTGGATGCTGGTGTCGAAGGCACTGGCTTGCCTTGCCACGCCACGACGCCAGCCCCAGATGTAAAGATTTCAAGAAAAACAAATCAGCCAGGAGTTACAATTATTTAGAAAAAATAAGCAAAGCCGTGACTATCAAGGATAGGAAAGCCGGCCAAGCGACAGCCACAGGCAGGCTCTCAGGAGGAACTGTGTTTATGGTGAAATTCCGAACGCAGGCGTCGCTCAGGAAGTTAGCAGCAGAAAACGTGAAGTGAAACAAAGCCCAAGAAAGAAATCAGTAGGAGCAAACACAATCTAGCGAACTAGATAAAACAATAATGAGTTGAACAACAAAACCAAAAGCCGTCTATGTTGATGGTCAAGCAAACGGTAGGAACGGCTGACATGAAAACATTTTCTAAATTATAAATGAACAACGAGTTTACACTAATACGTTTTAAAATCCTAAAGACAGAGATTTTCCAATTTTTAAGGGATCTAAGCTATCAAAATAAACAATGAATAGTGAACTTAAATAAACTAACAATTCAGAAAAAATGTTCTTTGACCTTTTTTTCAGTTTAATTTTTTTATTTGATAGGCAGGCAGAGAGACAGATGGACAGAGCTCACATCTGGACAGACAGGTTCACTCTCCCAAATGCCCACAATGGCTGGGCCAGGGCCAGGACAAACCCCAGAGCCAGGAACTCCATCCGGGGTTCCCATGTGGGTGACCAGGAACCCAGTACCAGAGCTGTTGGCTGCTGCCTTCCAGGGTGTGCGTTAGGGGGAACTGGACCGGCAAGCAGAGCCAGGATTCGAACGCAGGCATTCCATATGGGATGCGGGCATCCCAACCTGAGCTTAACCACAGGCCAGTCCCTGCCCTGGATCTGACTTTAAAGAGCAATGGGATTTTAGACAATGGGATCATTTTTTTAATTACAAAAATAACATGCGCTCGTTGTAATTAACTCAGATATGCTCGAGTTTATACAAAAGAGGGCAGTGCCCCCCTTCCTTTCTCCTAATCCCAGAGCTGGGTAGTAGCCCCTGTTAAATACAGACCTTCCACTGTCAACCTGGAAATATACTCATCTATGTAAAATTTACAAAAAGGGGATATTGCAACACATTGCTTTGCAACTGTCTTTTACTTTAACCACATTTTTTAAAAAAGTGACAGATGTGCGGTACTGAATTGTAAGGATGACCCATTATACCAGCATAGTTCAGAAACCTGGTAGAAAAAGAATGAAAAGTTTAACTTCATAGAAAATTCTGGAAGCCACACCCAACTTTGTCATAGTATGCATTTTCATGAACTTTTTGAGGCTCCCTTGTGTGCATGGGTTGCAAAAATTGTTTGCAACAAAATAAACTTGTCTTCTAACACTCCGTTTTCCACGACTTTGTGAAGCACCCTCTGACTATGGCGGGTAAGGCTGTTTTCCTCTCAAGGAAATCGGCTTCTAAACCCAGCGTCCTAACCACGAGAAAGCTGGTCCCGTTCCTGTGGGAAACTTAGCGCAACAAAGGGGCCCGCCCGGAGGAGAGGGTCAGCCCAGCGTGGGTGATCACCCACGGGGACAGCGGGCCGGACGGCAGACTGCCCGCGTCCGTGCTGGCCTGCCCGTTTAACACATGCGTCCAGGCCAACGCCAAACACAGCCTCATCTCCGTACAAGGAACTGCAGCCACACTGATCTTAGGGCCGTGGAGACACTTGCCCGAGGGTCCAGCCAGCTCTAGACTAGCCATTCCCGCTTCTGAGAGGCCGTGGCAAAACCAGAAAGGGGGAGACACTGGTTCTGGAAGGACCCCCGGTGGGAAGGGAAAGAGAAGTGGATGTCAGGATGCATCCGACATCACCTGCCGAACGCCACGTGGGGTCCCTGTGGATCCACGGGTGCTGGCGAGCGTAGCCAGGTTCTAGCAAAGCGAGGATTAGGACTGACGGGGACCAGCGCGGAGGCGGCCCCTCGCTGGAGAGCCTGGATTCAGTTCCCGCCTCCACCTCCTGACCCCAGCTTCCTGCCAGTGCTGACGGTGATGGCCGAAGTAATTGGGTTCCTGCCACCCACGGGGAGGCCTGGACTGGAGACCTGGCTCCTGGCGGGGGGGGGGGGGGGGGGGGGGGGGGGGGAGTAGATGGGAGAGTCCCTCTGCCTGCAGCGCCAGCACCCCGTGTGCGTGCTGCTCTGCTTCCATTAGCTCCCTGCTGATGCACCTGGGAGGCGGCCGAGGATGGCCCAGGTGCTGGGCCCCTGCACCCACGTGGGAGACCTGGAGGAAGCTGCTGGCTCCTGGCTTCAGTCTGGCTCAGCCCTGGCCATTGTGGGCATCAGGGGAGTGAACCAGAGGATGGAAGATTCTCTCTCTCTCTCTCTCTCTCTCTCCTCTCTCCTCTCTCCTCTCTCCTCTCTCTCTCTGTAACTGTCTTTCAAATAAACAAATACACCTTTAAAAAAATCTTACCATTGAATAATTTAAAGACAATTTTAAAATGGCAAAAGATCAGGCTAGGTGTTTGTCCAAAGATATCCAAATGGCCAGTAAATAAATAACAGGCATCCAACAGCGTGAGCCATCAGAGAATCACGAATCAGAGCTGCAGCGAGTCACCGCTTCGTGCCCCCCCACCCGGGGCTCCGGTACCGGGGGGGGGGGGGGGGGGGGGCCTGGTGCAGGCGATGAGGAACCTGCTACACAGTGTCGACTTGTGCACTTCAGCGGTGAACTGGACTGGTGGTGAGGAGCCCTTCACAAAGCTACCATTACCCACGAAGGGGCTTTACCGCCTGAAAGACAGCGACCCCCTCGGTCCCCGGTAGGAGGAGAGACAGCCGGGGTGGGGGGGGCCGGCTGACTGCCGGGCTACACCGTGCTGGCGGTGAGATTTTGGTCAGGCCCTGGCCTTTAGCAGATTCATCCAAAACCTGAGAAGCCGGAACTTCACAAATCCTCCCACAGGGTCCCCGGCCGAGGTTGAGAATGGATCTGGGCTGCTCACAGGCAAGTGGGGGCATAATGCAAAAACCAGACCTGTGTGAAGCGCATAGCAACACAGGCACCGGCGGGCGGGCTGGGCAGAGGGGTGGTTAGCGTCTTACTCTCATCTCTTGATGCGTCCCAAATCCTTCATAGCAAGCACAGTTAACTGTATACCTGGAAAAGCCTTAAAAAAAAAAAAAAAGTGTGTCGCGTCCGTTGCGTGCCATAGCTCGATAGAAACCCGGGTCTGTTAAATGCGTAAGCCCAGACGCAGGCCCCTGTGGCTCTCCGGTGATGCGTGGCGCTATGGAAACCCGCAGTGTTCGAGCTGGGATTCTCCCGCACAGAACGGAAGTCTGTGTAAACCCGTCCTTGTTTTCACATTGAATGTAGCCCTTGGCGCGCGGCTTCTGGTCTTCGGGTGTGGGTGCCTGTGCTAACTTCATTCTCCCTCCCAGCGAGCGGACAGGAATGGAGGCGAAAATGCCGCACCCTAGGGTTTCTCGTGCCCGCCTCCCGGCTGCCTGCACGGGGGCAGAAGTGACCCTGTGCGCCCGGGAAGGCAGCCGAAGGCAGCGGAGACCTTCCGACCTCTCCTCTCCGCTCTGCGGGGCGAGGCGAGCGCGCGTTTGGAGCAGAGAGCTCTCCACGTGCGCGTCTGAAACGGCTCTCAGCTCCGCGAGCTTGGCAGGGAGCCGCACAGCCCGACGCGTGAATCGCAGCACCGCCAAGTGCGATGCGGGGGCGAGGGTGCAGGCCCCGGGTGCCCGCCTGCTGGGACTTGAGGCCCACCCGACCCCGCTGTCCCAGGGCCTCAGGACGCCCCAGCGCGGGGCGCACGCGGCTTCTCCGCCAGACCAACCCTCCCGCACCCTGGAGGCGTCCGAGGCAAACCCGCTGCCCTGCGCGGGGAACCCCGAGAGGCAGGACCCGGAAGGGCTGCCGCGCCTCGGCGTGCCCCGGCTTCGTCCAGTGGTGTGGACGGGAAGCGAGTTACTGCGAGCGCAGAAGCGCCTGGTGTTTCAGGGGGCGCGCTCGGTGGGGGCCCAACTTCCGCAGCCTCAGGGGTTCACTCCCCGGGCGGGCGGCTGAGCGCGCAGAGGCGCGGCGGGGACGCGGGGCTGGGGCCGCAGCGCGCACCGCGACTCCGTCCTCCCCCAGCGAGGCTCGGCGTCAGGATCTGCAGGTTCCCGCCTTCCTGCGTGGGCACCTCTATCGCTGCCCGCCGCTCTCGGGTCGAGAGTCGAGAGCTGCACGCCCCAGGGGCTTGCAGGCCCAGGGAAATGGCGTTCGAGGGGTGGGGTTCGGCGTAGGATGAACTGGGTGGGCGAGACCTAAGTGATCCCCTCAGCGCACGCGAGGGGCTGGCCGCAGCCTCGGCACTTCGCTGGCCCCGGGCACGAAGCCCTGGCCCCGGGCGCGGGAGGCCCGGCCTGCGCAGCCGTCTGTGCGCGCGGGCACCTGAGCCGCAGTTCTGCGCGATGCAGGCTCCTCACTTGCCCCTTTCGTGTTAGCGGCGAAGATGTGATGCCGGGGGCAGTGACACACTTCTTGAACAGATGGTTTTAAGTGGCTGTTTGTGCAAAACCTAGACTTCCAAGCTTCTAGGGGCCGTGTCCCTTGTCCGGGTGCAGGCGGAGCCACAGAGGCCAGCTTCGAAGGCGCAGGGGCCAGGGGCATCGGCCTCAGGCTGGGAAGCCAGCCCGGCCCCACCATAGCGCCACTCGATGTGATTTGCTCGTTCCTGTCGCTGGTCATCTGGAAGCATCGTTGGGCCAGTTCTGTTTTAGACATCTTCACTCAGTGTCTGGATTTTGCGAAACACTAGAAAACAAATCCATGGTCCGCTGGCCCCTTGGGCCTGTGGCTCCCTTGGTTCACCCAACTAACGCGAAGTTACAGACGCCCGCGGCAGCACCCTCCTAGGCGCGTCTACACACGCACAGCTGTGCAGATTTTGTATTTGTGTTTATGCGTGGACTGCACTGGCATTCACCCCCAGCTCATCCCACTGAGCCTGCAGTCTGTCCTGGAATCTTAGCCTCCCGGTAATGTGCTGTTGACAAACTGATTCTTCCAGGGTGACTTTGCCGCGTGTGGGTTTGACACGGACTGCTCCTGGGTTCGTCCCTTTGTAGCAGGCACTGGAGTTCATCCCTGCCTCAGCTCCCCAGGAAAAATGGCTCCTGACCTTGGTAGAGTTAAAGTACAGGATTAATGATCAGCTTTTAATGTGCAAAGTAAATGTCCAGTATGAGCACTCCACTTGCCTTTTACCCATCTTATTTAGCCCAAATTCTCTGCTGAAATAAATGCAGGTTGAGGCCCACAGGGGTCCAGTGGGAGTACAGAGAAGAGGAGGCCAGACAAGGAGGAGCACTGGGGAAAGGGGCGTATTTCTGCTTGCAGGGAAATCCGTCAAGACTTGAGAGAGGTTAATGGTTAACTCCCAAAACTGCCAGGCCCCACCTCAGCCTAAGAAGTGAAAGCGCTGATAGCACTCCCTCCTTCAGTGGGGAGGGGAGGGCAAACCTGCAGCGTCCTGGTAGGACAGGGTTTTGTTCTGGGCCAAAGTGGGGCAGGTGCACGGCACAGTGCCTACTTTCTCCCCAGGCTTAAGGACGCCCTTGGCGGTAGCACTGGAAGCCGCGCGCAGCTCACACTCAAGGCGACCTCCTGCAGGCCACTCCCGTGCACACGGCCTGGGCTGAAAGCCGTTCTGTAGTTTTGAAACCCGAGAAAACACTTTGTCACGTCAAAAAGACACGAGTGTCTGCCGCTTCCGCCACAGGAGGGGACGTGTTGCAGAAGCTATCTGGTTTGCAAGGACAGATTCCTGAGTTGACATTTCTCCTGTGAAATAAATCCCTTCCTGTCCCTAAAAACAAATTATCTGCCATTTTCATAGAACTTCCTTCCTACCATTTTGGTGGGATTTCAATTTCTTTGATTGCTTTATTTCTTATACCATACAGGGTTAAGTACAAGACTTTAATTTTTATATTGTTTGAACTTATCCTTTGGTCTCGGAGACAATGAGTTTCAGACACAGGTGTCCCAGGAACAGCGGCGCTGGGGAGGAGGGGGCTTCAAGAACCACGTGGCCTGGTGGGACCACACCTTACGTTTGCAGGGGGGCACTGGGAGGTACAAGCGTGCCACGCGTGCTCCCCACACTTGACCCTCCAAGGCTCTGTCGTCATCTTTGTGTGGCAGTGTACAGGCGAACAGGAAAAGTACAATTAAACTACTCAGGGAACTGTGGTCCTAACAAACAGCCTCTAAGTGGCTCCCGGGGGATTGTTCTTGCCATTTCAATAGCAATGCCCGTTTAAAAGGATACCACTGATTTCTAACAATCCCAGGCCATATATTGTTAATAGCCTTGGAGAAACTTAAGCCACAAATAAATTAACCTTACAGATCCCCTTCTCTGTGCACTTGGCCAGGCAGCCCGGGAGGCCGGTTTTGTGGCAGCGGATTGCAAATGAACACGGCATTTGCCGAGGCCAGACTGTGACCCCATGGCGGGCGCACACGCACCTCCGACATCCTTCTTCTCAGCCAAATCCTAGGGGATTTCTGAACAAAGACTGAACTCTTGTTTTGATGAATGTTCAGCCAAAGCCTGGTGCGTGTCTCTGGGTGGGGCAGGGAGCCTGGGGGGAGGGGGCCTGGCTGGGGGCAGCCCCACCTTCCTGCTGAGTCAGCAGCCTTCCCAGGCTGCGGCCTCTGACCTCAGTGGGCCCATTCAGGTGCTGCGTGGGGGGCCAGGCCGGTCCTTCCTGGGCCAGGCCACGGCCAGGAGCTCTCCTCCGAACCCTGGAGCGGTCCAGGGACACAAATCCTGATTTCCTAAGCCGCTCGTCGACAGACGCTGGCGGGGGACGGCGTCCTTCCCCTTCGCGGTGTGCCTGCTCTGTGCAGTCCACAACTTACACAAGAAAAGTACAGCACGCTGGGATGTTCCCGGTCAGCCAGGCCACCAGGAAGCAGGTGCTTATGTCCTGTAGGTGCGTATTGTCGACTATCAGAGACTTCCACGGCCATTTTGCTGATTTTCACCAAAACTGACATCTGCCTGCACTGGTATTATGTTTGTGTCCTGGCCACTCAGAGGGGTTTCTCCTGAGCTCTCCTGTTTAGAAATGGGTGTCTGCAGGGGCAACGATGTTTGCACCATCAAGAGCCCTGAGATGATTTCGGGGAGGCACTTTTTTTAAAGATGTATTTATTTATTTGAAAGTCAGAGTTACACAGAGAGAGGAGAAGCAGAGAGAGAGAGAGAGAGAGGTCTTCCATCCGATGGTTCACTCCCCAAGTGTCCACAACAGCTGGAGCTGTGCTGATCTGAAGCCAGGAGCCAGGAGCTTCTTCCCGGTCTCCTACGTGGGTACAGGGGCCCAAGGACTTGGGTCATCTTCTACTGCTTTCCCAGGCCATAGCAGAGAGCTGGATCGGAAATGGAGCAGCCAGGACCAGAACCAGTGACCATATGGGATGCCGGCACTGCAGGCGGCGACTTTACCCACTACATCACAGCGCCGGCCCCAAGGTGCATGTTTTCAACAGGTTTGTTCTCCCAGACAGCAGCCGGGTTGGAGCGGCAGAGCTGTGGTGGGGAGGGTGAACCCACGCATGCATCTCGGGAAAGGGAAGCCGCAGTGAGGTTTTCTTCAAGGTGTTTCCATTACCTGGACACAGCCACAAGGTGTTGTACGTGGAAAATGAGGGTACGAAACAGCCTTCAGGGATGAGAAGAAATAGTGTGGTTGTTTTTTTATTTTTTAAAGAATCTCCTCTGTCTGTAATTCTGTTGAATAAATACCAAAAATATTCAGTAGATCGTCAAGACTCTCTGGCAGACTAATATTTATTTTTAAGAGTCGTGGCAACAGCTGCCGTCGGGTACCTGAGACTTACATCAGAGTCCTGTTGGTGTGAGGTGTGTGGGAGAGGTTTGTTTCCAAACCTTAAATCGAAATCGAATAGCATTGGAAAGTTGATAAGATCACGACAGTGCACACACGTGATGGAATCCAATCATGTTTTGCAAGAAAAGTGACTGAGGCATGTCACAAAAATCGGGTAAGGAGGGTAGGAATGATTCCCCAACTAACGTCACAGTTCGTAACTCGGACCGTGGCCACTTGATGTTCGCCAAGGTAGCCAAATAAAGGATGAATTGATACTTCAGATGTTACCAGGTAATTTAGAAAACCTGCACTGATCGCCTGTCTAAAAACACCACTGGCTGCCCTAAGTGAAAATGCCCATTTACGCCTTTATCAAGTAGTTATGTCTCCCAGTTTTTCTTACGGATCAGTGGTTCTGTAACCAGAATCAAACGCACCACTAAAAAGAAATGAAAATAAGACACACATGATACTGGGGAAGCAAAACTTGCAAGCCTGGAGCTCTGACACGCAGATGGCTGGGTAGAAGCCAGAGGAAACTGTGGTGCCTCGATTAATTTATTAATTCTTGAGAGCAATCGCCGGGGCGCAGAGCTGTCCCCCAGTGTTAGAGAAGGACCGGATAACATCCCTCCCCTACACACACGCACATGCACGCACACGCACACGCAGGCGGCATGGCACGCGGGTGCTGCTGTTTCCTGTATCTGACACTGGGGCTGTGGTTGGAGCGGGAGGGAGCTCCCCGTTCCCGCCCACAGCCGCTGTCCCCCTGTGGCTGTGGCTGCCCAGGGTAACAGGTCTGCTGTGGCTCTGAGGGAACCAGGGTGTCGGCTTTCACCTGTAATCTGATGGTGTCCCTCCCCGCACCCGTTACCAAGAGCCTCTGTGTGCTGGGTAATTCTATCTGGGCAGAGACTTCTCCCACTCCCCGGGGTTGTTGCACTCTGTGTACTGGGCTCATCTCCATGGTGATGGGAAAACACGATGCGGCAGGGGGAGAGAGGGCCAGGAGCAGGAGCCCTGCCGCCCCCGCAGGCCCCAGGAGGGCCCGGCTAATTTCTATGTCAGGTTAAGGGATGTTGGGACTGGGAGATCAAAGAGGGTCGGTGGTGGGGGGGCGCTGGGAATGGGGGATTTGCATTGTGTTTCGTATAAATACAAATGTGTCCGGGCAGAGAAGTGGAAACTGGGAGAGGTTAGCTAATAACACATCTGAAAATGGGTACATGGCCGAAATTAACAGGCGCTTGGGTAAATTCAGGCAGCAACGGTCTGGATCAAAATGGAAAATACAACTCACTCGAAAGCACTGGTGAAGATTTCCAGGCTCCTGGCTGGACGTGCTGGGGTTTGCCGAACCCAGCTGAGAGACTTCTGCCTTGTTCTGGCTACAAGTGCTCGGTTGTTCAGGACGCTTGTCTCGTACCAGTAGCTATACAGTTAACTTTCTGCGCTACACAGCATTCAAGGGGCCCAATGTGGGGAGGGGTGTGAGAGCCTGCTGCAGAGAAAGGGGCTTTGTGTAGGGAGGGGGCTCCATTAGCGAAACAATTAATAAGCCTGTAGCAAAACTGATATGATGGGAAATGACTTCTATTCAGTTAACTCAATTATTAGTGCTAATTGGGGCCAGGTGAAGCATGGATAATTGAAATTCACAGATAATCCAAAACCCTCTATTTAACCAATAACTTCAAACTTCTTCCCCATCAACCCAATTAGCAGAAGAGCTAGCAAACAGAAAAAAATGGATTACATTGAATTTCTCTTCCCCAAAGATTGCTACTGTGATGTTTTATCAATTAATTTGGAAGGAGAGCCAAGGATTAACTATGTGCCAAAGACTAAATTAAGAGTAGTCCCCAGCAATTAAAGGGGAAAAGATGCTCTTCCAGGAGTTTGTTTGCAAATCTGCCGGTTGAGCTCAGGATGTCTCTCGTGCCACAACATCGGTCCTTGTGATGCCCAGGAGCCAGAAGGCAGTGGAAATATCGTGCGTAGTCAACCCCTTTGAATCCCAAAGCCTTACTCCCCCACCCCTGCATCTCTCCGAGACTTAATCCTAGATTTTTTATTGAAGCTAAACTATGTCTTATAAAACTGACCATGTTACTGGGCCGGCGCCGTGGCTTAGTGGGCTAAGCCTCCGCCTGCAGTGCCAGCATCCCATATAGGAGCTGGTTCCGGTCCCAGCTGCTCCACTTCTGTTCCAGCTCTCCGCTGCAGCCTGGGACAGCAGTAGAAGATGGCCCAAGTCCTTGGGCCCCTGCACCCACGTGGGCGACCTGGAAGAGGCTCCTGGCCTCGGATCAGCCCAGCTTCAGCCATCGCGGCTGTTGGGGGAGTGAACCAGCAGACCAAAGGCCTTTCTCTCTGCCTCTCCCTCTCTCTGTAACTCTGCCTCTCAAATAAATAAAATCTTAAAGGAAGAAAGAACGGACCACTTTGGAGTGCACCACTCGGTAGCACTGAGTGCATTCTCAGGGCTGTGCCAGCCCACCACGTCCTGTCATCCAGAGCCTGGAGCCTACCAGCCTGCCCCCTGTCTTCAGGGATTTGCTTGTTCTCCACGTTTCCCACCCATACAGGACCATGGACCACCTGGGTTTTCAAGCCTGGCTTCTGGCACGTGGCCTCCATGCACGGTACAGTGTATATAGTGCCATGTTCCTTCGTACGGCTGAACCACAGCCCCTGGTGGGAATGTGGCCTGTCCTGCTGATCCGCTCCTCACTGATGGACACGCAGTGGCCACGCAGGGCCCCAGGCTGAGCGCACTGGGCTGGCCCAGGAGACACTGACACCTTCTGGGCCGGCTTCCTGCTCTTCTGAAAGCCTGGATGCATGGTGCACACAGAGACCCTCAGCGTAAGGACAGGAACTCCCATCCCCAGGAAAGGGGCACAGGAGTGCAGCCATGTGGGAACCACAAAGCATGCACCTCTGCGTCCCAGTTTCTTCCTGCAGAGCGTGTGTTTGCACGCACGCGCGCACGCAGCCCTGCCCTGAAATCTTGTCAGTGTGGAGACCTCGTGTGCCCCAGGCGTGGACCCAGGGACAACTTGCGCCTCTCGCTGTCCTCTTCTGTCTTCCTCTGTGTGCGCCCGGCACTGAGCACTGAGCTAAGGGCCGGGGTGAACCCTGTTTCACGGCTGAGGAGGCACAGGCCGAGTGCTCCTAGTAGCTCGGTCGAGGACGGCACAGAGGCCGGAAGTGGTGAGAGTGCCCACACAGCAGGCTCCGGCAGCCACTCTGGGACCGCAAGGACACAGTGGGCAGGAGCAGCAGGGGAGCTGAAGGGCAGGTGCCCCGAGGCCCCGCTGGCCCCTGCAGCTCAGGACCTCGCATGCTCCTGGGCTTTGCCCTCACGTCGGCAGTCCCTGGCTGGGGGCTGCAGCTGGATGGGGCACCCCTCTCCAGGGAGGGCCGTTCCCGGGGGGGGGCCCTCAGCTGGGGGCTGTCGGGAGCCGGCACCTCTGCAGCTGGGGCGGGGTGGACTCCGGGTGGACGTTCCAGGTGCCTGCCTACGTTCAGCTCTCGCCTCTCCCAGGAAGCCTCCCTAGCTT
The DNA here is from genome assembly GCF_964237555.1 of Oryctolagus cuniculus. NCBI lineage: Eukaryota > Metazoa > Chordata > Mammalia > Lagomorpha > Leporidae > Oryctolagus > Oryctolagus cuniculus. The sequence goes on along the minus strand of NC_091441.1, from coordinate 2,551,918 downwards.
GCCTCGATCAGCCTGTGCTCTCTCCCCACATCCCCCACGGCTGTCCTGAGCCATCTCAGTGGCGACAGCTGTTGTGGGTTTGAACGGCTCCTCCGCCAGATGGACGTCCTGCTGTGTCCGTACTCACCTTTGTAGACACCTGGAAATCCTCACCTTCAAACTGGGTGGACAGCAAGGGCCTGCTCCGTGGCCGTACAGCGTGACAGGTGGCCGGCGAGACTCGGTACATCCGTGTTCCCGGCATGGGTGAGTCCCAGGCCGTCCTGATGCCGTGAGTTTGCGCTGCCGCAGGTGCCGATCCTCACAGGTGCAGAGAGAGGCTCCGGGCTCAGACCAAGCAGGCGGCGTCACGGACATCCGAGGAGGCTCCTTTGGTCGGGTCTGGGGCAGGGTTGGGCTGAGTGATGACACGGGGAGGGTTTTAGCAGGCCCGGGTGGAGGGGAAGGAGAGATCACATCCCTCCTCTTCCGGTTCCAGAGAACGTCGCTGTCACGGCCGAAGGGTGTGGTTGTGCACAAATGGAATCTTTTCTGCGTGAGATGGACGATCGAGGCTGGGGTGGGAGGGTGCTGTCCGCCTTCAGTTTATTTCAACAGCGCAGTACGGCAGTTAAGCGCCTGCTCCGGGCCACGTCGCCCGCGTTTCCATACTGACCCTGCGCCTCCCAGCTGTGCCCGGCGCCACGTGCTCCAGGCTCCCACCTGCAAACGGGGGTGAGGGCCTCACCGACTCCCAAGGTCGCTGGGAGACGAGAGAACGGCCTTCGACACACAGCCGGTGCTCCATAAAGGCTCCGCAGGAGCGTCCGGGTTAGAGAAGTGTGAGCAAGCACGCTGGAAGGGGCGGAGAAAGCCGGACGTAGTAACTCGGTCTGCGATGTGGGGGCGACCCTGTGCGCCGCCGCTCCCGTTGCCTGTGAAGGGGCACAGATCTGCAGTCGCTGAACGCACGGTGTGTGCGTGTGGTGTCTCCCTGGAGCCTTGACTTCTCTTAGGGAGCAGGGAGGGGGTCCCAGGGGGCGCGCGGGTCACAGCAGCACTGATGACCCCCATGGGAAGTGGGGGAGGGCGTTGGTTCTCAGCCCTGGGGGGCGGAAGATGGCGTCAGACCCCCTCACACCCAGCTGGAGCCAGGGGCCTGCCTGGGCCGCAGGTGCCCCCCGCCCAGGACAGACGCTTACCTTTGCCAGTGGCACGCGTGTCCAGCTCTGGGCAGCTGGGAGCCTGTTCCCTACCATCCCGACGGAGAACGTTCCAGAATGTACGCTCCACCAGGCCACCCGCTGCAGCTGAGCCGCTGAGATTCGACACTGGGGCACACGGCGCTGCTCCAGCCCGAGTCAGCGCGTGGACACCACTGGGCCGAGTTCACTTTCCCTGCTAAAGCTTCGCTTCTCGCAGGAGAATGCCAGGATCTGAGTGAACACCTGCCTCTTTGTAACCCACCACAAAGCGACATCAGAACCTCACAGGCACGCCCCAAAGAAGACTTCTAGTGCCACGTCTGTGCCGTCACACAGGCCATGCGTATTCATTCCAATGCTTTGTTCAGCACTTCTTTAAAGATTTATTTAGGGGCCAGCGCTGTGGAGTAGTAGATAAAGTTGCCATCTGCAGCACCGGCATCCCATATGGGCACAGGTTTGAGAACCGGCCGCTCCACTTCCAATCCAGCTCTCTGCTATGGCCTGGGAAAGCAGTAGAAGATGGCCCAAGTGCTTGGACCCCTGCACTCATGTGGGAGACCTGGAAGAAGCTCCTGGCTCCTGGCTTTAGCTCTCTCGAGCTGTTGCAGCCATCTGGGGAGTGAACCAGTGGATGGAAGACTTCTCTCTGCCTCTGCCTCCCTGTAACTCTGCCTTTCAAATAAATAAAAACATCTAAAAATATTTATTATTTGAAAGGAAGAATTATATACATAGAGAGAGGGACAGAGAGAGCTCTTCCATTTGTTGGTTCACTCCCCAGATGGCCACACTGGCCCGGGCTGGACCAGGAGCTACTTCAGGGTCTGTCACGTGACTGCAGGGGCCCAAGCACCTAGGTCATCTTCACTGCTTTCCCAGGCCATAGCAGGGAGCTGGAGCAGAAGTGGAGCAGCCGGGACTTGAATCAGTGCCCATGTGGGATGCTGGCAGCTTCACCTGCTACGTCATAACAGTGGCCCCTAAACGTAACGCCAGGGTGGACAGGCCACCGTGCGTTGTGATGCTACAATGTTCAGCACAAATGCTCAGAGCTGGTGGAGTGCAACCACTTGCCACGGCCTCCCCCGGTCTCTCCTGTGCACTCCAGCGCCTTCCGGGGTGGGGACGCCTGGTCAGCAGGAACAGCGTCCTGTCAGAGGACTGGCGAGCAGAAGGGATAGCCACCTGCCTGGGGTCCAGCGCGGTGATCTTGAGAGTTCTAGATGTGGTGGAGGCAGAAGCGGGCGCACGGACGCTGGGATGCAGCTCAGCTCTGCAGGGCGGGGCTCGTGCGGGGACTCAGGCCCCCAACCCGACTGCTGGTGAGGGCTGCGGGTGCCAGTGGTCTGAGCACCATGAGAGTGGCCCCATGCCAGGCCTGGCCAGAGGGATGGGTGTCCCCGACTTGGCTGAGTGGTGGAGGGCGAGAAGAGGAGGTGACAGCGGAGCAAAAATGGGAGGGCGGGCCAGGTCGGTGACGGGGAGGGGCAGGGACATCCTGGCCTCAGCTTCTCTGCTCCTTCTCCCTCCACGGGGTCCCTTGCTGGCCCATCCCTTCCTGTGCACCTGGCTGCCCTAGGCCACGTGGGGCTGCTCTTGGACCAAACCCCAGGTGCGTGAACGCACATCTGTGTCCTTTTCCCCCGGTCCTCAGCTGCACCCCGGGCTGTGTGCGATTTCTGGGGCGGCTTTCCCATGGACCAGAGATGCCCATGAAGAATCCAGACGAGAGCAGTCGTGAGCCGGCTCACACAGGGCCGCCTGGAACCCACGGGCGAGTGCAGATTTCCCGGGTGCCAATCACAAGAACCTCACGTGGGGCCAAGTCACCCACAAGTTCCCACTTTCATCTCACCCCGTGTTTAGGAACTAGAAGATTACAAATCGCACGATTTAGGAGTGTCAAAGAAATGGCAGTTAACGAAGAAGGTAATTCTACAAGTAATAGATCGACCTGGCATTTTACACATCTTTAGAATAAAAAGTTTGACTTTTAAAAATATTTAATTATGGGGGCAGTAGAGGATGACCCAGGTGCTTGGGCCCTGCACCTGCATGGGAGACCTGGAAGAAGCTCCTGGCTCCTGGCTTCGGATCGGCGCAGCACCGGCTGTAATGGCAAATTGGGGAGTGAACCAATGGAAGGAAGGCCTTTCTGTCTCTCTCTCTCACTGTCTATATCCCTACCTGTCAAATAAATTTTTTAAAATATATATATATATTTATGTATCTGAAGGGCAGCGGGCGGAGGTGGGGAGATCCGTCTGCTGCTTCTCTCCTCCAGTTGCCTGCAACCACCAGGGCTGGGCCCAGCTGAAGCCAGCAACCAGGAGCTCCATCCAGGTCACCAGTCAGCAGCAGGGAGCTGGGCTGGAAGTGGAGCTGCTGGGACTCCACCCAGAGCTCAGAGACGGGTCCCCTGCTGCACCCAGTGCTCAGAGACCACCTGCTGCACCCAGTGCTCAGAGACGGGTCCCCTGCTGCACCCAGTGCTCAGAGACGGGTCCCCTGCTGCGCCCAGTGCTCAGAGACGGGTCCCCTGCTGCGCCCAGTGCTCAGAGACGGGTCCCCTGCTGCACCCAGTGCTCAGAGACGGGTCGCCTGCTGCACCCAGTGCTCAGAGACGGGTGCCCCGCTGCACCCAGAGCTCAGAGACGGGTCCCCTGCTGCACCCAGTGCTCAGAGACGGGTCCCCTGCTGCACCCAGTGCTCAGAGACGGGTCCCCTGCTGCACCCAGTGCTCAGAGACGGGTGCCCCGCTGCACCCAGTGCTCAGAGACGGGTCGCCTGCTGCACCCAGTGCTCAGAGACGGGTGCCCTGCGGCACCCAGTGCTCAGAGACGGGTCCCCTGCTGCACCCAGTGCTCAGAGACGGGTCGCCTGCTGCACCCAGTGCTCAGAGACGGGTCGCCTGCTGCACCCAGTGCTCAGAGACGGGTGCCCTGCGGCACCCAGTGCTCAGAGACGGGTCCCCTGCTGCACCCAGTGCTCAGAGACGGGTCGCCTGCTGCACCCAGTGCTCAGAGACGGGTCCCCTGCTGCACCCAGTGCTCAGAGACGGGTCGCCTGCTGCACCCAGTGCTCAGAGACGGGTCCCCTGCTGCACCCAGTGCTCAGAGACGGCTGCCCCGCTGCACCCAGTGCTCAGAGACGGGTCGTCTGCTGCACCCAGAGCTCAGAGACGGCTGCCCCGCTGCACCCAGTGCTCAGAGACGGGTGCCCCGCTGCACCCAGTGCTCAGAGACGGGTGCCCTACAGCACCCAGTGCTCAGAGACGGGTGCCCCGCTGCACCCAGTGCTCAGAGACGGGTCGCCTGCTGCACCCAGTGCTCAGAGACGGGTCGCCTGCTGCACCCAGTGCTCAGAGACGGGTCCCCTGCTGCACCCAGGGGAGCACACTTCAGCATCTGGGGGGGGGGGTCTGGGGACACACAGGCCCCTGAGCCCACCCCCTCCAGGGCTTCTGATTCAGAGCAGGGACTGGCCTGTGGTCCACCTGGAGGTGAGAGGCTGTGGAGGGAGACATCCGTGGACCCCGGGCCCTGGCCCGAGTCACCCCTGGGCAGGGGTGCACATGGGGCAGGTGGAGCACAGGGCGCAGACCTGGCCTTGGGAGTTCACCCCTGCACTTGAAGGCTTTTACAGGCCTAACGGACTTCACCCATTTCTTCTGGACTTGAGTTTTTATGATGAGAATGTATTGCTTGGGAAATGGTATTTTAAATTATAATTTTTCAGCAAATCACAGACTTTTCCTTCGCTAGGGAGATGGGTGACCCCCTGGGCTCTGTGTCGCGGGTCCAGAGCTGTATCTGAGATGGCCCTGCATAAACGGGTTCAGCCCCCGACCATCAGACCACGCGGAGCCCACGGGCCCCCTCCTGGCGATAGGCGGGCTGTTTGTGGTTCAGGCAGGCCAGCTGGGGAGGTGTGCTTTGCTTCTGCCCCGCTCAGCCGCTTGTCCCGTAGTTCCGCTTTCTCTCTGCTCCCGTGGGTCTGCAGCGTTCATCACATTTGGCACCACTGTCCCCTGACGCCACGTTGGATCCCCATGGCTGCCCCACCCCACAGGACATGGTGGGACCTGCCTGCACGCTCAGTGCCCTCACTCTCCCGACACAGCGCTCAAGGCTCTGCTTGTGCTGGGCTTTTCCAGCCAGAGGGGCGAGGGGACGGTGCCAGCTGGGCAGACGGGCAGTGCAAACCCTCCAACCCCCAGTCTCAGCCTCCGGGGTCCCCGGAGCTGCACTGCGCCTCCTGACGGTGGTGCTGGTCGGACAGTGCTACACACCCTTCCTCTGCCGCAGGAAATGCCACTTCTCTGAATTCCTCAGGAGGGTGAAGTCCCCAATCCTGCTGGGAACCATGGCCTGGGGCTTTTCAAGCCCCCTGATTTGTGTTGACTTTTGAGAGCCCCCACTTGCAGCTGCTCGGCTCTGGGGGTCGCTACTCAGTCCCACGGCTGTCTGCAGCAGGTGCCTCCGGCTGTCAGCGGTGCTCTCGTGAGCAGACAGGACACTGAGGGTCGTGTGTGTGTGTGTGTGTGTGTGCATGTGCACGCGTGTGTGGACGCCCAGTCCCGCGCCAGGGAAGGGGAGGCTCCTGCGGGCTCTGGTCGCCTTGCTCGTTCCACAAAGGAAAGAAGGAAACCTCACGGAAGAGCCACAGCTGTGGTGTGGACAGCACTGTGGCAAAGTCACACACACTCAGACACTCACACATACACACACACACACTCACACTGACATACACACACATATACACGCACATGTACTCTCAAACTCATATACACTCACACACACTCAGATACTCACATACACATATATACACACACTCACATACACACATATACTCTCACACTCATATACACTCACACACACTCAGATACTCACATACACACATATATACACACATATACTCTCACATCCATACACCCACACAAACACTCAGACACATACACACACTCACATACACACATGTACTCTCACACTCATATATACTCACACACACACTCAGACACACAGTCATACACATACACACACTGACATACACATACACACACTCACATACACATACATACACTCACATACATACACATATATACACAGATATACTCTCACATCCATACACCCACACATACACTCACACACATACACACACTCACATACACACATATACTCTCACACTCATATATACTCACACACACACTCAGACACACACACTCATACACATACACACACTCACATACACACTCACACACATATACACTCACACACATATACTCTCACACTCATATACACTCACATATACACACTCGCACTCACATACACACACATATACTCTCACACTCATATACACTTACACACACTCACACTCATACACACTCACATACACACATACACACACAGACACACACACTCATACACACAAACTTGCACTCCTACACATATACACACTCACGTACACATAATTTCACATACACACACTCACATACACATACATACACACATATACTCACACTCATATACACTCACACACACACACTCATACACACACTCACATGCACATACATACACAGCCGAACACATTCACTCACACTCACATTCACACACATACGTATACTCTCACACTCATTTATAATACATTCACACACAGTTGCACTCACACACTCTAACACACACTCTCATGGACTCATACACACTCATACACTCATACACATACACACACTCACATATATGCACACTCAGTCACACACACTTGTGCACTCACCCATACACACATACACACATAAACACACTCACATATGCACACTTGCACACACGTACACAGTCACACACTCACATGCACATACATACACATTCAAACTCACATATACTCACACACACTCACCTGGACACTCACGTACATACACATAGTCACACACTCACATGCACGTACACGCATACACTCACACATACACACTCGTACTCAATCACACTCACACATACACACACTCACATGCACACTCACACACACACTCACACACGCCCACTCTGTTGGTCCTCTGGCTGATGATCAAGGTGGAACTGCACCTGTTTCCCTTGGGCGGCCACCTCCTGCCCTGTGACAGCGTTTCCAAGGCCCAAAGCAGCAGCAGGCGCAGCCGCACATGTGGTGTCAGCTGGTGAGCGGCCGGCCTGGCTGTGGCGAGCAGGGCTGCTCCACTGCTGGGCCCACGTATCTGCTCCAGCCCAGCGCCCCGACCCTTCGTCCCCGGTCATCACCCGACCCCTCGTCCCCAGGCCATCGCCCCACCCTTCATCCCCAGGCCATCACCCGACCCCTCATCCCCAGGCCATCGCCTGACCCTTCATCCCCAGCCATCGCCCGACCCCTCGTCCCCAGGCCATCACCCCGATGTCACTGAGGCCCCAGGCCATCGCCCCACCCTTCGTCCCCAGGCTATCGCCCTGATGTCACTGAGCCTCCAGGGGCGAGCACTGCCGTCGCTCAGCACTGTTGGCCTCGGTCAGAGCCTTGGCGACCGTGAGGAGCAGTGCCGTCCTCTGCCTTCCCTGGTGAACAGACATGACCCTCCCTGCCTCCTGCAAGCCAGGCTCTGGCCACACTGTGGCCTTTGGCTGACAACAGCCCTGTGGGTGTGGGCACTTCCCTGTCTGGGGCCTGCCTCGCGGCACAGGGCCCACGTGGTGCAGCAGCTGTGTGGTGCCGGCTCACCTCCCCGGGGGGGGGGGGGCGCCCTGAGCCCCGCGAGCTGCACTGGCACCGCACCGTTGGCTCCAGGTGACACCAAGACCCGGGGAAGACACTCAGTCTGCCACGCAGCCGCTCCCGTTTGCATGTGTGTTCATCACGGTTGTGTCCTGGGACCCTCGATGCAGGGTCAGTGAGCACTGAACGGTGCATTCGACTTCCGAATCGCGAGTGCTCATTTGCTGGACGTCTGGCAGAAGGGGAAAGAGCAAGACCTCTGGAGTTCTGTGGTCTGGGTTCGAATCCCAGCTGTGCACCCAGGTCTCGGGCACACAATTCAATGTCCCCTGTCTGTGGTGCTGGAGTGGCACCCCCGCTCCCTTCTCCAGGACGCTGGGGACAGAGCCTGGAAGAGCTGCTCTGGCCGGCGGAACAGTCTGCAAACGACTGCAAGAATGTTCAATAGGAAGACGGCACAGAAGCAAACAAACCTCACTCCGTCTCTTTAAGAAAGTATGGAAACTATACTGAATATATTTTATGATGTTCTCTTTCTCTTCTCCATGTTCATTGTAGATTTTCATGTAATTTTTAAAAATCCTCATACATCTGGTCCTCTTGCCTTAAAGTAGGTTGTTTCAAGAGACGGTATTAGGTTGAATCACATGAAATCACCCCTTGAGTGAAAAATGGTCGACATAAGCAATTTCACGTGGTTTAGCGGAATATTTTTTATTTTAGATGGAGATTCTATTCCTTTAAGAAAAACTGGCATCAAATAACTATGTCCGTGATTAACATGGTGCCATAAACGCTGCGCGGCACTGGTTAGGGATTCGGGCGCTCATTTGCAATGCTGAAATTGCACTCCACATCATTGCGTTTCAGAGCTGAGAGGTGCCGAAGAGATCATTAATCCAACATTGTTTCTCAGATATGGAAATTAAGCCTCCAAGACGTTAATCACACACCCAGGACCGGAGCTGCTACTTCCTGATTTCCACTCCGGTCCTTTACGCGTCCCGCATACAACATGCGTGCTGAACAGCCCAGCATCCTGTCAAATTTGCATGTGAAAAGATTACAGGAAATCCAGGGGCCAGCAATGAAGCATAGTGGGTTAAGCCGCTGCTTGCGGCCTGGCTTCCCACATGGGTACTGGCTCCAGTCCTGGCTGCCCCACTTCCGATTCAGCCCCTGCTAACGCACCTGGGAAATCAGCAGAGGGTGGCCCGAGTGCTTGGAGCCCTGCACTCCAGTGCCAGACCGGGATGAAGCTCCTGGCTCCCGCTGCAGCTCGGCCCAGCCTTGGCAGTTGCAGCCATCTGGGGGGTGAACCAACGGGTGGAAGACCTCTCTTTGCTTCTCCCTCTCTCTCTCTGTAATCCGCCTTTCAAATAAATAAATCTTTAAAAAAGAAAGAAATCGTAGTTCCACTGTAGCACAAATGAGACAAAATGAAACAACCATCTGTTCAGACATTAGACATTTAGCTAACGCTCCTGCTGACCTCTTCACACTTCGGGGCAGGCATTTCAGGCACGGTCTGGACCCCGTGCGGTCCCTAAGTGCCCCACCCTGGAATCTGCCTTCCCTGCCCAGGCTCCACCCACCCCTCCACCACGTGGGTTCTCTGCCTCGGGCACAGCCCCCATCTCAGCAGGATCCTGGCTCTGCCTCTCTGGTGGGACCACCCAAGTGGGCTCATCACTGCTGATACTTGAAGTCAGGAAGTGCTGTTCTTAGAGCTGGTATCTGAACGTGTCCATCTCATCCCTGCCTGCCTGCGTGGGAGGTGGGGTCGGGGGACAGCCCAGGTGGTGGGCACCTGCTCAGCCCAGGCCAGTAGCAGACTTTGGCTGCCCTGAGCTCAGCCCAGGCCAGGACTGTCTGGCTGTAGGGGACAGACGTCCTCTAGGAGAGGAGCGGGGGCGGGTGGGGGGGACTCTCCTGTGGCTGAGCTGCGCTGGACTTGTCTGGCCCTCGCCTGGGATGCAGCTGTTACGTTGGTGAACGCAAGGGGAGTCAGTCGCGCATGTTTAAGTGACAGATGCCGCGGGCTGGCTTCAGTGTGTGCACGACTCCAGGGGTGACCAGCTGTGGCAACGGCAGGCGCAGAAGGTACCTGCCACCCGACCCAAGCACCACCCCCCTCCAGGGTCTATTTTTTTTTTAAGATTTTATTTATTTATTTGACAAGTAGAGTTACAGACAGTGAGAGAGAGAGAGAGAGAGAGAGAGAGAGAGAGAGAGAGAGAGGTCTTTCTTCCATTGGTTCACTCCCCAAATGGCCGCAACGGCCAGAGCTGCGCCAATCCGAAGCCAGGAGCCAGGTGCTTCTCCTGGTCTCCCATGGGGTGCAGGGGCCCAAGGACTTGGGCCATCCTCCACTGCCCTCCCAGGCCACAGCAGAGAGCTGGACTGGAAGAGGAGCAACTGGGACAGAATATGGCGCCCATATGGGATGCCGGCGCTGCAGGCGGAGGATTAACCTAGTGCGCCTACAGCACAGGCTCTATTGTAGGGCACTGATGTAGTGATGGGCACACCCTCATTTCATTCCTTTAGCCAGGAGGGTCACACACGTGTCCCTGTTTGTGTCGCTTGGACTCACTCCCTGGAGGCAGTGCTCAGGGCCCGTCCAGTGCATGAACGAGTGTGTGGCAGGATGGGCCCGTGTATGGGGCTGAACTGGAGCTCGCTGGCCTGGCCTTTGAAATGGGGCTCCCCGCAGGGGTGGGGCAGGGCAGGCTCTGGCCATGGCCACCCCTTAGCAGCCCCGTGCGAACATCAGCCTGGAAGAGGCCCCTGTGTGGGTCTGGGCTGGTGGGGAGCGGGCAGGCAGGACTTAGCGCTGGGACAAGCACCATGGCAGGGGCAGGCTCCCAGAATTGGAGGCAGGGGGACTCCAGTTCAGGAATTGTCTAGAAGGTGAGCAGGGACAGAGACTCCCCCACCTCACCAACCAAGTACGGGGAGACGCATGCATGTTCGTGCATTTGTTTTCTTTCTTATTCTGTTATAAGAAATTACTTGGAAGCTGCCCCACAGGCCAGTCTACAGAACTGGCTACAAATGTTGAAAAGCAGCTCTTTCAAAAACTAGGGTTTGGCGCCGGGCCTGCACCTGCCTCTCCTGGGCTCTTTTTTGAGCACTGATTGCTGAGCAGATGGTATCTCTGACAGAGGTGCACACGTGTTTGCATGTGTGTCTTTGTGTGCGATGTGTGCACGCATGTGTGTGCACACGTGTGCCTCGTGTGTAGGAGGAGTCATAGTTTAAGTCCACTGTTTAAACAGCTAGCTCTGGACGATGTTTTTGAATGGGTGAGTGTGATTCAAGAAAACATTTTCAGAAAGAAATGGAGGCTGGCGTCGTGGAGTAGTGGCTAAGACAACCGCCTGTGATACCAGCATCCCATGTGGGCGCAGGTTCGAGTCCTGGCTGTTCCACTTCCAATCCAGCTCCCTGTTAATGGCCTGGGAAATCAGGGGAGGATAGTCCAGTCCTTGGGCCCCCGTACCTGTGTGGGAGACATGGAAGAAGCTCCTGGCTTTGGCTGGTCCAGCCCTAGCTGCTGTGGCTGCTTGGGGAATGAACCAGCAGATGGAAGATCTCTCTTTCTCTGTCTCTCCCTCTATCTAACTCTGGAAACGGGGTGATGCCCAGGCCTCGCTCCAGGGCCAGCTGTAGAAAGGTCCAGCTCAGACACAGTCCCAGCACCCACGGAGACTCTGCCACGGGCGGCCTGGTGCCCGGGTCCCAGCACCCACGGAGACTCTGCCACGGGCGGCCTGGTGCCCGGGTCCCAGCACCCACGGAGACTCTGCCACGGGCGGCCTGGTGCCCGGGTCCCAGCACCCACGGAGACTCTGCCACGGGCGGCCTGGTGCCCGGGTCCCAGCACCCACGGAGACTCTGCCGCCCGGGTCCCAGCCCAGTGGTCTGCACACCCAGCCACTGTAGACTCCTTCAGGGCACCGTGACACCAACAGTGTGACGCCCACGCCAGACCCCTGGGCCGTCCTCTGCAGAGGGCTCTGACTCAGCACACTCAACCAGCTCTCCCGACTTGCCGTGTCAGCACGCTTTGCCACGGTGGTGAAGGACCTGGGTGGAACCGTGGTCCCAGGGCCACTCCTGGGGCCTGGTGGGGAGACACGTGTGGTCCTCCGTGTACTCCAGTCCCAACTCCGGGAGGGAGTGGGCTGGCACTCTCGTCTGTCACGTGGCATGCTGGAGGCACAGGGGCTCACCTGGGACAGAGGGTACCAGTGTGTGAGCCGCCCAGGGCCCGGGCCACCACTAGCACTGGGGAGCAAGGAAGCTGGCCGGCCTCCCGCTCGTCCCAGTCCCGGACACAAGAAAGAGGCGCAGGGGAGAGGGCCTGGGTTCCGGGCCCCTGCAGAGCTCCTGGGGAAGAGCGAGACCTGCGAGAGCTCCATCTGCGCTGTCTCTGATCACAGGAGGAAGAGGCAGGCTGGCTGTGGTTTGCAAACGCGCCTGGAGCCTGTGTGGGGAAGCATCCTGACGGGTCTCCGCAGACATCTGTCCTCGCCTGGCAGAGAACCAGCGGGAGCCTCGCGTGGACACCTCTCTGATCACCATGGGTGGACGTGAGGGTGACAGGGATGGACAGAAGCAGAGGCAGGAGCCCGAGCTCCGGGAGACCGGGGGCTCCGTCCTCTTTCTTCCAGGAAGGCTTCAACCGTGACCCTGCTTCTCTGTGCCCCCTCTTTCCAGTGGGCCTTGTGCTCCAGGCTCTGTTCACTGTCACTGTCACCGACACGGGGCGGGACAGCGGGGTCCCTGGGAGTCAGGAGCCGCTGCAGACACTGGGACACGGCGGGCGGGGGTATGGGGGATCTGCCTGCTCTGTCCCTCCGCACGGGCGTCTCTTCCTATAACGAAGCAATTCATCCAGGGCCAGGAAGGGTGGCCGGAACACTGAACCTGAGAACGGCTCGGCCCGGTTCTGCAGGAATTTCACTGGAAGTGCACACACACGGAGGGACTTGCGTGATTGAAAGTCATTCTGAGTGTTTTATTGGTTTTTCTTGTTGGGCCGAGCGCTCCATTGTGGGACAGTGCAGGGAGAGGCAGATGCGCAGGTGAGGCGACAGCCACAGGGTCGCTTTGATTTATTGCTTTCCCCTCCACCACTCTGCCTCTCAGGCTCATCCAAGAACAGATCCACGGCTCCTGGGGTAATGCACGCCAAGGTTCAGCCTGGCTCCCTGCTCGGAGATGCACCCCGGCAGCCACGCAAAACCTCCGAGCTGCTGATCCGGCTCTGTCCCTACCTCTCTTCAGACCGCCATCTCTCCCGGGGCGAGGTCCCCACCGTGTGCCCGGGAAATCTGCAGTCATTGTCTAAATACACATCACACTTTAATAGCTACTGATAGAAACTGATTCAAACCTTCACAACCCCTATTCATTATGCACTCGAGATTCCAATAGCTGGTGAATGAAAATTTCACTAATACGCTGTAATCAGGCACAGAGAGACGGAGCCATGTAAATTGTAAATTTATGTGGAGCTCGGTGCACATGAGGTGAGTGCCACAGTCTCTTGGGTGAGGGACAGTGCTGTAACCAGGAGAACAAATCCCACGAGGGTTAAGGACCCGAGGAACGTCACCCGGGAATTCCTCAGACATCCAGGGGCAGCTTTTCTTAAATGCACGCGGGAACTTTGTGTGCACGCCAAGCAGGTCGGGCTCTTCATGTGCTCAGAGTCCTGGGCAGATCGCTCGGGGCCACGTGCGTTTCCTCTGCCCCCCCTGCCCCTAGCACTGGGGAACTCTGTCTCCCTCCTGCTCCCCTGGCAGCATGGTCGCCCAGCTGTGCAGGGCCTCTCCTGGACACACGTCCCCCCGGCCACGCTCACGTCCTCACCCTGTGCCTTTCTGGCCCCTGTGCATCCTTGAACAGTGTATCATCTGGAGTCTGAGTAGTTCGAATGCGTGGACGTGGCATCACGCCGCACGTCTGGCACGTGGACGTGGCATCACGCCACACGTCTGGTTCTGCTTCTTACTTTGTTCACTCAGCATTATGCTGGGGGTCCCCGTCCTGAGAACTGCCTCAGACCACCCAGGGTTTGCAGCTGCTGGGAGTTCCCTGTGATTCAAAGTCTTCCCACGACGACCTCTGACTCTTCCCGCGTGGACACCCGGGAATCTCGCTGCCACTAGAATTGCTCTCAAATAACTGTCTTGGAACAGCCTTGTGGGTAGTCCCTGGTGACCCGGATCAGTGGACAGACGCCCTGTGTTCAGGGATAGGAAGAGTGGGTGCTAAGACAGGGGAGCCCCAAGTCCACCTGCAGGTTCAACCCAACCCCTGCTAAGGCTTTCGCTGAATTTTTGCAGAAGCTGCCAAGCTGGTCTTAAAATTCGTGTGCAAACAGAGGGCACTCAGGACAGCCAAACAATCTTGAACAAGAACAGGATGAGAAGACTGACAATTCCTGGTTTTGAAACTCATGATGAAACTATGATAATCAAGACAGTGTGGGGCCGGCGCCACAGCTCACTAGGCTAATCCTCCAACTTGCGGCGCCAGCACACCGGGTTTTAGTCCCGGTCGGGGCGCCGGATTCTGTCCCGGTTGCCCCTCTTCCAGGCCAGCTCTCTGCTGTGGCCAGGGAGTGCAGTGGAGGATGGCCCAAGTACTTGGGCCCTGCACCCCATGGGAGACCAGAAGCACCTGGCTCCTGCCATTGGATCAGTGTGGTGCGCCAGCCGCGGCGGCCATTGGAGGGTGAACCAACGGCAAAGGAAGACCTTTCTCTCTGTCTCTCTCTCTCACTGTCCACTCTGCCTGTCAAAAAAATAAATAAAAATTAAAAAAAAAAAGAAACACTATAAAAAAAAAGACAGTGTGGTACCGGCGTAAGACAGACTCGTGGGTCAGCAGAACAGAGTGACAGCCCCCAGATAGACCCTACACTGTGCTCAACTGAGCTTTTACAAAACAGCTGGCCCAATTCCACGGGGAAAGAACGTTCTGTTCAACAAAAGGTGCTGAGGCAAGTGGACAGCCGCGCGTTAAAAAATGAAATTAAGGTCCATCTTATGTGAGCCATAAAAATGAACTCGAAGTGGGCCCGAGTATGAGCACTAAGACTATAAAAGTCTTCTAAGAAAACAGCAATAAACCTTTGTGACACTGAGTTTGAGGGGTTTCTTAGCTACAGACCCAACATCACAAGTGATCGAAGAGACTGATCAGTTGAGCTTCATAAGAATGTCAAGCTCTGTGTTAAAGAACGCCGCGTGAGGATGAGGAGCGCACGCGTCGCGACAACACGCTGACAAACCGCACATCTGATGCAGGGATCGCATCCAAAACCCATAAACTCTCAACTCCATAATGAAAAGACAAGCAACCCAGTTAAACACCCGGCAGAGGATCTGAACAGATATTTCTCCAAGGAGGATGTGGAAGTGGCCAACGGGCACAGGGAAGCAGCTGACCACCGATGGTCAGCGGGGAAATGCAAGCAGGAGCCATAACGAGATGCCACGTAACGCCGTCCCGAATGGCCTCTGATCAGAAGGGCGGCCAGGATGGAGCTGGAACAGACGTGACCGCGCCACCCTGTCCCCCAGACTCATCTTTGTGGGCTCAGTTACCCGAGGTCAACTTCAGTCTGCAAACGCTACCTGGGAAATTCTAGAAATAACCGGTCCATGCATGCCCAGTTGCACACTTTTCTGAGTTTCACGACGTGTTCTTGGCCTCCCTACCTTGTCCCGCGTGTCCACGCTTCGCGGCCCACCACCCTCTTGGCCAGCTCGCTCGTCTGATGGACTGTCCAGGGTGGCGATGCTGGCGTCCAAGTCGCCGAGGCACCACAGCTGTGATGCTGGCGATTCAGAGACGCCGCGGAGAAGCCAAAAGACGTCCCCTGAGGGGAATAGTGGAAAGTCGTCGACGTAAAGAAAGAAGAAACAACCCGTATGCTGTGGGTGCTGAGATCCGTGGGGAGAACAAATCCACCTGCGAAACTGACGAAGAACCAGGAAACCCGTGCTAGTGTTTGCTGGTGTACCTCTAACTTACAAACATTTTGAGAGAGCGAGCGAGCGAGCGAGCAAAAGCCGGCCCACAGCTACGGGACGGCGCTACTGTGTTGTTAGACCGCATCCTGGTGCGTACGTGTGGGAGAGACAGAGCACAAATCACACGGAGCTCGCGGGCTGTCCTGGAGAGAGGCCCCTGCAGGTGAGGGGGCGCCTGCATGTGGCGGGGGTGGTCAAAGATGGCACAGCCGCTTTGGAAGCCAGCCGGGCAGTCTCCAACAGTGTGAAAAACAGGGCTGTGGGCTGACTCGGCAATCGCGTCCCTTGGTGTGCACTCGAGGGAAGCGAAGACGCGTCCACACGGACACAGTGTAACAGCCAAGGAGCAAGGGCCGCCCAGATGTGTGTCAGCTACTGACGAGGGCGCTACTTGGAGTGGCAGGCTGGGGGGGGGGGTCTCTGAGCCGTACCAGCATCCTCCCAGGGGAGGCGGCCAGTCACAGGACCCCACGGGCGCGCTTTACCCCAGACACCCACCCACCGTGCGCGTGGGTGTGCGTGAGGTTGGGGAGGAAGTGGGAAGTGGCTGCTAATAGTTCCTTCGGGGTGAAAATGGTCTGAAATGAGAAGACGGCGATTGTCGCCCAACTCTGCGCTACAGCTGTTGAAGGGCATGGGTGACGGGGATGCCTCGGGACTCCGGGAGGGGCTGACCCAGCTCTGGGGACATTTGGTGGCCCCCAGGTGGAGCTGAGTCTGGGCTGGTCTGGAAGGGGAGCCGTTTGACGCTCAGCGTCTTTCGCACCTGTTGGCAATTCCTTCCCCACGAGGCCCCCGTGAGCAATGCGTTTTTCTTCCGCGTCAGCCCTGCGACACCTGTCAGCTGCACTCGCGACAGCCTTCCCGGTAGGCGGCGCCCCGGCGTCCTGGCTGCCCTGGTGCCCCTGGCATCTCGCCTGGGGGTCTCCTCTGCCCTGGCTGCACGCACTTGTCCTGCTAGCCAGCTTCTGCGTGCTGCACCTACCTCCCCGTTCTTCCCTTCCCCGTGTCACCGACCCGTGCGTCGTTGTCGTTGCTTTTTCTCTTTAGTGTTGTCTGGTGGCTCCTTTTCCACTACTTCCGCTGAGTGATTGACTCGGGTATAATTTCACTTCCTGCTGTGTGCGCTCAAGCCTAGAAACTCTACACTCCCCCCAAGTGCTGCGGGACCATGGCCATGATTCTCCACGTGTACTGCTTTACTGGCACATCGCTGTAACCTGAATTTCCTTTCCGATTCAACAGCTAGTTAGCGGTCTCTGTATATCAGCATAGCCAAGCAAACAGAGCTTTGCAAATACAGTTAGCAGTTTCTGCTTTGGTTGCAATGTTGCTAGAAAGCCTGATTTGAATATCGATTCTTTTGCGGCCCATTTTTGTACACGCTTCATGTGTGTTCCAAACACCGTGAGCTCCCTCGGTCGGATCGTGCTGTTGGGACAGTGCGCGCCGGTGCTGGGTGTGTGTCTCCCTGCTCCGCCCGCTTCTGAAGGCATTCGCCACCGTCCCCAGCCTCAGCGACTGTCGGGCCGGGCTCTGCGTGTGTCCTCGCAGGCGATGCTTCCTCACCCAGGGCCTCCCGCCCCTCGGTCCTCCCGCCCCTCGGTCCTCCCGCCCCTTGGTCCTCCAGGTATTTTAGCCTCCTGCTGTCTTCTGTCAAGCGTTATGATGTCAAGTTTCTCCAGGTGCGGCACTGCTGAGTAAGGGTTTTCAGTTCTCTTATTGTCAGTGTTCGTTTCTGTTTGCGTTCTCCTGCTTGCTCCTAACCCCACGTAGAAAGTTGCTGCCCTCGGGGCCGGCGCCGGGGCTCACTTGGTTAATCCTCTGCCTGTGGTGCCGGGTTCTAGTCCCGTCTGCTCCTCTTCCAGGCCAGCTCTCTGCTGTGGCCCAGGAAGGCAGTGGAGGATGGCCCAGGTGCTTGGACTCTGCACCTGCATGGGAGACCGGGAGGAGGCACCTGGCTCCTGGCTTTGGATCAGCGCAGCGCCGGCCATGGCAGCCATTTGGGGAGTGAACCAAGAGAAGGAAGACCTTTCTCTTTGTCTCTCGTTCACTAACTCTGTAAATAAATTTAAAAAAAAAAAAAAGCTGTCCTCCAGTCGCTGGGTCCGTCCTGTGTGTGTTTGTCCTGACAGCTCAGATAGAGACCCGCTCCTGAGCCCAGGCCCTGCTCTCTGTCCTGGGTCCTGCTTTCTCTCCTGGGCCTGGGCCTAGGTCCTGTTCTCTCTCCTGGGTCCTGCTCTCATTCCTGAGCCTGGGTCCTGCTCTCCCTCCTGGGCCTGGGTCCTGCTCTCTCTCCTGGACCTGGGTCCTGCTCTCTCTCCTGAGCCTGTGTGCTGCCCTGCTCTCTCTCCTGGGCCTGGGCCCTGCTCTCTCTCCTGAGCCTGGGTCCTGTTCTCTCTCCTGAGCCTGGGTCCTGCTCTCTCTGCTGAGCCTGGGCTCTGTTCTCTCTCCTGAGCCTGGGTCCTATTCTCTCTCCTGAGCTTCGGTCCTGTTCTCTCTCCTGAGCTTCGGTCCTATTCTCTCTCCTGGGCCTGGGTCCTGCTCTCTCTCCTGGGCCTGGGTCCTATTCTCTCTCCTGGGCCTGGGTCCTGTTCTCTCTCCTGGGCCTGGGTCCTGCTCTCTCTCCTGGGCCTGGGTCCTGCTCTCTGTCCTGAGCCTGGGTCCTGCTCTCTCTCCTGGGCCTGGGCCCTGCTCTCTCCTGAGCCTGGGTCCTGCTCTCTCTCCTGGGCCTGGGCCCTGTTCTCTCTCCTGGGCCTGGGCCCTGTTCTCTCTCCTGGGCCTGGGTCCTGCTCTCTCTCCTGGGCCTGGGTCCTATTCTCTCTCCTGGGCCTGGGTCCTGTTCTCTCTCCTGGGCCTGGGTCCTGCTCTCTCTCCTGAGCCTGGGTCCTGCTCTCTCTCCTGGGCCTGTGTGCTGCCCTGCTCTCTCTCCTGAGCCTGCGTCCTGCTCTCTCTCCTGAGCCTGGGTCCTGCTCTCTCTCCTGGGCCTGGGCCCTGCTCTCTCTCTCCTGAGCCTGGGTCCTGCTTTCTCTCCTGGGCCTGGGTCCTGTTCTCTCTCCTGGGCCTGGGTCCTGCTCTCTCTCCTGAGCCTGGGTCCTGCTCTCTGTCCTGAGCCTGGGTCCTGCTCTCTCTCCTGGGCCTGGGCCCTGCTCTCTCTCCTGGGCCTGGGTCCTGTTCTGTCTGCTGAGCCTGGGCTCTGTTCTCTCTCCTGAGCCTGGGTCCTGCTCTCTGTCCTGGGCCTGGGCCCTGCTCTCTCTCCTGAGCCTGGGTCCTGTTCTCTGTCCTGAGCCTGGGCCCTGCTCTCTATCCTGGGCCTGGGCCCTGCTCTCTGTCCTGGGCCTGGGCCCTGTTCTCTCTCCTGAGCCTGGGTCCTGTTCTCTGTCCTGAGCCTGGGCCCTGCTCTCTCTCCTGAGCCTGGGTCCTGCTCTCTCTCCTGAGCCTGGGTCCTGTTCTCTGTCCTGGGCCTGGGTCCTGCTCTCTCTCTCCTGAGCCTGGGTCCTGCTCTCTCTCCTGAGCCTGGGCCCTGCTCTCTCTCCTGGGCCTGGGCCCTGCTCTCTCTGCTGGGCCTGGGTCCTGCTCTCCGTCGGCTGCACGGCCCCTCTCTGGGTTTTGGCGGCTGCTTCCTGTCACGCAGGTCTCGTTGCGAGTGGAGCTTTTCTGGTGGTTGTCGCGCCATCGCCACACCCTCTCTCCCACCTCCTCGCCAGCTGGCTTCGGACGTGCCAGTACTGTGTCTCCTCACAGGGCAACTTCACCTCACTGCCCCCTGCTTCTCTCACTGCCCCCTGGCCGCTGCTCCCCCTCACTGTCCCCCTGCCCCCTACTGTCCCCTCACTGCCCCCTGCCCCTCACTCACGGCCCCCTCACAGCCCCTACCCCCTCATCCCCTGCCCCCTCACTCACTGCCCCCTCACTGCCCCTCACTGCCCCTCACTTCCCTGTTCCCCTCACCCCTGCCCCCACTATCCCCTACCCCCTCACTCCCTGCCCCCCACTGTCCCCCTGCCCCCTTCACTGTCCCCCTGCTCCCCCTCACTGCCCCCTCACTGCCCCCACCCCCTCACCCCTGCCCCCCACTCTCCCCCTGCCCCCTCACTGTCCCCCTGCTCCCCCTCACTGCCCCTGCCCCCTCACCCCTGCCCCCCACTGTCCCCCTGCCCCTCACTGCCCCTGCCCCTCACTCACTGCCCCCTCACTGCCCCTACCCCCTCACCCCCTGCCCCCCACTGTCCCCCTGCCCCCCTTCACTGTCCCCCTGCTCCCCCTCACTGCCCCCGCCCCCTCACCCCTGCCCCCCACTGCCCCCCTGCCCCCTCACTGTCCCCCTGCCCCCTCCACTGGTCTCTGCTCCCCTCCACTGTCCCCCCGGCTCACCTTCCGTGACACTGAGTTTGCCCAGCATTTGAAGTCTGGGTTCTCTGCAGTAATAAGTAAATGTTACCCTTGTATTCGGTCCCCTCTACCGCCGCAGCCTTTGCACTATTTCTAGGAGTCTTTGCCTCCTGTGTTCTCAGGGCTTCCCAGAAACCCCTTCTCAGAAAGTGGGTCTGTGTGGTAACAGGCCTGTGTGGGACATTCCTGATCTCTCCTCACACTTGACTGGCAGTCTGTCTGGGAAGGACATTTGAGGTTTCCAGTCTTTTCCTTCAGGTACTTAGAATACTTGCTCCACTTTCTCTCGCATTCGGCGCGGCTGTTGGACAATCAAACGGCGGTCGGAGTCTCGTTCCTTTGTAGGGGAATTGCTTGGCACATATGGAAGCTTCTAGAATATTTACTTTGCACTTCAGGGTCTTGATTTTTGCTGCAATACCAGTAGGTCTAGATGTGAATTTCTTCTTATTTCCGCATTCTGGGTTCTTATGAGCCTTTCAATCTGGGGGGAAACGTGTGTCCATTCCTCAAAGACGCTCTCCTCTCCAGTGATGTTTTCCTTTGCTGTGGGATCTCTGTTTTCTGGGGGCGAGCCCCTCCGTGCCACTCCCCTTAGCCTTTCCCTCCCCTCTCCTGCCGTCCTCTGGGCAGATTCCCACTCTGACTTTCCACCAGCCGTTTCCATCCTGTTCTGCATCCTGGTTATGTTTATGGTTTTTGAAAACTTAGTTGACAGCTCTCAGTATATCACAAATTGTATCAAAATAATCGAGGCTGAAAGTAGTTTTCCAGTTGATAAACATTTTGAGGTCAGAAATTAGGGCCAAGGGGGCACCATGAAGTCCAGTGTGGTCCGAGCTTGGAGGTAAGTTTTCTGTCATCACAATGTGGCCTCTCTTCAGACTTTTTGACTGCAAGTGGTGGGCGCTCATGGTGGTCCTGGCTTGTCTGCACTTAGTAGGATTGCTTCCTTGGGTGTGGAGGAGCCGGTACCCTACGCCCGAGAGTGTGGACTGGCATGGGCTGTGTGGCCAGGAAGACGAGATGGGGGCACTGTGGCGCAGCAGCTCCCTGCTACTGCGCCTGGGAGGGCCCCTGGTCCCCTGCCTCCCACGCGGGAGACCTGAGAGGAGTCCCTGGCTCCTGGCTTCAGCCTGGCCCAGCCCTGGCCGTTGCAACCATTTGCAAAATGAACCAGTGGATGGAAGATCTCTCTCCTGTGTCTCTCCTGTGTCTCTCTGTCTTTTAAATGCATGCATAAGGCTTAAAAACCTTACTGTGAGATGCGCCTTCCGCTGACACACAGCAGACCCGGTGGGGTGGCAGGTGGACGTCTGACCATTTTTCAGAATCACTCTGCTGAGAGATGCTTCCCTCCCCTCTGGATCACGGTTTAAAGTGCCCACTTGGACAGCGACTAGCAACGCAGAGTTCCCAACCGCGGGCAGTTCCCCCAGAAGCCCTGCCTGCAGCACTCACTCCTCATCTCCCTCCACCCCCCAGTTCCTTTGTTTTTCTTCTAAAAATCTGAAAGAGTGAGAGAGAGACACAGAGAGAGAGAGAGACAGGGAGAGAGAGAGAGACAGAGACAGAGAGAGAGAGATCTTCCATCCTCTGGTTCACTCCCCACATCCTAAAACAGCTGGGGCAACTCAAGCCAGGGACCCAGAACTCTCTGAGTCTCCCCCACGGGCGGCAGGGCCCCAAGTGTTGAGCCAGCAGCTGCTGCCTCTTGGAGTCACGTTATGAGGAAGCCGATGAGAAGTGGAGCCGAGACTGATTCTGACAAGGGACGGCAAGCAGCATCCACAGCATCCACCCCCGCCCCGCCCCCGGGCATTTTAGAGACGAGCCTGGCGTTAGAGCCACTTGGGTGAGAATCTGTCTCAGCTGCTTCCCAGCTCCGGGGTCTCGGGCAGATTCCTTTGTCTGGGAGCCTCCACTTCTGCACCCGTGAAATGGGCATAGTTGTTGGCAAGACTCATCTGGGGAGAAATCGGGGTAACTTGTGTGCCTCCTTCTGACAGATCTGCAGGTTTCTTCCATTAGGAGCTGGTCTTTGGGCTTCTCCTCGCCTCTCAGGGCTCCGGGTCAGGTGGCGGAGAGACCTGGGATCACAGCCTTCCAGATTTTCCAATCTGGAATTTCAGCCGGGAGGAAGCCAAAAAGATACCTTGGCTGGAACCGAGGGTCACTTTCACTAACCTTGAGCGCTTGATAAAGCCATCTGCTGATTCATTGTGTTTGCTGGGCACACAGACTGCCAGCTCTGGGCTGAAGGAGATTTATTTAACATGTTGCCGTTTAATTAAAGGAAAGGAGGTTCATCGGGTGTTGTTGCAAGAGGTCCCTGCGGCCTGGGGGAGGGGCGCTCACCAGGCAGCATTTCTTACATGTTTTTCTACTTAGACTTTGACTTGAGGATATTTATGGATGGGGACTCAGGTTTCAGATTGTGGGAGGAGAGCAGGTTTGGCCAATCAGACGGCAGACTTGCTCGGGTCATTTGCATCTTGCAGCCCGGCTCCAGCAGCAGGATAATAGATGCTTTAGGGGATGTCACAGTTTTGGGAAGATTTCCTTCCACTCCCGGCTGCTGGTGCCATTTGGTCGATCGCGGGGCGGCCCCTGTGCGGGCGGCGCTCACGTGGGTAGAGCTGTCAGGAGACTCAGTGCCCCCATCTTGTGATCACACCTGAGGAAGACAGGAATTGACGGAGGCCTCGGCGTCGCTGTACTGTGCGCTCGTTAATAGACTGATTTATGGCTCCTTGTTTTCCTTGCTGCAAGGTGACATCAGTACCCACGACAGGCAGAATAAGCAAAATCCTGTTTTGCAAAGGTAATGATGTTCTAAAATTGGAAAAAGTGCAACTCAGGCAGAAACAAAAATTTAAATAAAAATTAGAGGAACAACGCTTTCTTCCTGGCTTCTCTGGGCAGTAAAGGTTTTCTTGACATGCTATTAGAAGGTCCCATTATTTAAAAAATTTTAACGTAAGGAAGTTAGCAAGCTTTGTCTTCTGAGGCTGGCTCACACAGCACAATCTAGCTTACGGTGGACAGTGGACCTTGTATGAGGATCCATCGCAAAGCCCTGATTGGATGCCCAGGCCAGGACAGGGACTTCGAGTTGCCACAAGAACACTGCAGGGACACGGCCCGGCCTTGGCCCTGAAGGGAGCCAGCCTAGCTGGGGTGGTGCTGGGACGTGCACTTTGAGTGCCGTGTCAGTGTTTGTGTGAACGGAGCTGCATGGGGGAATACTCCACCCATCCGGCACGGCCGCTGGGCACCTCCTCTGTGTGCCCAGGACCAAGCTGTGTCAATGTGAGGATTTGTGGGAGAGGCCCCGGGGGTCCCTCCCCAGCTCAGGGTTGGCTGGCCGGGTGTACATGGTTGGTGGAGCCCAGCACAGGCAAGGGACACCCCAGGAGCCACCAGGGCAGCCTCTGGCTGAGACACTCGGGTGCAGGCTGGTGCCCAGTACACAGCTTCCCATGGGAAGGCCCAGAACCCTGCGGCCGCTCCCCATGTCTCCCTCCGTCTGTCTCTCTGTGGAGGAGGCTGGAGTGCACTCTCCCCTGACCCCGCCTCCCCTGTGGGTGACTATGCCTGGGCCCCTGGGGATGCTGTCTCGGTGAGGGACTCTGCCTGGGCCCCTGGGGACGCTGTCTCGGTGAGGGAGGGCTAGGATGCTACAACATCGGCCTCCGCTTCTGCGGCCGCCTCCTGTGGTTGCCGTGCCAAAGCAGGGGCTTCTCTCACTGGTCTAGAGGCTGAGAGGCAGAGCAGGGCATCGGCAGGGGCTTCCTCCCCGGGGCCCCCAGGGGGATCTGTTCTGGGCTCACTCCCGGCTTCTGGGGGTTGCCGCTACCTCCAGCGTTCCGCGGTGGTGGAGGCTTCGGCCGACCCTGCCCGTGCCCTGCTGCAGCCTTATCGCCCGCGCGCCGCTGGGTCTAAGTCTTTCCCCTTTCTAATGACCTCATTTCAACTCGATCAGCAGCAAAGACCCCATTTCCACAGGAGGCTGGGGCTGCAGCGTCTTTTTGGGGTGCAGTTCAACTCAGCCCGTAACAATCGCCAGGGTGTGTTCTGAGCCTGACCCATCGCGCAGGGGCTCTGAGACGGCACCTGCCATTGGGGCCACAAGCAGGTGGAGATGCACCCATTGCTGACTGGCTCCCGGCTGGGGCAGCTGAGGGTAGAAGGGTGTGAGTTTGGACACAGACGCCGCCCTGGAGCTCCGCCCTGGTTTCATCTCTCAGAGGCTGGGGTCCTTGATGGGGTTCCTGCGGTTGGAAGGTCAAAGGGAGCAGGCAGGATCTTGAGATCTGAAGCTTGGGAATTTCAGCCCTGGCTTCCGTGTGGGCATTCCCTCAGTGATCCCATCAAAGAAATGGGCAGGACGACAGCATCCACACGACTCTCGTCACAAGTCACGCATGCATTTAAAATTACTGCAGATCCGGTTCTGGAAACATGAAGACTGCGGCATAACCGCCTAGGGCATTGAGGCTGATGTGGGGGGCGGGGGTTGCCAGTGAGGCTGGAAGGACACCGCGGCTGTCACATGGTGCCCGGGGCGGGGGGTAGGGGGGCTGAGACCCACACGGGGCCACGGCGGGACTCGACCTTGGTCCCCGCACCTGCGCTTCTCCAGGCACTGGCATGTGCGCGTGTGTGCGGTGGACGGGGTGGAAGGAGCAGGTGGAGTTGAGGCAGCCTTGACCTTGGGAGTCCTCCAGGCACTCTGTGAAAGGCAGGTGCCTGGGATGTGCATTAAACCAGAAACAGGAGGAAACCGCCATTTTTTAATAGGATTGGGATGAGTGGGCATGGATGAATTCAGAATGTTCTAAAAATTACACAAACTCAAATACTCACTTTTCCAAGGTTAGGTGGGGTCTCTCAGGGACGCATCACAAGGAGGGACACACGAGGACAGGAAGCTGCTCTGGGCTTGGTGTGGAGGCGGCAATGATGTAATGTAAGCAAGAGGGAGCTCGTGTGGGAGGGGCCGCAGGAGAGTGGCGCTTCAGGGGGCCTGACTGTGCAGCCAGGTGACCACGGGGCGGCCATGGAGGGGTCGTGTGTCACAGGAGGCCAGAGCTACAGGTGTGGCCCCGAGTCCAGGCAGGCGGCTGCACCCCACTCGTGGGCGTGGGGCTTGAGCAGTGAGTTCCAGCAGAGACTGTCAAGGGCGCCTTGCAGGGACAGGCCACACATGGAGCCACAGCCAGGGTGTGGGAGCCGAGAGCCCCCGGGGCAGGTGCTGAGGGTGGGCCTTGGTCTCCACCTCCGCCCCTCACTGCTGAGAAAGGATCCCACCCTGGGGTTATGGCATGGCTGGCCCTGGATGGCTGAGATGGACAGCAGTGGAGGAGTGACGTGCACTCACAGTCGGGGGAGGGGACAGCACGTGCCTTGCAGGTTCCCTGGGGTGGGGCAGCGGGAATGGGCAGGGCGGTGGGATCCGGGCCTGGCAGAACAGAGGACAGGGACCCTGGCTCCTGAGGGAGGATGGGGCCGGCCTGCGTGCGTTGCTCTGCGGGAACAGTGCCCAGCCCTCATGAGCAGGGGCATGGTTGGCCTGGGGACCTTACCCACAGCAGCGTGGTGGGACCGGGGCTTGTGTTCAGGTCCCTGGGTGCCCTCCCCGTCTCGCGAGATGTCAGGCAGCACAGGAGTCGGGGCCTCATTTTCGAGTATTCTGCCCCAGGTGTGCACAGGGATGCTGTCAGTCCTGGCTGCACAGGGCTCTGAGGTCACCGTCTGGACAGGACGGGTGGCCCGGGGGTGTCCTGAGCACGCCTGGCACCGCAGCCAGCGTGGGGCACATGACGACTCCTGAGCCAGAGGACTGGGGTTGAGCAGGCAGGGAAGGGAAGGGGGAGGGAGGCTGATGATGGCTGATGATGGCTGCTGCCCTGCGGGGCTGGACCAGGCCTGAGCTCCCCCAGGGGCCTCCAGGGAGTGGGGTGAAAAGCGGGCACAGCAGGAGAAAGGCCACAGGAGGACGTGGGACTCCTGGAGGAGGAGCCAGGTGAGGGGTCAGGACGGCTGTGTTCGGCAGAGCACCCGTCCGTGAGTTGCTGTCCCTGGCCAGCCCACCTGTGAGAGTGAAAACAGACAGCAGGTGTGAGAGCTGGAAGAGCAAGACGTAGCTGTCCACAAGGTGTGACCGCGTGCAACGTTTCAGTGGACCGTTGCTGGGGCTGTGAGCACGCGTGTCGAGCAGCTGGGACTGGATGATAAGCTAAGGCTGTTTTGGGGGTGGGAGGAGCTATTTGGTTTTCTAAGCGTAGCTGTGTCTTTGCACACCCTCCGGAGAAGCAGCCACAGAGGGCGTGGCGGGTCTTCTTAGTGCGGCTTTACTGTAGCGGGTGGCGGCTGTGTCACAAAAATGCGGACGAGTGGCACCCGACAAGTGTGTTACCGGAAAGGAAGCTGTAGACTGATATTTCCTAAGAATATGGAGCTGCCAAAAACCTGAACACAATGTTAATAAATCCAACAGTGTATGAAAAGAATTCTGTGTCAGGACCAAGTGGACTTATCCCAGGTCCGCCAGGCTGGAGCAGCATCAGAAAGTTAGTTCCCACAATCCACCACATCAACAGGCTAGAAAGATCAGGGATCACATCCACAGATGATGCAAAAAAATTGTCAAAATAACTCATTTATGGGCCGGCGCCGCGGCTCACTAGGCTAATCCTCTGCCTTGCGGCGCCGGCACATCAGGTTCTAGTCCCGGTAGGGGCGCCGGATTCTGTCCCGGTTGCCCCTCTTCCAGGCCAGCTCTCTGCTGTGGCCCGTGAGTGCAGTGGAGGATGGCCCAAGTGCTTGGGCCCTGCACCCCATGGGAGACCAGGAGAAGCACCTGGCTCCTGCCATCGGATCAGGGTGGTGCGCCGGCCGCAGCGGCCATTGGAGGGTGAACCAACGGCAAAGGAAGACCTTTCTCTGTCTCTCTCTCTCACTGTCCACTCTGCCTGTCAAAAAAACAAATAACTCATTTATGATAAAAAAAAAAAAAACCTGTGAGTGTGCTAGAACAGAAGCGAACCTCCTCTGCAGAAGCCCGCGTCTAGCGTCGTGTCGACAGTGGGACTTGGCAGCTTTCTTGCTGAGACCAGGAACTCAGCACAGAGCTGTCCTCTCACCTGGTTTCAGTATCGTGCTGGACCTCCCAGCTAACCAGCAAGGCCAGAGAGGAAGCAGAACATTTGCAGAGTGGGAAGACAAAGTAAGACTCCTTGCTCACAGGTGACATCATCATTTGTGTAGAAAATCCAACAAAATCAACCAAAAATGCCTTCTGAAGCTATTAAGTGATTCCAGCTGCAGGATACAAGGTTAGTACACAAAAGTCAAGCGCTCCCCAAGCCCAGCATGGACAAATGTGATCTGAAATTTTTTTTTTTGTTGTTTGACAGGTAGAGTGGACAGTGAGAGAGAGAGACAGAGAGAAAGGTCTTCCTTTGCCGTTGGTTCACCCTCCAATGGCCGCCGCGGCCGGCGCGCTGCGGCCGGCGCACCGCGCTGATCCGATGGCAGGAGCCAGGATCCAGGTGCTTTTCCTGGTCTCCCATGGGGTGCAGGACCCAAGCACCTGGGCCATCCTCCACTGCACTCCCTGGCCACAGCAGAGGGCTGGCCTGGAAGAGGGGCAACCGGGACAGAATCCGGCGCCCCGACCGGGACTAGAACCCGGTGTGCCGGCGCCGCTAGGCGGAGGATTAGCCTAGTGAGCCGCGGCGCCGGCTGATCTGAAATTAAAAACACGTTGATGTCTACGTTAGCCCTCCCAAAATGAGATACTTAGGTACAAATAGAGCAAGACCTACACGAACAAAACTATGAAACTCTGATGAACAACCGAAGAATTAAATAGAGAGCTAGCCCGTGTTCGTGTACAGGAAGACTCAATATTGTCAAGGTGTCAGTTCCTCCCAGTCAGATACATAGAGTCAACGTAATCCCAATCAAAATCCTAGCAGGTTATCTCGTGGATCCTAACATGCTTATAACGAGGCAAGAGAGCTGTGGTAACCAGCACAGTATCAGTGCGGAGGAATAAACTCGGAAGAGACATCCTGCTAATCAAGGCAGTGGTAATGATGGAAGAAAAGATAGACCAGTGAGGAGAATCAGAGCGCAGGGGCGACCCACACGGCTGTTATCAGCTGGCCTGGCGGGGTGCACCGCCGACACAGGGGGCTCAGCTGGGCTCTGACGGGGTGCACTGCCGACACAGGGGGCTCAGCTGGCCTGACGGGGTGCACCGCCGACACGGGGGGCTCAGCTGGGCTCTGACGGGGTGCACCGCCGACACAGAGGGGGCTCAGCTGGCCTGATGGGGTGCACCGCCGACACGGGGGGCTCAGCTGGGCTCTGACGGGGTGCACCGCCGACACGGGGGGCTCAGCTGGGCTCTGACGGGGTGCACCGCCTACACGGGGGGGCTCAGCTGGGCTCTGACGGGGTGCACCGCCGACACGGGGGGCTCAGCTGGGCTCTGACGGGGTGCACCGCCGACACGGGGGGCTCAGCTGGGCTCTGACGGGGTGCACCGCTGACACGGGGGGCTCAGCTGGGCTCTGACGGGGTGCACCGCCGACACGGGGGGCTCAGCTGGGCTCTGACGGGGTGCACCGCCGACACGGGGGGCTCAGCTGGGCTCTGACGGGGTGCACCGCTGACACGGGGGGCTCAGCTGGGCTCTGACGGGGTGCACCGCTGACACAGAGGGGGCTCAGCTGGCCTGACGGGGTGCACCGCCGACACAGGGGGCTCAGCTGGCCTGACGGGGTGCACCGCCGACACAGGGGGCTCAGCTGGCCTGACGGGGTGCACCGCCGACACAGGGGGCTCAGCTGGCCTGACGGGGTGCACCGCCGACACAGGGGGCTCAGCTGGGCTCTGACGGGGTGCACCGCCGACACGGGGGGCTCAGGTGGCCTGATGGGGTGCACCGCCGACACGGGGGGCTCAGCTGGGCTCTGACGGGGTGCACCGCTGACACGGGGGGGCTCAGCTGGGCTCTGACGGGGTGCACCGCCGACACAGGGGGCTCAGCTGGCCTGACGGGGTGCACCGCCGACACAGGGGGCTCAGCTGGGCTCTGACGGGGTGCACTGCTGACACAGGGGAGCACAGATACATTCTCAACACATGGCGCTGGCACAGGTGGAAATTCCTAGGCAGAGAAGTGAAGGTGGACACAGACCTCACATCCTCCAACATTCACCAAGAATGGGTCACAGGCCGAGACGTAAAATGCAGTTCCTAAGAAACAGCGCAGAAGAAAACCTACATGCTTTGAATACGCAATGTCTTTTTTTAAACTTTTATTTAATAAATATACATTTTGAAAATACAACTTTTGGATTATAATGGTCTTTCCCCCCATAACCACCCTCCCACCCACAAACCATCCTACTCCTCTCCCATCCCATTCTTCATTAGGACTGATTTTTAATTATCTTTATACACAGAAGATCACCTTAGTGTATACTATGTAAAGATTTCAACAGCTTGCATAGGGCAGTGCCTTTTTAGACACAACACCAAAAGCGAAATCTGTGAAAAACAATGAACGAGATGGACTTTAAAATTGAAATGTCTGCTCTGAAAGACAATGCGAAGACAATGAAGCCCAGAGACTGCGGAAATGCTTTTTTTAAAGATTTATTTATTTATTTGAAAGGCAGAGTTACAGAGAGGCAGAGACACACACACACAGAGAGAGAGATCTTCCATTCACTGGTTCACTCCCCAGATGGCTGCAATGGGTGGAGCTGCGCTGATCCAAAGCCAGAAGCCAGGAGCTTCTTCCAGGTCTCCCACGCGGGTGCAGGGGCCCAAGGAGTTGGGCCATCTTCTACTGCTTTCCCAGGCCACAGCAGAGAGCTGGATCGGAAGTGGAGCAGCCAGGACTCGAACCAGCGCCCATATGGGATGCTGGCATTTCAGGCGGCAGCTTTACCCGCTACACCACAGTGCCGACCCTGGGGAAAATATTTGTAAAAGACACATCTGCTAAGGGATTGTCATCAAAAATATACAGAGAACTCTTAAGACTCAACAATAAGACAAAATACACAATTAAAAAATGGGCAAAAGGTATGAGTGGGCATCCACCACAGTTGGTATCGGATGGCGGGTGAGTGAACAGGAAGAAGCCCCACATCCAGTGCCGCCCTGGACAGCAGACCACAGCGGACACAAGTGTGCACCTCTCACAACAGCCACAGCCCGGACACCCATGGGACACTAGCGCTGGTGAGCACGCGGATGGAGTAACAGGATCCCCATCCACTCTGCAAGACACTCCAGCACCTTGTGCATACCCTAACCACGGGACCCGCCAAGAACGCTCTTGGTATTCACCAGAAGTTGAAAACTCACTGCCCCACAAGACCCTGCACGGTGTGGATGGCGGCTTTGCTCACAGTCGCCAAAACGGGGCGGCCCTCGGCAGTGAAAGGATAAATAAACTGCACTGTAGCCACACAGTGCAATCCTGTTCATGCTAAGGAGACAGGCGCTATCGAGCCAGGCAAAGCTGCGGAAGAACCTTAAATGTCTAACACGAGTGAAAGAAGCCAATCCAAAAAGCCTACACCCCGTGTGGCTCCGACTTCACCGCGTTCCGGAGGAGGTAAAGCTACGGGGACAGAAAGGGGTCAGTGGCTGCCGAGGGTTAAGGGTTAGGATTTTCAAGCGTGTGATCTGCTCTGTGTGGTACTAACACGATGGCTCTGTGTCGTTATGCTTTTGTCCAAACCCTTAGGCTGTGCAACCCCACCCTGCCCCAGTCACTGTGGCTCTCGGGCCACGAGGACGATGTGTCGGCTGGAGCCACTGACTGTGCACCTGCACCTCTCTGGGGCTGTGCTGGAAGTGGGGTCACTGTGCAGGGAGGGGCAGAGGGTGGGGGAAATCCTGTCCCGTCTGCTCAGCTTGGCTGCGAACCTGGAACTGCTCTATAAGGGAAAGTTCATTAATTTGTACAAAGTGAAAGAGCCAGTGAAGACAGGTCGGATGATTACAGTTACACTGGGCATGCATGTGAAGAAGCCACGTGAACGGAAGTGTGTGGAGAAGTTGAAGATGCCCCCCAGGACAGCGAGGGCAGCCCCTCTGGGATAGGGCGGAGGCGGCCAGCTCTGGCTGCAGTCCAGGCACTTTGTCTCTAATGCTTTTTTTTTTTTTTTAAGACAAAATGAATTTGTAACTTCCGTGTTTTACCGGGATTCAGAGACACAAGAACCAAGAGAAAACACAGAAGACCCTGTGATTTCCTGTAGCTCTTTTTTTTTTTTTTTGACAGGCAGAGTGGACAGTGAGAGAGAGAGACAGAGAGAAAGGTCTTCCTTTTTCCGTTGGTTCATCCCCCAATGGCCGCGGCGGCCGGTGCACCACGCCGATCCTAAGCCAGGAGCCAGGTGCTTCTCATGGTTTCCCATGTGGGTGCAGGGCCCAAGCACTTGGGCCATCCTCCACTGCCTTCCCAGGCCACAGCAGAGAGCTGGCCTGGAAGAGGGGCAACCGGGACAGAATCCAGCGCCCGGACCGGGACTAGAACCCGGTGTGCCGGCGCCGCAGGCAGAGGATTAGCCTAGTGAGCCGTGGCGCCGGCCCATTGTAGCTCTTACTAGCTTGTGATACAGCAGACACACTAAGTAATTCCAGCAGAAAAGGAGACATGGAGGCGGGAGCGCCTGTGTCTTTACAGCAGGTGCAGGGCTTGGCAGAAGTGACTTGGCCCACGGTGGGGCTCAGGGAATCCCTGTGGTGCGGGCACTTTCGGTATTCCCAGGGGCGGTCCGGCTGCCAGGGGCACGCAGCCCAGGGTAAAGGAGGGGCACAGCCTGCGGCCTTGAGCGCGCTCCTGGGTGATGGGATTCCGTTGTCCTTCTAAAGGTCAGGAAGCTGGCGTGTGGGAGGAGGACCACGGAGACTCTCGTCCCCTCTTCACCGAGCGGAACTTCCACGTTGGCTCTGAGCAGTGTGGCCGGGGCTGCATTTCAGGCTTGGGCTTGGTCCGTGCGCGTGGGTTGGAGTGGCCAAGGTGCAACCAGTGCTGATCTGGCCCTGAGTGCCAGGGGCCCACCGCGGCAGCGACCACCACATTGGCTCTCCCCATGTCACATCGACAGAGGCGCACCGTAGTCATGCTTTTTTTAAGAGTTTTATTGGGACTGGTGCTGTGGCGCAGTGGGTTAGAGCCCCAACCTGCAGTGCTGGCATCCCATAGGGGCCTGGTCCTAGTCCTGACTTCTCCACTTCCGATCCAGCTCCCTG
Source organism: Oryctolagus cuniculus (assembly GCF_964237555.1). Lineage (NCBI taxonomy): Eukaryota > Metazoa > Chordata > Mammalia > Lagomorpha > Leporidae > Oryctolagus > Oryctolagus cuniculus. The sequence goes on along the minus strand of NC_091441.1, from coordinate 2,519,280 downwards.
CTGTGGCCTGGGAAAGCAGCAGAAGAAGGCCCAGGTGCTTGGGCCCCCACCCCCCACATGGGAGACCTGGAGGAAGCTCCTGGCTCCTGGCTTCAGAACAGCGAGCCCCAGCCATTGAGGCCATTTGGGGAGTGAACCAGTGGGTGGAAGATCTCTCTCTGTCTCTCTCCCTCTCTCTCTCTCTGTAACTCTTTCAAATAAATAAATATTTGAGAGAGAGCGTGCAACAGACAGAGACAGAGATCTCACACCCACTGGGTCACTTTCCAAATGCCCACGGCAGCTGGGGCCGGGCCAGGGTGAGGCTGGGCGGCAGGGACCCACGTCCTTCAGCCATCTCCTCTCTGCCCACGGTGCACGTTAGCAGGACGCGGGATCAGAAGCAGGGCTGGGGCTGCAAACCGAGCACTCCGACGTGGGACGCAGGCACCCCCGGACCACCTAAGAACTGAGCCCGACGCCCACTATCTCCTTGTTGAATGGCCGTAAACGGCCAGGAAAAGTGACATGCAGCCCTCTACTGTCCTCCCTCACTGCGCTCCCAGCCTGCAGGAGTAAACGGGCTGCAGGCCGGACGCCATAAGGTTGAAGGATCTGGAGGCAAACATGAGGCCGGCACTCGACTCCCCTTGCAACTGCTTGCCCACCACACGCACCCCTTCCCAGCAGGCTCTGCGCAGCATGTGGAGTCTGTCATGAAAAACCGTGCATGATGAAGCGCGGGCAGGCCCATGGACAGGAGGCCGTTACCTGGAACCGAATCACGCCCACAAGGAAGTGACTTCCGGGACCAGGAAAGTCTGTTTCTCTCTTTTTTAAAACCTTACCTTTTATATTATTTTATGACTACTTTATTATTTTACTGGAAAGTGACACAGTGACACGCAGAGAGAGAGAGAGAGAGAGAGAGAGAGAACTTCTGTCTAACAGGTACACATCCCAGATACTCACAACACCCAGGGCTGGGCTAAGCTGAAGCCAGGAGCCGGGAACTCCGTTCAGGTCTCCCACGTGGGTGGCAGGGACCCAGCACTTGAACCATCACAGCTGCGTCCCACAGGGCACTAGCAGGGAGCTGGGACTCAAACCAGCACTCACTCCGGCACGGGATGCTGGCGTGGCGGGTGGCAGCCCGACATGCCGCACGCAACACCAGCCCCAGGAAAGTTCTCCTCTACCATCAATTTTCTCATTTTCGAAGAACAGAATTGGGGCAGAAATACTGCGGTGTGATGTTATAGACGTTGCATTTAGAACCATGGCAGATCCTAAGTGTTTGCAAAACACGCGAATGAATTTGGGTTAAGTCTTGCCTCGAGCGAATTTCTTAATTTCTCAAGAATCCTGGCCTCTCCTCTACCTGGTGGAGACGAGCGTGCCGACATCACAGGTGCTGGGGAGAGGGTGAACCAGAGCACGGGACACGATCTGCCATGTGGGTGGCCGAGGGCCTGCGAGCAGCGACAAAGTGGCCGGAGCCCCCGGGGCACCGCCGCTCCTGCCATCTGCTCATGGCCACACTCCAGCTGTCAGGGCTTCTCATGGGATGGTGCTGGGACCCATGGGACGTCCTGGGAGCCCCTTCCGAGAAGTCTGCAGTCACCCTGGGGTGCCCGATGCCTGTCCGCCCTCGAGGGTGACAGTTGTAACTGGTCGCGTTGCAGGGGAGTGGTTGCAGGAAAGAGTCTCGTGGCTTCTGCAGCTTAGTCTAGAAATAAAAAATGGAGAAGCAATTTGCAAAGAAGCAGAAATTTATGGACAGAAAAACGTCTGGTCCGAGAGGAGACGGGGTGGAGTGCCCAAGCGGGACACTGGCCGTCAGGAAGTGCCTGGGCTTTTTAAGGCATCTGTCGGGGTGCCCGCTGGATGGGGGGATCACATACTGGACGTTGACTGGCTTGGGGCTCATGGAGATAGCAGGGGTCTCTTGGAGGCAGCCCCTCTCCTCGGGAGCTCAGCCCCCTCCTCTGCCAGCTCTGGGTGGAAGATTGCGCCCACCCTGAAGGTGCGATTTAAAACTGCAAGGTCACACATGCCGCACAAGGAGCTGTTGTGGGGGAGACGCCAGCCATCTGGAGACAGGCTTTCCAGCCCTGTGCAGGACATGCTACCTGCGTCTGAGGGGCCCGCAGACCCCAGCCCTGCTGGATGGCCTCAACAATGCCCCCCTCAGATTTATTTATTTATTTGAAAGGCAGAGTTACAGAGAGAGGCAGTGACCATGAGAGAGATCTTCCAGATGGCCACAACGGATCCGACTCCCTCCTCTGGTTTGAACGCCTCTGTTCTGAACTCGTGTTGAAATTTGACTGGCATCGAGGCAGTGCAGGGAGGAGGCGGGCCTTCAGGAGGGAGGAGAGCCGGCCGCTTGGAGGGAGGGGCAGGGGGGCGGACAGTGAGGGTGCCCCTTGTGTCTCCTCCCTTCTGCTCTTCGCATGTATGCTGCGTGCAACTCTTGCCAGATGCGGCCACCTCATCTTGACTCCAGGGAGCTAAATCAACGCTTCCCTCTCTGTGTGACCCAGTCTCCGGTGTTCCAGGCTGGCAGCAAACTCAAGTGCAGACGTCTGTTCCCCTGCGTAGCCTCTGCCGCAGGGCTGGCTCCTCGGAGCACTGCGGATCAGGGGGCACCCCCACACCCGCTGGGCACCCCCTCTGCTGCCACCTGGAGCAGCCCTGGCCGGGCCGCAGGGAAGACAGCAGCAAACGCAGTGGCCGGGTTTCTGAAGCCACTGAGGGAACTTCCGAGAGTGGACAGAGACCCTCTGATCCCAAATCCGAGTGACCCTGCCCGGCGGGCGACGCTCACCGATGCATCAGTGTGGACGGAGGAGGAGGAGGGGAGCAGGGTGTGTGCGTGGGAGCGGCTTGGGGGAGATCCAACTCAGGGGAAGGGCACAGCCCTGAGATGCCCAGAGGTGTCCTCACCGACACCAGCTCTGAGAGCAGTTTTACAGCAGTGGGGGACAAATATGCCGGTAGCCCATGGCTTTGCCTATCCAGGCTCCGTCTCTGAAGGCTGTCGGATCTCACCGGAAGGCTGTCTGCCAGTCTGTCCTTGAAGGCGTCTCGCTCAGGATCACGGATGACTGCCAGGGCCTCCTGTTCCCACTCCCGTGCTGCGTTTCCCCAGAATCGAGACTTAGCCTTCCAGTGCCCCTCCCACCCCGGGGCACCTGCCTGTCCTCACTCAATCCTCCCGGCATCTGCACGCTGTTCAGTGAGACGGGGACCTTTCTTGACTTCTCCACGGGAACGCACTTCGTGAACAGCCTCTCTGCTCAGGTGTGCACTCCCGGGCTGCTCAGGCAGGCCATGGCCACCAGCACTCCTCACCCCGGGGAGAACAGACTGGGGCATTTCTGGGCAGCCGGGCAAGGGGGTGGCCCTGGAGGGTCTGGGGGCTCATTCCAGGGCTGTCAGCACCGCCAGCACTCAGCCCTCCCCACAGCTTCCTGAACACACGGCAAAGCCCCCCACCTACAAAACGGGGCGCACTTTCTCATCTTTTCATCCGTCAGCCTGACTTCAAAGACAGCCACGCAGTCCTAGTTTGCCCTTGTTAGTGCACCCATAAAACATCGCACAAACAGCTCTGGGTGAGGAATCAGGAGACCTGGGACCCCGCCCGAGGCTGGGCAGACTTCTGGGATGTCACCTGCTCTCATCACCGGGGGTGGAAGTGCCCGCTGCTCTTCTGCTCCAGGCGCTGTGAGAGCAAAGGCCAGCGTGGGAGAAGGGAGCCCCGCGTGAGCCTGACACTGTCTGGCTGCTCGTGGCGGGCGACGCTGGACCCTCTGAAAAGCCTCCGTGTGCATTTGGTGTTGATGGGGTGGACCATGGTGTCCATCACATGTGACCGCAGGCAGCCCTTTCGTCTGCCCACTGCTGCCCCGGGAGGCACGGTGCCGCCGCCAGGCACCCAGGAGCGGCTGTTCGGGGGAGGGCAGTTACACCTGCTCTGGCTTCACGCATGGCCCTGGACGCCCCGGATGGCCGTCCTCTGAGATAGAGGCCTGAAAAGGCGGATCCGCATTCTCTCTGCTTCTGCCTGGGCTCTGAGGCCAGACCCCCGTTCTGGCCACTCGCTGGCAAACAGGGAACTGTGGCTCCTCTAAAATGCCTTCATGCACAACTTTTCTCAGGGAAATTGCAAGTTTTCTTCTCACTTTTTTTTTAAAGATTTATTTATTTATTTATTTGAAAGGCAGAGTTACAGAGAAGCAGAGGCAGAGAGGGAGAGAGGTCTTCCATCCATTGGTTCACTCCCCAGATGGCCTTGGAGCTGAGCTGATCTGAAGGCAGGAGCCAGGTGCTTCTCCTGGTCTCCCATGCGGGTGCAGGGGGAAGCACTTGGGCCATCCTCCACTGCCTTCCCAGACCACAGCAGAGAGCTGGATCAGAAGTGGAGAAGCTGGGACTCGAACTTGCACCCATATATGATGCCGGCACTGCAGGCAGCAGCTTTATCCGCTAAGCTATAGCGTTGGACCCTCTTTTCAATTTTAGCAAACAAAAGTGATGTTTTGTTTCTTTATAACCACACAGCTCTGGCTTTCCAAGGAAGACGCTGTGTTCATGCAAGGTAACTGTTAATATTTAAACACAGTCACGCAACACCGTATTATAAGTGTATGGGTGAACTCCAGCGTTTTTTACACCTGAATAAGCTTAGTTTTAATTCCATTCGTATACAGAATTTTTGAAGCCTCTCATACTGTCTACATCCATTTACAGGTTTAAATGAAATTCTTCATTATTGTTTTTTTTTATCTCTAGTTCCTCGAAACAATTTATATCTCAAAGTTTATTTATTTAACTTACTTGAAAAGCCAAACGACAGAGACCGATCTTCCATCTGCTGGTTCACTGCCCGGGTGCCCGCGACAGCCAGGGCTGGGCCAGGCCAGGCCAGGAGCCTGGAGCTGCATCCTGGTCTCCCACGTGGGGTCTTGCGCCCTCCCCTGCTGTCTCCCAGGAGCATTCGCAGGAAGTGGAGAGGAAGTAGAGGCAGGACTCCACCCTGGCTTGGGATGCTGGCCTCCCAGATGGCAGTGGCTAAACCTGCTGCAGCACAATGCCTGCCCCTACAGATGGTTTTCTTTAAGAATATGTCTCTAGTTTTTAGCTGCCACACAGGAGTTGTGATATAACGGGGTGCAGCGTGATATCTCAATACATGCAAACAATGTGCAGTGAGCAATGCTTGTGGTTCCATCAACTCCTTGCTGTTGGGAACATTCAAAGACCTCCCTACAGGTATTTTGAAGTGTTCTCTAACTGTCATCAGCCAGTTACCTTATGGTGCTGAAGACCCCAGAAGCTACTCCTGTTCGCTGACGGTACCCCTGCACCTGTTCACCATCCTAACTCTGTGTCCCCCTTCCCCAGGCACGCGCCATGGCTCCTCGGCGTCCACACGGAAGGGAGGACGTGTGCTCTTTGTCTTTCCGTGCCTGACTCGTCTGATGTCCTCCGGTTTCATTCACGTTGCTACGAAGGGGAGAATCTTGTTATTTTGTGCCCGAGTAAGTATTCCCTCATCTACAGCACAGTCCCCTTGTCCGCCCAGTTTTTGAGGAGTGCCCGGGCTAGCTCTTGGTCTCCGGTGTGTGGTGACTGCGGGGGCACAGGCGGGGCTTGGAGAGGCTGAGTGCCCGCAGTGGACAGCTGAGTGGATGGCGGTCCCATTCCCAGCTTCGAGGACTCTCCTACTGCTTCTGCAGCGGCTGCCCTGGTGCAGCCCCGGGAGAGCCCCGGGAGGCCCCTCTTCTCCACACTCGCCCATCCTTGCCCTTTGCGTCTTTTTGGCAATGGCCGCTGCCTGGACGGTTGCTGTCTCACTGTGATTTGCGTTCCCTCGTCCTGGGGGTCAGTGGTGCTAAGGGCCTCCTCACACTTGCTGGCCGCTGGGTGTCTTTGGAGATGTGTCCATCCAGGCTATGTGCCCATTTTACAGACTATTTTTCTGAAAATTGTACGTGGATATCAATCTTGCAAATATGGGGCTGTGTGAGTATCTGGCCCTCAAGATGTATTTTATATATTTTATCCTGACAACTCATGCTGCTCTGGAAGAAACAGACTTACTTATTTTTTAACATAAACGCCATCATTTAAGAGCCTTTGAACACAGTTGTGTTGGTCAGGGTCGGGTTGGCCAGCGAAACAGAAGCACCAGGAGATGTGCACATGTTGGACCTCTCCCTCCCTCTCCCTCCCTCCCTCCCTCTCCCTCCCTCTCCCTCCCTCCCTCCCTCTCCCTCCCCCTCCCTCTCTCCCTCCCTCTCCCTCCCCCTCCCTCCCTCCCTCCCTCTCCCTCCCCCTCCCTCTCTCCCTCCCTCTCCCTCCCCCTCCCTCTCTCCCTCCCTCTCCCTCCCCCTCCCTCTCTCCTTCCCTCTCCCTCCCCCTCCCTCTCTCCCTCCCTCTCCCTCTCTCCCTCCCTCTCCCTCCCCCTCCCTCCCTCTCTCTCTCCTTCTCCCTCTCTCTCTTCCTCGCTCTTTCCCTCCCTCTCTCTCTTCCTCGCTCTCTCCTTCCCTCTCCCTCCCCCCTTCTCTCTCTCCCTCCCTCTCCCTCTCCCTCTCTCCCTCCTTCTCCCTCTCTCCCTCCCTCTCTCTCCTTCCCTCTCCCTCCCCCTCTTCCTCCCCCCTCCCTCTCTCCCTCTCCCTCTCTCCCTCCTTCTCCCTCCCTCCTCCCTCCCCCCCCTCCCTCCCTCTCCCTCCCCCTTCTCCCTCTCTCTCTTCCTCGCTCTCTCCCTCCCTCTCTCCCTCCCTCTCTCCCTCCCTCCCCCCTCCCTCTCTCCCTCCCTCTCCCTCCCCCCCTTTCTCTCTCTCCCTCCCTCCCTCTCCCTCTCCCTCACCCTCCCTCCCTCTCCCTCCACCCCTCTCTTTGTGTGTGTTTATAGATGTAGACGTCTATAGAGAGAGAATGGGCTCACGCATTTGGGGAGCTGCAGGTCTGAAATCTGCAGGGTGGCCGCAGCTGGAAAGAGCTGACGTAGCCATGTTGCGTCTGAGCCACCTGCCACGCGGGACAGCGGGCAGAAATGCCGGCCGGGCTTCCCCCTGGCATCCTTGAGAAGCCCTTCTCCGCATGTCCTCACTCTCCGTGCTGCCAGCCATCTGCTTTTCTCAAAGTTCACCGACTTAAATATGAACTGCATCTTTCAAAAAAAAAAAAAAAAACCACCTCCCCAGTCGCGTTGCAGCTGGTGTCTAACCAGCTCAGCACAATACCCTCCAAGTGCACAGCTCTGAAAGCCTGTGGAGAACCTGGTCACACGGCCGGGTTCCTTGAGTCTGACGCCTGGTGGGGTCACCAGAATCAGGGCCGACATTCGCTCCCCCCAGAGGAAGGAGCGCATTGTGGTCCCCCGGCCGTCGGCACGGGAAGCCGGCCCATGATGACCCCAGCTGGGGCGACACAGAAGCGGGGTGCCCAGGTCAGAGGCCAGACAGATGCTTGTGTTCGTTTCAACTTTGTGTGCACTACAAGTGCTTTGGGCATGTAGGAACTTAAGGAATGATGAATAGTACCGTTGCTAACACATCTCCCTGTCCAAGAAAAGACTCAAAAAAAAGAAATCAGGACCAGTCCATTGTCCCCAAAAGGTCAGGCTGCTGTAAGGGAGTTATTAAATCAGAACAAAAACAAATCCCCAGAGAGCCAACCGCAGAACTTTCCAGACCTGCCCCAAGCGGCTCACCTGTACCAGCGTGCCCAAGTAGTCAACTGGGCAGCTCTAAAGCCACCCGAACTTTCCACCCAGGTCTGCGAGACTTGAAAGTTGCAGGAGTGTCCTGGCCGTGCGAGGGGGTTTCTGTCTAGCTGGTGCCTGCGGCGCTAATGGCAGCTGTGTGGATAAATCCCTCTGCCATTAAGCTCGGGTTGCACAGATAGGGATCAAAATATAACCCGAGATGGGTGCACTCCGGATCCCTGAAAGGGGCCCTACTCCTCCCTCGGCGGCTTTTACACAAATCCCTGCCCATCTAGATAAGCAGCGGTGCGATTAGAAAGGGCAGGGATGGCTCCGCGGACAGAGAAGGCTAGGGCTTGAACAGAGTGGTCTGGAGGCAGCGGAGCAGCCACAGGACGGGCGACGGCCTCCAGGGCCCCCGCTGCCGCCCTGGCCCCGAACCAGGCGCTGGGGAGAAGGAGAGTGAGGCCGCCGGGAACGCGGCCCGGGCTTCCTCATGCAGCATCCGCATCTTCAGTAGCCATAATGAGGCCAGCCCTCCCCCACCCCCCCCCACCCCGTGCCGGATCTGACGCCAGCTCCCCAGGACCCCGACCCGCAGACAAGGAAGCGTGAGTGTGTGTGGGCAGAGCAGGGAGAACCTGCAAGGGTTCCCATACTCTTCTTAAAAACGGACCCCATCCCCCAAGTTTTCTGCAGCTCCATTTGTTCCGTGAACTTCACCGACTCCAGTCTCCGGAGGCCAGCAGCCGAGGAGTGTTCTCTGCCCTAAAGTCACCCATTTTGTGCAGCGCCTGCCTCTCTGCACCACTGCCCTCCCTCGCGCCTGCGGGAAACAAAGACTCCTCTGTGGCTCGTCCTTGAAGTCCCCACGCCACCCTCTTCTCAAGTCCTGACGCTGAACTTGTGTCCAACCACTTAACAATGAACGTGTGCTCTTAACGCGTGGCCACCCTGTGCTCCGTGCAGAGAATGGGAAAGTGTGGGAAACTCCAGCCGCAGTTACCATCTCCCAGAAAGTAAACAAGGTCACAGTTCAGGGCGGGCGAGGGGAAGGAAGCCACACACACACACACACACACACTCACACACACAGGCAGAGGCAATTAGAGAACAAAGTGGGAGAACAGCGACCCGTGAGCCACATTGTAAATTGTGAGCACAAATTAAATGCGCTTTGAAGAGTTCAGAGAGAGCTGAGGGGTTCCCTCTGAGAGGGGCTCCTGGGAGTGTCGGAGATGGCTTTTTAAAGACAAATCGTGACTTGGCCAGCAGTGCTCATTTCAGCACACAGGAGTTCTTTGGGGGAGGAAAAACGAAGGTGAACGGTGACTCTCAGAGTCACCTCTGATTTCGGTCATGGCAAGTTCAAGTTCAATCTCTGGGGAACACGAGACTCCCTTTAGTGGGTGCGTTGGTTCGCGGGCCGCAGCAGGGCGACTGCGCCGGGGATCAGCGCCCACACGCGGCTCCCCCGGTGTCCCTGCCCGATTCTGCCTCTGTCGTTTGCTGTCCAGGCACATTGTGCCTTCCTCAAGCTACTAAAAGACATCCGTTGAGCCTCTTAGGAGGACTCAACGGCCAGGCTTAAAAATAGCCGCGGCGCTGGTCAGCTCGGATACGCGGACGCCGCCATCCCTTCACCACCGCGCAGGGGCCGGGCTCCTGGGGCGACGGTTGCAACTCTGTGGCTGCGGGGAAGGCAGAGCCGTAACCCCTCAACCAAGGGCGCTGTGCTCCTGAGCCGCGCGCTCGGAGCCTGAAGCCCTCCAGGTTCTCAGCTCTGCCGGGGTGGTGTGGAGGGCACAGGGGTGGCCATCTCTGTTGGCCCCCAGATCAGCACGGTCCCCATAGCACATCCTGGATTCTCCCCTCGTTCTTTCCACATTCGCCTCTACGTCGCATTTGCAGCAGGTTGGACCAGGGCCTGCCAGTGGAGACTTCCCGGAGACCCGTGGCCCCCCAGGAACACCACCTGAGGGTACCCAGCCGACGAAAGGGGCCAACACTGATGTCACCGGCGTCAGGAAGGAAGACAGGGAAGCGGCAAGCTGTGGCCTGCAGTCCCTGGTGGTGCCCTGCCCCCACGGTGCCTCGGGCTGCAGCTGGGCGTCCCCGCGGGGGCAGTGAGGGTCTTCCAGAGGCCGAGCAGCCCGGGGGTCTCCCCAGGTGGCAGAGGCTCTTCCCAGGGTCTGAGCACATCAGGGGCGCCCTTGGCATTGCCCGCCCAGGGTCCCTATGGGTGAGTGCGCTCCTTGGTGGGAGGCTGAAGACCTTCACTCTCAGCATCCGCCGTGGGCAGCTTGATGGCCGCAGGGTGGAGGCCCCCAGCCTGAGCTCCCCTGGCGCTGAGCAGCTGTGGCACGGCAGGCGCTCACTCACCCCCTGGCAGGGGCTTCTGGACACAAGAAACCTGAGTGGCGATGATGGAGAAATCACTGATTGGGCAGAGCCTGGGGTGGGGAGGGCTTTATGGAGAGTGGGGTGCAGAGGCCCCTCTGCACCAGGACCGGAACCACACCGGGCGCAGGCATCCTGTGCTGCCCCGTGTCACTCCCCTGGGCTGTGCTGAGGCCACCCCAGGTTGGAATGAGCTCCCAAACCGCCCCCATCCCTGCCTCGCTGCCTCGTCCCGAACTGGGCCAGCCTCCGGGACCTTCCGACCACCACAGGGCACTGCTGGCATTTCACTGCCATGAGGGTGTGTGTGTGTGTGTGTGTGTGTGTGTGACTTGCCCAGCAAAGACTGACCTCCCGTAGCCCCATTTCTGCATCGATCACAAGGGCGGCCGTTCACCCGCATCCCCTCTTGGAGCTCCTGAGTTCGAGCCCCAGCTTCGCTTCCAACCCAGCGTCCTGCTAATGCGCACCCTGGGAGGCAGCAGGTCATAGGTCAAGTAGTTGGGCCCCTGGTACCCCCCTGGGAAACCCAGATGGAGTTCTAGGCTCTGGCTTCCAACTGGCCCAAGCCTGGCTGTTGGGGGCGTTTGGGAAGTAAACCAACGGGTAGGAGCCATCCTCTGCCTCTCCAATGTTTAAGTCAATGGAACAACGTAACAATCCCAGACTCAGGGCGGAGCTGAGCCCTGGGCATGGCCTGCAGGGAGGAGGAGCCTCAAGCTCTCCCAGGCTGATGCAAATGCAGGCGCACAGCCCACGCCTTGCACACCCTCAGCCCCTTCCTTTGTCCCCGCAGACCACAACGGGGCCCCGGCTACCCTCGAGGACCCCACGCCCCTTCCGGCCCCCAAGTTCCACGGGGGTCCTTTGCAGGATGGACAGGGGTCTTGCACGCATCCCTGGTTTCTGTCTGAGGCTCCTCCTGTGTGCCGCTGGGTGAAGCCAGAGACGCAGCTGTAGGTCTCGCCAGGGACGCTCTTGGCACTGACTTCGTCCAGCAGCACCTGGCTCTGCTGAGCGCCCTGCATTGCTCTGGTGATAAAGTGGAAATGGCTGCTTATTTTCCTCGAAGTGCGTGAAGCCGCCAGGAGCCTGCACAGGTGGTGAGGACGACAGCTGCTGTCAGGGCGCCATGCAGGGGGCCTTCTCCCTGTGCATTTCTCAGCCGGCGAAGACAGCCCCAGGCTTCTCACAGAGCAGCCCTGGCAGCGCAGGAATGGGTGCCCCTGGCCCTGGCATTAAAATTCCACCAGGACAAGGGCCCAGCACCCCCACGAGGCGCCCCGAGATTGCAGGCCTGCCTTCCTGCCATCAAAGGGAGATGCCGCTTCCTGTCTGCCACGAATGCCGAGCTCCAGGCCTGGGACGCGCCCGGGACACCGGAGCAAGAAGCCGCCCCCGCCTCCGGGTCTGGCCTGCCCGCGTTGGTTACCCGGTCACAGGCTCAGGGGCTCCGGGGCCCCTGAGTTAATGCCGGAAGCATGCAATCAAACCATTCCCGCTCACATTCAGAACTTGCTCTCTGTCCCAGGGACGGACACATTTTTCCCATTGAGATGGCGGAATAAACACGCCCCCTATTTGGGGACGGAATGCGGGAGGGAGACTGGGAGAGCCCCACCGGCTCGCTGTCACCGAGAGCTGTCTTTTAAGGAACTCACTTTCAATCCTCACGCTGCTTGGGCCACAGGACTCGTCCGCAAGACAGAGAGGTCGCCTCTGTGAGACAGGGGCGTCGGCTTCACAGGTGGAATCTCACCAGCTCATATTCCTCACCTTGGGCTCATTTCTAGACATTTTCCCCTTTTAGCGAAGGAATAGCGAGACGCAGTTATTGAAGCCAGTGTTTTTATGCCTGCTTCTGACCAAAGAAGAATTAGCGTTGCTGCATGTCCCTGTGCTTTTGGTAAGACTTGCAGAGACTTAACAAGCCCTTCTGTGTGTTTACAGATTCCTGGGGAGCTGTCTTCGTGGCTCATCAGTGTGGAAGCTGAGGCACTGAGAGGCTATGTATGGGATTCGCTTACAGTCATAGCTTTAGCAGGACGTGGGGTTGGGATGAGGGCCAGGCAGCCGACCCCCAAACCCCTGCCATCAGCCCCCACACCACATTGCAGAAAGATGCCATTCTTTGTCGCGTGTATGCCACACAGAGGCGGAAAAATGATGACACACATTCCCTTCTCCCCCTGCAAGTCCCTGGGCCCTGGTCCTTTCTATGGTTGTTGTTTCGGGGGCAGCACGCTCAGCCTCTCTATGCGTGTGATTGCCTTGCTATTCCCGGGCTGTGGGTGTGGAGCTTGCTCTCGTCGTTCATTAATAAAAACAGCACTCCATGACGGTCTTTAAGCTGTGTGTGTCCCCGTTAGCTGTGCAGGATGAATGTTACAATTGCTGGTAGCCACAAGCAGAAGGTAAAAGTCTCAGAGACCTGCACAGCCGCTGACCAGAGAGTCCCATAAAAATGAAGAAGAGATCATTCTTCGGTTGTTTTCTTTCTCTCGGAGTTTAACAGCTCCTTTTGCAGGACGTGTTGATCCTGTACTAACACTGGATAAAGACATTCCGTGAGAGATGACAGCCGGCAACGAGAAGACAGAGAGAACACTTGGGGCCCAGCTTTGCTTATGAAAATGATGCAGTTTTTCATGAAACATACTGGCCACATGAGCTCTTTGGTGTATTAAGACAGCATACCACCAGCAAGTAGGCTTTTCAAAAAGCTTTATTAGTTTTTTATTTGAAAGGCAAAGTTCCAGAGAGAGGTGGGGAGAGCCACACATAGACAGAGATCTTCCACCTGCTGGCTCACTCCCCAGATGGCCACAGTGGCTGGGGCTGGGCCAGGCCAAAGCCAGGAGCCTGGAGCGCCATGCAGGTCTCCCCTGTGGGACGCAGGGGCCCAAGCACCTGCGCCATTTTCTGCTGCTTTCCCAAGTGCATTAGCAGGGACCTGGATCAGAAGTGGAGCAGCCGGGACAGGAACCGGGGTCCACAGGGGATGCTGACCTCCCAGGCCATGGCCGACCTGCTGCTTCGTGACACTGGGCCCAGGAAGCAGGCTTTAGAGTGGTAACTCCCTGCACGGACAGATGAAACAGGGTGAACGTTAGGGCAATTAGAGCACATTGAAGTCACAATTAAAACCCAGTATCCTCTCCTGATGAAGACCCTTGTAGTTGAAATTCAAAGGAGTTTTGTAGAAAGTCGCGTGTATGCCACACGGAGGCTGTAAAATGATGACACACATTCCCTCCTCCCCCTGCAAGTCCCTGGGCCCTGGTCCTTTCTATGGTTGCTATTTAATCGAAGACCTAAGAGAGAAGTGGGGGCCAGTGTTGTGGCGCATCAGGTTGTGCTGCTGCCTGTGACGTGTGCGTCCCACGTCGGAGCGCTGGGTCAGGTCCCAGCTCCTCCCATAGCGATCCAGCTCCTGGCTAATGCGCCTGGGAAAGCAGACGACCATGACCCACGAGCCTGGGTTCCTGCCACCCTTGTGGGAGGCCCAGATGGAGGTCTGGGCTCCTGGCTTCAGCCTGGCCCAGACCTGGCCTTGGTGGCCATCTGGGGAGTGAAGCAGCAGATGGAAGACTCTCTTTCTCTCTCTGTCTCTCTATATCTTTATCTATCTCTCTCCCTCTCTGTGTGTTTCAAATAAATAAATAAACCCTTTGAGAGAGAGAGAGAGAGAGAGAGAGAGAGAAAACATGGCCTATTGAGATGATCTCAATTTTGAGGTTCAATTTTCACTACAAGAAAAAAATGATGTGAAAATCCTGGAAATTAAAGGCTAATGTTATCTTCGTGAATAGATGCTATGATTACAAATTTATAAAAGCCCAGAAACTTAACCAAAAATTATTAAATATTCAAAAAATTGCTAAATTAAGTCCATTAGAAGTATTATCTTTTTGCATACATACGGAGAAATAATTTCTGTTGTATTTTTGAAAGAGTTACAGAGAGAGAGAGAGAGAAGTGAGGAGAGAGGGAGAGAGATCTTCCATCCACTGGTTCACTCCCCAAATGATTGCAATGGCTAGGGCTGGGCCAGACTGAAGCCAGGAGCCAGGTGCTTCTTCCGGGTCTCCCACACGGGTGGCAGGGGCCCAAGCACTTGGGTCATGTTCCGCTACTTTCTCGGGTGCATTAGCAGGAAGCTGGATTGGAAGTGGAGCAGCCGGGACTTGAACCATTGCCCATATGGGATGCCACAGGTGCTGACCTGCTACCGCACAGCACTGGGCCTTGCATTTTCTTTTTGTGATTATTCTGAATAGCAGTGTGGCTGTATCACACCTAACCTTTGAGGTAATAAGAAACGCACATGCATTAATCTAAGTGACTGTATTGAAAAAATAAAAAGGAAAACCTCAAAAAATGCAAGCGTTGTACCTCGTGTTTGCATCGCGGTGTAAATTCACTGCTGTAGAGAAATACATTCTCCCCACACTGAAATGCAAGTTCACCCTAAATCTCGCTAAAATGTGCCACTCATTTGACGTGCAGGTGTCCTGGGCAGCCAAGGGAAGAAGACAAACAAGGCCCTGCTTGGTCACTGTGCTGTGATTCTAAGAGGCAAGGAGACAGTGGCTTGTGAAACAAAACAAAGAGCACAGAAGGAGGTCCGTGCCCAGTTGGGATTTTCTCAGCACAAATGTAAGGCAGAGACTACCTTTCCGATCCTGGCGGTGCGCCCGACTCCGAAAAGATAATAAAGAGACGTTGATAATCTTCAGTGTGAAAGAACAAGGTTGGCTGCCCACCTTCTAAATTACCGAAGGATTCACGTGTGTAAAATGCAAACCAGAGAGGAGGCTGTAACTTAGAGACAAGGGATTTCATTGTCTTCATTTCAGCCTGAGATGAAAACCAAATAAAAGGGAAATAGAATACATTTGGCCACGGATTCGTAAATGACAAATGGAGAAACGGGCATACCACACCCCGCAGGTGAGGCATGAGCTCTGACCTGAAGGGGAGCAAGTCCACAGGAGGATGGCGACCCAGGGAGAAGCAGGCAGAGCACACGGGCGGTCAGTGCCTAGGGAGGGCCAAGCAGATGACCAACGACCCCAGGAAGGGTGCTGAGGTCCAGCAACCATCAGGGGACTACAACTGGGAGGAACGGGACACCAGCTTTCACCTGTCAACTCGGCAAACACGAAGATCTTAGTGTTAGTTTTTGGTGACGGTGTGAATCTACAGGCACATCCTGTTATGTGGCACCACTTTTTGTAAAAGAAAACGAACAACACCTATCACAGTTCAGAACGCGCGTGCCCTTTGGTGTGACGGTCCTTCTAAGAATCATCTTTGAAGACACCCACATGTACACAGTCTTATTTTCAACACACACGCATACAGGATGATATATAATGCAGAGTTCTAACAGCGAGAATTTTTAATAATCCAAGTGTTCACCAAAAAGAGGTTGACTAGAAGAATTATACTGTTTCCATGTACTGGGTTTTATGCCACTGTTAATAAAGTGAGGTGCTCCACTCTGCCTGTCAAAAAAAAAATAAAAAATAAAATGAGGTGCACGGCTGTGCACCAATGTCCAAGCCACAGAACAGACCATGTCTGCACAAGGGGTCTTTGAAAAGTTCATGGAGGGCCAGCGCCATGGCTCACTTGGTTAATCTTCCGCCTGCGGCGCCGGCATCCCATATGGGTGCCGGGTTCTAGTCCCGGCTGCTCCTCTTCCAGTCCAGCTCTCTGCTGTGGTCCAGGAGGGCAGTGGAGGATGGCCCAAGTGCTTGGGCCCCTGCATCTGCATGGGAGACCAGGAAGAGGCACCTGGCTCCTGGCTTCGGATCGGTGCAGCGTGCCAGCCGTAGCAGCCATCTGGGGGGTGAACCAATGGAAGGAAGACCTGTCTCTCTCTCTGTCTCTCTCTCTCTCACTAACTGCCTGTCCAAAAAAAAAAAAAAAAAAAAAAAAGTTCATGGGAATGCGTGTTACAAAAAACTGCAAATGTTTCAAAATGTTCTTGCACCAAAACAAACTTGCCTTTTAATTCCATTTCTCATGAACTTTTCTGAAGTCCTCCTGCACAAACATTTTGTCCAAACAAGGTCCACCTCTACCAGGCAAGCTACAAACAAGCATGGACGCACACCCGTTCCCACATGCGTGGCGCGCAGTCCAGGACAGATGAAACACTGGCAAATACGCGTCTGCACTCTCTCACGTTGTCTGAGTTATTTACACGTAGATATTCCTCTTCTAACGATAAAAATATGTAACAGCGCAAACAGTTAAAAATGAAGATGAAAAGTTCAAAGAACCCGAACTTTTTTTTTTTTTTTATAGCACTGGATGCCTGGTGCCAAATTGCTTCCAAACGTGTTGCGCAGTCTGCCGGGCCTGCGCTCTGCGTCTGCCGTTTCTCCTCGCCCCTCGTGAAAGCTGATCCCTGCGGACGGAGCACGAGGGAGCGGCAGAGGGTCCCGGCTGGGTGGTGCATCTGGAACGCCGCCGCCGCCTCCCCGACTTCCACCGAAACTGCTGTCTCGGATGCAGCTGTTAACCTCTGACCTAGAGATATGCCCGGGAAGAAAACCCAGCAGAAGCCTCAGTGGGCCTCCCGCCCGGCCCTTTGGCTCGGGGCAGTCTGGAAGCACTGTGGGTTTCTGCAGGCCCTGCCCCTCCCCACACTCTGCCAGCACACCCGTCATCGTCCGCAGCCTCCTGTCGGAGCCCCAGCCCCCAGTAGCAGAGCCGTCCGCTGTGTTGCCCGCGGATCTCACCCTGATGGCCAAGCAGCAGGGCACATGGTGGGTGCTCGGGCGAGGGTCTCTTGCCCCTTCCCCCCCGCGGGGCAGAATGACGGGTGCCCGGCCGGCTTCCCGGATGACCAAGCATCAGTCAGGAGTTAATGGGGAGTTTTTAACGGATGGCAGGTCCTGAGGATAAGACATGGAGATGGGCAGATTAGCATCTCTCTGCTCAGTTTGGAGCCTCGGCCGCAGGCCCGGGGGGGGGGGGGGGGGGCGTAACCTAAACACAGATCAAAGGCTCTGCTCTGCTCTCCAGCACCCGCTAAGGGCTCGCCTGGCCTGCACTTAATCAAGTCCAGGAACAGAGAACTCCAGGCCATAAAACGTAGGTTTCAATTGAAAAGTCTTTCTCTTTTGTGTTTCTGAAAATCGGAACTTTCCTTAATCCAAAGCCTACCTCCCTGGGACTTCATTTATGTCCAAATTCGCGTCTGCACCGCAAGCCCAGAGCCTTATAAAATGAATCCAATCTCCCCCGGTGGCAGGAGGGACGTGAGTTTGCCAACACGGCCCAACACAGCCCAACACGGCCCAACACGGCCCAACGCGGCCTCAGCAGACGCCATCCTCCCTCACCGGGTGCCACGCGGTCATGTGTCCAGATCTTGGCCCATGTCCGTCTCCCACGTCTAGGGCGCAGCTCGCGGGTGGCATGGCACGTCTGGCGGTGAGTGGTCCGGCCGCGTGTTTCCAGCCGGGGAGAACACTGGCTTTCTGGGGTTTTACCTCCTGTTCACGATTTCCTGGTGTTCTCCGCTGCTTTTCACAGGGGAGGGATACGGGCTGGCTCCCGTTGGTGCGCTTCTTGCACAAACCACTTAAGTCGGAGAAAATCTAAAAGAGGACCCCAGTACAGGAACGACTGACCCAGACAGTCCAGTCCAAGAGAAACAGCTCGGGAGGGGAGCGCTCCTGTGGAATGGCTGACGACGTCAGCCCTGGGACGTGGCAGGTGTGACCGCAGCGGGGCAGACAGGGGCTTGAATCTGCTGCCCGCCTCACCTCTGTGGGAGAGTCACGGAGCAGTGGCAATGCGTTCAGCGACTTGACTTACAAAGCTCTCGGCGTACTGAACAATTCCCACATCAGTAAGTGGTGGCTACGATGATCTCATATGATTAAAGAAATTGTGTGAGATAAGCAAGGGTGATCCTGAAAATATTTAACAATCACGTGTGTGTCAACCCCCGGAATGGACGGAGGAGTGGGCCGCGGCACCCAGCACAGCAGGTGAATGCTAACTGACGTGGAGCTAGGTGTGGCCGCCGTTTTTACAAACCGCGGAACAGTTAATTAGCTAATTTCCTAAATAAATCCCTACGGTCTGGAACACGAGGCTGGCTTGAGAATTGGGAGTGGACGTTCTTCCTCGGTCCCGTGCACTGGGCACGGGGGCTGCAGCAGTGCGGGGAGCGTTTTCCACTGCCGACCCACCTCCGAGTTCACCTCTTAAAAGCCAAGGCAGGAAGTCCGCCTGGTTTGCGAAGTGAACCTGCGCCTGTGGTGGGCAAGGTTACACAAGGAAATCACCCTGCCCGTGTCTCATCGCCGCCGACACACTGTCTCCTCTGGGCCACCTGGCTGCTGCTGGGGCCGGCCGGGGAGGGAGCCAGGACGACGCATTCCTGTTGCCGGGCTGCTCGGGAGCACGGCCCAGCGTTGACACCAGAACGTGCTGTCGCCCGTGAGTGTGTCCAGCACAGACATCCAAGCCGCAGCAACGTGCGCCGCAGGTCCTCGGCTTCGGGGAAGCTCTCTCTGCAGTGCACAAACACCCAGCGACTCAAGCCGGACACTCAGCCGAGCCTTCCGTACTCGAACGTCCACGTGTGCCACGCTCCAGTCCCCACGGTGGGAGCTGACCCCCGCTCCCTCACGACGCCCCTGGTGGCAACAGCCTGTGACTTTTCTGGGTGATTTCCATTCATTCTGTACTAAAACGTTCAAGATGCATTTTCTGCGAAAGCAGGATCATTCAGTAAAATCGTCCACTCTGTCCCTAGGGAGGTGTCAGGCGTGGCCGAGAGAAGTCGCGGACAATGCCCACAAGGGGCCTGAGGCCGACACGCTCCCGGGTGCGGCGTGGGCATCTCCTCTTGTTCCGATCTCTCCTGCAGACCAACTTCTCTCTCCTCCCCTGAGTCACTGCCCAGGCACAGCGGTTGAAAGACATAACAAAAAACAAAAGATGTCTTATTGCCCCAATTTTGGGACAATTTTTGCAAGTGGTTTTGGACTGTGATATGCAGGTTCCCAGAACTGAGCCACATAATTCTGACATCCGGGTCCCATGCCGCAGCTCCTCACTCTACGTTCTTGACGAATGCTCCAGTTTCTTTATGGACGTCTGTGGTGTGTAGGTCACGCATGGAGAGACATTGCTAAAGGCATCAGTACCACTTACACAACTCTGTGTGTGATGGACATTTGCAATCCATTAAATTTTCATTTTGACTAACACATAATACTCTTACGTTGTATGGAGCACCATGCAGTCTTTCAGCACAGGCATACAGCAAAAGGCATACAGCTGACCAAATCAGCCACTTAGCATTCCCATCTCCTCGTCTCTTCTCTGTATATACAGCCTCCCATGCAGTGTATCATACAGTCTACACCCAACACAGTCTACCATACACTACACCCAACACACAGTCTACCATACACTACACCCAACACAGTCTACCATACACTACACACGATATACAGTCTATGATACACTACACACAACACACAGCCTACCATACACTACACACAACACGTAGTCTACCATACACTACACATAATACACAGCCTACCATACACTACATACAATATACACAGTCTACCTTACACTACACACAATACAGTCTATGATACTCTACACACAATACACAGCCTACTGTACACTACACACAATCCACAGTCTACCTTACACTACACACATTACAGTCTATGATACTCTACACACAATATATAATCTACCATACGCTACACACAACACACAGTCTATGATGCACTACACACAATACACAGCCTACCATGCACTACACACAGCACACAATCTACCATACACTACACATAATACACAGCCTACCGTACACTACACACAACACACAGTGTACCATACACTACACACATCACACAGTCTACAATACACTACACACATCACACAGTCTACCGTACACTACACACATCACACAGTCTACCATACACTACACACATCACACAGTCTACCATACACTACACACATCACACAGTCTACCGTACACTACACACATCACACAGTCTACTGTACACTACACACATCACACAGTCTACCGTACACTACACACATCACACAGTCTACCATATACTACACACAGGGCTGCTGCTTTGGTATAGAAGGTTAAGCCCCTGCCTGCAGTGCCGGCATTTCATACTGGTGATGGTTGTAGCCCTGGCTGCTCCACTTCCCATCCAACTTCCTGCTGATGGCCTGGGAAAAGCAGTGGAAGATGGCTCAAGTGCTTGGACCACTGCACCCACATGGGAGACTGGAAGAAGCTCTTGGCTCCTGGCTTCAGCCTGGCCTAGCCCCAGCCATTGCAGCCATTTGGGGAACGAACCAGCTGATTGAAGATCTCTCTCTTCTCTCTTTCTCTCTCTGCCTTTCAAATAAATAAATCTTTAAAAAACATACTACAGATATCACACAGTCTATAACACCTACGTATATCACACAGTCTACCATATGATATGCTTGTGACACAGTCTATAATACATTATATATATCACACAATCTACAATACACTGTGTATATCACATTCACATTCTGAAGTATACTACACACACACACACACATACACACCACATGTATATGTGTGTATATATATGTGTATATGTGTATATAAAACCCACAGTCTACAGCATGCCATATGTCATACAGCCTACAAGACACCACATACAACACTTAATCTACAATAGACTGTGCCTGGCACACAGTCCACACACACTGCACGTTTCACACGGCCTGTCCGACACTGCTGCGAGTTGTAGTCACCCTGTGCTATGGCGCACTAGCACGAATCGGGTCTGTCTGCATTTTGGTAACCACTATCCAACTTCCTTCCATTCCCACCATTCCCAACCCCGAGAAGTCACCATCCTAAGTTCAGGTTGACTTATTTTAGCGTCTACATCTGAGAGAGAACATGTGGTATTTGTCTTTCTGTGTCTGGCTTATTTCACTGAACATAATAACCTCCAATTCCATCCTTTTTACTGCAAATGCCAGGATTTCATTCCTTTTGATGACTAATTAAGGTTTGCTGTGTATGTGCACCACACTTCTTCCTCCATCCATCCGTCAGTGGACCCCATGTTGACTCCCTATCTTGGCTATTGTGATACTGCAGCAATGAACTCGGGAGTGCAGGTATCGCTCTCATGCGCTGATGTCACTTCCTGCAGATACACACCCAGACTGGGACAGTGGGGTCGCTTGCTAGTCTATTTTCGGTTTTCTGGGGGAGCATACATATTGTTCCTCATAATGGCTGCACTAACTTGAATGATGGACGACAGCCTGTAAACCTTCCCTCTTCTCTACACCCTTGCTAGCATGTTACTTTTTCCTTTTTAGAAATTTGTTTTATTAATTGACAGACAGAAAGGTAGGTAGACTATAGAGCTCCCACACACTGCTTCATTCTCCAATCACCTGCTGTCTCCCAGGGTGCCCACTGGCAGGAAGCTGGGATTGGGAACACAGCTGGGACTCAGACCCAGGCATTCCCATGGGGGATATGGAAGTCTCAAGTGGTGTCTTAGAGACTCGGTCAGACGGCCACCCCGGCTTTGTTCTGTTCAAGACTGCTTTGGCTACTCGGCGTCCATTCCATCTTTAGAATGCACTGAGGGCCGGCATTGTGGCACAGTGGGTTAAGCTCCAGCTTGGAAGCCTGGCACTCCACACTGGATGTGGGAGACCTGGATGAAGTTCTAGGCGCCTGGCTTCAGTCTGGCCCAGCTCTGGACATTGTGGACATTTTGGGGGTAAACCAGTGGATGGACGATCTCTTTCAATTTCTCTCTGTTTGTTTCTGTCACTTTGCCTTTTAAGTAAATAAAATAATATCTTCTTAAAAATGCCACTGAGTTAAGCATGGGTTTTACCACTCATCCAATTTATCACTGGTTAGCCTGCCACCCATCCATCTCCCTGCCCATTGTTCCACCCATCTATTCATCCATCCTACCTATCCACCTACCTATCCACCCAGCCACCCAGCCATCCATCTATCCATCTTCCCACTCATCCTTCCTCCTTCCACCTATCCACTCATCCATCTTCCCATCTATCCATCCTTCCTTCTGTCCACTCACCCACCATCCATTCATCTATCATCTACCTGTCCCTTCTTCCTTCCTTCTTTCCGTCCATCCACCTACTCATCATCCATGCATTCTTCCTTCCCATCCTTTCTCCCATCCACCCACCCACCCACCTTGCCTTCCATCCATCCATCCAGATTCCCAGCCATTCTTCCATCCTTCCACCTATCCATTCTAGCTTCCACCCATACAATAACCTCCACCCATTCACCCCTCCTTCCATCCACCCACTCACCATCACCCATCCATCCATCAACCTGTCCATTCATCACCCATATCTCACCCATTACCCTTCCTTCCATCCACCCACCCACCATCCACTTACATATCTATCTTCCATCCACTCACTCACCTCACCATTTACCCATCCTTCCTCCCTTCCTTCCACCCATCCATCCTTCCATCCTTCCTTCCATCCTTCCATCCATCCATCCTCCCATCCATCCTTCCATCCTTCCATCCATCCTTCCATCCATCCTTCCATCCATCCTTCCATCCTTCCATCCTTCCATCCTTCCATCCATCCTTCCATCCTTCCATCCTTCCTTCCATCCATCCATCCTTCCTTCCATCCATCCTTCCATCCTTCCATCCTTCCATCCTTCCTTCCATCCTTCCATCCTTCCATCCATCCTTCCATCCTTCCATCCATCCTTCCATCCATCCTTCCTTCCATCCTTCCATCCTTCCATCCTTCCATCCTTCCTTTCATCCTTCCATCCTTCCATCCATCCTTCCATCCTTCCATCCATCCTTCCATCCATCCTTCCTTCCATCCTTCCATCCTTCCATCCTTCCATCCATCCTTCCATCCTTCCATCCTTCCATCCTTCCATCCATCCATCCATCCTTCCTTCCATCCATCCTTCCATCCTTCCATCCTTCCATCCTTCCTTCCATCCTTCCATCCTTCCATCCATCCTTCCATCCTTCCATCCATCCTTCCTTCCATCCTTCCATCCTTCCATCCATCCTTCCTTCCATCCTTCCATCCATCCTTCCTTCCTTCCATCCTTCCATCCTTCCTTCCATCCTTCCATCCATCCTTCCATCCATCCTTCCTTCCATCCTTCCATCCTTCCATCCTTCCATCCATCCTTCCATCCTTCCATCCTTCCATCCATCCATCCATCCTTCCTTCCATCCATCCTTCCATCCTTCCATCCTTCCATCCTTCCTTCCATCCTTCCATCCTTCCATCCATCCTTCCATCCTTCCATCCTTCCATCCATCCTTCCTTCCATCCTTCCATCCTTCCATCCTTCCTTCCATCCTTCCATCCTTCCATCCATCCTTCCATCCTTCCATCCTTCCATCCATCCTTCCATCCATCCTTCCTTCCATCCATCCATCCTTCCTTCCATCCTTCCATCCATCCTTCCATCCTTCCATCCTTCCATCCTTCCATCCATCCTTCCTTCCATCCTTCCTTCCATCCTTCCATCCTTCCATCCATCCTTCCTTCCATCCTTCCATCCATCCTTCCATCCATCCATCCTTCCTTCCATCCTTCCATCCTTCCTTCCATCCTTCCATCCTTCCTTCCATCCTTCCATCCTTCCCTCCATCCTTCCATCCATCCTTCCATCCTTCCATCCTTCCATCCATCCTTCCATCCATCCTTCCTTCCATCCTTCCATCCTTCCATCCATCCATCCATCCTTCCTTCCATCCTTCCATCCTTCCTTCCATCCTTCCATCCATCCTTCCATCCTTCCTTCCATCCATCCTTCCATCCTTCCATCCTTCCATCCTTCCATCCATCCTTCCATCCTTCCATCCTTCCATCCTTCCATCCATCCATCCATCCTTCCTTCCATCCATCCTTCCATCCTTCCTTCCATCCTTCCATCCTTCCATCCATCCTTCCATCCTTCCATCCTTCCATCCATCCTTCCTTCCATCCTTCCATCCTTCCATCCTTCCTTCCATCCTTCCATCCTTCCATCCATCCTTCCATCCTTCCATCCTTCCATCCATCCTTCCATCCATCCTTCCTTCCATCCATCCATCCTTCCTTCCATCCTTCCATCCATCCTTCCATCCTTCCATCCTTCCATCCTTCCATCCATCCTTCCTTCCATCCTTCCTTCCATCCTTCCATCCTTCCATCCATCCTTCCTTCCATCCTTCCATCCATCCTTCCATCCATCCATCCTTCCTTCCATCCTTCCATCCTTCCTTCCATCCTTCCATCCTTCCTTCCATCCTTCCATCCTTCCCTCCATCCTTCCATCCATCCTTCCATCCTTCCATCCTTCCATCCTTTCATCCATCCTTCCATCCATCCTTCCTTCCATCCTTCCATCCTTCCATCCATCCATCCATCCTTCCTTCCATCCTTCCATCCTTCCTTCCATCCTTCCATCCATCCTTCCATCCTTCCTTCCATCCATCCTTCCATCCTTCCATCCTTCCATCCTTCCTTCCATCCTTCCATCCTTCCATCCTTCCATCCTTCCATCCATCCTTCCATCCATCCTTCCATCCATCCATCCTTTCATCCATATTCTTACCAGTTTTGAAGGGTCGTTATGTATCTTGGGATTTGGAGATTAAAGGTAATCCTTGTCTTAAGAGATTGAAAAATTTAAGACTTTGTGATTATACATTTTTTCCTATTCTTGTGTATTACTGAAACTGTAAGTCATGCTCTGACTCCATCTCTCTCTCTCTCTCTCTCTCTCTCTCTCTCTCTTCCTCATGAGACCACTTCCTTCCATTTTGGTTCCCTTCCAAATGCCAGCTGGTCACCAGGAATTTAATTCCGGCCTCTTCTCAAATG
Organism: Oryctolagus cuniculus; assembly: GCF_964237555.1. Classification (NCBI taxonomy): domain Eukaryota; kingdom Metazoa; phylum Chordata; class Mammalia; order Lagomorpha; family Leporidae; genus Oryctolagus; species Oryctolagus cuniculus. The sequence goes on along the minus strand of NC_091441.1, from coordinate 2,494,256 downwards.
GTGGCAGGAACCCAATTACACTGAGCATCACCACGGCTTCCCAGAGTGGCCGGTGCTGTGGTGCAGCGGGTTACCTGCAACTCCTGCATCCCGTATGGGCGCCAATTCAAATCCTGGCTGCTCCACTTCCAATGCAGCTCCCAACTAATGGCCTTGGAATGCAGTGGAAGATGATCCAGGTATTTGCAAATCTGCCACCCACGTGGGAGATCTGGAGGAAACTCCTGACTGGCCTGGTCCAGCCTTGGCCGCTGTGGCCACTGGGGCAGTGAACAAGCTGATGGATGCCCTCTCTCTCTCTCTCTCTCTCTCTCTCTGTGTGTGTGTGTGTGTGTGTGTGTTGTGTCTTTCCTTCTGTCTCTGTAACTCCAGCTCTCAAATAAATCTTTTTTTACTCAGATGTAGATGTCATTTCTAAGAAGAACTAAAAATGTACTTATTTTCCCAACCATCAGGAATTTGTAAGAGTTTGACCTGAAAAGCAAGTTTTAATTGTAATTTTGGAAAAGACATCTACTTTTGTAAACATTTCCTCTAGCGAATTCTCCCAAATTCCAAGCACAACAGGAAATGCGCGTCCTGATGGTGCTGTGGTGGGGCCGCATTTTTCCACCGTAATTCATCCACAGTGACTGTGTTCTTGACGAGGAGGCGGCCCGTGTTGGAAACTACAAGTAATACCTTTGGCTGTGTCCCTCCAGACACTCGGCACCCACAGTACCAAGGCTGTGGGCATCACCCAGGCAGTTTCTTTAACTGGTCTTGAACTTGGGGATTTCATTTGTCAGCATCAGGTGCTCATTTCATGGGCAGGTGGCGCCAGCGTGGGGTGCAGGGCGCAGGGAGGCGGGGCGGCGCACCCAGGTGTGAGGGGACGCGCCCTTCCGCACTGTCATCAGTCTCTTCCAGGAGCAGTCCAGACTCCTGTGGTTTCAATGCGGATATTGAACTCTTTCGGCTGTGTAACTCTAAACTTCCCACCACATCTCCCGGGTGAGGCGTGGTGGACAGAGTTACATTCTGCCCACCTGTCTGGAGGGTGCCGGAGCCACAGCTCGCTTCCCCGGGCTCTCGCTGGTGTCAGGACTCTTCCGGCTGCACCCCCCACTTCCCACTGAAGCCACACCAACCTGCTCAGACAAAACCAGCCTTCCCTGGGCAGCTGTGGGGGCCGGGACGGCACCCTCCAGGGAGAGCTGCCCAAGCCGCCCCTGTGCGGGGGTACGCGGTGTCCCGGTGGTGTCGGCACTGAAACCTTACATGTCCTGCCCAGGCGCCCAGTCCTTGGCTGGTACTGGGCAGTGCCCCTGTCCACCAGACCGGTGCTCCTGCTGCTGTGTGCTGCCCTCAGGGTCCTCAAGGAGAGCCAGCATTTTCATTCTTGCATGAAGTTCACACAAAATGATTTTCTGAGATATATATTTGGCAAAAAAAATGGTAACAAATAATACAATTTTGGTTTCCTTTTGTGTTTCTATTTCTGCATAAATAAAAGCATTTTTTCTTATAATTTTGGGCGACTATAATACAATTTTGATGTTTATTTATTCATTTTTATTTGAAAGGTAGATTGATTTGAGGTGTGGGGGGGGGAGGGATTTTTCGTCAGCTGATTTACTACCCAAATGTCTGCAACAGCTGGGGCTGGGCCAGGCCGAGGTCAGGAGCCTGGAACTCCATGTGGGTCTCCCAGTGGGGGACAGAGACTCAAACTCCTGAGTTGTCATCTGCCGCCTCCTAGGCGCGTCAGCAGGGAGCTGTGCTAGGAGCGGAGGTGGGACTTGATCCCAGCCCCTCCAATAGGGATGCAGGTGTCTCAAGCGGTGGCTCAACCCGCCGCACCACCACACTGCCTCTGAATGTTCTGACTGTGGTAAAGTGCATGTAACTCAAAATGTGTCGCTTCACCAATTTATTTTTTTAAAAGATTTATTTATTAATTTATTTGAAAGCCAGAGTTACACAGAGGGAAAGGCAGAGAGAGAGAGAGAGAGGAAGAGAGAGAGAGAGAGAGAGAGATCTTCCACCTCCTGGTTTACTCCCCAAGTGGCTACAATGGCCAGGGCTGGGTGAGGCCAAAGCCAGGAACCAGGAGGTTCATCTGGGTCTCCCACGTGGGTGCAGGGCCCCAAGTACATGGGCCAGAATCTGCTGCTCTCCCAGGCACAGTAGCAGGGAGCTGGATCGGAAGTGGGACACAAACTGATGCCTACATGGAACGCTGGTGTCGCAGGCCGTGGCTTTACCTGCTGTGCCACAATGCCAGGTCCACTCCACCATCTTAAAAATATGCATTTATCCGGGAGGCAGAGAGAGAGATCTCTCATCCACCGGTTCACTCTCCAAAGGCCCACACCAGCCAGGGCAGGATGGGAGTGAAAGTGGGCACCAGGAACGCAATCCGTCTCCCATGTGGGTGGTAGGAGCCGACCTACTTTGTGGCTCCTGGCTCCTGGCTTCAGCCTGATCCAGCGCTGTCCATTGCAGCCATCTGGGGAGTGAACCAGTCTCTCTCTCTCTCTCTCTCTCTCTCTCGACTTTCAAATTAAACATATAATTTTTAAAGGGCAAATCCAAGCCCCGTGTGTATGTAGCCTTAGACTTAATTAAGCAGATAAAAGAAGGAGAAGCAAGCTGTCAGCAGGTGTTCCGGGGGCTCCGTTTAAAATGAACATGAAAGTCTCGGGCTTTTGAACCAAGTGACCGAGCCACAGCTCAAAGCGCACCCAGAGCTCGAGGCCCCGTCCACAGCCGAGGGTGCTCTGAGCCCCAGTCCACGGGCCTCAGGACTGCCCCTCTCCGCCTCCCTCTCTCCCCTGTCACCTGGGGCCTGCAGCTTCCCCTCTGTCCTAATGGGGCTTCGCTTGCCCTGGGCTCTTTGCCTCGCAGTGTTCCGAATTTTGTGTTTTTGGAAAGAGCGCGTGGCATCAAACACTGAGCCAGGCAACGTCACAGCCGCAGCAGCCCAGAATTGCAAGTCCGAAAAATCGGAATCACTTCTGTCTCGGACTGGGAAGAGGGTTAATTCTGAGGGATGGACGTGGACTCGTGGCTGCCACAGGTGGCCGTCGGGACCCAAGTGAATCCAACCCCCACAAGGCTGGGGCCACATCACCTGACATCGCAGTCCCTGGGGGTGGGGGTGGGGGGAACCTCTGCCGAGGGCGGGGCTGAGCCACGGACCTCCAACCAGGGCCCTGAAGCCAGGGTCGCCCCGCACACACCCCCGCCAGCCCAGGGCGCCCAGGGCACTGACCAGATCTTTGATCCCCGCGCTCCTGGCTCCCCCCCCCCGCGCTCCTGGCTCCCCCCTGGGGCAGGGGTCGCGGGCGGCACGGAGCGGGTGAAAGCGCGGGGCTGTGCCAGGCCCACGAGGGAGGCCAGGGGCCAGCTGCGGCTGCCCTGGGAGACCTCGCAGATGCCGAGGCCTGGACGGGGGACGTCCGCCCAGGAACACGCCCGAATCCAGGCCGCCCTCCCCTCCCAGGCTGCCCCTTTGCGCTGGGCACTGGCGCCGGGGGTCGGGGATCTCCTTTCTCGGCTGTTAGACCCTCGCTTTCCGCCCCCGGCCTCCAGGCGCGGCTCCGGCCTCGCCCCGCAGCAGCCGCGGGCCCGGGCTTTGTGCGACGCGGGCGCGGGGGCGCCCCCTGCCGGCAGGCCCGGTGCCCCGTGGCGCGGCCTCCCTTCCGGGCCGCGCCCGCGTCTCCCCGCGCACGCGGTCGGCCCCGCCGCCGCCTCCTCTCCGGGCCAAGAGGAGGATCCGCGGCTCGGCTTCCTCCTCTTCCTCTCCAGGCTTGTGCCCAGAACAGCTCCGAGAAACGCGCGCCCCGAACCTCTCCAGACCTGGAGCCCGCGCCGCACACCCGGTCCACGCACCCTGGACCGCCGGCCGGGCCCGCAGGCCGCAGCACCACACACTTCGTCCCCGCGCGGCCTCGGCGCGTTCGTAACCGGCGCCAGGCGGGCCCCGCGCGCGCCGGCCGGGAGCGCTGGCACAGCCGGTGACCTGCCCGCCAGGCCCGCGTTCTGTTAGGAGCGGTGGCGAAGAAAGCCTGGCCCCAGCATCGGTTCCCGGGCTCTCTCCGGTTCCAAACCCGCACTGGCTCCGGCTGCGGAGAGTTTGGAGGGTGGTGGGAGGGCGCCTGGCACAAGTGCGCACGCTGGCGCTTCCCAGCCTGGCGACCCTCGGCCTGGAGGCTTCACGGCCTCCGGCAGGGCCTGGGCCCCCGCACGCGTGGCTCCCTCACGCGTGGCTCCCGCGGCCCCGCGTGGCCTTCCTTCCTTCCTTCCTTCCCTCCTTCCCTCCCTTCCTCCCTTCCTCCCTTCCTCCCTTCCTCCCTTCCTCCCTTCCTCCCTTCCTCCCTTCCTCCCTTCCTTCCTTCCTTCCTTCCTTCCTTCCCCGATGCGGGGTGTGTGCGTGAGGACACCTGACAGCCCTGTCCGGTTACTGTGGACCTGTGCGCGCCGGGCCCCAGGGGTCTGGCTCTGGGTGTGGGTTTAGACAGACCCCACCGCACTTGTTTAATCTGGGTTTTCACTCCGCGCCAGGGGCACCTGAGTCCCGCGGGCGGTGCCTCACCCCCGCGTTGCCCTCATTCCTGCAGTGCCAACAGCCAGCAGCTCCTGTGCCTCTTTGTTCGGGCAAACAGTGGCCTGTATAATGAAGAACATGGGTGTCCGGGGAAAGCCTCCTTTCTTTCCGGAGCCTTAGCCCCTGAGAGGCAGGACGCCACAGTGTAAGGTTGTTGGCGAGGGGAGTTGAGGTGTAAAGTTTGGAAAGCAGCGGAGCCGAGGCGCGTCCTCCGTGACGCACACTCAACCGCGTCACTGGACTTCAACATCTGTCTCTCTTCCTCTCTCTGACTCCGTGTCGGAAAAGCTGGAGCTCCAGGGAGGCTGACACCCAGAAAGCCGCCTCCTCCCCACTCGGGAGTGGACCCCCCTGCTTTGTTTCGCAAGACCTGAGCACTCCGGTGAAAGCCTCGTGATGCAGGGGCCGGGGTCCTCGCCAAGTCGGAGGGCTGGCTGGAGCCTGCCCGGTCCTGTGGGCACACACGGGTTCCATGCCTTCTCTCCTGCTGGCTGCTCTTGGGAGCGCAGCCGACCTGAAGGCGGTCGGAGAAGCGGAGAAGCGGAGCAGCCACCTGTTAAACACGGTGGGATTCCTGAACCGAGTCCGTGGATTTCAGGGTCCCCGGAGGGGCCGCTGGGGCTGACCCTGGAAGGTGGTGCTGGGTGGCCTCTCCGCCCGGTTTCTCAGCGTTGGTGACTGTGAAGCAAGGTCCCTGGGGAACATCTCTGCAAGCCAGGGTTTGCGGGGGCTCGCCCGCGCTGTGCCCCGTTTCAGTACGGAGCTCCCTGCGGCTTCCTGGAACCGCTCTTGTTGCTGGCCGGCTTGGATTTACGCCTTTGTTTTCTAAGATGGTTACAGAACTAGATTTTAAGAATGCTAAGGTTGTTTTACCTCAAAATAGCCGTTAGGATTCAGTTTTGTAGAATTAAGCATCTCGGATAAGTGAACAATTAGTTTTCCTTCATTTCTTAAAGGCACTCCCAGAATCCTCTCTCCATAGACTCGATGAAACAAGAGGCAAAAACATCCGAGTCAGCTTCTCCGGAAATCTGGAGGGTAGCCAAAGGCCTGGAGGACCAAATGGAGGGTGCCAACTTAGGAAGACCCTCCCCCCGCAGGAGGGAAAGCCGCCGCGGGCGCGCTGACCTGCTCCGTCCAGTCTCCCTAACCCCACTGCAGACTCGAAACCTTGCTGCAGGCCGGCAGCCTGGAAGCTGTTGAGCACAGGGAGCAGGATGGGCCTGGCGCTTCTTCAAGTCGCAGCGAGTTGTCGCCATTCGGCTCCGCCGTGGCTCCCCGGGAGACCCCACCTTCAAGGCTGTCTGTATTTGCCCCGACTCAGAACTGGCTCAGAGCAAAAAGCCTTCTGCCCTGTGGGCGTTTGTAGAAAACAACGACAGGCAATTCTGCTGCCTGGGCTGTTCCGTAACCGCTGGGCAAGCCATAGCCTACACAAGGAGCGCTGGGGAAACCCGGGCAAGCAGATTTGGGGGGTTTGGAAAGCGAGGACATAGGCTGGGCCTCTGGCAGGCCGTGCACACGTGCAGGGCTGTGTGCACACACGCTCAGGAAGGAGCTACAGAATCGGTCCAGGGCCCCCCCACGGATGACAGCTGCACCACACAGCAATGACGAACCTGCAGGAGCAAGGGACCTGCTCTTTCCGGAGTGGCCCTATGGTGCTATTTTTTAGAACTTTGCTTTAGACAAAAATCCATGAGATGTACAAAGCAACAAGAAAGTATGGCCCATGCATTGGATGGAATCTATCCTGGAGAAGTTCAGACACCGTATTTACTCAATAAAGACTTTGCCTCAGGGGCTGGTGTTGTGGTGTAGGGGGTAAAGCTGCCATCTACCATACCAGCATCCTACATGGACACTGGTTTGAGTCCTGGCTGCTCCACTTCCCATCCAGCTCCCTGCCAATGGCCTGAGAAAAGCAGCGTAAGATGGCCCAAGTGCCTGGACCCCTGCAACCCATGTGTGGGGCCTGGAAGAAGCTTCCGGCTCCTGGCTTCTGCATGGCCTAGTCCAGGCTGTTCTGTTGTGGCCATCTGGGGAGGAAACCAGGGGATGGAAGATGTCTCTCTCTCTCTCTCTCTCACGCCCCCCCCAGACACACACACCACTCCCATAACTTTGACTTTCAAATAAGTAAATCTTGAGAGAAAGAAGGAAGGAAGGAAGGAAGGAAGGAAGGAAGGAAGGAAGGAAGGAAGGAAGGAGAGAAAATAAAATGAAAGAAATACTTGAGGCTGCATTGTGGTGTAGCAGGTAAGCCGCTGCCTGCAGTGCCAGCATCCCATATGGGCATGGGTTCGAGTCCCAGCTGCTCCACTTCTGGTCGGGCTCTCTGTTATGGCTCTAGGAAATCAACAGAAGACGGCCCGGGTCCTTGGGCCCCTGCACCTGCATAGGGAACCCAGAAGAAGCTCCTGGCTCCTGGCTCCTGGCTTCAGATCAGCCCAGCTCTGGCAGTTGTGGCCATTTAGAGAGTGAACCAGCGGATGGAAGACCTCTCTCTCTCTCTCTCTCTCTCTCTGCCTTTGCCTCTCTATAACTCTGCCTTTCAAGTAAATAAATAAATCTCTTTCAAAAAAACTTTAAATCAGCTATTTTAAATGTGTTTAAAAAAAGCTAAAGGAGACCGGCGCTGCGGCTCACTAGGCTAATCCTCCACCTGTGGCGCCAGCACCCCGGGTTGTAGTCCCGGTCAGGGCGCAGGATTCTGTCCCGGTTGCCCCTCTTCCAGTCCAGCTCTCTGCTGTGGCCCAGGAGTGCAGTGGAGGATGGCCCAAGTGATTGGGCCCTGCATCTGCATGGGAGACCAGGAGAAGCACCTGGCCCCTGGCTTCGGATCAGCATGATGCGCCGGCCGCAGCGGCCATTGGGGGATGAACCAACAGAAAAGGAAGACCTTTCTCTCTGTCTCTCTCTCTCACTGTCCACTCTGCCTGTCAAAAAAAAAAAAAAAAAAAAAGGAAAGCGCATCTAAAAATTGGAAAAGGTATGATAGCAATGTCTCAAGAAATGGGGAATATTAAAAATGAGATAGAAATTATTTAAAAAAAAAAGTACAGCGTGGAGAAGACAAGTTCACAAAAAAAAAGAAGGGCTCAATTACTGATTTCGATAAGCTGAAGAAGCCAGACGAGCATTGGTCAATGTCTGAAGAACAGACGTAAAAAGGATGAACAAGGTGGCACAGAGCCTCAGAGACCTGTGTGACCCCTTTAGCATATCAAGATATGCATGGTAGGAGTCTGAGGGAGAAGAGGGGGAGAAACAGTTTTAGAATAAATCACGCCCCAAGTCTTCCCAAACTTGTTGAAAGACACAAATCTACACATTCAAGAAATTCAACAAGCTCCCAGTAGAACAAAAAGACTGACACATGAGAATGAAACTCACAGAGGCCAAAGATACCGGGAGAATCCCGTCATCAGCCAGGGGAGGCTACTCACCGTGGATGTGATGCGCAGCCGCCTTCGTGTGCTTTCTGCTGCTGAGTCGGGGTCATTTCTAGACAACAAACGATTATGCTGGGGGCACAGAGTTCTCAAGTCCAAGTGCGTGGTGCTGTCATCTGTGAGGGCCCTCCTGCTGCACAACCCTGGCAGGTGATTGCATGTGACCGACCGAGCGGCAAGAGAGGGCCACACTGGCTCTCCTGGCGACTATCCTACATCCACGAGAATCACATTAATCCACTCTTGGAGGTGAAGCCCCACCTCCCAGCACTGCTGCCTGGAGACCAAGTTCCCAACACAGGGACACTTCGAACCAAAACACAGCTCATTCCCCACCAGAAGGGACTGGGTCAGGATGAAATAAGGGGACTCTGGACAGTGACTCGAATCCACGTGAGGAACAAGGCACAGGCAGACAGCTGAGAGAGCATTGCTGGGGTTTTGGGTTGTAACTCCGCTTTCCTCTGATTTAAAAGACAGCTGTACAGAACAACATGAGGGTACTCTAAAAGTGCATGGAACGGGCCGGCACGTGGTGCAGTGGTTAAATAGCTGTGTGGGACTCCTGCATCACCTATCCAAGTGCCTGGGTTCAACCCCCGGCTCCTCCACCCCCAGTTCCAGCTTCTTGCAGAGGTACAAGTAAGTGCTCGAGTACTTGGATCCCTGCACTCACGTGGGAAATCTTGATTGACGCTGAAGTTCTGGCTTCTGCCTGACCCAGCTCTGGCTGTTGTAGGCGTTTGGGGAGTGAGCCAGATGACGGAAGATCTCTCTCTCTCTCTCTCTCTCTCTCTCTCTCCCTCCCTCACTGCTTTTTCTCTGTTTTTGCCTTTCAAATAAAAAAAAAGAAAGTAAATAAATGATGTTTAAGTTCACAGACAATGAAATTACAATTAAGTGTATTTTGGTGCCAATTTTTTTGGATTCCATGTGTAGTTTTTCCATAATTCTCACTTCCCATGGACTTCGGAAGACTCTTATATTTACAGATCAGTGTGGTGGGCACACAATGTGTAGGTGTGACGGTGACAAAATAGCACAGCAGAGGGCAGAGCTATAAAGGAGTACATTTTTATATTCAACTGAAATTAAGCCAGTATAAAGCCCTAACCAGATTTTAATTTTTTTTATTTGACAGAGTTAGACAGTTAGAGAGAGAAACAGAGAGAAAGGTCTTCCTTTGCCGTTGGTTCACCCCAAAAATGGCCGTTACAGCCGGCACTGCACCGATCTGAAGCCAGGAGCCAGGTGCTTCTCCTGGTCTCCCATGGGGTGCAGGGCCCAAGCACTTGGGCCATCCTCCACTGCACTCCCGGGCCACAGCAGAGAGCTGGCCTGGAAGAGGAGCAACCAGGACAGAATCCGGCGCCCCAACCGGGACTATAACCTGGCGCCCATATGAGATGCTGGCGCCTCAGGCAGAGGATTAACCAAGTGAGCCATGGCACCGGCCCCTCTAACCAGATTTTTTAAATTTATTTTATTTGAGGGACAGAGAAGGACTAAGACAGAGAGAGATGGAGAAAGCATCCATTGCTGGCTCATTCCTCCAGATGCCTGCAATGCCAAGTAGAAGCCAAGGGCCGCTTGTTTGAGTCCTGGCTGCTCCACTTCCGATCCAGCTCTCTGCCCTGCACCCACGTGGGAGACCTGGAAGAAGCTCCTGGCTCATGGCTCCTGATTGGCGCAGCTCCAGCCATTGCGGCCAATTGGGGAGTGAACCAGCGGATGGAAGACCTCTCTCTCTCTCTCTGTGTAACTCTGTGTGGGCCACTTGGGGGGTAAACCAACGGAAGGAAGACCTTTCTCTCTGTCTCTCTCACTGTCCACTCTGCCTGTCCAAAAAACAAACAAACAAACAAACAAAACACAGACAAATGGCAGACGTGAGTCCTTCCTTCTTGGCAATTGCATTAAATATAAATGAATTAAACTCTACAGTGAAAAGGCAGAGCTTTTCAGAGTAGGTTGAAAGTAAATGCATTATCCAAGTATATGCTATCCACAAAAGACTCTTTCTTTCTTTTTTTTTTTTTTTTTTTTTTTTTTTTGACAGAGTTACTCAGTGAAAGAGAGAGAGAGACAGAGAGAAAGGTCTTCCTTCCGTTGGTTCACCCCTCAGATGGATACTATGGCTGGCACTGTGCCGATCCAAAGCCAGGAGCCAGGTGCTTCCTCCTGGTCTCCCATGCGGGTGCAGGGCCCAAGCACTTGGGCCATCCTCCACTGCCTTCCTGGGCCACAGCAGAGAGCTGGACTGGAAGAGGAGCAACCGGGACAGAATCCGATGCCCCAACCGGGACTAGAACCCGGCGCCCATATGAGATGCCGGCACCACAGGTGGAGGATTAGCCAAGTGAGCCGCGGCACCGGCCAAGACTCACTTTCAATTCAAAGGCACTAATAGGTTGAAAGTAAAAATGGAAAAAAAATATTCCTTTTGAACAGTAACCAGAAGAACACTAGAGGGTAAAATACTAACGCTGGGCAAAGTAGACCTGGAGGCACAAGTTCTTACAAGAGATAAAGAAGTGCATTTTGTAATGATAAAATTACCAATCTGTTAACAAGATATAATAGTTATAATATATGTGCACCTAAAAACATCATCCCCAAATACACAAAGCTATAGCTGAATTACTGGATGGGGAAAGTAGATAGCTGAAGACTTCGACTACTTGGTATCTGTTCAGTAATAGTTGAAGACATCAAGGCATGCAATTCAATGACAGAACTACTAGACAGAAGGCCAGCAAGGAAGAGACTTGAAAAACACGATCAAACAGCCAGACCAACAGACATGCATAGAAGATCCCACTCAGCAACAGCAGAGTAGTTACCGAGTATTCCCTAGGACAGACCACAGGCTAAGACAGAAAACAAGTCTCAATAAACCGGCATCCCACAAAGTGCAATAAAACCAGAAAGCAGCAGCCGAAGAAAAATGGGAAAAGTCAGTAATATATGGAAATCACCTAAATAAAGAGTCAAAAAAATCATGGGCTGGTGTTGTGGTCTGGCTGGTAAAGCTGCCGCCTGCAACTCTGGCATCCGTTCTGGGCGCCGGTTCAAGTCCTGGCTGCTCCGCTTCCAACCCAGCTCCCTGCAATGTGCCTAGGAAAGCAGCAGAAGACAGCCCAGTGCTTGGACCCCTCCTACCTATGTGGGAGACCGGATGGAGCTTATGGCTCCTGGCTTCAGCCTGGCCCAGCCCTGGCCCTGCAGCCATTTGGGGAGTGACCTGAGGACTGAAGATTCTCTGTCTCTTTATCCCCCCCCCCCCACTTCTTTCAGTAACTCTTTCAAATAAATAAAATAAATCTTGAAAACTGGAAAAATCACAAATGAAATCTGTAAATACTTTGAGACGAATGAAAACAGAAACAATAATATCTCAGATCAGTAACCCAATTTTATCCTTTAAGGAACCTTCCACCGACAGCTTGCCTACCTCTCCTACACACTAGAGAAGAACGAGCTAAAACCCAAAGCAAGCAGAAAGGAGTAAATAGATTAGTGTGGTGATGAACAAAACAGAAAACAGAAAAACAGAGAAATCAATGAAACCAATAGTTGTTCTTTGAAAAATCCACAGAATTGACAAACCTTTAGCTAGTGACAGAGAAATGTCACAAAACTAGTAAAAAGATTGGAAGCAGAGACATTACTCTAAACTCACATGAAAAATGTTCTGAGCATATTAGTAGTAATTGTGCCAAGAATGTTAGATAACCTAGAAGTGGACAAATTCTTAGAAACACACAACCTCAGCTTCAACAGGCTGAAGAAAAATCAGTTCTGGAGACTGACAGGTCTGTAACAAGGAAAGAGAGTGACTCAGCGGTTAGAACAGCCTCAAGAAGGGAGACCCCAGGACCATATGCTTTACAGGAGTATCAGCCAGACACTTGGAGAAGACCTAAAGCCAGTCCTTCTCAAATCCCTCCAAAACGCGAAGAGGAAGAAACACTCTTTAACTCATGCTATACGGCGAGCATTACCCTGAGACCAAAGCCAGTCAAAGGTTTCCCAAGAAAACTGCAGACCAAGGTCCACTGTGAACGTAGACGCAGAAATCCTCAACACAAAACGAGCAGTTGAATTCACAAGCATATTGAAGAAGTAGACACCATGGCCAATTAGGATTACGCACCAACATATGAAAGGCAGACAAGGTAGTGCACCATACTGATGGGGTTAAGGGGAAGCACTGATCATCTCAGCCAATGAAAACGACCCATCGAATTAAACCAACACTTTGATGCGGCCACAAACGATGACGATGGCAACTTCCTCGGGCCTGTGAAGTGCATCTCCAAGATGTTCAAGGTGCAAGACAGAAAGCTCTTGCCCTACAGTGAGGATCGGGAAGGTTGGCTCTTGCCAAGTCGATCCACATCGTGCTGCGGGATCTAGCTAGGACGATTGCGCAAGAAGAAACAAAGACACTCAGACTGGAGAGAGGAATGAAAACTCTCTCTATTTGCAGGTGAAGTGATCTTACATGTGGAAAACACAAAGAGGTTGTTTTAAACTTTTACAGACTCTTGGCGCTAATAAGCAAATCCAGCACATTTTCAGACTTGCTGTGTTTCTGTACCAAAGAATGGACAATCCAAAACGAAATGAAGGGAGGGTTTGGGTGCCATGTGGGTGCCTGCATCCGCATCCGAGTGCTGGGTTCAAGTCCCAGCACTGCTCCTGATCCAGCTTCTTGCTAACGTGCTCCTGGGAGGCAGCGGGTGATGGCTCAAGCCCTTGAGTCCCTGCCCCCGCATGCATGGCTTTGGCCTGGTCCAGCCCTGGATGCCACAGGCGTGTGGGGAGTGCGCTAGCAATGTCTTCTCTCTCCCTCTGTCTCTTTTAGCTGGGATGTTTGCCTTTCAAATAGTGAAAATAAATAAATAAAATTGAAAGAGAATCAAAAATAGAATTAAGAAAATAATTCTGTGGCTGGTGCTGTGGCTTAGTGGGTAAAGCTATGGGTCCTGTATGGACACCGGTTAGAGTCCTGGCTACTCTGCTTCCAATCCAGCTCCCTGCTGATGGCCTGGGAAAAGCAGTGGAAGATGGGCCAGGTCCTTGGGCCCCTGCACCCACAAGGGAGGCCCGGTGGAAGCCCCTGGCTCCTGGCTTTGTCCTGGATCAGCCCAGGTGTTGCAGCCATCTGGGGAGTGAACCAGCGGATGGGAGACCTCTCTCCCTTTGTTTCTCCCCTGCCCCTCTCTAACTCTGACTTTCACATAAATAAATCTTTACAAAAATGGAGGTGAATTCTATTTATATTAACACCAAAACAATCAAATATTTAAGAATAAATTTATCAAAAAAGTACAAAACTCGTGCACTGTACACGGCAAAGTAATGAAGGAAATCAGAGCAGACGCCAGGCTGAGGGATGAGCGGTCCCACTGAGGGCTACAGCACGTTAGCTGGGTCTCCTCCGAGACCGAACTCCTCCAGGGCTGGCCTTGAAAGCTGCATGGAAGGGTTAGATGCCCCCCTCCCCCGGCAGCCAGAACAACCTGGGCGCTCAGGCAATGCTGGAAGACTTGAACTTTCCCATTTCAAAGCTTACTGCAAAGTGACCAGAACCGAGACAGCGCGGTCTTGGCACTGAGGTCGATCCAGGTCAGCAGGTAGCCGCAGAGCACCTGAACCCCTGGGATGCAGGACAGATGCAGCCGGGGCCCGTGGAGGCCTCGGGTGTCGCTCGTGGTGAGGGACAGAGTGCCAGCTGTGGCACCCTGTGAAACGGCACAGTCTGTCGTTCATGGTGGCAGTGACGTAGGGAAGAAAGCGAGTGTGTCTGCAGCCGCAGCTGGGGAAGGGGTGGCCGTCCACGCGAGTCCGTCCCCGGGCGCGGTGGCTGGTTCCTCACGCAGTGCCCAGTCGTCCTCAGCCAAGGCTGAGATGTGAGCATGCCCCGCCCCCTGGGCCCTTGGCGCCCCGAGCCTGGGCGCCAGACCTGGATTTCCCCCACGTGAGCCCTGCGGTCATCGACAGCGAAGAGGTGCGTTCACAGTCGGTGAGCGCTCGGGTCGCTCGGTGTCGCTCGGGGCAGGAGGCCTGGCCAGGCTTTGCCCACGAGGCTGGCTGCCCTGCGCTTTGTCCCTTGTCCTAGAATTTCTGGAGTCCCAGGCGGCCCTGCAGGTCCTCAGGGGTTCTGCGATCTTTCTCCCATTCCGTATCCTGCCGGTGCATGTCTTCCCCGGGACAGAGGTAGCTCTGGCCAAAGTGAGTCCTGGCCGGTCCGGCGGTTTTGCGCCCCACAGGAAGCACCAGTGTGGCCTTCCTTGCTGCCTCCCAGGACACAGCACGCAGGGGTGTGGTGCCAGCCCGTGTTACGGGGGAGCCAAGAGGTCAGGAGGGCTTCTAGGATGTTCTGTGCAAAGCCTCAGGTTCTATCTAAGCCTGCCCACCGCCCACCCACCCGGAGAGTCAGAGCTGCGAGGTGTGCCCAGTAGAACCAGCTCTTCCTAGATGGCCCAGTGACAGCAGAAGCATCGGAAGTGCGTGGCCGTGAGAGGCTGCATCTGCCACTCACAGCACGCCAGGACCTGCCAAATCCCGTCCTGAACACACCTCTTCATGTTGTCACTGAATCTAGTGCAGGAACTCCACCTGCTCGCAGGACGGCTCAGACATACCGTCCCAAACAGACGCTCTGACACACACGTGGACCAGCCTGTTCAGGACAGGCTTGGAGCCAAATGACAGCCCTTGCGCCTCCCGAATCACCCGCGGGCTCGCCGTAACACCCTCTCAAGAGCGTGGACCAGAGGAGCCGGTGCAGGCCGGGGGTGGTGGGCTGGGCTGGCAGCTCCCTTCAAGCTTGGACCTGACCCTGGGGCAGGAGGACAGGAGGCTCTCACCTCCCACTGCCCCCCCCCCCATTCCTGTCTGATAAAGGAGGGGAGGGGGCGGAATTCGGGAGTCTCCCGGCCGCGAGCTTGCTGTGTTCTAGGGAAAGCCGTCTGTTCTACCAACGCCCTCTCCTGGCCCGCACTTCCTGTTTGTTGTGTCGCTTGCAGGGACTCACTGGTTTGAGAGCCCAGCCACTGGGCTTCTACTCACGCTACCGGACCATAATCACCAGAGTTGGAAATCACTGATTATCCCACATACAGAACTGTGGGAGACATGGACCCCCGAAGTGCTTTTCTACGGACAAGGCCAGACAGCCCTGCCGACCCCCAGGTGCGAGGGGCAGCCCTTCCTGGGTAGTGAAAACATCAGGGTTCCCAGGCAGAGGGCCCCTGCGAGCAGGTGCTGAGTGAGTGGGCGTGAGCACATGGCAGTTCTGAGAAGTATATGCGAGGACTACTGCTAGGAGCGGCGCCGGGTCGACCAGCTGGCTGAGGCGTTGGGAGAGACACACACACACACACACACACACACACAGACACCCTTGGACAGTCTCCCCAGCGCATCCCCTCCTTTCTCCCGGTGTTGTGTTAATGACCGACTTCATTTCCTTTGCAGTTTCCACACATCATGATGAGTTGTAAACCTTACGAGGGCACTTCACAAACTGGAAAAACGGAAACACAAATACATGTTTATTTTGGTGCACAATTTTTCTTTAAAGTCACACATGGTTTTTCATAATTCGCACTTTCCACGAACTTTTTGAGGACCTCTCCCTTATTGCTAAATCTGGCACATTTTTTGAGTTTCTGTAAGTGGTATCGTATTTAGGTAGTTGCTGTTTTGTTGAAGTTCATGTTTGGAATGTCATGTGTGTCGTTGTATGTTTCTCCGTGTCACTCATTTTTATAGTGACATAGAATTCTAATGCCTAAAAGCGCTGTGATTTATTTGCCCAGAGGAAAAAGTCACATACACCACTATGTTATCTTAACATCATTTGTGGGTTTTTGTTTTTTTGTTTTTTTGTTTTTTTGACAGGCAGAGTGGACAATGAGAGAGAGAGAGAGAGAAAGGTTTTCCTTTTGCCGTTGGTTCACTCTCCAATGGCCGCTGCAACCGGCGCGCTGTGGCCGGCGCACCGCGCTGATCCGAAGGCAGGAGCCAGGTGCTTCTCCTGGTCTCCCATGGGGTGCAGGGCCCAAGCACTTGGGCCATCCTCCACTGCACTCACGGGCCACAGCAGAGAGCTGGCCTGGAAGAGGGGCAACCGGGACAGAATCCAGCACCCCGACCGGGACTAGAACCCGGTGTGCTGGCGCCGCAAGGCGGAGGATTAGCCTAGTGAGCTGCGGCGCCGGCCGAACATCATTTGTATACAAATGACAACCACGCATTCTTCAACTGTGCGCAGTCTCTGTAGACGCTACTACATGGAAGACTGAACTGCGAGTTGGTTAATTTTTTACATAGTTTCTTTGGAAACTGAAGATTAGAGAGCCGGGGTTAGTGCCAGTCCCCTCTTCCAGCCTTCTTAGATTTCCCTTTAACCATAACCTGCTCCTCAAATAATGTTTCTTCCAACTGAGATCCGAGCTGCCCAGGTCTCCACGTGGATCTCGAGTGACATCCCTTGACGTCAAAACATCAATGTACGTGAAACGTGCCTTGAGCTGAGGCCACGGTTCCCTGTCGGGCTGGGACATCATTCATCAGCTGCTTGGTCCCCCACCCCCACCCCGCCCCGGTGCTCACCCTTGCCACAGCAGCCGCTGCAGGGTGCTCCGCTGTGGAACGGCAGGGCCCCTACCAGCTTGTCTGCTGCGAGCAGGGTCTTAAGAAGCCGGTTTCAAAGCATTTTGTGACGAGCAGAGTGTTCTATAAATGGGTATTGAAAATAATCAAGACATTCATGGCTCCAAACAGGCCGCAAAACACCATAGCAACTAATGAACAGTAATTGCCACATCACGGGCTCCGTCCCCAGCTGCTCTCCGGCAATCGAAGCTCACTCTGCAGCCTCTGAAGGAGCCCAGGTCAGATGGGGCCCCCACCCCCCCGGGGGAGGGCGGTGCAGAGCCACTGGGTTCCCAGGGGGAATGTGGGTGCAGTGTCTCCTTGGCCTCCCTCCTGCGTCTGCACGGACTGCCCGGCGGGCGCCAGAGCCCTACAGCTCCCAGTCTGTGTCATCCAAGCCACCCAATGGCCTTTGGCCCTGGGACGCTCCCAGCTGCACCCCAGTCCCTACCCCAGGCTGCGGGAGGCTAACCCTGAGCCCCAGTCCAGACTGTGGCGGCCAAGGCCCCCTGCCTGGGAGTCTGTTTAGATGAACACCAGATTCTCCTGTGATTTTTGGAAATGGTCGCACGTAGGCAGAGGCTAGAAGCAGTGACAGGATCTGTTGGATTCCTGGGCCGCCGTCGGCGTGGCATGGAGGGAGAGGAGCCTCAGGCTTGCCAGCTCCGTGCCGTGCCCGCGTGGAGGGCGACGCTGTGCAGCTGGGAGGACAGCAGCTCCGCTCCCAGGGCTCTCCATGGCGGTCCTTCAGGGAAATGAGGGCAGGAGTGGGGAGGGGGAGAAGTCTCTCCCTGCGCAGCTCCCTGGGGCCGGGGTCATTAGACCCATATGCGGGTGCAGGCTCTCCCCACTCCCATCCAGAGCCCAGCTGCCCCAGCCAGACACCCGGGAAGGCGTGAGCGCTCGCCTTGAGGAGGCCTGGGTGTGTTCGAGCCGGCTCCCACGCAGTGAGCCATCCATTTTCTCTGCGTCTTTTCAAGAGTCGTCTGGATGCTAGAGGGCTGCTCTCTGCCTTCTCAAACTCACTTTGTTTCCATGGTTACAAAACACCCAGGCTCTGCCAGCCCACAATGCATCAGGAGGGCACCCCCGCTGCCTGGTAACGGCAGTAGCCTTCTCCAAGTTTGCAGACCTCCGTGCTGCCCGTGCGAATATTAGAAAGCTGGTGAGCCGTCGTTCCGTGCGCAAGCTGCCAATGTTGGTTTGGATTGCAGTATTTTGCAGGCGGCCAGGTAAAGGACATCCGCACTGTGGAATGTGACAGATTCTTTTTTTTTTTTTTTTTTTTTTTTTTTTTGACAGGCAGAGTGGACAGTGAGAGAGAGAGAGACAGAGAGAAAGGTCTTCCTTTGCCGTTGGTTCACCCTCCAATGGCCGCCGCGGCCAGCGCGATGTGGCCAGCGCACCGCGCTGATCCGATGGCAGGAGCCAGGAGCCAGGTGCTTTTCCTGGTCTCCCATGGGGTGCAGGGCCCAAGCACCTGGGCCATCCTCCACTGCACTCCCGGGCCACAGCAGAGGGCTGGCCTGGAAGAGGGGCAACCGGGACAGAATCCGGCGCCCCGACCGGGACTAGAACCCGGTGTGCCGGCGCCGCTAGGCGGAGGATTAGCCTAGTGAGCCGCGGCGCCGGCCAGAATGTGACAGATTCTTAAGCACAATGCCCAACGTGGAAAAACCAAGGCACAAGAATGGAAGGCAGGAGAGGGCTGGCCATCGCTCACCGCCCAGGAGTGTGGGTGCCCGGGCTACGGCCATCAGCCCGCTGTCCCCTAGGAGGAGAGAGAGGCTGCTGGGGGGTTCCACAGCACAGGGAGGGGTGCGCTACGTCTCTCACTCGCCATGGCTCACGCGTTCTCTCCGAACTGCGGTGCCCTAGTCTGAGAAAGAAGCAACCCTCCTGGCTCTCTGGGAGCACCGACCGGTGCCAGGGTCACAGCGCGCGTCACGCAGGTCCGGGCACCGTGGCTCCCCAAGCCATCAAGTCCCATGCTAGGAAACAGAAGGACGTGTGTCACTGTCCAGGGCTGGTGCCTTAGGGTGCTCATGGTTGTGCTGCTGCTAAATGAGCAAGGGGCAGAGCTTTGCTGTCAACCTGCTCGTGTGCGCTCCACTTCACGAGAGCGGCCGCACAGCGCATGGGGCGCGTGGCAGTCCTAGAGCCGCAGGGGGTGAGTTCAGATCCACACGCGCCTGACGACAGGTGGAACCAGTTCAGAGCTGGCCACACGGGGCAGATTTTCCCAGCAGGACAGTCTAGGTGACAATAGTGTACCCTTCACTGGGTTCTGATATTTATACAGAGTTAGGGTTAGGGTTAAGTGAGCCAGCGCCTGCGATCCAGGAACGCACTGCACTCCACCACTGGACGCAGCGTCTCCTTATCATCCCTCACCTGCCTCTGAGTGCGCCACGTGAGCCGATTCTCTGCTGTCACCTTGGGTGGAATCTCGTGCCACCCCTTGGAACCTGTCCAGTCGCTCTTGGATCATGCCAAGGCTGCCGGTCACTTCTCACGGCAGCATCAGTCTCTTGCAGAAATTATAGGTCCCAGGTCCATACAGTAGGGCAGTGAATTTCATGCAGAATTAAATCATCTGCTTCCTCCAGCTTTTGCTGGCTCCAGAGTGAATTTGTGAGGTCAGTGAGGGACAGGGGTTGTGAACTGACTTTTTATCACCTCCTTTAGAGGTTCCCTTGGGGCTGGCGTTGTGGTGCCCCAGCTTCCTGTACAGGTGCCGGTTCGTGTCCCGGCTGCTCCATTTCCAACCAAGCTCCCTGCTGATGACCTGGGAAAGTGGTGGAAGACGGTCCAAGTACGCGGGTCCTTGAACTCACGTGGGAGACCTGGAAGAAGCTCCTGGCTCCTGGCCCAGCCCCAGCCCTTGTGGTCATCCAGGGAGGGGCCCAGTGTCTCTCCCTCTCTCTCTCTCTGTAACTCTGACTTTCAAATAAATAAATAAATCTTTAACAAAAATAAAAGTTCGCTTGCATAAGGGACCTTGCATGGCAGGTGGCAGTTGCTGAAAACTGGAATGAGAAGATCCTGTGCCCCCTGCTCTGTTAAGTGTGTAGACAAATAAAAATTGTATGTATTTATGGAGTGCACATGACGCTTTGATATTTGATAAAGTGTGCGATGACTGACTCATCCGTCACCTCGCATCCTGTGGATTTCACGGTGAGGATATTAGAGATCTGCTCTCTCAGCCATGGTCAAGCACGCACACACTGCGACTACTGCACAACTGATCACCCAGGCCAGCCGACCAAAGGGTGTGTCCTCTGTCCATCATCTCCCTCTCCCTCCCCCTGGCCCCACCGCCACGGCTCCATTCTGCTTCTGCGGGTTCAGTTCTAAGTGAGGTCATGCAGTGTTTGTCTTTCTGAAGGCCAAGGTGCACCCCTATTGTCACAAGGGTTACATACATCATACATTTTCCTGAGGCACTCAGGCACAGATGGACACCTGGGTGGGTTCCGTATATGGCTACCATGAACATGGGAGTGCAGGCACTGCTCCCGCGCGCTGGTGTCACTGCCCCTGGATGTGTGTCCAGAAGACGGGGAGCTTGGTCACTCACTCAGCAGCTCTGTCTTTAGCTTTCTGAGGGATGTCCACTGTGTTTTCCATGATGGCTGTGCATTCCCACCAACAGTGGGCAAGGTATCCTTTTCTCCACACCTTCACCACAGTGAGTCATCTTTTGTCTTTTGGTAGTGGCCGTTCTCACGGATGTAAGGTGATATCTCACTGGGGCTTTATTGTGCATCTCCCTGATGATGAACGATGTCGGCTTTCTAGTTTCACTTGCCTCTGGCCATTTGGTTACGTCTTCAGATCAATGTCCACGTGGGACCTTAGTCCGTTTTTGAATTGGATCGTCTTCCTCCCATGGAGCTGCTTGAGTTTCCCATGTATTTGGAATAGTAGCCTCTTTGCTGAATGCATGCTTTGCAGATACCTTCTCCCCTTCTGTTGGTTGTCTCTTCTCCACGTTAATTATTTCCTCTGGGAGCTAAAGCTGTTTAGTTTGATATAATATCCTGTTTGTCTATTTCTGCTTTTGGTTTCCAGTGCTTTGGGGGTCATATCCAAAAAGAAGAATCCAATATTCAATACTGTTATATGTGCAAAAAATATTACATTATCACTGTAAAAATATACCATTTTAAAGTGGCCAACCCTCAATTTCATTTTCATTGACCTAATGGGGTAGATACAGACACTAATTTTTGGTTACAGGTACAGCCATACTCATTCCAATGTAGGGTTGTCAGATTTGGCAACAGAAAATGAAACAAGGGCAGTTAAACTGGACAACCAAATAGACAAGAAGTCATTTGGGATATAAGCATGCTCCAGGCAATATTTAGAGCATACGAACATGAAAAAGTGTCCACTGTCTATCTGGAATGTATGTGAAGCTGGATGTCCTGTATTTGGTCTGGCAACCTTCTCCCTGCAATTCCTTTTTCTGAGATAGCTTGGATTTTTAAGCCTACATCAGGCAGGGGATTTTTGTTACACATAACAGGGTATCAGATATAAATACCTTAAACAAAGAGAGATGTCACTATCCCACAGGATAAAGAGTCGAGGAGAGGCCAGCACCGTGGCTCACTAGGCTAATCGTCCACCTGCAGCGCCGACATCCCAGGTTCTAGTCCCAGTCGGGGCGCCGGTTCTGTCCCGGTTGCCCCTCTTCCAGGCCAGCTCTCTGCTGTGGCCAGGGAGTGCAGTGGAGGATGGCCCAGGTGCTTGGGCCCTGCACCCCATGGGAGACCAGGAGAAGCACCTGGCTCCTGCCTTTGGATCAGCGCAGCGCCGGCTGTAGCGGCCATTTGTGGGGTGAACCAACGGCAAAGGAAGACCTTTCTCTCTGTCTCTCTCTCTCACTGTCTAACTCTGCCTGTCAAAAAAAAAAAAAGAGCCAAGGAGAGGCCAACTCTGTCATCTGCTGAGCACGCGCTCGGCGTTAGCAGGCTGCCGGTCAGCGAGGCCTCCGATCACAGACCGCAGTCCCCTGCAGTGTCGCCTGCTCTCACACGACATCTCAGCCGAGAGTGGACGCGACCCATCCTGGTCAGCACTGTTCTTAATCAGGTTTCTTGTTTTGAGATCATTAAGATTCACTGCAGTTACGAAGAATGATACAAAAAAATCCCTGTAATGTTTTGCCCACTTTCCCCCAATCAGGGCAGCTTTCAAAACTGTAGTCGAATACTGATTCAAGATGCCGACCTTGAAGTGGTTCCCAGACACCGTTCAGATCCCCGGGTTGCACTTGCATTGAATTCCGTGCAGGC
This sequence comes from Oryctolagus cuniculus, assembly GCF_964237555.1. Lineage (NCBI taxonomy): Eukaryota > Metazoa > Chordata > Mammalia > Lagomorpha > Leporidae > Oryctolagus > Oryctolagus cuniculus. Next base: position 2,472,231 of record NC_091441.1, on the reverse strand, counting down.
ACACGTTCATCAGGACACAGGGCAGCGCCACTCCCTCAGGAACCACTGGGACCCCCGTTGTAACCACTCTCGCTCCCTCAGGAACCGCTGGGACCCCCGTTGTAACCACTCTCACTCCCTCAGGAACCACTGGGACCCCCGTTGTAACCACTCTCGCTCCCTCAGGAACCACTGGGACCCCAGTTGTAACCACTCTCACTCCCTCAGGAACCACTGGGACCCCCGTTGTAACCACTCTCACTCCCTCAGGAACCACTGGGACCCCCGTTGTAACCACTCTCACTCCCTCAGGAACCACTGGGACCCCCGTTGTAACCACTCTCACTCCCCAAGGAACCACTGAGACCCCAGTTGTAACCACTCTCACTCCCTCGGGAACCACTGGGACCCCAGTTGTAACCACTCTCACTCCCCAAGGAACCACTGGGACCCCCGTTGTAACCACTCTCACTCCCTCAGGAACCACTGGGACCCCCGTTGTAACCACTCTCACTCCCTCAGGACCACTGGGACCCCCGTTGTAACCACTCTCACTCCCCAAGGAACCACTGGGACCCCCGTTGTAACCACTCTCACTCCCTCGGGAACCGCTGGGACCCCCGTTGTAACCACTCTCACTCCCCAAGGAACCACTGGGACCCCCGTTGTAACCACTCTCACTCCCTCGGGAACCGCTGGGACCCCCGTTGTAACCACTCTCACTCCCTCAGGAACCACTGGGACCCCCGTTGTAACCACTCTCACTCCCCAAGGAACCACTGGGACCCCCGTTGTAACCATTCTCACTCCCTCGGGAACCACTGGGACCCCCGTTGTAACCATTCTCACTCCCCAAGGAACCACTGGGACCCCCGTTGTAACCATTCTCACTCCCCAAGGAACCACTGGGACCCCCGTTGTAACCACTCTCACTCCCTCAGGAACCACTGGGACCCCCGTTGTAACCACTCTCACTCCCCAAGGAACCACTGAGACCCCAGTTGTAACCACTCTCACTCCCTCAGGAACCACTGGGACCCCCGTTGTAACCACTCTCGCTCCCTCAGGAACCACTGGGACCCCCGTTGTAACCACTCTCACTCCCTCAGGAACCACTGGGACCCCAGTTGTAACCACTCTCACTCCCTCAGGAACCACTGGGACCCCCGTTGTAACCATTCTCACTCCCTCAGGAACCACTGGGACCCCCGTTGTAACCACTCTCACTCCCCAAGGAACCACTGGGACCCCCGTTGTAACCACTCTCACTCCCTCGGGAACCGCTGGGACCCCCGTTGTAACCACTCTCACTCCCCAAGGAACCACTGGGACCCCCGTTGTAACCACTCTCACTCCCTCGGGAACCGCTGGGACCCCCGTTGTAACCACTCTCACTCCCTCAGGAACCACTGGGACCCCCGTTGTAACCACTCTCACTCCCCAAGGAACCACTGGGACCCCCGTTGTAACCATTCTCACTCCCTCGGGAACCACTGGGACCCCCGTTGTAACCATTCTCACTCCCCAAGGAACCACTGGGACCCCCGTTGTAACCACTCTCACTCCCTCAGGAACCACTGGGACCCCCGTTGTAACCACTCTCACTCCCCAAGGAACCACTGAGACCCCAGTTGTAACCACTCTCACTCCCTCAGGAACCACTGGGACCCCAGTTGTAACCACTCTCACTCCCCAAGGAACCACTGGGACCCCCGTTGTAACCACTCTCACTCCCTCAGGAACCACTGGGACCCCCGTTGTAACCACTCTCACTCCCTCAGGACCACTGGGACCCCCGTTGTAACCACTCTCACTCCCCAAGGAACCACTGGGACCCCCGTTGTAACCACTCTCACTCCCCAAGGAACCACTGGGACCCCCGTTGTAACCACTCTCACTCCCCAAGGAACCACTGGGACCCCCGTTGTAACCACTCTCACTCCCTCGGGAACCGCTGGGACCCCCGTTGTAACCACTCTCACTCCCTCAGGAACCACTGGGACCCCCGTTGTAACCACTCTCACTCCCCAAGGAACCACTGGGACCCCCGTTGTAACCATTCTCACTCCCTCGGGAACCACTGGGACCCCCGTTGTAACCATTCTCACTCCCCAAGGAACCACTGGGACCCCCGTTGTAACCACTCTCACTCCCTCAGGAACCACTGGGACCCCCGTTGTAACCACTCTCACTCCCCAAGGAACCACTGAGACCCCAGTTGTAACCACTCTCACTCCCTCGGGAACCACTGGGACCCCAGTTGTAACCACTCTCACTCCCCAAGGAACCACTGGGACCCCCGTTGTAACCACTCTCACTCCCTCAGGAACCACTGGGACCCCCGTTGTAACCACTCTCACTCCCCAAGGAACCACTGAGACCCCAGTTGTAACCACTCTCACTCCCTCAGGAACCACTGGGACCCCAGTTGTAACCACTCTCACTCCCCAAGGAACCACTGGGACCCCCGTTGTAACCACTCTCACTCCCTCAGGAACCACTGGGACCCCCGTTGTAACCACTCTCACTCCCTCAGGACCACTGGGACCCCCGTTGTAATCACTCTCACTCCCCAAGGAACCACTGGGACCCCCGTTGTAACCACTCTCACTCCCTCGGGAACCACTGGGACCCCCGTTGTAACCACTCTCACTCCCCAAGGAACCACTGGGACCCCCGTTGTAACCACTCTCACTCCCTCGGGAACCGCTGGGACCCCCGTTGTAACCACTCTCACTCCCTCAGGAACCACTGGGACCCCCGTTGTAACCACTCTCACTCCCCAAGGAACCACTGGGACCCCCGTTGTAACCATTCTCACTCCCTCGGGAACCACTGGGACCCCCGTTGTAACCATTCTCACTCCCCAAGGAACCACTGGGACCCCCATTGTAACCACTCTCACTCCCTCAGGAACCACTGGGACCCCCGTTGTAACCACTCTCACTCCCCAAGGAACCACTGGGACCCCCGTTGTAACCACTCTCACTCCCTCAGGAACCACTGGGACCCCCGTTGTAACCACTCTCACTCCCCAAGGAACCACTGGGACCCCAGTTGTAACCACTCTCACTCCCTCAGGAACCACTGGGACCCCCGTTGTAACCACTCTCACTCCCTCAGGAACCACTGGGACCCCCGTTGTAACCACTCTCACTCCCTCAGGAACCGCTGGGACCCCCGTTGTAACCACTCTCACTCCCTCAGGAACCACTGGGATCCCCCGTTGTAACCACTCTCACTGGCTTCCCATGGCCCCATCTCTATCCCCAGCCCCTGGAGTCCACTAACCTGCTCACCAGTGCTCTACTTTCACAACTTCAAGTGTGTTGCCAATAAAATCAAGTACATGCCACCTGAGGAACCGGCTTTACTAATGCTCGGGATGCAAAGTATTTCAGATTTTCAACTGTTTCACATTTTTCCTATCTGCATATGCGTTATATCTTGATAGAACCCAAATCTGAAACCAGTCTTTACTTACATTTTATATATACATCATACAGCTTAAAGGTGTTTTACAAATGTTTTTAGTAAGCCTGCACTTTGACTGTGATCCATCATGTAAAGTCTCTTGGAATTTCCCATTTGTGATATAATACTGGTAACTCAAAAGCTTTTGGATTTGGGTGCATTTTTGTCGCTCCCCCTCTTCGTGGAGGAACGACACAGAACCCTGCGCTGTTCTTTCTGTCTGCTCGGCCCTCCCCGGGTTTGCTGCTGGTTCTTCCTGGGTTGGCTACTATCCCTTCCACCTCCGTGGAAGGGCAGTTCCCCCTGGCCACATTCCCCACTTCCGCAGGGGAGCGGCACACCGCCGGCCGGCTTTCTGGGGGGCTGCACAGGCGTTCCTTCAGATGTTCCCCTTAGATGTTCCCGGTGCATGCCGTCTCTCTCCTCCTTTATAGTCCTCCTCTGCCAATCCCAACTCGGCTGCCCACACGCCGAATACGCTGCTCTCCTCCAATCAGGAGCAAGTCCTACAGTTTATTGGTTGAACTGGAGGCAGCTGTGCAGAAGCTGTTTACTTCTCTCCCAGCGCCATATTGTGGGAGAGCAGATGCATAGAATAAGTCTTAATTCCAGTAACTCAGTCTAGTCCGGATTGCTCCCCACAGATCCCCCTTTCTTTTTATTTTTGGCGTTGATACGCGCCTGTCTTCGGTGCCCCGTGGCACACACTCTGCTCTGCTTGCTAGAGTTGCCACAGGTTCTTACAAGTCCTATCAATCAGGCAAACCGAATCCAGGTCCTCTCTTTGCCATGGTGTGAGGAGGTTTTTAGGCGCTGATGCGTGCCTGTGTTCGGTGACCTGCGGCTCACACTCTGGTCGAGCCACTTGCTGGTGCTTACCGCCTTAATCAGGCAGACCGAATCCAAGCTTTCTCATTGCCATATTGTGGGGGAGACTTATTAGTGTTGGTTCGTGCCTATCTTCGGTGACCTGCAGCTCATACTCTGGTCGAGCTGCTTGCTGGTGCTTACCGCCTTAATCAGGCAGACCGAATCCAAGCCTCCTAATTGCGGTATTGTGGGGAGGCCTTACTGATGTTAATTCGTGCCTGTCTTCGGTGACCTGCGGCGCATAAGCTGCTAGCCACCGCAGGTGCTCATCGCCTCACTTAATCAGGCAGACCGAATCCAAGCTTTCTAATTGCAGTATTGTGGGGAGGCCTTTCTGATGTTAATTCGTGCCTGTCTTCGGTGACTTGCGGCGCATAAGCTGCTAGCCACCGCAGGTGCTCATCGCCTCACTTAATCGGGCAGACCAAATCCAAGCCTTCTCATTGCAGTATTGTAGGGAGGCCTTTCTATTTCTCTATTTCTCTATCTCCAGGCATTCCTATTTCTCCCATTTTACTTCCATCTTCCAGCATTCCTATTTCTCTCCTTTTACTTCTAAACTTCTGTTTCTCTTATCCCTGCGGCTTCCCGGCGGCGCCTGCCCCGAGGCTGCTTCTCGGCACCTCGCCCCGCGGCAGCTTCACGGCTCTGCGCGGCTTCCCGGCGCCTCGCCCCGCCGGCGGGTTCCCGGCTCTGCGCCACTTCAGCCCGCGCCTCTCTCATCTGCGCGGCTCGGCTTTGCGCGCACACTCCGCGGTTACTCACTAGCCCTTTCGTGTCTGAACCACGGCCTCGCGCCAGCCCCGTTCCCTATCTAGTCACGCCCCATGCTCTCTCTGCACGCGGCGGCTTCCACGAGTCACACAGCGTAGCTTGCGTCTCCACCACTAACATTCAATCCAAGTTCCCCGGGCTAGCCTGGCGAATTCAACCCAGCATACGTCTCCGCCCCACGGTTTGGCTTCCCGTCCTTTGCTCCCCGGGCTAATCAGACGGATCCCAATCTGGCTTACGTTTCAGCTTCTGGTTTCAACTTTTCGCCCCCTATTCCCAGGCTAACTTGAGAATCCCAAAGTGGCTTTCGTTTCCGCCTCGGCCTGCCCCCCGCGGCTTCAATTTCCCTAACATTTTTCTCTACCCGGTATGTTTCCCCAAGCTTTCCTCCAACAATACTCCTCCCTCATTTCTCCTGGCCTCTCCCCACAGTCCGCATCCGAGTCTGTTTGTTCTAGCTTTCACTTTCGCTTTCGACCTTAGAGATTTCTCCCAGCTTCCCCCCGTAGTCCGTATCCGAGTCTATGCCTGGGCTTTCAATAGCTTCTTCCGGCACCTTTTTCGTCCGGCTTTCCCCTAGGCTGTTTGCTAGTCTCTCTCTCCGGTATTTTCCACTTCTTCCTGTTTCTTCCCTCCTAAGTTTTCTATCCGTCCTAGGTTTCCTATCCGAGCTAGGTTTCCTATCCGTCCTAGGTTTCCTATCCGAGTCACGGCACCATTATGTCGCTCCCCCTCTTCGTGGAGGAACGACACAGGACCCTGCGCTGTTCTTTCTGTCTGCTCGGCCCTCCCCGGGTTTGCTGCTGGTTCTTCCCGGGTTGGCTACTATCCCTTCCACCTCCGTGGAAGGGCAGTTCCCCCTGGCCACATTCCCCACTTCCGCAGGGGAGCGGCACACCGCCGGCCGGCTCTCTCGGGGGCTGCACAGGCGTTCCTTCAGATATTCCCCTTAGATGTTCCCGGTGCATGCCGTCTCTCTCCTCCTTTATAGTCCTCCTCCGCCAATCCCAACTCGGCTGCCCACACGTCGAATACGCTGCTCTCCTCCAATCAGGAGCAAGTCCTACAGTTTATTGGTTGAACTGGAGGCAGCTGTGCAGAAGCTGTTTACTTCTCTCCCAGCGCCATATTGTGGGAGAGCAGATGCATAGAATAAGTCTTAATTCCAGTAACTCAGTCTAGTCCGGATTGCTCCCCACACATTTTGTACCTCACTTTTTGCATTAGTGATGCTGAATTTGTGCTTGAAAACTGTAGTGCCACTTCCTTCATGTATTCATGGTCTCTGATGAAAAGTACGCTGTCATTCAAATTAACTTCCAAGATTCTGAATGTGTTGCTTCTTCCTGGTAGCTTTCAGGATTTATTTCTGTGCCATTAATTTATTCATTTGAAAGGCAGAATTAGAGAGAAAGAGAGAGAGAGAGAGAGAGGTCTTCCATCTGCTGGTTCACTCCCCAGATGGCCACAACAGCTGGTGGTGTGCCAATCTGAAGCCAGGAGCCCGGAGCCAGGAGCTTCTTCTGGGTCTCCTACATGGATGCAGGGGCCCAAGGACTTGGGTCATCTACTGCTTTCCCAGGCCATGGCAGTGAGCTGGATTGGAAGTGGAGCAGCCAGGACTGGCGCCCATATGGGATGCCAGCACTGCAGGCGGCGGCTTTACCCACTACGCCACAGCGCCGGCCCCTCTGTAACACTCATTTTTACAAGTTTGAATTACTGTACCCTGGCATAGATTTCTCTAAGTTTATCTGACTTGAGGTGTTCTTAGCCTTTTTAATTTGTTGGTTTATGTCTTTCACCAAAATTTGGAAGTTTTCAGTCATTACTTCCTTGAACATCATTTCAACTCCATCTTTCTCCATCCCTTCTGGAAATCCTATAATACAAATATTAGATTTTTGCTATTGTCCCACTGGTCCCTATGGCTCTGCTCATTTTTCTCAACCTGTTTTCCCTCATGTCCACTTTGGGTTAATTTTCTTGCCCCATTCTCAAGTTTACTCTATTTTATTCTCTGTCATCTTCACTCTGATACTGAGTGCACCATTGAGTTTTTAAATTTACTATTATATTTTACAGTTTTATTATTTCCATTTTATTTTTCTTTATAATTTTGTTTTTGATTGCTGTTTCTCATTCAAGCTGTGATTTTTCACAACTTGGTTCTTGGAACGACAAGTGGTCTCAGTTGTGCTCTGGACACATTAACCATTATGTCTGGAAACTCTGGTTCCTGTTTAAAAGCATTTCAGCAGGTGGTTTCCCTGCCTAGGTTTAAGCACAAAGATCCTGACCTTTGCTGTAGGCTGTGGCTCCAGTGACAATTTAATTCCCAAAGTTTTTGTGGAATTATTTCCCCCTGTTGGTTGTCCTTGTACAGATGGGCTCTCCGTGGTTCCTGTTGATGCTGTGTGAGGAGGCAGAAGCAATGCCCACATGCTGGGCCCCTCGTCCCAGTGGCTGGGGGAAGGAGTCTCCAGACGTTGGGGGACAAGGAGGTCGTCCCAGTGGCTGGGGGAAGGAGTCTCCAGACGTTGGGGGACAAGGAGGTTTCCTGGACGAGACGTTTGCTGTAGCAGGTCCTCCCTGCCTGTGCGCCTGGCTGCCCCGTGACCCCAGGTGGAAGCTGGGAGGTTCGGGTCCTCCGGGAAGTGCTACTTCGGTCACTTACTAAGGACTTTGAATGATGTCCACCTACTGGAGCCTGCAGCCTTGCCTGAGCTGGTGATGGGATTCTGTGAAACCGGGGAGCAGGGAGCCTGCTTGAGCCACCTTGGATCACTAGGTACAGCCAGGAAACCCAGGCGCAAGTCCTTCCTCCGCTGGGTGGTGGGCTGTAAGGTGCCCTGCTGTGGTTCCCCTTCCCCAGTCCCTAATCAGATGGTCTATTCTCGTCATCCAGAACTGCTCCTTGGCTGCTGCCCGCACTGTCTCCACCAGGTGTGGCGGAGATGATGGGAAGGATCAGGCAGGAGCAAGTCTGCTCCCTTCTGCTTGGGCCGGGCTTCCTCTTTGGGCTCCTTTTTATGGGGCGCGAATCCCTCTCATAGAGCTCCCAGTTAGCTTTCCCTTAAATGTCAGGGACTAGGTCAGCTGTTGAGATGCCCTTGGGATGTCTGCATCCAATACTGAGGGGTCTTCCCGTGAGTTCCAGACCCACACTCGATTCTAGGTTCCTGCCCCTGTGCCCCCGGGGAGGCAGCAGTGATGGCTAAAGGAGTTGGGTCCCTGCCACCGTGTGGGTGACCCAGATCGAACTGCTAAGTCCAGGTGTCACCTGGCTGTTGCAGGCAATTGGAGAGGGAGTTAACCAGCCAATACTCTCTCCCTCTCTCGCTCTTAAATAAAAATAAATTAATAAAAATTAAGAGAAATAACCACCGTGCAGTAGTGCATTGACTATACCCATCTGGAGTGACTGGTGGACTGGGGGTGGAATGGCCATTATGAGTTTCAGCCCTCAGTACTGGAGGCCTCACACCTGTGCAAAATCAATGCTCCATTAGCAAAGGAGGGGTGGGGTTGGACAGCACAAGGTAGCACGTTTCACAGGCATGGCACCAGGAACCACCCCCAAGACGTACCCTAAGAACTGTTACTGATGCAGGATCTGGGTGGAAGAATGACTGTCACCTCCAGACGGGATTTCGGCAGAAGAGGGCACAGCTGTGTTTCAGTGCTCATGGGGCTGCCAGGCACCGCACCGCGCACGGACTGATGGACCTGGGTTCAAGCCTCGGCTCTGTCTCTGGATCTGCGGCTCGCAGACACTTGAGGCTGCAAGTGACAGAAACGTTGTTTATTGGCGACTTGAGCTAGGGCAGGGCACAAGGGCGAGGGGTGGGGACGCCACGTCCAGGAGCACTGACATGGGGTAAATGAGAAAGGGGTGATTCGCGTTCCTGTTTTCCCAGCAAAGTTCTCCGCGGCGACTCTTGGTGTGACCTGAGCCAGAACACTCACTGTGGCCACGGCCATGGTGCGGTCTGGGCCTCCGACCTTCCTCGGGGCAGGTGGAGGAGGGGCTTAGTCCCCTGGAGCCGTGTGCAGTACTAACTGCGGTGACACATGTGATTTAATGCGGGAAAGAAGCTGAGAACAAACGAAGCATAAAAGTGCACGAGCAGGTGGCGGAGCTACCGCCACTCACCTCCGCCCGTTCAGTCGCTGTGGACTTAGGAGCACTGGACACCCAGACCTCAGCAGGGCACTCCCCTGGGGGCAGGGGTTGGTGCCGGTCACTACCCTCCTGCTCCTGACGCTCAGTAGAATCCTGGCGCTGGATGCTGGGCGAGTGCAGCAACGCCCAGCGTTATCCGGAGTGCCCTGGCCACCTCTACTGCTCCTGCTGATACGGCTGTGCGTTCCCGGGGCGGGTGGGGGTGTCTCTGGGACCTCAGAATCAGCAAGGACAGCAAGGGCAAGCTTGTTTGCAAGCAAAAGAGGGCAGAGGTGTGAAACTCAAAATGCTTGGGCCCTGGAGGCGATCTTGTCTCATTTTCGGTAGTGCTTACACACTCGGCGTCTCTGTCTGGGATTTCATTGTCCCCAGAGGCAGTCCCTCGGCCACTTCGTGTGTCAGTCACTCCCGCAGGCTCCGCAGTGGTGTCTGGGACCACCCAGCCTGAGAGGAGGGGGTGAGGGAGCAGGCAGGGGGCCAGGGGGCAGCAGGGGCAGGTGTTGGACAGTGAACAGGGAGAGGCACGGGAGGCCAGCAGGACGCGTGTCAGTGCGTCTGGGCCGCCAGAACAATCGGCCACCGGCTGGGTGGGTTTCAAACAGCAGAACGTCGCCTTTTGCAGCCCTGGGGGCCGGGAGGCCCACGATGGAGGCAGGCTTGGGGTCTGTGGAGGGCAGGTCTCCTGGCTCGTGGCTCCTCCTCCCTTTCCTCACAAGATGGTGGGGCCGAGAGGTCTGTTCGCTGGGGCAATGATCCCACCTGTGAGGTTGCCACCCTCAGGACCCAGCCGCCTCCCCAGGCCCCGCCTCCCAACACCGCCACCCTGGGGTGTCCATGTGCTCACTTGGGAGCCAGGCTCTGCAGTGCCCGCATTCGCTGGGTGATGGGATGCAGCCGGCTAAAGGGAAAGCAGAGGCGCGCGCTCTCCCTGGCCCTGGTCCTCCAGGGTCCCGCTCTTCCCCACCAAGCCCTCTCGAGCTGCTGTCTGCAAGAGGTACCTCTCCAATCAACGGAGACTGTTGAAAGCTGCCCCGCGCTCAATCCACTTTATAACCTCTTGTGTCTCTCAGCTGGCGTCTCAAACTTCCGTAAAAGGCAAAGGAGAGCTTCCCGGACAAACGGCTGACGTTGCTGACGGAGCCCCGGCTGCTCACAGGCCCCTGGAGAAGCCGTAGCCCCAGGCCGGCCACCACGGTGTTTCTCTGAGACCCTGGCCCCCACCTACCTCCTAGGCAAAAGACTTGTGAACGAGTGCCGTTCCTGCTTTGGACAGCGAAGCAGGATTTCTGACACCTCTACCCCGGCTCATAGCCGACTCTGTGAAATTAACGTCTCTTCTTTGTGAAGCAGGAGGCATTCTGGGAGAGGTCCCAGCACCGCAGGGCCGAGCCATCGCTTCCCTGCAGTGACCGTGTAAGGGACTTCCCACACACGGACTCGCTTCCTCCCAGCAGCGACCCTGGGAGGCAGAGTCCATGCTGATCTCCCTCTCAGGTGCACCTGACAGAGGGCAGCCCGGCCGAGGCCACACCCACTGCACCCAGGAGACCTTGCCTTCGCTGCTACATCTCCCAGCCTCTCTCTCTAAGGAGGCCCTGGCATCGTCCAACCCTGGCTGGGAATGGTCTCCAAGTGGGCACGTGGGGCCAGCTGTGTGAATATGGAATAAGTTAGGGTCAATATGCCCTGGTCGATGGACCGTAAGTACCCGTGTTCCAAAAGAGAGAAAAAAAATGAGTATTGAAAAAGCATCACTTTTATTTAAATCGCAATCTGAACCCCAGACGACGGCAGCTCCGGCTCACCACGCTCTCGCCTGCTCAACACACTGATTGTTTAAAATTCCAAGGGGAAAAATAAACCACTTGGCTCCTCCGGCCGCTTGTTTACAACCGCCTTTTCAGAGGTGATGGATTGTAGATTGCGCATAAAATGGTGAAATATCTACTAAAAATGTGGACGTGGGCTGCCCCGACACTTTTATGTAAGGGGAATTGGCCAGGGCCTGAGCTGTTTGTAGGCCAGCGGCTCTGAAGGGCCTCTGGCAAGTACCCCGGAGCTCGGTTGCTTTTCCCATAGTGCTGAGTGTTTGGTGATGGGGGAGGCCACAGTCAGCTTGCCTTGCGGATCTGCGGCACCCTGTCACACTTCAGGCAAACCAGGACTGTCCCCCATGGCCCGCGACGGCAGGGACCAGGCCAGCGGCCCTCCAGCTCCCTGGTGCTTTCTTACTTCTCTCCCTGCGTGCGTGGGGAACGTTCAGGGCTCACTTTTTTTATTTTTAATTTTTTGACAGGCAGAGTGGACAGTGAGGGAGAGAGACAGAGAGAAAGGTCTTCCTTTTGCTGTTGGTTCACCCTCCAATGGCCGCCGCGGCCGGCGCACCGCGCTGATCCGATGGCAGGAGCCAGGTGCTTCTCCTGGTCTCCCATGGGGTGCAGGGCCCAAGCACCTGGGCCACCCTCCACTGCACTCCCTGGCCACAGCAGAGAGCTGGCCTGGAAGAGGGGCAACCGGGACAGAACCCGGTGCCCCGTCGGGACTAGAACCCGGTGTGCCGGCGCCGCTAGGCGGAGGATTAGCCTGGTGAGCCGCGGGCCGGCCGGCTCACTTTCAATTATGCCTTCTGGCAGTGTTTGACCAAAGAGAGCGCGAAGCAGCGATGAGCGGCTACCGCAGACCAGCAAATTTGCATCAAAACCCGAGTGGTCGCGCCTTCTGCAGGTTCCTATCTTAAGTTGTGAAAGTGAGGCTGTTTTGTTTGTTTTGTTTTGTTTTTGGCTTCCAAGGGAGGAGGTGCCTCCCTCACCTGCACCTCCCAGGGTTTTCTGGGACGTCTGGCTCCGCACGGCTGCTGTGCGATGCCGCGGTGCCCGGCTGCGCACCGTGTCCTGACCTGGCAGCGCCGTCGGACTGTTCTCCCACCACAGCTGTTCCGGGGACCCTGCAGGCCGGGCCGGGAACCGCTGCCTATGGGAAACAGGCCTGGGAAACCCAGAGGCTGAGATGGGGGGGCTGGCTCGGGCAGCAGGGGCGGCACCCTCAGCACCGGCGCCCAGAGCGTCCGGTCCTGTCTGAGTCTGGGGGCCAGCTCTCTGCCCCCAGGGAGGGCAGGCAGTGCCACTGCCCAGGCAGACACACAGGGCAGCTGCTTGCCCACGTGGCCCCTTGGGTCAGGTTGGCACCCTCCTTGCTTCTGAAGAGACGTCCTTGGAGCTTTGCACAAAACAGTCGCTGGAAGAGGCAAGTCGCCCGCCCCTGCAGACCAGAGCTGCTTCGTGTGCTGGTCGTCACGGCCTCAGGCTGACGAGAGCCGGTTCTTCCTTGCTCCTCGCATCACATCATCACGGCAGGGTGCCCGCATCCGCATGGACACACAGCACGCCTGCTGCCCACGCCCTGGAACAGAGGAAGACCGCGGCGGCGGCCTGCGGGGCTATTTATAGACCCTCACCGGGAAGAGGCCAAGGAAACCTTTTTTGGTCAACTCGCCAAAGCCTTTGGCTACATCTGTGTGAGATGGGCACTGAACTCCAGGTGCATCCTGGGAAGACAGCTCTGCCCACCACCGAGCACCGACGCAGTTTGGACCACGCTGGAGAGAGGTCCTGTCTCCCCCGGGTGCTGGGAATCATAGACGCCTGACGCTTCACACGCAAGAACAGCTGAAGAGGAGACGTGCTAGAGGAAGATGGGGAAGGGGAGCCGGCACAGCACACCCCGTGCTGAGAGGGAAGAAGGCAGGCGAGGCAGAAGACGTTTAGGAAAGCAAACTCGGGTTCCACAATGCGGCCGCCTGCCCAGGTGGCGCTACCCTCCCTCTCACCAAGCACTGCGGCGGGGACGCACAGGCGCTATTCACAATGGAGAGGATGGCGAGACACCTGGGGACAGACAGAGGGCCAGAGGCAGAGCATGTGTCACAGACGGGCCCTCCCATATCACGTGGACCCTGCGCCTCCGCCTGTGCATGGGGCAAGTGAGCGGCAGGTGCTCCGGACACAGGGTCGGACCTCGCCCAAGGCCGGGCCGTGGGCGGATCCAGGCAGGGGATGCGGACCAGTCTCCTTGCAGCAGGAGCCCCTGCCCAGCCACTCCCAGACCTCAGGAAGCAGGTGTGGGCGGCGCCCCACCCCCGACCAGCAGGGGGCAGCAGTCCACCAGCCCCACTGGGGGCCTGGGCCACCTGGTGGTCAGCGCTTTGCTCATCAACATGAAGGCACAGCCCCCTACCATCACACGCAAAATGTAAGATGGTTAACTCAGAGGGAACAGCCAATAAAGAGAGCGGACGTGGGTTGTGAGGACAGTCTATGATATCCTTGTGCGGCTGCCACATTCACAACATGGGAACTGGGTAACACACACACAGGAGCACTTCGACCAGTTTCTCAAAAACAGAATCTAAAAGATAGTGAATCTTGGTTAAACCCTTTGGAAATGCAGCTTTTTCATGGACTTTTGGAAAACCTCTCACGTGTGGTGCATTTGCCATTTTCCACTCACAAGTGACTTGTGAAGAAAAGAGGATTATTGGTCTCGTGGTTTTGCACTCACAGTCCACGATGCAGCTGTAGGCTTGGGCTCTGCTGCGGGCAGGGTGTGCGTGAGGCGAGATCACAGAGCAAGCCGGGAAACAGAGGCCGCGCCCACCTCAAACTTCTCCAGCCAATTCCCTTGGGAAAACTGACTTCCAAGAGGGCCACCCACTGGGCCCCACCTGCTGAACCCCGGACGAGGGCTGTGCCCGCACTCAGCACCACCGGCTGATGGCTCGGTTGAAAATCAGTATGGATTTCGCAGCCAGATCACAACACAGAGATTTCAAAACTTTTTGCACCACAATAAGCTTATCTCTTAACTCCATTTTCCATGAACTTTTTGAAGTTCCCTAGTACACACAGAGACACACATAGACACGTGCATACACACACACATATGCACAGGTGCACACGCAAGGGCACGCATACAGAAAAAAAAAATAGAAGGTCTTGGAATTTTTAGACACGGTAGCTAACGTTCTTAGTTTCTATAAAAGGCTTGAAGGTTAAAGTCAGAGGCGATGTCTCACAGCTGAACGATTCAAGTGTCCACATGAAGACCCGCTGGGTCCCGGAGGCATGGGGGAAATGGCCAGTGGTAGGCTGAGCATCACTAGGTACCAGACCTCAGGGCTTGGCAGTGGGGGCGGCGAGCGAGCGGAGGTCCACAAAGAGCCGTCGGCACTGCATCGGGGTCCTCGGCAGCCGGGGAGCCAGAGGCCCCGCAGGAAGCCTTCAGCACCCCGGGGTGCACGAGGTTGTCCGCGAATGGATCACGGCTGGAGCTGGGCGGGGCGTGTGTATGGGGGCCGTTACACTGCTCTTTTTTACACCTGTGTAGGATTTCAAAAATAGGAATTTCAGAACCTGACAGGAAAGCAAACACAGCAAAAGAACAAGCGATGGTGAGCGTGCGCTGACGAAGCGGAGTTAGCGCACGCAGACGCTGTCCACAGAGGGGAGGTCGGCCCAGGGGGCGGCGCAGCCCACACCCCACAGCTCAGCACCAGCCTGCCGCTCGCCTCGGGTCCAGCTTCCCGCTAATGGGTCTGGGAAGGCAGCCACAGACAGCCCAAGTGCTCGGGGCCCTGGGAGCCCTGGATGGAGTTCCTGGCCCCTGGCTTTGGCCTGGCCCAGATCTGACTGTTGTGGTCATTTGGGCAGTAACCAGTGGATGAAGATCTCTCTCTCTCTCTCTCTCTCTCTTCCCCATTTCAAATAATAAATGAATAAACATTTTAAAAGACATGAGGTCTTTTTTGTTTTACTTAATACTACTGGTTGAACTCTTTAATTAACACACAATTATTCTTAGGTGTTTAAATTTAACTGAACAGTGATCCCTGTTAAATATGAGAGTGGGAATGGGAGAGGGAGGAGATGTACAGTTCAGCACATGCT
Organism: Oryctolagus cuniculus; assembly: GCF_964237555.1. Taxonomy (NCBI): domain Eukaryota; kingdom Metazoa; phylum Chordata; class Mammalia; order Lagomorpha; family Leporidae; genus Oryctolagus; species Oryctolagus cuniculus. The sequence continues at coordinate 2,457,006 of NC_091441.1, read as the reverse complement.
CAATCAGACTTGCCCCAAATGGTAGAGCTGGAAGCATGCCAGGGGATTCCAATTCAATCCTATCAAGGTGGCATGTACCAATGCCATCTCACTATTTGAGAGATAGAGTTATATACAGAGAGAGGGAGACTGAGAGAAAGAAAGGTCTTCCATCCTCTGGTTCACTCCCCAAATGGCCACAATGGCTGGAGCTGAGCCAATCCGAAGCCAGGAGCCAGGAGCTTCCTCTGTGTTTCCCACGTGGGTGCAGGGGCCCAAGGACTTGGGTCATCCTCCACTGCTTTCCCAGACCACTAGCAGGGAGATGGATTGGAAGTGGAGCAGCCAGGACTTAAACAGGCGCCCGTAAGGGATGCCAGTGTCACAGGCGGAGACTTTACCTACTATGCTGAGCGCCGGCCCCTGTATTTTGCTGGGGATCTCTGGAGTTAATTTTTGCTCTTTTTTTTTTTATTTGACAGGTAGAGTTATAGACAGTGAGAGAGAGACAGAGAGAAAGGTCTTCCTTCCGTTGGTTCACTCCCCAAATGGCCGCTACGGCCAGTGCTGCACCAATCTGAAGCCAGGAGCCAGGTGCCTCTTCCTGGTCTCCCATGCAGGTGCATGGACCCAAGCACTTGGGCCATCCTCCACTGCCTTTCCGGGCCACAGCAAAGAGCTGGACTGGAAGAGGAGCAGCCGGGACTAGAACCCGGCGCCCATATGGGATGCTGGCGCTGCAGGCCGGGGATTAACCAAGTGAGCCACGGCACTGGGCCCTATTTTTGCTCTTTTCTCACCCATCCTCTTATTCTGTCCATATTTGTTTTATTTCCAGGAGAGGGCAGAGTCTGGACGTCCTGCCAAGAGTTCCATGAGGGTGGGATCCTGCCGACTCAGAACGCAGCTTTGCAAAGCCACGTTGTGACAGGGCAGCCTGGGCAGGGCTCAGAGCAAGCCGCGGAGTCTCTGCCTCCAAGAAATCTCTCAGTGACCATATCGCACTGCCCTTTGTCCCTGGAAGCTTGGGCTTCACCTGTGACCTGCAGGTGCCGTCAGGTATGTCATTTTCTATCAGATGTCGGTGTGGACACTGAGGAAGGAGCCTAGGGAGTCGTCCTCTAAGTGGTCATAGCGCTCATTTTTTAAATCAAAACACGAACTGGTGATGTGAACAGTTCCCATGTAAAGTAGCAGCGTTTCTCCTGCTTATCTGAAAGCATATTCCTAGGCACGTGTGACAGTGGCGATATAAAAACTGACATAAAGAACAAAATGCAGGAATTCCAAACAGAGGGGCGTGTGCTTTTGTCCTGTTTTGGGGACTGTAGAGTTCAAGGCACTTGTGGTTCCAGAGTGTGGGGTGTGTCAAAACCAACCCAGAGCGTCTCACCTTAAAATATGTAGGTGTGAACCAATCACCGTTTATCACGGAATTATCTCAAAGTCAATTAGACGGAGTTGAAATGCATCTATATATTGTCAAGAGGATCAATGTGAATGTTGAAATGAATGCTACAGTGCGAGATTTAGTGACAAACTGATCAAAACACCTTTTAAAGTCAAAATTGCTTCTTCGTTATGTGCCACGCAGAAATGGTTTGTATGATTAATAAAAATTCACCTGGGTTTTTTGAGATTAGATATTATCATAAAGTAAGTTTTCAGGGCCAGTGGCATAGCAGGTAAAGCCGCCCCCTGCAGCGCCGGCATCCCACACGGGCACTGGTTCACATTCCAGCTGCTCCTCCTCTGATCCAGCTCCCTGCTGATGGCCGGGGAAGCAGCAGAAGATGGCCGCGTGCCTGGGCCCCTGCACCCTTGTGGGAGACCTGGATGAGCTCCTGGCTTTGGCCTGGCCTAGCCCTGCCGTTGTGGCCATCTGGGGAGTGTACCAGGGGATAGAAGATTGTCTCTCTGTCTCTCTTTGTAACTCTGACTTTCAAATAAGTAAATCCTTTTTTAAGAAAAGAAGTTTGTGGGCCTGGAGATGGTCAAGAGATTGTCCTCACTGTACCTCCTCTCTAACAGGCTGCCGGGCTCTCTGTCCAGCCACAAACGTGCCTTAGCTTCCTCACCTCCACTCTGCGAGTGGCCACACTGCCCAACGGAACAAGCCCTCCCAGGAGGCGCAGATGTGCCCTTTGGGGCGCACGGTCCTCACAGCCGGCCAGGACAGCAGCACTTCCCCGGGGCGCTCTGTGGGAACTGAGCTGGATTCGGGGAAACAGGAAGTGAGGAGAGGAGCCGGGCGTGGCCCAACAGCCCTCCACTGACCGCAGGCACGAACTCTGCTAGCGCTGGGGTGGGCTCAGCTTCCGGTGCTTCTTGGGCTGGGTTCACGGGTTGGCTGCTCTACCCGTGGACAGGTGAGGAGCTGAGGTAGGGGCCGCGCTGGGCGCAGGCTTCCCGCTCTGGGAACACACGTCCTCGTCCGTCCGGGCCTCTCCCCGTAGTTATCTGCAGGCCCCCTCTCTAAATGAGACGCAGCCGGAGACACGCTGAGCCCTGGTTGTCTGCTCCAGCCTTGGTCTGCGCCGCCGTGGATTTCCCAGTCTTGGGAGGTCTGTATGTATTTTGTTCATTGTCAGAATTTCCAGTTAGGTGAAGGTTAAGCCAGCCTCAGGGCGGGGTAGGAACCCCAAGTACCCCCTCTACCCTGTGCCCCCCAAGGACATTTCCCACTGGATTTGCCCAAACTGCCCCGACTCCTGGGCCGTCCCGCGTCCCTCGGAGGATTCTGGAACTGAACTGAGGTTTCCACAGTTCCCTGCCCAGCTCTGCCCGGGGAGGGGTGGGGACATCGCCCAGAGCGTGCCCTGGGCCTGGCGCTGGGTGTGGGCGCAGTGCCACACCCTCCGTCTTCTTATCACCTTGAAAGCACTTGGTGCTGGTTTCTGAGAAAGAGCCGGGTAATCCCAGGTGCAGGAAACCTTCCTCCCGTGGTGGCTGTGGTCAGCCCCACCCTGCAGGTCCCGGGCTCTACTTGCATTTGCAGTGGTGCACCAGCACAGGGGCAGCGCGTGGTCCAGGATCAGCCACGGCGTGCACTGACCGACAAGGGGCCGGAGGCGGGATGCAGGCACAGCACTCCTGGGAGGCACTTCTCCTGGACTTTCTCTCTCAGGTGGGTGAGGATGGGGGCTCCCCTCCGTGTTCGTGTAAATGACCCTCGAGTTCTGCCCCCGTGTCCAGGGCACACACTCTCTCCACGTTTCATTCCTTCCCTCGCCGGCTGGCCAGGCTGCTCTCCACAGCTCCACGGGACAGAGGGGAGTCCCAGGCCCAGGGAAAGCTACGTGCCCAAGGTCACGCGCGTGGCAGGTGCAGGCCCACCTCTCCCAGGCTCGTCCCTCCAGGCGGTCCTGTCGTACGACAGCTCCTCCCCACGCGGCTAAGCAAGCTCTGCCTTCGGAGCTTGTGTGCCGTGCGAAGCCCTGGGAATCCTCAGCGTCCCCGTCGCAGCCTAGCACCGCTGCAGGTTCCCGGGTGACCGCTGTGCTGTCCGAGTGGCAGCTGGTTTTTTTTTTTTTTTTTTTTTTGACAGGCAGAGTGGACAGTGAGAGAGAGAGACAGAGAGAAAGGTCTTCCTTTTGCCGTTGGTTCACCCTCCAATGGCCGCCACAGCCGGCGCGCTGCGGCCGGCGCACTGCGCCAATCCGATGGCAGGAGCCAGGAGCCAGGAGCCAGGTGCTTCTCCTGGTCTCCCATGGGGTGCAGGGCCCAAGCACCTGGGCCATCCTCCACTGCACTCCCTGGCCACAGCAGAGGGCTGGCCTGGAAGAGGGGCAACCGGGACAGAATCCGGTGCCCCGACCGGGACTAGAACCCGGTGTGCCGGCGCTGCAGGTGGAGGATTAGCCTAGTGAGCCGCGGCGCCGGCCGGCAGCTGGTTTTACAAACATTATTTATGATGATGTATAAACACGTTTAAAAGGGTACAAAATCCTACCAATCTAGGAGAAAATTTAAAAAGTACTTATTTATTGTTATTTGAAGGAGACAGAGTGAGGTCTCCTATCTGCTGGTTCACTGCCCGGATGCCAGCAACAGCCGGGGCGGGCCACGCTGAAGCCAGGGGTCAGGAACTCAGCCTTGGGTTTCCAGTAGTGGCAGGGACCCAGGTGCTCGCGCCACACCTGCTGCCTCCCAGGGTGCACACTGGCAGGAAGCTGGATTGGACGCAGAGCTGGGACTCGGGACGCGAACCCAGGCACTGGCAGGACATGCCGCACCCCAGCCACCATGCCAGGCGCCCGCTCCCGGGAGAATTTGCTTTCTTGCTGTTTTGTGCTTTATCTCCACAATACCGTACATGCTCGCTGTGATGCATTGGAGAGGCACGTGTCCAGGCCGCCTGGCTTTGCTGCCACAACCAATGACTGCACAGGAGTGGCAGGGACTAGCGGACGCCGACGCCCCCCCAGCTGCTGAGGCCGGGTGTCTGAAGCCAGGGTGTCAGCAGGGCCTGCAGGGGCCGGGGAGGCTCGGGGAGTGTCTGCACAGCTCCTCCAGCTCCGCGGCTCCCAGAGCCACGGCTGCCGGCTGCAGGGCCCCGGTTTTCCCACACCGCAACCCCTGTGAGTCCTGGATCAGCCACACCCGGCTCCCCTGCGCTGGGCTGATTTTACTCCGGGTCAACCATCTGCAGAGGGCCTATTTCCAGCCACGGTGTGTGCACAGCTGTTAGACTCGACCCTGTCTGGGGTGGGCACCGTTCACCCCAGGACAGTCCTTTCAGGCCAGGAGTAGGAGGGCGCCAGGAGACCCACCCGACCCCCAGAGTGGGAAGCGAGCCCAAGGATGCCACGGTGATGGAGACCCCCCCCCCCAGTCACCCTGTGAGCTGCTGGTGGCCCCTGGAGAGGAAAGGCTCCTCACACAAAACAGGGCCAAAGGTCAAAGGGCACGGTGAGAGCCTAGAGTGTAGCAAAACTCTTTCTAGGGCTGAAATACAACTGGACGATAGGCGTCCTTGGGGGCACTTTCTCCTCGTAATGACCTTCGCCCTGTGACCCCAAAGTTCACCTGGAAACAGCCAGCAGGGACTCTCCTTCTGAGACAAAAGGCACCTCCCGACAGGTGCATGCGTGCTGGGGGGCGGAGTGTGGGGAGCTGGGCGGGAGCGGGGAGGACACTCCTAGGAGGCAGAGGGCGGGCCCTGGTCTGAGGCCCATCTCAGGGGCAGCGACCACAGAGGGGCCCCGGAGTGGAGGCGGAAGGGGCCCTCCCCGGGTGCCCAGTGGGTCCTGCTGACCTGGGCCGCCCCACCCCCGAGGCCCCCCATAGACTCGCACGTGCTTGCTGTGTTCCCAGCCTTCAGGGTGAGCTCAGAGCTCCCTGGGCAGCCTGGCCCCCATGAGGGCTGCACCCAGCTTCTCAGCACACTCACGGAGCTCCCCTGTGAGTCTCAGGGCCTGGCCTGGCCTCGCTCACCGCCACATCTCCAGGAGCCTGACAGCCACGGGCGGGCCTGGTGCACAAACCACGACTCCTGGAGCAGCCCAAGGCCCTTCTGTGGCTCTGGGTTGAACACAGCTCCCAGCAGGCAGTGCTGTGTCCTGGCAGCTCAGGCTCTCTCCCACGGGGTCGCTTTGAGTGGACTCTCGGGGCATCCATGGGGTGGGGTGTAGCATGGGTGCCCAGTGCGGACAGTCCCCTGATGCGCCGGGGTGGGAGTTCACCCTCTCTCCTGGAGTTGGGAGAACTGAATCCATAGCCTCTCGGGGAACTCGGAACCCACGCTGGCCACCCAGGCAGTTCCTTCCCCAACCAGGGCCCTCCCAGGGGGTAGGTGCAAACCTCAGGCAGGTACCCGGTACCGACAGGACCTGTGATGCCGCTGTATCCCAGCAACTGCCCTGAGCCGCCTGTGTGAATCGGAGCCATCCCGAACCAGGACACCCCGCAAGCCAGGTGGCTTTCTCCTGCGGAGACCAGAGACTAAAAAGGGGGTGGGTGACGGACTAAAGGGGCTGCTTTGAAAGGAGCCTTTATCCCCACACCCTGGAGCTCCGAGGCTGGACTGAGTGCCCCGCAGTTCTGTCTTTGGGGCAGCTGATCTCTGAGTTGGATGCTACAGAATGTGGGGTTCTTTCGTAAATAATCCCAAGACACAATTGTCCTGAAGGGCTAATATGACTCTCACACCATCTATTCTCCTGCCTCATTTGTTTGTAATTAGTGTCCACGTTGCTAAAGGTAAGGCGAGTTTTGCTTTCATGTCATTTAAAAGCAAAGGACGACTTCTACCTGACAGCGACCTTCTCCCACTTGCCCATCGATATCTGGTTCCAAGTGTCAACATCACACGCCCACAGCGCCATGAAGAAGGCTTCCGATGTGGAAGAATTCTTAAGAGTCAGCAGCATGGTGAGGTGAATTCTGTAACCGCAGGGAGAGAGAAGTCGGGGAGAAAATGGAAGACTTAGAACCAGCTGTCACTTAAGGCTTTGTATCAGCAAACTAAGCAAGAGTGCTCCCGAAATGCAAAACACGCTTTTCAATGTAGCAATAGCAGGCAAATCCTAATGTCACAGGCCCAATTATATTGATTATTATCAGAGAAATATGGAAAATATCTCCAGCGATCAGGAGCTCTCTCAGGGGAGGAATTATTGTAACCTGCAGGTTGCACTCAGCCCCAAAAGTCCGCAATTTCATTGTTTTCAACAGGGACCCAGGGCTGTGCCACCTCTGCCGCCGGCTGATTGTAGAAACCCTGGCCCCGCTGGCAGCCAGCCCGGGGCAGAATCCGTGGTCAGTCTTGCTATGTTCTATGTTTGTATTATTTGAGAGGCAGAGCGAGAGAGAGTGAAGGAGAGAGATGGAAAGGCACACACACACACAGAGAGAGAGACAGAGAGAGAGAGAGAGAGGTCTTCCGTCTGCTGCTTCGCTCCCCAATGGCCGCAACGGCCAGGGCTGGGCCAGGCTGAAGCCAGGAGCCTGGAATTCCACTGGGGTCGCCCACCTCACCTGCTGCCGCCTCAGGGCACCAGCAGTAAGACAGATGGGAAGCGGAGCAGCCAGGACTGCAGCTGGCTCTGCAGTGTGGGATGCTGCCGGCCCCTCCTGCTGGGGCTTGAATGTCTGTCCCCTGCAGGGCTCACGTTGACAGTGGGCTGCCATGGTGGCCACGCGGGGAGCTGGAACTGCATGGCCTGTTCAGGTCCCCAGGGCTCTGCCCCCATGGGCGGGATGAGCACTGTCCTGGGAGGGCGAGGACGCAGCCGCCGGCCGCCAGCCGCTGTCTTGGCCTCCCCCTCTGCAGAACCATGAGCCAGTGCGTTCCTGTCCACGGCAAATGACCCTGTCTGCCAGGGCAGCACCCGACTCCAGGAGGGAGAGCCCTGGCTGCGGGTCCTGTGCCCTCTGCATCCCTGGGATCCTACGATGCGTGGTCCTCTGAGTCTGTGCCTCGCGTGGAGCGCCGTGCCCCCGGGGTCCCTCCGCACCGCGGCCTGCACCGCCCCATGCACCTTGCTTGCAGACTCACCCCAGTCCGCTCGTCCCTTCCCAGGCACAGTGACATTCGGGGATTTCCTGCTCTGTCTGGTGCTGCTGTGGGTGCCCACGTGCAGGCTCTGGGGTGGACACGGGCATCCATTCCTCGTGGGCGCACACCAGGAGTGAAGGGTGCACACGCAGCGAGGACGGCGGTCTCACCTCCGTGCCAACGTGTGCGTGAGCCGGGCCCGCCAGGCGCGTGCTGTGCTCGCCCTCTTCACTTTATCCCGAGTCGGCAAGAACGCTCTAAGAAGAAATTTCTCGGGTAACTACGGCGGCTGTTTTTTCATGAAAACGGACACTTGTCTTTTAGAGGCTCTTGGCTCAAGTGGGTTCTGAGGACACTCTGTGACCACTGCAACGCCGCTGACCGCTCCATTCCCACACCTTAACGTCTGCTCCGGTCAGGGCAGCCTCCCTGTCCCATCACACTTCCGGCGCCTGCTGCTGCCGTTGGTGTCTCTCGGGACTCCCAGGGACCGGCACCTGGCAAGGTGGTCACACGTCTGGGGTCTCCCCGGCACAGCTCACTGGCGGCTGACCCTGCGCTCAGTTCTCTGTGGGCGGAGAAAAATCGATCAAGCACGAGGTCCCAGGCTCTGGTTTGCTGAGTGAGCCTGTGCTGGGGAGGGGGCCAAAGCCCTCTTAGGCGCCCCTTCCCAGAGCAAGAAAGACCCTCTTACCTCGGCTGGGAGACAGCGGGAGGACCACACCTGCACTGTGCCCTGAGCCAGTATTCTCTCTCTTTAATGTTGGTAAAAAGAATAGTTGTCTACTCCACAGGATTAACTTGAGAATTAAAACCAGATGATCAGGGCTGGCACCGTGGTGTAGTAGGTTAATCCTCCACCTGTGGTGCCGGCAACCCATATGGGCACTGGTTCGAGTCCCAGCTGCTCCTCTTCCAGGCCAGCTCTCTGCTGTGGCCCAGGAAGGCAGTGGAGGATGGCCCAAGTGCTTGGGTCCATGTACCCGCATGGGAGACCAAGAGGAAGCACCTGGCTCCTGGCTTCAGATCGGCGCAGTGCCGGCCGTAGTGGCGATTTGGAGAGTGAACCAATGGAAGGAAGACCTCTCTCTCTGTCTCTTCCTCTCACCGTCTGTAACTCTACCTCTCAAATAAATAAATAAAATCTTAAAAAAAAAAACAACAGATGATCAGAGTATGGTGCTAGACAGTGTCTACGAACAGCAAGGGTTCGATGCGTAGGAACTGTAATAATACTAAGATCGTAATTCCAGAAGGAAGAAATTCAGTGTGGCCCATCCATACAGTGCAGTTTTACAGCCATTAAATACTGTGTTTACATTTTGTGTTCACAAAATCATAGGATGCACAAGGAAATTTTTATGCCATGTTAATTTTTTGAAGTTAGCAAAATTCTATGTGCTGTGTGCTTTCAATTATGCTTTTTTTTTTTTTTTTGACAGGCAGAGTGGACAGTGAGAGAGAGAGACAGGTCTTCCTTTGCCATTGGTGCACCCCCCAAATGGCCGCCACGGCCAGCACTGCGCAGATCCGAAGGCAGGAGCCAGGTGCTTCTCCTGGTCTCCCATGGGGTGCAGGGCCCAAGCACTTGGGCCATCCTCCACTGCACTCCCTGGCCACAGCAGAGAGCTGGCCTGGAAGAGGGGCAACCGGGACAGAATCTGGCGCCCCGACCGGGACTAGAACCCGGTGTGCCGGCGCTGCAGGTGGAGGATTAGCCTAGTGAGCCGCGGCACCAGCCTCAATTATGCTTTAACAAGCAGTGATAAGGCCCAGGAGGGGCTGCGACGGTGCTAGCAGTGCCTGGCCTGAGTGATGAGATGGGTGTACAGCTCGTCTTCTACTTCTTTCTACTTCAGTGTTCCTCCCAAGAAGCACACCGTCTCTGGAATCATCAAAGCAATAAGTCACCGTGTAGGTGAAGGCAAGTGTGCACGAAGCAGCCTTGTCTTCCCGGCTCGCGGCTGTGCCCGGTCGTGAGTGCAGGAGCAAGCCCGGGGCTCACTCACACCCCGTGTGCAGGCACCCACGGGACCAGCGCTGTCACAGCGGCATCTCCGTGAGAAACACAGCTAGCAGTCCCCTACCAGAGCTCACCGATGTCACTTCTGGACGGACGATGCTGTCCGAATTCCCAAGTCACGGACAGAGTGGAAGGCAGCTCCAGCCCTGGGGCTCCCTGGTGCGGCGCTGCTGGCAACACAGCCCTGGCCTTGACCTGCTCTCATTTCTCTCCCTTGCCCTCCTGGCCCCTTCTAAGAGGCCGGGGCGAGTGAGAGCCTTGGGGGCACTGGAGGGCAGTGCCCACCTTCGTGGGGCGCTCACATTCCTGCAAGAAGCAGACAGGTGCAGCCCCCCTGCTGTGCTTCTGCGTCCCCTCCCCCCGGGCAGCGCGCTCAAGGCACCGCGATCCTGGTGCCCAGGACACGCGTGGCAGGTGCCTGGTGAAGCAAACACAGCAATTGCTCCTGTGTGGCACGAGGCTGAACCTCTGTGTTCCTGTAGCTCCCAGCTCTGGGAGCGGCAGGCCCTAGAGACTGGCTCGGCTGTGGCGAGGGCCCTCCGGCTGCGTGGCCTCGCGTGGCGAGACGGACCAAGTGGCTCACAAAGCCCCCGAGGCCCTAACGGAGTCTCAGCCTCACCACCCCTGCTAATGCTCACCCGCTCCCAGAGCCCCGCCTCCAAGTTTTGTCCACATGGGACCCAGACATTCCAGGCACCACACGAGGCTTAGCACCCGTATGATAGGTGAGACGGGCAATGGCACGGAGGTCCTCACACAGATGTCACTCACAGCTCACAGGTGTGGAAGGAACACAGGGCACACACACACACACGCACATGCGGCCTAGGGTCACAGCTTTGTCATTCACCCTGAGCAGCTCTGTCCTGGCCCAGGGTGGACTGCGCAATTATCCGAACGGCCAAGGCAGGGGGCGCTTCGTTCCTGGCTTTCAAGGCTTAGGTCTCCAGAGCCACACTTCGCAGAAAGGTCCCTGGGGGAATCCCTGGCTCCCCAGGAAGAGCCCCCGACCACCGCCCCGGACTGGTCACGGCCTGCACTAAGTGGGCAAAGGCTCAGAGCAGGGCGACTCTGCTGGACGCACTGGCCCTGACCTTGACGGCAAAGGCACAGGTAGAGCATGGGCGTTGTGGGGTGTGGGAGCCCAGTGCAGTGGGAGGGGTGGCTGAAGCCCTGACTTGTGGGGCTGTGCTGAGCGCTCTGGGCCGAGCCCGGACACTTGGTGCCGCCAGAGAGCACAAGAAACAGAACATGTCCGCCTGCCCTGCCGCCTAAACCCGCAATGCCAGCCTCCCGGCTTCCCTGCGCAACACATGGCACTACCCGTGCATCCTGGGAGGGCCAGGCTCAGCCCCACCCCTTCTGTCCCTGACACCCCCCCCCTCGTCAGCGACACACAAGGAGAGAGAAGGCATGTGGGTGGCCGGGGGCATTGCAGAGAAACCCGAATTTCACAGACACAGCGCGTTCTGCCCCAGTTGAGGGAAGCCGGGGGTGGGGTGTGTGTATGGAGTGAGTAGGGGTGAGGACTGTGACTGGGGGATTCTCGCTCAGAGCCACTGGAATCGGGCAAATGCTTCCGGTGGCATCCCGGAACACTGCCTTCCTTCCCTGCTGTCTTGCTTCCCAGCCCGGGAGGGACCGGGCAGGAGAGCCTCTGCACAGCCTGTGGGGCAGCCTCGGGCACTCCCGGCTCTGCCGCGGGTGGCTGGGCCCAGGTCCGCGTCTGGGATGCAGGGAGTGTGAGGACGAGAAGGGTAGTGGAGGAGCAGCGTCTGCTTGCACGCGAAGGGGAAGCCCACACTCAGGAGTGACCTGGAGCCACAGGGGGCGGGGCCTGGGGCGGGGCTTAGGCAAATATTCAAAGCAGGTGGGGTTTGGGGCAGGGCTCACTCCCTTGCCCCGCCCCGTGTCCAAATCTTGGCCTTGGCCGCGGCATGGCATCATCAGGAGGGCGATGGGGGTGGGGGTGTCAGCCATGGGAATTTCATTCCAATGACCTTTCGCTGAGCTAAGGTCATTGACAGGGGTGCGGCTGGCAGCCTGCTGGTCCTGAGAGGGGAAGCTGCGGTTTTCCCCTGCACGGCAGGGCGGGGGGAGTTGGGCTGCAGTGCAGTGGATCTGCAGGGAGGGGCCCGAACCCTCAGCTCCTGCTTGCCAGGTCAGCTCCTCAGGGCCCGCCTCTCACGGAGTCTCCCACTACGGACAGGAGCCCACCCTGGGGCAGGCTGCCAGGGCCGTACCCTCCTCCCTGGGGGAAGTCCCACTCCCCACCCGAGATGGTCCTGCTGCCCCCCACCACGAGGGCTCACAGGAGGGGCTCTTCAGGGCCTCTGAAATGAAAGGGCCAGGCTGAGGCCGGACAGCAGTGGGCACAGGTGCTGTAGACCTGCATCTGAGAGGCGTCCTTGCCCTCTGCACGGGGCTGGCCCCCGAGGGTGGGCTGAGGCAGGACAGCAGTGGGCACAGGTGCTGTAGACCTGCATCTGAGAGGCGTCCTTGCCCTCTACACGGGGCTGGCCCCGAGGGTGGGCTGAGGCCGGACAGCAGTGGGCACAGGTGCTGTAGACCTGCATCTGAGAGGCGTCCTTGCCCTCTACACGGGGCTGGCCCTGAGGGTGGGCTGAGGCCGGACAGCAGTGGGCACAGGTGCTGTAGACCTGGATCCGAGAGGCGTCCTTGCCCTCTACACGGGGCTGGCCCCCGAGGGTGGGCTGAGGCCGGACAGCAGTGGGCACAGGTGCTGTAGACCTGGATCCGAGAGGCGTCCTTGCCCTCTGCACGGGGCTGGCCCCCGAGGGTGGGCTGAGGCCGGACAGCAGTGGGCACAGGTGCTGTAGACCTGGATCCGAGAGGAGCCCTTGCCCTCTGCACGGGGCTGGCCCCCGAGGGTGGGCTGAGGCCAGACAGCAGTGGGCACAGGTGCTGTAGACCTGGATCCGAGAGGAGCCCTTGCCCTCTGCACGGGGCTGGCCCCCGAGGGTGGGCTGAGGAAGGGGAGAGTGGGACGGCAGGGCAGCTCCTGCGAGAGGGAACGGCTGCTCCGCATGGGTGGGGGGTCAGCGGGAGAGTTTGTAGACACACAGCACCGGAGGCCCCGGGGGTCGGCAGCGGTGGGCTCCCGCCAAGGTCACAATGTGGGTTCGGGAACAGGTCCACCCCTCACCCCCAGCTGTCCACTGAGTCACTCCCGCCCCGTCTCCCCGCCATCCTCCTGCCCTCGTGACTGGGTCGGGGACTTCTCAGAACCTCCTTCTGCAGGCTTGCTCGCGTGGCCTCAAGCAGCCGGCTGAGGAAGGACAGGCACTGCTCGGCGCTCCAGAGATGACAGCTCGGCCACGTGCGTGCCGCGGGCAACGGCCGGTGCTGCCTTCAACACGCACGCCTGTGAAACGGGAGAGCGGGTGGCGCACACACACCAGACAGCAGAGGCCTGATCAGTTCCAAAAACTCCCTCTGCAGGGAACTCCAGTGTTTCCTGGAAAGGTCACACCCTCGCCCCCTAATCCTGCAAGAGTGCCGATGCCTCTTTACTGCCAAAAAAAAAAAAATCAGTTTTTAAAGTGGGGCATTTTGAACGCGTGTGCTAGAATCGCTCCGCAGGCTTCTCCAACACTAGCTGTGGGCAGTTTTCACCGTGGAAGCTGGAATCACCCCCAACCCTCACCCTGATGCGAGGCTGTGAGGGCAAGGAGGGAGAGCCGGACTCACAACAGCGCCACCTGCTGCCACTACCTGGAATCGCCCCGCTCCTTAGCAGCTGGGGCGGGAGGGAGAATTCCACCTTCAGAGCCTCCTGGATGTGGCTGGCGGGGCACAGCTCCTGCCCTGCACCGGGACCCCGGGGTCAGTCGGCCTGCAAAGGGAAGTCGGCTGTGGGGTGACATGGAAAATGCAGGGGCCACGTCTGGCCCCTCCCTTCCATCTCTAGCCGGTGGCTCCCCACGCCTGAATGACACCTGGGCAGGAAGCCCCTCAGGTCTAACTGCTGGCCGTCAGTGAGCACGCGTCGGGGCAGGATGATGGCTTCCTGGCTGGCCTGTCCCCAGCACGGGGACCTGCCTGGCCCTCGCTCCCGCAGGCTAGACTCCCTTAGCATTCGTTTCCACTGCATCCCTTACACCTTCTCGGCACCATCAGATCCCAACAAGGCCGGATCCGGGCGACTGCTTGCATGTTGGCGATCTGTCCCCTCTACCAGTGCCACACCCCAGGCGCTCTGGGAGGCCCTCTGTGCACCTGGCGAGTGCGCCACAGGTGTTCCCTGGCAGAGAACAGAACCTCCTGTCAGCCTCACACGCCCGGGCTGTAGCCTTGCGTGCAAACATGTCATCGGCACATTCCTTCCAGCAGTTGGCCTTTAAGAATGACCTTGTGTCCTGGCTTCTCACCTGCTCTCTGCTGGAGCGCCTGAGTCGCGGCCCCCCAGTGAGCAGGTGCATTCAAACAGCCACACAGCCCTGGCAGAGGAGTGGTCAGCAGGGACGCCCTCACTTCGGCTAAGAGGACACCCGAGGAGCGCCTGGGGCGCTGTCAGGTCAGGGCAGGGCTCCTGCCACTTCTAAAATAATTTTTCACCCAAGAAAAATTGGTCACAATGGTCACTTTGTTCTCATCATTTCTACCACGTTACACAGATGGCTGCTGGTTCGTGTCTTGCTGTTCGAGAGCGCTGCAGCTGAATGGGACACGGATGGTGCTTTGTTCGTTCTTTTTTAAGCACATCTCTGTCACTTTCCAGTTCACACAGTAAACGGGCGAGAGGAGGGCCCGGCAGGCCATACACACAGCAGCAGCAAGCACAGCCGAGCACGGGGCACTTCCCACGGGGTCCCGGGAACCCCCGGCTCGAAGATGTGGCAGGGGGAGGCGCAGGCGGGGCTGTGTGCCTGGGGCAGGGGGCACGGAAGGCGCAGCGTGCTCCTGTGTGCTGGGGGCAGGGCAGCCGCTGTTCTGGGAGCTTCTGGCTCCAGCCAAGCAGAAGTGGACTTTGGACTAAGGAAGAGGAAGGAGCTGATAGTTCTTTGTTCTTCCCTGAATCAGAGGAGACCGTGGGCTGGCTCGCTGCAGGTGGCCCCAGGGACAGGAAGTAGAACTCTGGGGAGACCAGACAGCACCTCCCTCCCCGCCTCTCCTCCACCCCGCGCCTCTGCAGGTGGGAGCCAAGCCAGGCAAAGAGTGCTCGTAACCGCCCACCAGAGCCACGGTTGGACTGGAAGGCGGGAAGACTTAGAGCCCTTCTGGGCAAGCAGTTCCTGAGCCGAGGAAACAGGATACCAGGAAAAGTGGAAACCCCGGTGTTTACTGGGAGACAGGAAAAAGAGGCGGCCGGCGATTTGTTTCCATAGTGACTGTTATTGAAACAGGACAAACCGACGCCGCACCAGCGCTGGCTTAGCCCCCTGTTCCAGCTCCCTTAGAAGATGGCTTGAATCTGATGGGGTCGTTGACAGTGGACAAGAAGGTTATCACTCGTGACAATTCTGTTCTGCCACTCGCAAGTAAGACCTTTTTAAAGCAATAATAAAACCCATATATTTTAAGCCCGTGCCGTGCCAGTTCGAGGGCTTAAATAGAACGAGGGTTAGAGGAACTGTGTCCTGGGCGTTTGCCGAGGAAGCCTGGTTCAAGCTGCAAGACGTCTGCTCGCTGCTGGGGGCCTCTAAACTGCACCCGGGGAGCAGACACTGAACCTGCCCCAGGCAACCGGCCCCACCCCCACCCCACGGTGCTGCTGGGGGGGGGGTCACAGGAGGCCCCCGTGGTGCGGAGCCCATACAGCCCCCGCTCCCTCTCAGGAGGGCCACGGTGCCCTTGCATGGCAATGACCAGGAAGTCAGAGCCACAAAGGAAAAAACTGGCACGGTGACTTCCTGGCTCTGCTCTCGAGGGAAGAAAAGTCCAAAGAATGTTCTAGAAACCCCCAAGCGCCTGCTGGCTCCAAGAGTTGTTCCAAATGTGTGTGGCTGAAGCCACCAGGGGTTCAGGCCCCGTGGCCTATTTCTCTCCGTCTTCATCCACACAGTCTCCCCTTTCTTCGTCCGATTATTAATTCACCAAGCTCCGCTGAGTTCAGCAGCCAGCGATTGTCCTGGGCTCCGGGGAAGCGGCTCTCACGCTCACTAATTAACAGCAGGCTTTGGGGAATCCGGCTTAGGCAGGAGGGAGCTGGAGCTGGACTCAGACGCAGATCCTGGCTCTGACCCCCATTAACTGGGTTTTACTCTCTCCCCTCCCCCGCCACGCCCGTCCAGGCTGCACCGATCTGCTCCCTGATCAGTAGGTCTTGTCCTGAATCAAAGGTCCCGGGGAAACAGCCCTGGCTGGGACGCTCGGGGGGGGGGGGGGGGCTGTCCCTCCCACCCGAAGGGAGCACTGCCATTGGTTTATTTTTAAGTCCTCGTTGCTCGGGGGTGGCTGACATACTGGAAGCCAGAGAGCTGACTGTGTGAACACGAGGGGGGTCAAGGCAGCTCCACGGCCCCCAGCTCCTCCCACCCTGCGCTCCCTGTGACCAGTAATTGCCCTGCGATAGAAGCACCCTATGTAAGATCCACACTGTTTGCCAGCTTTAACCACACAACACGTGCTGTTAGCCGTAGACGCCCTGATCATCTTGGCCAGGAGCCTTGGCTGACGCCCCCACCCGCCCACCATCCCTCGCTGCCTCTGTGGGTCCCACTGGCTCAGATCCGCCCTGAGAGTGGAATCCTGCGAATCTGTCCCACTGTCCACTCACTCCCCACGCAGTGTGCTCCCAGAGCCCCGGATGACCAGTTTCGGTGGGACCTTTCGACCCAGGCGTGTGGCATGCAGCCGAGGGATGGGAGAGTTTGGTCCTTTGCGCCATGGTGACAAGCCACTGCCCTGACAGCCGCTGCTGGGGGAGTCAGCATCGACCTTCAAGGCAGTGGAGATGCCCAGGCCACCTGCTAGGGAGACGCAGACACACGATCACCGGCCGCCCAGAGGAGGCAGCCGCCTCGGGCCTGGGGACTCCAGTCATTCCTGGGTCTGGCCCTCACCTTGGTAAACGGCCTGACAGGCCCCGGGTTCTGTCCCCCGGGGCATCAAGTCCACTTTCGGCACTAGTCCCTGACTCGTGGCAGAGCGCATGGGAGGCCGGGCTGTGTTCAGGTGGTCCTGCAGGTGTGAGTGTGAGTGTGCGGGAGTGTGGGTTAGCAGACTTGCTCGCTTGGTCCTCTCCCCTCCGTTCCGGGACCAGGTGGGGTCAGCACTGATTCTGCATCCTGGTGTCTTTCTATGACCACTGAATAGTGTAATTTGCCCTTTTATAATAATAATAGTAATAGTAATAATAATAAAAGAAGCCCACTGCGTTCACAAACACTGCACTTGGAGAGGTCACACCTAACTGAACGCCGCAGTGTGGCCAGGTGAGGCCGCTGGAACAGAAGCCGCTTCCGCTCTGGGTGGCCCCTGGGCGAGAGCCAGGCGTGCAGCGAGGCCACCACAGGGGGACGTCCGGGTGCCCACTCCCCACGCGGCCAGCTCCTTCTAAAAGTCGTGAGCGCTCCGTTTCTCAGTGCGCAGCTTTATCCAAAAGCCAGCTGTGGATAAATCTCTCTTCTTCCAGTCTGTAAACAGGCACAACTTACAAAGAGGGAAAACCTAAAAGCATACGTTGCACTTGAGAAGAGAATGGGCCCGGCTCCTACTGACTCGAGATTCTGTGATAAATACACACGGGCATGTGTACGCCGCACTTCTTTGCTGGGCCAGGCCTGTGTCCTGTGAGCAGGGCAGCACTTGGGTAAGCTTACGCGCCAGGGCGAGTGTGTGTATCTCAGTAGCACATGTGATCTTGGGAACACAGCTCCGTGGGGACGCGAAGGATCTCGGTGAGAGCCTGCCCAGCACTGCAGGGCCGTGTGGGGACTCCAGGGAGTCTCACCCCGGACCATCTCACTCCAGACCCGGCTCCGCGCCTGTGGAACAAAGCTCCGCATGTCTCCAAGCATCTTGCTGGCTCTAATATTCTGGAACTCTCAAACTGTGTTCATCAGAAGCTCCAAAAAAATCCAAACCAACCAGGCCAGCACCCTGCAAACTAGCGTCCGGTCTGACGTGTGCTCTGTGCTGCTTCCGGGAGCCTCGTGTGTCTGCAAGGCAGAAGCTGCGGAACCGACATTCCCGGCGTGTCCCCTGCACAGCTGGAGATGACGACACCGTACGCACAGCAGGGCTGCAGGGCCCCAAGGGCGCGCACAGAGATCTGGGTGTTCCGACACAGCACGCACGCCTCTTCCTTTCTCCTCTTCTTTCCTCACGTGACGTCACTTCCTTCCAGGTCAGCACCTGCTACGGAACTCTCGAGGATCCCAAATCACCCACTCCTGGTTCTTTTTCTCTCTCTCCAGTCATCCACATCCTCTGTACCTGGGGGGGAGGGGAGGGGTGCTGGCAGTAATCCACACTAACATGTGAACGACCCACCACCGCCCAGTCTGCGATCCCTCTCCCAGGGAACCAGGACTCCGGGGAACATCAAGGCCGGGTTCCCTTCCTGGGAAGAGCTGTTATTCGGTCCGCTGAAGCAGGGTGGCCTGGTTTTCAACCCTGGTCCCCTCTCTGCTGCACGCCAGTGGTACTGCTCATGGCATCTCGAAACCGCAGTTTCCACGCTTCTGATAACGCGCCTCTGCCAGATTTAACAACAACAGCCTCTGCCAGATTTAACAACAACAACAAAGCACCCACCCAGGTGATTGACTGATCTTCCCCTACTGAGGAACTGCACAAAAATTATGGAAAATGAGACAAAAAGGCAAGTTTATTTTGGTGCAAAAAACCCTTACCCCACGCGAATGAGGGCTCTTCTAAAGGTTCTGGAAGAGGCACACTATGAAAAACGGTGAGCAGTTCAAGACCTTTCGCACTGATGAGCTTTTACTTCCATTTTCCCCCAAAATTTTTGAAGAGCCTTGTGTACATGCACACCTACTGCCCTAATACGCTACTTACTATAAAAAGTATTTTAAAAGATGTGATAAAACAGTATTTCCAACTACTTTCACCGCAGGAAAAGTGTCTTTGCTCTCGCTCCACCGTGTCCGGAGTGCACGCAGTGAGACTACACCTGCGCCTCACGTGTACACAAATACACGCGCAAACAGCCCAGAGAGCGCGCGCACACACACACACACACACACGCCCCCGGGTGCTCTCTGACCCGCACGGGGTGGGGGAGAATCGCCCGTCCAATCCCAGGACAGCGAGGTTTTCCTAAGCCACTGAGAAACAGGGCGCAGCCGGATGGCTGAGCCCCCACCCCAGGTACCAGTTGTGGGGTGCAGCCGGGGTGCCTCACTTGAACAGGCTCGGGTCCGTGCCCGGGGGAGCTCCGGCCTTTCACACACTTCAGAGAGCAAGCTCTTTAAAAAGACACAGCGTCCCAACTTTCCCAACATCCGTGACCCTGGCAACGAAGGCTCGGGCCAAGGGCGGCCCCCGCGGGGCCCTCGCGCCAGGCCAAGCCCGGCCTCCTCCCACAGGGCAGCCTGAGAACGCCGGCGCCTGGGCCCCGCTGCCCCTGGCCCGGAATTTCAATGCTCGGAAAACGCCATCTTGCTGCGGGCGCTCCGGGGCTGGAGCCCCGAGGCCGGGGCGTCGGCGGCAGGTGCCCCTCTGCAGCCGCGCCGGGAACTGCGGCGGGAGGCGGCCCGGAGCGCTCCGGTCACGCGGGCAGCTTCTCCCTTCAAGGGGGCCCGCGCCCAGGAGAAACCGGTCTTCGCAGTCTGCCTTTTAAGGCATTGTTTCCAGCGGAAGACCGAGAGCTCCGCGGGGACCCTGCGGGCTGGGGCGGGATCCCCGGAGTCGCCGCGGGACTCAGCCCTGCGGGGCGCACCGCAGGCGCTATTTTACAAACATCACGACGACGCCACCAGGCACTCCTGCGACGGCGCGCCCTCCCGCCGGCTCTGACAAGTCTGCGTGGGCAGCGGCGGCGGCCTGGGGTGCGGGTCTCCGGAGCGCGGCTCGGGCCGCGGGGGCCAAGGCCTGCGCGCCGCCGCCTCCCCGGGCACCGCAGTCCTGGGCCGCGCGTCTGGTCCTCCCGCGCCCCAACCAGGAGCCTCTCCTCTCCGGCCACCTGGCAGCGCTTCCCGGGCCTCAGGCGCCTCCTTCCCGGGCTGCAGGACTCACTTTTCTGCCTCAGCTCCTCGGATCGCTGTGCGCCCCCCGCCTTTTACCTCCCACGTGGCTGCGCTGCTGCGAGGAGGCCGCCATGTTTACCCACCATGCCCCGCGGAGAGCACGTGGTCAGGCGGGTCACGTGCTGCGGAGATGGGTCACGTGGTCGGCTGGCGCGCAGTCCCGGGGACCTAACATGGCGGCCCGCGTCTGGCTGCGAGGAGCACAGGCCTCCCACGCCCGGGGCAGCCGGAACGCTCGGGAAAGAGGGGTTCGCACCTTTGCCCGCTGCCCCTCCGGGCACAAGCAGAGCCGTGGTTCATGTCTGGTTGTGGCCATCGGGCGTGTGCCCGCAGGCGGAAGATCTCTCTCCCTCTTTGACTTTCAAATAAATAACTTAAAAATTTTTCTTTTTATTTATTTGAAAGGTGGAGTGACAGAGAGAGGGAAAGACCGTTGTTCCCTCCACCGGTTCGCTTCTTAAACGGCCACCACGGGCAGGGGCGAGGCCAGGCCAGGCTGAGCCAGGAGCCAGGGGCGCCACGCAGTCCGCCTCGGGCCAGCCGCCTCCGCTTCCCCAGGCCACAGCAGGGCGCTGGGTCGGAGGTGGGGCGGCCGGGGCGGGATGCCGGCACTGCGGGCAGAGGCTTGCAGCGCTGGCCACTGGATCTTAAAAAAGGACAAAAAATACATTAAGAATCTGTTCCGATGACAGACGTCTACCTTAAACGTGGCTAAATCTAAGTAGCTCCAAAGGTGGCGAGAACCCTCGCGCGTCTCGCTGCCCGCAGGTGGCTGGAGCGAAGGCGCCCGCGGCTGACCAGCAGGTTTCCCAAGGACCAGGGCTCCATCTGCGCCGGACCAGAGCCCCGTGCTGCGGGGCTGCGCGGCACAGGAACGAGAGTAACTGCACCACGCACACCTTCCCAGCCCAGGCGCGCGCCCGCGCTGCGTGCGGGAGCGCGGGCGGGCGGGGGCGCGGGCGCGGGCGCGGGCGCGCGCTGCCCTCCCGGTCCCTGCCCAGCGCCGGCCTCGCGCTCCGGTGCGTCTGCACCTGTGCCAGGTGGGCTCCGGTCCCGAGTGCAGCCAGAGCCGGAGACTTAGGCACCGCTGCCACCTGGTGGCCGTACACCCAAGCTACAACGACAGGGGTTTTTTGGTTCGCTTTTTACCGAATAAATAAAATCCCCCCTTAAAAGTTGAAAGCCGGAGCCTGAAGCTAGGAAGCGGCAAGATACATGACGGGCAGCTGAGGGCCTGGGCGGGGTGGGATGTGGGGTGGTACCGAGAGTCTTCGCAGGACTGGAAATGTTTTGAATTAAGAAAATGAAGGAACCGCAGTGTCAAAGACAACGTTCCAGTTATGTGTCTCGCTCGCCATTTTTGGAGTTCTCTGTTTTACTCCTGCCTTCCAAGGTTATGTCAGCTCGCTTTCAGCAAGACTGTTAATAGCATCTAAACGGAAATGCAGGCAAGGACACTAGCAGGCCACTGCTTCCACCTTTGACCTCTGACCCTTGCCCTGGGCAGTTCTGGAGGGGGCCTGGCTTTGAGCAGAACCAGCCGAGACAACGATGCTCGCCCCATTCCGGACAGTAACCCTCCAGGCTGGCGTCCAACGAGCGGGAGTGTGGTGATCGCTTGTGACTGCTCATTAGGGACCGACTTAGCTCTGTGACAGAGGCAGACGAGAGACAAGCGCTCTCCAGCCTGCGCACTCTCGCTGTGTGGCCACGGTGTAGGAGGAAGGGGTGCAGAATCGCAGGGGGGCGACCACGGGCGGGCGCCCCAGGTGAGGGGGACCCGCGCGGCGGGACAGCCTGAGGGGCGTCCCCCAGTGTTTGCAGCCTGGCCACGGTGAGATGGTGGCCTCCATGCCCGGCGCCTGGGCTTGTGTGGGTCACAGGGCGTGGGAGGACCCGGCCTGCCTGCTTACCCCTCTTCCTCAACGCCATCACCACTCCACTCACCCAAGCTTCGAGGTGTGTCCCTGCTGGTGAGACGGGCAGGACCAGGCAGGGCTGTGAGCTCCTGGACCGTGCAGGACACGGGCTCCGAGTTTCCCAGAGGGGCCCCCTTATCAGAATCTCGTCCCACGAAGATTGGGCCTGGTTCCTCACATTTGCAACCTGGCTGACCGTGACCTCTGAACTCAGAAAGCCCCAAAGCCGCTGCTCGTGGCTGGCTCAGGGCAGGGCCCCTGGCGTCCATGTCCTCCGGGTGCCACCTGCCCCTTAGGTTGCCCCCCCCCCCCCAGGCACTTCAGGCCTTTTCCACTTTGGCTCCGCCTCCGCTGGGGTAGAGATTGGGATCTGGGGTTGCAGGGACCGGGGTCAAAACCTGGCTCCAGCAGGAGGCACTGTGGGACCCTGGGGGCTGACGGCCCCGCTGGGTGGGATTTTCCTTACAGGAACGAGCGACGTGGCCCCTCCTCGTCCTCGGGAGCACTGAAAGGCGGCTTCGGCGCAGGGCCCAGGCGCATCTCCTTGGCTCACCTGCACCCACTGCCTTGCGGTGCTGGCTTCCCCTTGCCTGGCTCCAGAGGCCGCCCTGTGGCTGCTCCAGCCTGAGCTTCTGCTGGCCAGGCAGCGGCTGCAGAGCTGAGAACCCAAAATTCATGCTTTCCGGGGCCCTGCACAACCCACCCTCCGCATCAACGCCCCACCCTCTGCATCAACGCTGGGGTCTGGGGCCCTGCACGCCCCATGCTCTACATCAACACTGGGGACTGTGTGAGGCCTTGGGCCTTGCACTCTGCTCAGCCATTCACAGGAGGAGGAGGAAGAGGAGGAGGAGGAAGAGGAGGAGGAGGAAGAGGAGGAGGAGGAGGGCAGAGGGGAGGCGGGGTGGGGGGGGACAGGCTCCCACTCACAGCACCCACATGGGAGCCCCAGTTTGAGTCCCGGCTGACTGTTCCGCTTCCGATCCAGCTTGGGCCCCTGCACCCACGTGGGAGGCCAGGGCAGAGTTCCTGGCTGCTGGCTCCTGCCTGGCCAGACCCGGATGCTGTAGCCATTTAAGGAGTGAACCGGTGGATGGAAGATCTTTCTCTGTTGCTCTGCTTTCAATAAATTAAAATGTGTTTGTTTCTGCGGAATTAGATAAAATCTTTGTGTAAAATGATTCTGGGCCGGCGCCACGGCTCACTAGGCTAATCCTCTGCCTGCGGCGCCAGCACACCAGGTTCTAGTCCTGGTCGGGGCGCCGGATTCTGTCCTGGTTGCCCCTCTTCCAGGCCAGCTCTCTGCTGTGGCCCGGGAGTGCAGTGGAGGATGGCCCAAGTGCTTGGGCCCTGCACCCCATGGGAGACCAGGAGAAGCACCTTGCTCCTGCCATCGGATCAGCGCAGTGCGCCGGCCGCAGTGTGCCAGCCATTGGAGGGTGAACCAACGGCAAAGGAAGACCTTTCTCTCTGTCTCTCTCTCTGTGTCCACTCTGCCTGTCAAAAAAAAAAAAAAATGATTCTGGCCCTCTAGAGAGCCTGGGCCCGTATAGGGAGGGGAGGGGACACGCGCCCCTCAGGGCCGGCCAACACTCCCAGGGCAGACGCCCTCTTGGGAGACCCTGACACTGACTGGCAAAGCCTGCCCTGCCCCCCTGGGCAGCTCCTGAGTCTGCAGGGTGCGTGGGGCTGCGGCCAGGAGGCAGAGCTGCCTGCTCCATCTCGGGGGCCAGGAGGCAGAGCCGCCTGCTCCATCTCGGGGGCCAGGAGCCGGCAGGTTGCAGCCAGGCCAGCCTGGGCTCCTCCCCCGCCTGCTGAGTGACTGCCCCGTGCAGGGGAGGATGGTCGGTGCCCCAACGTGTGCACGCAGGCAGCACATGGCTCAGTCCTGAGAGCTGCTTTGCTGGCACTTCGAAGCTTCCTGTGCTGGCTCCCGGGGGCCATAAGCCTCTGGCCACCTGTCTGCAGCCACACCCACCATGCAAGTCCCCTGCAAGCCGAGTGGGTGGCCTGTGGCCCGGAAATCTTGCACCCAGGGCAGCCCCAGGCCGTGCGTGGCCCGAGTAGGCCCTCGGATCTCCTGGGGCAATGACAACACTCCTGGTGGTGGACACTGGGGCAGCAGGCAGAGGCAGCCATGGCAACGCACTCCAGGGGAAGGAGAGAGCCCGGGGGGCAGCACCCCACCTCCCATGCTGCTAGGGGCCCGTTTTCTAGATGCTTCCATGGAACTGGGGACTTGCATCAGGCGGTGCTAGGCGTGGGAGGACAGAGCTCATAGGCCAGGTGGAGCCACAGAGCCTGCCAGCAGGGGGCAGTGTGCCTTACAGTCTAGGCAAGTCTAGGTTAGTCCCTTTGGCCCTGGAGCCATGATCCTGCTCACGCACTGGAGGCCTGGGAGCCTCATGCTGGCATTGCCCCTTGGCTGTTGGGGGCCCAGCCAGAAGCCTGGGTCAGGGGAGCCAGGCTGCGTTCATGGGGTAGGGCTGGGTGTGGATCTGCTGGGCACAGCCTAAGTTTAGGGGCAGAGGATGACGTGTGGGGTGGGGCAGGCAGGCGTCAAGGGCGTGGAAGAACCAGAAAGCGATTCTCGGGCACATTGGTGATGGCAAATAAATAAAGTGTGGCCAAAGACGAGGGCCTTCAGAGTGTGGCGTGAGCAGGGTTGCTCTCCTGGGACGCAAGGCAGACGTCCCTGGGGACGACGGAAATGAAGGGAAATTTCAGAAGCCAGAAAAGGTCTGGGGGCCCAGGGCGGAGGTCAGCTGCTGCTTTGTGTAAGGGAAGGTTGTGGCAACCACTCAGGGCCTGCGGGCTGTCTCTGTGACTTGACCGCCACGGCAGGAAGGTGCCACACACCCTGCAGAAACAAGCGGGCATGACTGTGTCCCACAGAACCCCCGTCACAGCAAGCACTGGCCCTCAGGCCCAGTCTGCTGACCCCTGGTTGGGGATGGGAGTGTGGACATTACCCCAAGACCCAAAACCTAAGCCTTGATCTGCCCTCAGGCCTCCCGTTCCTCTCTCTGAGCCAGTTTCTTCATTAGAATGGGGGGCTCGGAGTGCCTACCTCTGGAGCTGGTGTCACAGGGGCAAAGCTCCCGGCACCCTGCAGCCTGCTCACCTGCAGGACTTCCCACTGGAGCAGTCGCAGGGGCAGATGGTGGCTGGGAGCCCCAGTGCTCTGTTGCCTCCGATTCAAATTCCGCGAAGGGTGTGTCTGCCTCTTTGTTGGACCTGACAGAGTGAACACTCTCCTTGTGTGTTCTGCAAGGCGGGCTCTCCAAACTCACCGCCCTGTCACTGCAAGCTTCGGGCGGCACTCGGAGCTGTGGGAGGGCCCTGGCGAGCACGCCGCACCAGAGCACTGCTGCCCTCCACTTAAAGCTCTAACAGAATCCAGGACAGAAGTGCCAGATCTGGGGGGAGGCTGGAGAAACAGGAACTTCTTCCTGGGAATGCCCTCCCTAAGCACATGTTTGGGCAGACGTTTGTGATAACAGCCAGGCAATAAAACATCCCAGCATGTTCTAAACCCTGCAATTAGGGTTATTTGTGTCAAAGAAAATTTGGAAGGCGTGGGTAGCTAAAACAGAACTGACTGCATTTGTGGCTCAAACTTTCACTAAAATATCTGCTTGGAAGATGTCGCTCATCAGAGACACGAGAACGTAGATGGAAAAAGATAGCATCGGGATGGGTGGGTTCTGAAGCCGACAGCGACTCAGGAAACACTGAGGCCACTGCTGCTGCTCGGCTCTGTGTCAGGGAAGGTCCGTGGCATCTAAGGACAGAAAGGCTGTGCAGTGCACGACCTCTAAAATGGGGGAGATGGGGAACAGTCAGTACTGCTAAACCAAAACAAGGAAGACTGCGCCACTTTTATGTCCAGACTTACTTCCTGTGTAAGTGAACAATGGCAACAACGGTGATGGAACCGGTTCCAGATATCTCATAAAGGTTTTATGTGGTTGGGGAAGGAAAAGTTTAGGATTTCTAAATAAATAAATAAAGTTTAGAAAAGATGGAAGCTTTTCCCATTAAGATATGAATAGGACAGGATTTTTGCTTTCATGCCTGCTATTTAACATTGTGTTGGAAGTTCTAGCCAAAGCACTCATGCAGGAATAAATAAATAAGATATACAAGCTGGAAAAAAAGTATAACTATTCCTATTACAAATTATTTGATCCTAAATATAAAATCCACAGAAAAACTATCACGGATTATTTTAAAAATTCATCAGAGTTTCAGCATACAAGATAAACACACAAAATATCAGTTGTATTTCTATGCACCACCAGTAAAAATTCCAAAAAGGAAATTAAGATAACAGTTCCACTTATAGTAACATCAAAAAGAATAAACTACCTGAGAATAAATTTAAGAAGGTGACAGACTTATACACTAAAAGCTGTAAGTTATTGCTGAAAGAAATTAAATAAGTCCTAGATAAATGAAAATGTATACCATGTTCATGGATGAAAAGCCTGATCAGGATGACAAAACAACCTACAAATCTTCAAATGTAACCCATACTAATATCCTAAGAGTATTGCAGTAGACTCAGAATGGCTAAATAGCTCTTAAAACAAAGCCGAAGGACTCACCTTTCCTCATTTCAAAGCAAGAATAACCAAGACAGTGAGGTGTATCACAAGGACAGTCATGTGGACCACTGGAATAGAATTGAGAGTCCAATGGTAAACCCACATCTCTGAACAACTGATGTTCAACAAGGGGGCGAGAACTGCTACCAAAAGTCCAGCCTTGTCAGTGGTGCTGAATCAATATAACAAGGTTGTAAGACAAAGGGAAGAGAAAGTTTAACTCACAAGCAGATGAGGATGGGAGCAGACTGGGAGTCTCAAGAACCCTGTCCGGCTCAGTGAGGGGGGCCCTGGGGCCTTTAAGGGATGTAAAAGGGAGGCTGGGCTGCTGAGGACATGACGAACAGCAAGTCAGGAGCAGATGGCCAGGTGCGCCTGCTAACAGGATGTTTTATCAATCTTGGATGCCAGCGTGGCTCCTTCTGACACTTGCCTGGTGGCTTGACTTTACCATGAGGGCATTGCAGGCACCTAAGCAGCCAGAGAACCATCTTGGGCTGAAAAGGCAAAGTGTGTGTTAAGCTATTCCAGTGTGTCACTCACCAGGACGAAGCCTGCAGCCTGGAGCCTATGTCTGGTGTGCCCTTCATCACTTGTACCCCTTTACGTTCCTGTCTAATGAATTCAGCCCTCTGGTCACACTGACAGGGGAGGGTTAGGCTACTTTGCAACTTCAGCTGGCTTTCCTAAGGTCAGTTTTGGGAATTCACAGGTAAGCATTATTTGTGTTTTGGATGGAACAGACACTCTAGTTAGCTAAAGGATCGGTAGTAAGATTTCATCCATAAGAACATGAAAAGGAAAGATGCATTCGGTGCAGTTGTAAGACAGTTCAGCAGGGAAAGAGTGGTCTCATCAACAAGTGGTACTGCACCAACTGGACATTCACCTGTGTAAGGATGAGTTTGATCTCTTACTTCACGGCAAATATAAATACTAACTGGACGGCCGTCACCATGGCTCACTTGGTTAATCCCCCGCCTGCGGTGCCAGCAATCCATATGGGTGCCAAGTTCTAGCCCCGGTTGCTCCTATTCCAGTCCAGCTCTCTGCTGTGGCCCGGTGTCGCTCCCCCTCTTCGTGGAGGAACGACACAGGACCCTGCGCTGTTCTTTCGTCTGCTCGGCCCTCCCCGGGTTTGCTGCTGGTTCTTCCCGGGTTGGCTACTATCCCTTCCACCTCCGTGGAAGGGCGGTTCCCCCTGGCCACTTTCCCCACTTCCGCAGGGGAGCGGCACACCGCCGGCCGGCTTTCTCGGGGGGCTGCACAGGTGTTCCTTCAGCTAGATGTTCCCCATAGATGTTCCTCACCCCACTGTGCTCCTGATGGTATTTTCTTGATGACTGATGAGGCTGGGCATCTTTTCCCGGGTTTGTTGCACCTGCGCAGCATGGATCTTGAATTCGCTGTGCTAAGAGGAAGAAGCCGGCCACAGGGAGACACGTGTTCCGTGGTGCCATTGGCGTAGCCACACTTGCAGGGACAGGCTGGGGCGGAGAATGGGAAGACGCTGACAGGATGATGGGCACCGGGTTTCTGTTTGAGACAAGAGGTGGCAGTGGTAGCACGGCACAGAACTGTGGCCACGGGCATTCGCAGCAAGGTCCAGTCCCGGGGGCGTGTGAGTGGTCGCAGGTTGGAGCCGCGCTTGTGCGGGGAGATCCAGCCAGTTCCAGCCTGACTTTGTGGAGCCCACCCAGAAGGCCATATCTGGAGGGCACCTCCTGAAACATCAGCTCAGTCCTGGATCTCACTGCTAACGCCCCCTTCCAGGCGCCGCAGCCTGCAGAGCCCACGTTCCACAGGAAACAGGGCGTCCAGTGACAGGGACGACCCACGTGGACAGGCGGCAGCATTTCCTGTAGAGTGACCCCGCCCACCGACATTAGGCGGTCTTCCCCCAAGGGCAGGGCAGGGGCTCCGTGGACCCCAGAGACCAATCACTGCATCTCCACCGGAGCTGGCGTTTCCTTCCCAAGGGGCGCGCACCCGGTGCCTGGGCCGGGTTGCGTCTTCCCCAGGCTGGCGATCTGGGAGAGCTTCAACGCTGCTGAATTCCCTGAGTGCACTTAGCCTGCGGCCCTGAGGAAGACCTAATACGTGCTCCCCCAACCCCCACCCCAGACCCTTGGTGCTGGGATTGGGTATGGGGGGTATTGGCAGAAACCAGACCACGTCTTCTCAAAGGAAGCCAACAACCACTGCTGCGGTCCTTTGGTCTCCTGCGGCCTGTTTTACAGCTCTTTTCCTGCAGCCACTGGGGCCTGGCCAGTCCTGGGAACCCACCCTGCAATGCATGCTGCAGCTGCGTGTGCACATCCTTGGGGCCTCCAGTGTGCAGGGCACGGTGGCCCCCTGGCCTGTGGGGGACAGGTCCCACAGATGCACATCTGTTTGCTGTCTCACAGCTCCGGAAGCTGAAGTCCCCAACCAGGGGGCTGCCAGGACCGCTCTCCCCATGGGGGCACGCGAGGCTCCCCTGCCTCTCCCTGCTGGACCTCCTGGCCTGCCGCAGAGCCCGCCCACCTCTGCCCAGGCTCACACGGGGCTGTGAGGCCCCCTCTGTGTGTGCGCGTCCTGATTTCCCTTGTCGGGACTCCAGTCCCTGGAGCTGGGGCCACCCTGGTCCACTGCGACCTCATCTTGAGAGATCATGTGCACACACACGCTGTTTCCAGCTCAAGTCCCCTGTGGAGGCTGCAGGTGGTATGAACCGGGGGACAGCGTCCCGCCCAGGGCAGGAGCTAGCGAGGACGACAACAGGACCCTGGACAATGATGGATGCATCTCCGCTTAGCTGCATGGGAGGGAAGTGGCCTGACACTAACAGCCCATAATAGTCTGCCTGTTGCCTAGTTACTTGCTATCCTTTCATAATTGTCTCTACCCAAAAGACTGCCAGGCTGTCTTTTTAGGCTCTCTGATAAAAACTGACAGAACTGGCCCTAACCAGATTTGTGCGGGCAAGTGCACTGGCCACTCAGACAGACAGGAGAGTGACCGCGGGCTGCGGGATCCCTGTGGAAGGGGAAATGGCGCACCTGCGATGGCCCTCGGCTGCCATCCTGGAAGCTGGCGCCGCGAAGGCTGGAGCTGTCAGGGCTTGAGGTCTCCTGGCAGGCGCCCTCCCTCCCCAAGGCCAGAGCACAAGACAATCCCTGGGGCCACGCAGTGTGGAGATTCTAGAAGCGGATGGCCAGAGCGCGCCGTGTGCCTGTCATTGTGTCCACGCGGACGGCGCGGCAATGCGTGAAACGCAGTCCTCGGCCTTGGTGGGTTTGTGCCGTGCCCCGAGAAAATGCCTGCGCTCAACCAGAAATACTGAACAGAGCGGCGATGAGGGGCGTCCTTCGAGGGCTCTCCCACATACTGACGGTTGATGTTTGGTCACATTTAGGCACCAAGCATGCCCACGCCAGAGTCTTCAAGAGCGTCAGTCACATAATTGGCAGTGCAAAATGGAAGGAAGGAGAAGCTGTGTGTTCCCCCGCTAATTAGCGGAGCCGTTAATTGGGACGGTGGTGACGCGGCCGCAGCTGCACAAGTAACTCCGTGAATCAAACGGACTTAAAGACGCAGGCGAGCGCCACCAAGGCCGCCTGGCGCAGGCAGACACCGGCGGGCGTCTCCGTGCAGACTTTCCGAACGTGGACCGCGAACACTGCAGACTGCGCATGCGCCTGCTCACATCCTTGTTGGAGACAATGTGCCGCACGTCAGGCCAGAGCCAGGGTGGCACCCGGGGGAACCGGGGCGTGGCGCAGAGGCTGGTGGTGCTCGGCCTCACTTCGTCCCCATCCCACCACCCAGAGGGCACAGCACACGAGAATTCCTGCCCCGCTCCCTTCGCGGACTGAATCTGCGAGGGATGGCTGGCGGCTAGCAGCCCAGCGCCTGCACACAGACTGCCCTCGGTGCTCTGCCGCGCCCAGAGGACGACACGGAGTCGCTGGCTTTCCCGGGGTGAGCGGAGCCCGAGGTCAGCTTCTCTGACTTTGCTGTTCCCACTGTAGGAGTCCAGGGAGGGCCCCCGAGCGACAGGGCCAGCGGGTGCCTCGCCATTTCCATGGGGACCTTTAGACCGGAGACTGCCACCCCAGAACCTGCCCAACGAGCTATTACCCGTCTGAGAGCCAGGCCCACCACCGTTTTCTCGGGAATCAACTCCTCGAGTCAGACTCCTTGCCCAAGTAAAGAGATCTTTGAAAGCAGAGAAAAAAGTATTTTCTATGTATGACGTGTTCAGCATTTCTGGTGCTCCTGGGAGCACCTGAGCCCAGAGCCTCTGCAGGGTGCGTGCGCCACCCCTCCCAGGTCCTCGCCTGCTGGGTCGCCTGCTCTGCCTGGGAAGTTCACTCAGAACTCAGGACGTCGCATGCACGATTTCTGCTATGGTTGCGGGCAGCACAAGCCACCAGAGATGCTTGCTTACCTAGTTTACTTGAAGACAGCGTGCATTGTGTTGTAAATTTTTGACACTGTTTACACCGGGCGTTCACCTTTCAAATTGGGTAAAGGGTTTCAGGTGAAGCTTCTTGGGAAACCCGACCCCTGGACCAACGCAGGACTCATACAGGAGCCTGGGGCTGGGTGAGCCCAAGCCGGAGCCGGGGGCTCCGTGTCGGCGTCCCCACTGCACCCAGCTGAGCAGCCGACTCGCCTTCTGCACCGCCGGTCACGGTCACTGCTCACCCAGAGGCCTTCGGGACACAAGTCCGCTCCCTTCACTGGGCTTCAAACACAGTCTCTCTGACTGCCATGTGGCTGGCTTCAAGCCCTGTCCATGTGTGTGGCAGAGCGATCCTCCCTCCAGCCCGACTGACCGTCTCACCAACGCCACGATACAGAGAACTGTGGCGACTGCAAGCCGCTCACCCAATTGACAGACTTCTCACGATGAATGGGCGGAGTTAGCAGACAAGAGGGGTTGGGCCAGATTGATTAAGAGAGGAGAAAGGAGGCCGGCGCTGTTGCTCACTTGGCTAATCCTCTGCCTGCGGCGCCGGCACCCCGGATTCTAGTCCCAGCTGCCCCCCCTCTTCCAGTCCAGCTCTCTGCTGTGGCCCAAGAGGGCAGTGGAGGATGGCCCAAGTGCTTGGGTCCCTGTACCCGCATAGGAGACCAGGAGGAAGCACCCAGCTCCTGGCTTCGGATTGGTGCAGCGCCAGCTGTGGCGACCACTTGGGGAGTGAACCAATGGAAGGAAGACCTTTCTCTCTGTCTCTCTCTCTCTCACTGTCTAACTCTGCCTGTCAAAAAAATAAAAAAAAAAAAAAGAGAGAGAGAGAGGAGAAAGGAGACCACAATTTTCTCAACAAACAGGGTGAATCAGTGGTTGCCAAGGGTTAGGGGAAGGGGGGCTGCGGGAGGGAGCCCCGGGGGCTCTTGGGGCAGTGAGGAGCCCTTGTGGGATGACACAATGGTGGTGACATTTCATTGTAAGTCTGTCCCGCTCACAGATGGCCCCACACCCAGAGTGGATCCAGAGCTAAACCATGCACCTTGGGCGACAGTGATGTGTCAGCCTGGGGTCAGTGCTGGCTGCAAATGGCCCTCAGATAACCGGAGACCGTGCTCATGTGGGGCAGGTGTACCTGGGAACTCTTTGCATTGTCTATTTTGTTTTGCTGTGGCCCTAAAACTTCTCTAAAAAGTACTCACTAAAAAGTGGCAATATGTCACAGTACTTTATGTGATGAAGTAAAACATTGGATATTCCCCTCTGCAACAGTGTTAATTTATCATATGAGATTGCAATCCAATGCTTGAACAAGATTGGTTAAATTTATGATTCACTTCTGAATCTAAGAAATTTATTGACAAATCCAGTTGCTATTGCCTCAGCAGGATGAGGTATTTTAAAAATGAAATTAATAAGTAAACAACCACCTAAGGACTACAATGACTCACAAAAGATGATCTAATTTGGCATTTCTGGCAATGGAACACAAATCATGCTGTTATAATCCAAACACTGCAATTAGCAATTTTGCTGAAATGAAGACAAGAAAAAACAAAGCTATGATAACTCGTGAATTTAGAAAAACATGAAATCCCAGTCCCGGGGCTGGGAGAGGGCAGGAAGGACTGCGGGGGGGGGGGGGGGGGGCTGGGGAGGAAGCAGCTCTGGTGCCAGAGGCCAGGGCACAGGGTCAGGACAGAGGTCAGCTCAGCCCAGCAGCGGGAGCCCGAGCAAGGGGCGTGACACGGCTCACGGCTGCCTCTGTGTTGTCTGGCTACCTGGCTCCTGCGATTGATTCACATTCTGGCTAAAAGTAGAGAGCTCATGTCAGAACATTGAGGACGCACAAAAAAGGGTAAAGCAAAAAACCGCATGGAAGGTTCTTATGGAACTGGGACAAGCGGCGAGGAAGTGGCATTGTCAGAGCTGTGAGCTGGAGGGGCTGCAGCAGCACCAGGCGACCCGGGACCCCCGAGACCCTGCTGACAGCGCCTCTGACGTCCTTCTCCGCCCACCCTGGGCAGGGCGTGTGCGGTTGTGTGTCCGGGGTCAGGGACAGAAAGCGTGGCTGCGACTTGTCCTCGCTGCCCTGCAGGGGGCGCCTCACTTCCCTCGTCCTCTCACGCCCTGCCCCCTGTGCACCCTTCCTGCAGCCCTAAAGCCGGACGGAACCTGCCTGGCTCTCACTAAACCACCTGCAGGCTCTCAGTTTGGGGACGGATGGGTTTTTGTAAGAGCAGACACAACGAAGATGACAGAACGATTCTGTTTGTTAAGGCTGCGTCTCCTGATGACTTACTCTTCTAGCAGATGCTGCAAACCCTGGAGGTGACCGCACGCCAACCGTCCACAGCGTTCCGTCTGATCAGCGCTGGACCTGCCGACCTTGTCCTGTGGCTCGGGCAGACGCCAGACGGCTTTCAGGCCTTTCCCGATAGTCTTCCTGCCCGAAGCGTTGCTTGCTTACGGCGGCCCTTTCTCTTCCTCTCAAATAAAAAGGAAAGATTTTTATTACAAGAAAACCACTCAGTGGATTTGAAAGCCGACCGTGGAGTACAGAAGCACTAGAGGCTGGGAGCCGTGATGATGTCAGTGGCTGCGGTGTTTTGCACCCACGGCAGCTTGACTTTGGGGCTTGCTGGCTCTCGTTCCCGAGAGGCTGCTCACGATGGGATCCTGCAGAAGCAGAGAGCTTAAGCAGCTTCCTGGAAGTCATCTCAGGCAGGACCCCAGCCCAGGCTCCGCACAGCTAGAGGCAGGTTGAACCACAGTCTCCGCTTCCTCGAAGGCTGAAGACAGGGGGGCCAGGACCCGGGAGGGCTGGGAATGGTGCAGAGCCCAGGTCCTCAGGCTTGGGGGCCAAGGGAGCTCCACCCAGCCGGGGGCTGTTGGGATAGGCAGCCCCGGGGCAGCCCCGTCTGCTCCCTCGTTGGCCACATGAGGCAGCGGGCTGCTCCCCGTCTCTGGATCTCCGTCAGCTCTGGAGTTCATCAACGCCAAGACCTCACACTCGTTGCTTGCACATTGCTGGCACCTGCTGTTCTTCAACACGCTTGCCTGTGAGAAGGAGCACACACGTTTTATAATCAGCAAACTCCAAGGGAGGCCAGGTTATGGTTGCGAGGATACATTTAATATTGTGTCCAAAATGGATGCTATTTTATTTGTTTGCAAGACAGAGAAGGAAAAGGGCGCAGGTTCATTCTTTTGCATTGGAAAGCCAGTTGTCCCAGCACTGTTTGTTGCCTCCACGGAACGGGCTTGGCATCCTAGTGGAAAACCCAGTGACCAAGGACGCCTGAGTTTACCTGTGGATTCTCGGTCCTGTTGCACTGGTCTACATTAATCTGTTCCACTACATTGATCTTACACCAGCCTTTGTGCTGTTGAGATCTCTTTGGCTTTATAGCAAGTTTGAAACCACGACTCCTGCAACTTTGTTTTTCTCTTCAAAGTTGTTGACGTCCCTTGCAATTCCACATGGATTTTTTAGAGCAGCTTCTCCCCTTCCACAGAAAAGGCTATTGGAATTTCGACAGAGAATTTGCTGGACCTGTGTAAGGTCTGCTTCCCCTGGTTTGCACAGCCACTGTCTCCCTCCCGCCCAGGCCTCTTCCCGACACAGGCCTCCCCCGTCAGCACCTGTCGCAACCCAATCGCCCTCTGCTTCTGTATTCCTTCCCTCCAGGCAGCACTGTCCTTGTCTGAGTGCTTGGTCCCTTGGCTGTTTCTCCTCTGTTGCCCTCTGCTGGAATGTGAGTTCCCTGGCAGCAGGCTGCTGTGGCTTGGGGGTGGGCTGTGCCCCCACCAGGGGTCTGCTGTGATTGGCAGCTTGGGGGCGGGCTGTGCCCCCACCAGGGGTCTGCTGTGATTGGCGGCTTGGGGGCAGGCTGTGTCCCCACCATGGGTCTGCTGTGACTGGCGGCTTGGTGCCAGGGTGGGGTATTAGGACACGGTTTGAACCATATTGCGATGGGGCCTAACAGAGGGGGTTCTCGGGGCCCTGGGGGCACAGGGTAGTTCCCAGGCAACCCCTGGAGTCCCCGAGAGAGGGCTGCTAGCAAAGGACCAAGCTCCCTCCCCTGCTTCTCCTGGTTCGGGATTGTGGCCACTTGTCTGGACGTAGGGTATCCCTGCAGCCACTGTGCTATGATGCAGCCTAGAGAAAGCCCCGCCCCCAGACTGAGCCGATGCTGGTGCCACGTCCTTGCACCTCCAAACATGGGCTAAGCGACCCTCTGCCTCCCCACGCGTAGCCCCTCAGGTGTTTTGCTGGAGCAGAGAAAAGCTGATCGCAAGGGCTTGTATGTCCGATCAGAGCTTGAAATCACGGCGGCACGGAGGAGGTGGTAACCCGGGGTGAGTAAGCTCAGAACTGTGCAGGGGGGGGGGGGGGGGCTGGGACTCTTCTCTGTCCAGGGCATGAGGGTGGCAGGGTCCAGGCCAGGACGCCGAGTCCCCCTCACCACTCCCGTCTGCACGGCACAGGAGCTGTAGGAAAGGCAGATGGGCTCGACGCTCACGGCTGTGAGGACGTCACAGAGGTGCTGGGCTCTTGTTGATACCCACGTTTCTTTCCCTTTCTCCTACTCAGATACTGTCCCTCTGCATATGGACAATACTTGACGCCAAATAAAGGCGCCGGCACTGGGGCATAGCAGGTAAAGTTGCCTGCAGTGCCAGGATCCCGAATGGGCACCAGTTCGAGACCCGGCTGCTCTACTTCCCATCTAGCTCCCTGCTGTGGCCTGGGAGAGCAGCAGAAGATGGCCCAAGTCCTTGTACCCACGAGGGAGACCCAAAGAAGCTCCTGGTTCCTGGCTTCGGATTGGTGCAGCTCTGGCTGTTGCAGCCATCTGGGGAGTGAACCAGCAGGTGGAAGACCTCTCTCTCTGTCTGCCTCTACCTCTCTGTAACTCTGCCTCCTCAAATAAGTAAATGTTTTTCTAAACAAGCAAATACAGGGGACAGTGTGTCTTTCTCCTCCTTCGTGTGTCACCCCAATAGGAGGATGACCTATTTGATTCAAGAGGCCACAAGCAAGGCGGCTTCGTACTCTGCGGGGCCCGGACGCCCGCTGAGGCTCTCACGCCACACACCCGTGTGCCAGCGGCATTTCTCATTCCGCTCAGTGACTCTGCTAGCACGGGGACACAGCTGTCCAGACTCAGCACCTGGTGGAGTAGCAGGTGTGCCCTGGAGGGCAGGGGCAGCGTAGAGCAAGCCAGGCCCTGCACATGCAGGTGTGGCCTCGGCTGACAGTCTAGGTGGCTGTGACCCTGGACCCAGACCTGCTCACAGCGACGCAGGGGCCAGATGCTGGCACCTGGCAGAGCTCAGAGAAGCAGGTGTTTGCTCTGAATATGAGAAGCAGCGTCTGAGACGCAGGGGTTTATAGCGGAAAGAGGAGGTGGGCGATACTCTGGGCGCAGCTGGAAAGCACGGAGCCATCAGCAAGGGGGATTTTAGTGAGCAGGGCATTTCTGAACCTCTCTGCTCTTTTTTTTTTAATTTACTTATTTATTTGAAAGGTAGAGTTAAAGGGGAGAGGGAGGGAGAGAGAGAGATGGAGGAGAGAGAGAGACGGAGGAGAGAGAGAGAATTCTTCATCCACTGGTTCAGTCTCCAAGTGGTTACAAAGGTCAGGGCTGGGCCAAGCTGAAGCCAGGAGCCAGGAGCTCCATCCGGGTCTCCCACATGGGTGCAGGGGCCCAAGCACTTGAACCATCTTCATCTTCTGCTGCTTTCCCAGGTGCATCAGCAGGGAGCTGGATTGCATGTGGAGCAGCCGGGAATCGAACTTGTACCCCTACGGGATGCCGACGTCACAGGCAGCTTAACCCCTTACACTACAACACTGGCCACCTCTTCTGTTTGTTTACTTTTTAAAAATGTGTTTTATTTATTTGAGAGGCACACACACAGAACGAGAGCGGTCCCCTGTCTGCTGGCTTACTTCCCAAACGCCTGTAACAGCAAGGCTGGGCCAAGCCAGAGTCGGGTGCCAGGAATTCAACCCAAGTCTCCCACACGAGGGGCAGGGCCCCCGATTCTTGAGCTGCTGCCTCCCAGAGCACACATTAGCAGGAAGCTGGGAGACAGCGGAGCCATGGCTGAAGACCAGGCACTGGACACGGGCGCCTCAGGGCAGGCTGCGAGCCTGGACGTCTGCTCCTCATTCTTCTGTGTAACAGGAGGCTGTAGAATGGGGTGGGTGGAACTGAAAACTTGTGGCTTTCTGCTTTAGCAGGGGTCAGACTGTTGACCTCTGAGTCGGGCACGACCCCGCGCCATGCGCCTGTAGGCTTTCCTCTCCGTTCTGCTCCGTGCGTGGCCTGCCGGTGTGCACTCAGCATCGGCTCCCTCCTGGAGGCCCCAGGTCCATCCCTGTCCAGCACTGAGCGTGGCTGGAGGAGCGGCACGAGGTCCCTGCGGTGACGGCAGCGCACAGGCTGTTCTGCCGTGTGCACAGCTGCAGCATTGTCTTCAGACCCCACGAGGAAATCGCTGTGATCCACAGAGGAACATGAAAATGGGTTCTCTCCAGGACGCAGCGAGATCGAGGGGCGAATCTGAGCCTGTACACAATGGAAGCCTTTCACACTTCGGGGCCACTGAAATGTCAGATAAGTCTCAGAGTAGGACGTGGGCTGCTGATTCCTGCAGAAGCCTCAGGCCCTTTGTGGGAGGAGGAGGAGGTGGGGCTGGAGCAGAGAGACAGTGGGCAGGCGGGACTTGGCCAGAGACCCGGCCTCTGCTCTTGCTCTGCTCGCTGTCCCCTGTCTCTGCCTCTGCCCTGAGGCACCTGCAGGGCTCTGGGGACACTCAAGCACTCCCCACGACGTGAGTCCCAGGTCTTCAAGGGGTACAAGTTTGTAACTGGAGAGGATCGTGCGACTTGAATGAGTTACTGGTGGATCAATCCCTGGAGCGATTGTTCCAGAGCGTCGTGTAAAATGCTCTCACAGGTCCCTGAGAAAAACCAGCCCACCCCAGAAGGGAAATGGTGGAGGGCCAAGCAAGAATCCACAGGAGACTAAGCGTCAACGTCCAATAAACGAGTGGAAGACGCCAGCCCAGACTCTGCCGAGGAAGAAACTCGAGAGCCCCCGGCTGCCGGCTCTACACGACGGCAAGGATCTCCCCCAACAGGAACAGCCGGGTGTGAGCGAGGACTTGGGCCGGAGGGAGGGGCGCCCTCTCCACAGGGAGGCACACTCATCCGCACACAGGACGGCTTGGGCTGGGCGGGGTCACGTCCACGTGGTCACCATTTCCCCTGGGGGAGCCGTGCATCTGCAGGAACGTGGGGGCACCCTCATCACTCTGCCTCCCACGGGACGAGAGAGAGAGAGCCGGATGTTGGGCAGAAGGGATGCAGCGGGGAGCCACCGCTCCTCCACCTCGGAGCTCCTTCCCCACAGTCGCACAGCAGCCTACACTCCTTCCAGGTTTTGCTTAGTGGATTCATGTACGTGGTACATTACAGAGCCACACAGTGCAGCTAAGCTCTCCACTGCCCTGAACAGTACAGTGTAGCACAGTGTAGACCAGCATAGGATAGACCAGTGTAGCACAGTATAGGACAGCACAGTGTAGACCAGGATACAGCAGGGCGCTATAGTATGTTACAGTGTCATACAGTGAAACAATGATACCTTGGATAGTGTTGCAAACTAAAAACCTAACTGACTTGCGTGCCTGTTGTTTGCATGGTTTTCTAAGAACTATTTGCTATCCCTGCAGGGTAGGCGAGCAAAGAAACACCATGTGAGCCAATCTCTGCATCCCTCCATCAGGAGCTCGGCAGAGACGTTAACAAGCAGCTGGGATAAAAAGTTGGTGCAGGGCCGGCGCCGTGGCTCACTAGCCTAATCCTCCGCCTTGCGGCACCGGCACACCGGGTTCTAGTCCCGGTTGGGGTGCCAGATTCTGTCCCGGTTGCCCCTCTTTCAGGCCAGCTCTCTGCTGTGGCCCGGGAGTGCAGTGGAGGATGGCCCAGGTCCTTGGGCCCTGCACCCCATGGGAGACCAGGAGAAGCACCTGGCTCCTGCCTTCGGATCAGCGCGGTGCGTCAGCCACAGCGCGCCGGCCCCAGCAGCCATTGGAGGGTGAACCAACGGCAAAAGGAAGACCTTTCTCTCTGTCTCTCTCTCTCACTGTCCACTCTGCCTGTCAAAAAAAAAAAAAAAAAAGTCGGTGCAGGAGCGGGGGTACCTGCCCAAGGGACTCTGCCCCCAGCATCTCCACACCTGTGCATTTCTGTCCAGACTGGCCGTGACGTGGCCTCACCTTGTCCCTCAAGATCAGCCGCTCGGGACAGCTGCCCAGCAGACAAGGGCTCCTGAGCTCCCCTCCCCTCCCAGCCCCTCCCGCCTAAGCAACGCCAGGTCTCTCATCCGGTCCCTGCACAAAGCAGAGCACTGTGGTGAGTGGTGGTGCACGTCCATGGTCCACGCAGAGGACGTGGTGAGCATCCCGTGAGCTGGCCCCTCCCAGCATCCTTGCTTCACAGTGGTCCAGGAAGAGGCCGCCATGGAGGCAGAAGGGGCCTGAGCCCAAGCCCAACAGTGTGGTTGCTGCCCCCAGTGGTGAGCCGGCTCCTGTCCCAGCTGACGGGACACACGTGAGTCCCCATGAACAGTGGCCACATGGTGGCAGCCTGGGTCCCATGCATTGTCACCCGGGTGGGGGCAGTCACTTCCTACAGGGTGCACGCTCCCCTCCTGCTCATACCGACTGCGGGAATGCTGGGCGGGGGTGGGCAGAGCGGGGACTCCCAGGCTGGGGGAGAGCTGGCTGGGCCCGCCACTGCCGTCAGCGGGTTACACGCCACTCCCAGTCCGTGACAACCCTCGGAGGGAGGCGAGAGGCGTCCCCAGCCCACAGCCAGGGAACAACGCGAGGACCGTCCTCCAGCGGGGGGCTGGCCTAGGACTGGCCTAGGACTGTGGACGCGAGCTGTCCTGCAGGGACGGCACTTGTCTGGGGCAGAACTGGGCCTTCTTCCCTGGGGTACTCCCTGTTGCCTCGTGGGTGCTCAGTTCTGCGGCTGACCGGGTTCAGCCCGACTCATCGGCACGCGCATTGGCGGCCATCACGGGAATCCGCCCCAGGCTTTGATTTCCTGCCTCCCGCCCCTCTGCTTGTTTCAGATCTCAGTTGAGATAAAGTGAAAGCTCTAATTTCCTCCCTCTTGTGGCCAAATGTCAGACATATCCTGCTATTTTTGCAGTTGGCTATGAAGCAATTTCCTGTCTCCAGGGTGAACCTCAGCAAAGCAGAGACGAGAGAGTGTGGGCACCAGAGGGCGCGCCAGCAAGCCTTGCTCTGAGCAGATGAAGGCAAACCAGCTCAGCAAACTCCAGGAACCTGGGCGCTAACCATCTGCCTGGGCTTAGGGAACCAACTGCTATTTAATCTGTAACAAGTCCTAAGGAAATTTACAACTGAAACAGTGAGGCAGTCCCACACACCCTCCACGCTGACACCAGTTGCGCCCAGGAATGCAAAATGGCGCAGTCACTTTGTTGTTTAGTTTTTCTTAGTGTGTATTTCTTTTTGTTTTTCATCTGCTTGAAAGGCAGAGTGACAGAGAACACAGAGACACGGAGAGATCTTCCTCTCTCTCGCTCACTCCCCAAATGGCTGCAACAGCCAGGGCTGGGCCAGGTGGAAGCCGGAAGTCGGGAGCCCAGAACGCCATCGGGGTCTCCCACGTGGGCGGCCCTGGAGCCGCTGCTGCTGCCCCCAGGGTGTGTCAGCAGGAGCTGGCCTGGCCCAGAAGCAGACAGCAGGAACTTGAACCTGCACTGATATGGGACAGAGTCACAGCGACAGCCCGATCCTCTGCACCCCAACGCTGCACGGAGGCCGGCTGGGCCGTCTCTCACAGAGCTAAGCGCGGTTTCACCCTGCGATTGAACACCGCAGTCCCTGGTGTTTACTCGATGGAGCTAATCCTCAAAAAGTCTTCACGCATCGCCCCCCAGTGGGAAGTAACAGGTGAATAAGGAGCAGCCTGCGGCGGACATGAACTTGTCAAGCCACAGAGAGATAGGAGGAAACGTCCCTGCCAGTCGTCCAGTCTGCAGTGTGTGACATCCCAGACGAGGCATGACGGAAGCAGGAACAGGATCGGGGCCGCCAGGGGCACAAGAGGGACGACCAGGAGGTGCAGCGCGGTGAGTGACAGAGCTGTCAAAACCCAACACTGGGGCCGGCGCCGTGGCTCACTTGGTTAATCCTCCACCTGCGGCGCTGGCATCCCATATAGATGCCAGGTTCTAGTCCCAGTTGCCCCTCTTCCAGTCCAGCTCTCTGCTGTGGCCCAGGAAGGCAGTGGAGGATGGCCCAAGTGCTTGGGGCCTGCACCCCATGGGAGACCAGGAGGAAGCACCCGGCTCCTGGCTTCAGATCGGCGTAGCTCCAGCCGTAGCAGCCATTTTGGGGGTGAACCAACGGAAGGAAGACCTTTCTCTCTGTCTCTTTCTCTCTCTCTCTGTCTAACTCTGTCCGTTAAAAAAAAAATGTCTGCTGGGGCCGGAGCTATGGTGCAGCAGTGCCAGTGAACCATATAGGCACTGGTCTGAGCTCCGGCTGCTCCACCTCTGGTCCAGCTCCCTGCTAATGCACCTGGGAAAGCAGAAGACGGTCCAAGTGCTTGGGCTCCTGCAACACATGGGAGATCCGGTGGAAGTTCCTGGCTCCCGGCTTCGGCCTGGCCCAACCCTGGCCATTGCGGCCATTGGGATGCTGATGTCACAGGCAGAGGCTTACCTGCTATGCCACAGCACTGGCACCTCTCTAATTTAAAAAAAAATTATTTATTCACTTAAAGAGGAGGGCTTCCCCCACCGGGAGAATACACAGCAGGGAAGCCAAACCAGGTCTGGGAAAAGTACCCTTCCAGAAGCTTCCAGGAAGCCGGGAGGAAGGGGATGGACAGAGCAGCTGGAGAAGGCAAGCAGCCTCAGTCCACTGTGTGTCCAGAACCCCCGCCTGCCGCCCATGCGCGCTCCCTGCGGGACACTGAGCAGCGTCATGTGACCCACTTCTATCCACACCGTCAGGGTTAAATGTGGCAGTTTGGGCTGTACTTAAGCGACCTCCTAGAAGAATCCTTTAGCAGAACCCCTAAGACTAGCGGTTCTCAAATCTGGGGCCAGTGAGAACCTGCTGGAATGCTCCGTGCATGCTCAAGGCAAAGGCAGACACTGCAGTTTCTGATGGGTCCTCAGGCCCACGGGGCGGCCGCCACTCCTCCCTCCTGACCCTGCAGCACCTGGCACAGAGGGAGGGAGAATGGAAGAGGCAGAGAGCAGGGTGGAAAGGAGCGGCTTCTGACATGGGCTGCTCAGGAACGAGGCCTGCAGCTGGCCTGTGCCCCTCTAGCTGAGAGTGAGCGCGATAGGCCCAAGGGTGCCTGGCCAGGCTTCACGACGTGAAGACAAACATGCCCGTAGGACAGGTCAGGCGCGTGAGACGCAGGCGTGTGACTGTTGTGTGTATCGGGACACACTCAGTGTCGCTCAGATACAGACCAGGGCCACCCTCCACTGGTCACCTTCAAGGACTCGCCCTCTCTGCCCAGCGGTCAGAGAGCATATGCACGGCCTTCCACACCCTGGCTCCACGGAGGCGTCCTGCACAAACCCAGGATGCACGTTAGCAGGTGGCTGGGCCATGCTGGGCCGGGCCAGGCACTGTCCATTATGCTGCCCGCCTCTCTGGGGTGTCAGCCTATCAGAGGGCGGCACTGCCCCGCTTCTCTCTGCTGAGCCCCGTTCTGCTGTCCTGAGGCGCGGCTCCAGCACAGTGCCTGGCCCAGCGCTGCTGGCCCGGGACCGGATCCATCCCCGTGGTGGGGCCGTCGTGTCCTGGGCACAGCAGCGCGCGCAGCCGTGTCCATCATGAGCCCGCCGTGCCGACCAAGAATGTCTCCAGGCATCCGCAGATGTTCCCCGAGAGGCAAACTTGCCCTGGGTTAAAAACAACTGAATACAAGGTGGGGAAAGCCGAGTGTGTGGGAGCCTCCTGGGACAGGTCCCCCGCGTGCCCACTGCCCAGATTTGATGCCACCAGCAGAGGTCTCCTCACGTCACTCGTGCTTTCCAGATTCTAATTTTCGAATATATTGTGATGTAATTGAGTCGAGCTCTGCTATGATATGGAAACCTGAGTTATTTTGCTGTATCGTGCTATGAGAAACACGCGTGCAATTAGGCTCTTTAACCATCCCCCACCTTGGCTGGACCTCAGCTTTCCGGGCCCCGTGCTGAGTACAGGCTGATCCTTACCTTGTCATTTCCCAGAGAGACAGTATGTCTGACATGGTCGGCTACTCCTCTGTGTGGTCCAGGCACCAAGTGGTCTTTCCAGCCCTTCACTCTCCGTGCACACATGAAATCATAATAAAGGGAACCCAGCCAAATTCCACCACCCTCCACGCCGGCCACTACAGACAGGGCTGAGTTTTGTCTGATGACAAATGAAAGGGCAATACCGGGGTGGGGTGCGCCTCGGCCTCAAGACTGCACAGCGTGTCAGGGGAGGGGTGGCTGGCTCACCGGAGGGGAGGGAAGCAGAGACGGGCACCTGCATGGAGCAAGAGAGCGGGTGGAACGCACGGGCAATGTGGTCCCCGGGGACGGGGTTTTTCCTACTGCAGGTCCAGGCTGACATGTGGCTGCCAACACTTTGGGCCTCTGCCCCTAAGACAGATGTGTTAGCAATACCTGGTCCCACAGCTGCTGTGTGGTCTCTCACACTTCTTTCCTGTTGAAACTCATTAATAGAGGCGGCCATGTGGCCCACTGGTGAAGACACCTGTGTCCTACGTCCGAGTGTCTGGGTTTGAGTCACTCCAGCTTCCTGCTAACCCACACCTTGGGAGGCAGCAGGTCAAGGCTCAGGTCCCTGGGTTCCTGCCACTCCCGGAGGAGACCTGGATGGTCCGGGGGAGAGCTCGGTGGTCTCGTGTGGCTGCCATCTGCGTGTCCTGCATGCTCTTAGCTTCCAGGGATGCCTACGAAAGGCTGTCATGGGATTGGTTGCTGGTGTTTTGGCTGTGGTTCTGATGAGCTCCTCGTCCTAGCTGCCTGCATCCGTTGCCTCCTCAGAGCCGAAGGTCCCCCAGGATGGTCGTGTTTGCAGAGCAAAGTGGGGGCTGGGGACAGGTGGCCCTCGGTGTTGCTGTTCTCAGGCCTGGTTAGCCAGAATCCCCCCCCCCCCAGGTCTCCTCTTACCCATTTCCCTCCAGTGGCCGTTACTCTGCCCCTCGGCCATGAATTCCCACCCTCCGTGTTGTGCTCAGAGTTGAGCCCAC
Organism: Oryctolagus cuniculus; assembly: GCF_964237555.1. Lineage (NCBI taxonomy): Eukaryota > Metazoa > Chordata > Mammalia > Lagomorpha > Leporidae > Oryctolagus > Oryctolagus cuniculus. The sequence continues at coordinate 2,413,013 of NC_091441.1, read as the reverse complement.
CTCTGCCCCGCGGCAAACTCCCTCTGGCGTGGTTCTGACACTGTGGGTAAAGGTCACGGTGCCCCGGGAACACAGTCTTGCTGTCTGTAACAAGGGTCATGTGGACGCAGTCTGTCCAGGCACTGATGGCACTGCCGGTTACTGCCGCTGTCACTCATTCCATGGGGACCACCGTGCCAGGGCCTTTGGAGGACAAGCATGCAGCCACTTTTTTTAAGCTTTTTTTTTTTTTCATTATTATTTTGTTTGAAGGTGAGGGCTAAATAAAGGGAGGGACAGGGAGATCTTCCATCCACTGGTTCACTCCCCAGATGGTTGCACTGCCCAGCACCAGGCCAGGCCGAAGCCAGGAGCCAGAAGCTTCTTCCAGGTCTCCCAGGAGGGTAGCAGGGGCTCAGTCACTTGGGCCATCCTCTGCTGCCTTTCCCAGGCCATTAGCAGGGAGCTGGATTGGAAGTGGAGCAGCTGGGACACAAACTGCTGTCCATATGGGATGCCAGTGTCACAAGCAGTGGTTTTACCTGCCATGCCAGCCCCACCAAGTCCACGGCTTTGATCCTGCCACCAACTCTGCCAGTAAACCTTGCTCGTCTGTCTCAGACAAGCAAACAGGCTTAGTGAGTGTGGGTGACATGCTGCAAATTCCATGCTTATGTGTAGTGTATTTGATTTCTACCCTTTTTGTTTTTAAAAGTATCTTTTAAAAATATTTATTTATTTATTTGGAAATCAGAGTTAGAGAGAGATCTTTGATCTGCTGGTTCACTCCCTAAATGGTTGCAATGGCCCACACTGGGCCAGGCCAAAGCCATGAGTCAGGAGCCACGAGCTTCATCTAGGTCTCTTACATAGGTTACGGGGCCCAAGCCCTTGATCTTCCACTGCTTTCCCAGGCACATTAGCTGGGAGTCAGATCAGAAGTGGAGAGCCAGGACTCCAACCAGTGCCCATATAGGATACTGGCATCACAGGTGGCAGCTTAGCCCACTGTGCCACAACGCTGGCCCCTCCATCCTACTTTTCAGTGACACTTCTCATCATGCCATACAGTGGTTTCCATCGGTGTCTCAGAAATTACACCTAAATGAATTTAATTAGCTCTTTAAATTTAGGTTCCTACAAAAGTTAATGTCCTAAAGATGTTGGAAACTCTTTCATGCAGACCTCTTTCTGTTTTCAGAATCACTGGCAGCGGTCTTCACATCGGATCCGTGAGACTCGCTCATTATTCCTTGGAGGTTATGATTTTCAACATGGTGGCTTTCTTTCTTGCGCTGATAAAAACCAGAAGGAAGCCTCCACGAACAAGCAGTCTCCAAGCTATCGATAGAGTTTGTCACCTGAGTTAAACACCCCAAGCCCCAGGGGCTGAGAAGGGCTCATGACTTCCTCCCCGCCTGTCATGGTAAAGACTTGCTGACGCAGCAGTCCTTAGATTAGTACAGCTTCTTATTTGTCTGGTCTTGGTCTGGCCTTCAAGTTCTTGTTGCCCGCGTCCCCACCTTCCTGTTACACACCATTAATCATGGTAAGCCAATCGACTGTTGTGACGACTCCCAACTCCGCAGGCCTTGCTGTTTGCGGGAATAGAGAGCAAGCAGAAGAGAGGCCGAGGCTGTTCACTCTGGCTACAGCAAGGAGTCGGGCTGTCACTTGGATTTGTCAGTAACTCAAAGGCAGGCAGAGGAGGGGGGAGGCTTCAGAGCAGAGAGGGAAACAGTGCCCTGGCTGGAGGCGGTCACCTGGGGCAGCTGCAGGTGGCTCATGGACACAGGCATCTTGTGGATTGCTTAGGGGAGCATACTTGGCTTTCTCTGATCCTAAGGAGGAACTGGGAACAAAAATGAAGGAAATCGTCCCTCATCGAGTCGTGCCCATTTGGGCCTGATTGTTACAGAAGTTGTTCAACTCTTGGATGGTAACAGGAGACAGCTCCTGGCTTCCTGCCAGTCTGACTTCCACAGGCAGTGGCCTGGGCTATTTATTGCAGGGAATGCCAGCTTTGTGGACTAGTGTCTGCAGGTTGAGTCAGAGTTCTGTCCGTGTTTCTGTTCCGTCTCTTATATGTTGACAGCAGCGAAGCATGTTAGTGGCAGAAATATGTAAAATCTGTGTGATTAGAGGTCAATTTTCACATTATTGAAAAGAAGTTCATACTTTGCACTGTTATTGATTTACTCTTAAAATAGTTATAGGAATTCAACATCAAATTTATTTGAGAGGAAGACACAGTAGTAGGAAGAGAGAGGAGGAGACAGGGCAGTGGGAAGAGAGAGATCCCCCATTCAGTGGTTCATTCCTCAAATGCCTGCATCAGATGGGATCCGGTCAGGTCAAAGCCAGGGGCCAATAACTCAATCCCCTGGGTGGTAGGAACCCACTTACCCGAGTCATCTCTGCTGCCTCCCAGGGTGTGAATTTGTAGGAAGCTGGGGTCAGGAGCCAGGGCGAGGGCTCAAACTCACGTATCCCCACATGGGACACAGGTGTCTTAACCACTAAACACCCGGCCCAGGAGTCAACTTTTTTCACTCATCAAATAGCTAAAGTGTTTTCCAATCCAATGATTTCACCTTACTGATGAAGAAAAATGCACTCATTTTCTTCAAATTTAATGGGAAATTCTAGCACTTTATTTAAAATTTTTAATTTTATTTGAAAGGTTGAGTCAGAGAGAGATGGATCTTCCATTTACTGGTTCACTCCCCCAAAGGCTGTGACAGCCAGGTCTGTACCAGACCAAGGCCAGGAGCCAGGAATTTCATTTAGGTCTTCCATGTGGGTGCAGGGGCCCAACCACCTGGGCCATCTTCCGCTGTCTTCCCAGGTGCATTAGCAGGGAGTTGGATCAGCAGCAGATCAGCCACAATTTGAACTGGCATTCCAATATGGGAGTCCAGAGTCATGGTCATCACAGGTGGCTTTAACCCGCTGTCACCATGCTGGCCTTGATGCCAATAGGTATACAAAACAAAGGGTGTCTAAGGAAATCAGCATGATAAACTGGTAGAAATCTCCAGAACCCCCCAGGAAGTGATCTCTCTAAAGCTCACAGTTCGTGGTGTGCTCGGCAACAAAGCCCCTCCAAGATAGTGAGATTAAAACACAGACCCCCAGGTTTCACCTTCAAACCCTCCCTAGTTCTACTCTTTCTAATGAACCATCTTGTCCCTGTCCCTGGTGCCGAAACAAAATATCAAGGACAAGGTTTGAGGGTAAAGGACAAAGTTTACTGTTAGCGATGAGAATGGTAGCAGACTGCCTATCTCACGCACTACTGTCCTGCTGAGACGTCTGGGTTTTTACTGAAGCTGCAGGGAAGAGGGCTGGTCTCCCAGAACACGCGGGAGGAGCAGCACGTCTTCAGGGTAGCTGTGCTAACGGCCAAAACCGGTCAGCCAGGCGCTGAGCAGGTCACACGACTGCCGCTCGGTGCTCGCGAGGCTCTGTGGGTGAGGAGGTCGAGCCCAGCTCTGGTTGCCTGAACAAGTCCAGACAAGATTTCTAGACTCCTATGGCATTGGCAAAAGGGGAAGCCAGCCACTTAACCTTGAAACATCACGTGGTGCTTTGCACCAGTGGCCTGGGAGACACCATGTGGCTGGGATGAGTGAGGCAGAGCTGTGCAGCTGTGCACGGCGGGAATCTGCCGCCCTGTGTTTGACAACGGCCAGAGCCCACTCCTGTAATGCTCACGTTGCCCTGCACCCGCTCACAATCTCACTCAGCGAAATTCTTCCCCAGAACCTTTGGGTGAACCCTGCTGCTTTGCTCTTCAGGATCAAGTTTAGACGCAGCTGCTCCAGGGTCTCAAAAGCTCTACCCACATCCACTTGCTCATTCATTTGGCTTCTCACGTGCACCAGGCCAGTGACAGGCTCTGGGCATACAGCTGCCGTGGTCAGGGGACCAGCTAACCTGTGGACAGGTATGGACACGTACGCACTGTGACACGTGAAATGACAAATGCCAAGCAGGGGACAAATAGTTAAAAAGCAAAGCCACCTTTTAATTGTCATTTAATTCTTGGGTATGAGAATGGGCTTAAGACCTTTATTCTTTCCTCCAGCCTCCAGGGAAGGGGCCAGTATGACACTGTTCTGGGCCAACAGGTACCTGGATGCCCTGACTGAGCAGGGTTGGGCACTTTTGGCAGAGCCTCCGGGAAGTAGTTGATTTCAACATCTGTGCCTTTGTCAGTTAATGAAGCTCATGATTTCTCTTGTGGTAGAAATTAAAATGTATACAACTGATCACAGTGGACGATTCTTGTCCACAGCAATGAACATGGGGGCTGGCACTGTGGTGTAGCGGGTAAAGCCACCACCTGTGTATCAGTACCCGACATGCACGCTAGTTTGTGTCTTAGCTGCTCCATTTCCAACCCAGCTCCCTGCAAATGACTTGGGAAAAGCAGTAGATGGTGGCCCAAGAGCTTGGGTCCCTGCACCCATGTGGGAATCACAAATGAAATTCCTGGCATCTGTCTGGCCCACCCTGGCCATTGAAGCCATCTGAGGAGTGAACCAGCAAGTCAAAGATCTTTCTCTCTCTGTAACTTTCAAATAAATAAACACATCTTTTTTAAAAATGAATTTTGTTAACTAGAGATGAAACTGGCTTCTGTCCTGTAGGATCAATAACCCCACTGTACAAAATCATAAAATGTATATAACAAAATAAAACACTTGGGAAGACTTTGGCCTAGTGATTAAGACAACTTTTAGGGCACCTGCATTCCATAAGGGAGTTTCTGGAGTAGAGTCCTGGCTTTGTCTGATTCCAGCTTCTTGCCCCGGACACCCTGGGGAGCAGCGCCCAACAGCTAAAGTGCTTGGTCCCTGCCATCCATGCAGGAGACCTGGACTGAGTTCCTGGCTTCGATTTGGCCAAACGTGGGCTGTTGAAGCCATTTGGGGAATGAACCGGTGAGAGAGCTCTTTCTCCTGCTCAAATGAAGTTTTAAAATTTACCCTTTAAACATTCAGTGTGCGGTGCCACGGCACCAAGGCTATCCCATTGCTTTTACATTAAGTATGCAGGGCTGGGGCACCAGGCCCATTCATGTGGCTGTGCAGCCTTCCTTCCCCGAACCTCTTCCCCCACGAAGCACTAACTTCTCACCCATTTTTACCTGGCACCTGCATCTACTCTTCCACGTCCCGTCTTTTTGAATTTGGCTACTGCAGGGCCCTCATACAAGTGGAATCAGACTGTTCATCCTCTTGTGGCTGACATTTCACTTAGCTCCACGTCTTCATCGTGTCACCTAAAGTGACTTCCGGACATTCTATTATCTAGGAATGATCAGAAATGATCAGATTGTCTTTTCCCATCTGGGGAGGGAAAGATTCAACTCTGAGTAGGTTCAAAGAGGCTGCAGGGGTATGACTTCACCTTCATGACACACGTGGGACGCAGATCGGTTACTATGTGTGCAGGCTTTGCCAAGCACTAGGTGCTTGCTGCGTTTTGTCTCAGTTGTGGTAGATGAGTTAATTCAATCGGTGAAGGGGTAAGGGTGAAAAGGCAGGGAGACTGGTCAGGAGCCAGGGCCCAGGATGTGGCACCCCGAAAGATTCCACTTGGCATACAAGTCAGTCAGAGCTGAAACCCCTTACCTGCTGAAAAGCAGTCTCTGGAAAGACCTTGACTGTCATACCCCCCCCCCCCGCCCCCGCAACTTGTCCTCCCAGAGCTGAAGAGTCGGCACACATCCAGACCTGGTGCCACCTGTCTTTCCTAAGGTGTGAGCGGCTACCAGAGAGAAGCCCTCAGAACTGGAGGCGAGACTGATGGGAGAACGCCAGGCCCCAGTAGAGCCTGTGACCCTAACAGCAGAGTGGCTGTAGGGGAAGCTAGGTGAGAAGTGGTTGGCTTTGGCTCATAGGCATTGGGAGCAGACAGAACTGGGAAGGGGCCAACCGAGGACTTGGTAGAAGAGGACAAGCAGGAAGGATTCCCAGGCACTAACCAGCAGCAGAGAGGAAGAGGTACTTATCAACCAGAGATCAACTCCAAACTAAAAGGGGCCCAAAGGAGCATGCACTATACGGCCCCATTTCTATAGAACGTGAGAGATTCAAACTGGTCTACAATGTCACAAAGCAGAGGTGGACTCAGAGGGGGGGAGGGAGACGGTTGCTTCCAGGCGCTGGTTCAAGGTTCCTGCACATCCAGACTTACTGCAGTTTGCTGTACGTCAAGGGGGTCCAGAAAAGCTGGGGTGCAAAGGGTCTCGCTAGGTTTCCGGGGTACGGGATGGCAGGGATGAATGCTCCCATAGGAGGACTTGCCGAAGAGCCAGTGTGGCCGAGTGGGCAGGCTGGTGAGGTCTGAGCGAACTTCCAAGACGCACGGTTGGGAAGCTGGGAACAGTGAGGAAGCGGCTGAGCTCGGGGAAGAAACCCTGGCCAGCAGGACTCACTCTTCTTTCCGCGTCAGGTAGGCCTGCTGGCTGCGGACAGCGTTCCTGCTCACTTGGATTCTGGGCTCCGATGACAGCAGTCCTCTCTGGGCGGTGCCCGCTCCGGCTGTCTCTGTCCTCAGCCCCAGACTGCGGCCTCACGCTGCAAGCCTCATGGAACAAAACACAAGTCCTCAGAAGCCCCCCACGCCTTCTTCCTGTGCTCCTGAGGTAATAACCAGGGTGACAGGATGTCGGCAGGGACCAGATTCAGGGCCTGGGACAACAAACAGCCAAAAGAAAACCCATGTGCCACTGGGGAAGTCCCCACGTGGGAAGGGCACTAGGAGGCGACCTGCTGGCCGACTCTCTCCTGTGCTGGTCCAAGTAACACGTTCCTGAGGTTCCTCAACACCTCGCTTAGAAGCAACTACTTCGCTTTCATGCAGGTCAGGCAAAAACTGCCCACCTCCCGCTCCGGTTCTCAGGCTCACCAACCTTGCTTTGGTGTTAGACGTTTATCTTCTGCTAAGGGACGGTATTCAGAAACAACACCATAAAACTGGTCGGGGGTGATGTCCAAAATACTGCTCACCAGGGCTGGTGCTGGGTGTGGCAGGCTAAGCCTCCGCCTGCGGCGCCAGCGTCCCATGTGGGTGCTCACCCGTGTCCCGCCGCTCCTCTTCTGACCCAGCTCTCTGCTATGGCCCAAGTGCTTGGACCCCCGCACTCATGTAGGCCCAAATGAAGCTCCCGGCTTCGGACAGGCCCAGCTCCAGCCTCTGCGGCCATCTCGGGAGTCAATCAGTGGATGGAAGACCTGTTTCTCCCTCCCCCTGCAGCTCTGCCACTCAAATGAATCTTTTTTTACAGACTACTGCTCACCTTCACTATGCCTCAGCAGCCACACAAGACAGCAAGCTTATAAGATCAGCATCAGGGAAAACACGCGTTACTCAAACCACAGATCACTTTTATGCGTCTGACCAGGTAACTACACTTTTCCTGCTTCTTGGGCTAAGTGGCCCAGGGTCTGATGATTAATCTATGTTTTCCAACCATAACAGACCCTACGCAGTTAGTCTAGGCACTTTATTTTTTCTCCATCCTGATTTTTCATCTATATAATTTTGCAAATGGCTTCAATCCTTTTCAGATCACAATAGGATATAAACTCACATACACCCCAAACACCCGTATGTCCAGACACTTTTCTGGTTTGCCTTCCCACACACGCACAGTGCTGCTGTAGTTATCAGGTGGAGTCCTCTCTGGTGCAGCCAGAAGCCACGTGGGATTAAGGGTAAGCAGATTTGGTTCTTATCTTGGGTCTACTTACACCCACGTGGCCTCGGCCGATTACCGGAGTCCTCCGGATGCAGGCGTCTTTGGCCCCGGTAGGAACCATGCGAGCAGAGGCGTTTACGTCAACGCGCGGGCTAACACGACAGCTACCAAATCCCGTCTCGCAGCTCACCGCCCAGGGCTTCTCCGGACCCGGAGGAGAACGTGCAGACGCACCGCCCACCAAGGAGCCTCGGCTTTTTCCTTTCTTTGCTCGTCCTGGCCTCCAGCTGTTACAGATGCAACTGGTTCTTAAGACCCAGTTAAAAGAACACCTTTCCGGCTTCCACTCGTACTCACTCGCGGCGTGTCTCCGCGGCTCCACGGGCACCTGAGCGCCGCGGGGTCGCTCCGGCCCGCCGGGTCGGGGGCGCGTCTGTCCCCGCAGCCCCCAGCTCTGCGCACCGCCTCGGGGGCACCTGCGGGCCACCCGGCGCTGGGGCGGACGCGGTCACCGCGCCAGGACACGCAGCCGGCTTCCCGGGCCCAGGGGCCCCTGCTCTGCCCGCAGCCCTGCGGGCGCCCATCAGGCTCCGCTGCGGCCCGTCCCGCAGCCCCGCACACCCGCCCCGCAGCCCGGCCGCCGGCGCCCGCCCGGCCAGGTGACGCCGCCGCCCGCTCGGCCGCGCCGGGCCCGCGCATGCGCCCCGCGCCGCCCCCGCCCCCACCGCCCCGCGCCCAACGCCCCCACCGCGGCCCGCGGGCCATGGAACCCGCCGAGGCCGGCGCGGTGCGAGCGCCGCCGCCCGCGCGTCCGGGCGCCTGACCCCGTGAGCCCGGCGGGCCTCGCACGGGCCCCGGCGCCGGGCCTCTCCGCCCGCCTCCGCCGGCTCGGCCCCGGCCCGGCCCGGCCGGGCGCGCCCCCGCCGCCACCCGCGCGTGCGCGCGCCCGCCGCCGAGAGGGAGCGCCGAGTGAGGGGTGGTCCGCCGCCGACGATGCCGCGGGGCCGCCCCCCGAAGCCCAGGGACGGCGCGGCGCGCGGCGACTCCGGTAAGGCCCGCGGCCTCGCCCTCCGCGCCGGGCGCGGCCGCCGCCGCCGAGTGCCCGGATGGCGCGGGGGGCGCCGGGAGCGGCGCGGCGGGCGGGGGCCGCGGACCCGGGCCGCCGACTGGCCGGGCGGGCCGCAGCGCGGGCGGAATGATACGCGCGGCGCCGCGGCCCCTCCGCGCGCTGGGCCTACTTTCCTGGGCCGGGCGGCGGAGGCGGGGGCGGCCGCCCGCCTGCCTCCCTCCCTCGCGCCCTCCCTCCGCCTGCGCCGCCCCTCCTCCCTCCGCCCGCCCCCGGCCCGCTCCGCGCCCCCTCCCCGCGCCCCCGCCGAGCCCGCGCGGGAAGCGGGTGGGGAGAGCGGCCGCGTCCGCCCGCCGGCCGGCGCCCGGAGGGACGAGGGGGCCGGCGCGGCCTGGCCGGGCGCGGGGCGCGGGGCGGTGGGCCTGCGCGCGGCGGGGCGGGCGGGCGCGCGGCGGGGCCGGCGCGGAGCGGGCCGGGGGCGCCGGGGCGCTCGCCCGGGCCGGCCTCCGGGCCTGCGGGGCTCCCGGGCAGCAGCACACAGTAGGCGCCGGCGGCCCCGGAAGCGGGCTGGGGCGCGGCCGCCAGAGGGCGCTGTGGCCGCGCACACAGTAGGCGCCGGCGAGCCCCGAGCCCGGGCCTGCCTGAGGCGCCGCGGCCGCGCGGGAAACGTCTGAGGGCGCCGCCTCGGCCGGGGCGGGCGGTGGACACCCGCAGCCCGGCCGCTGGCCTGTCGCCCCAGCCCCGCGTGGACGGCCGGCGACCCCTGTGGCCACGCAGGCCGGGCGTCCACGCGGGGCTGGCAGCGCGGGGAAGGGGTCTCTGGTGTCCGCGGGCGACCCCCGGGCGGAGTTGGTGCCCGGCGTCGAGGGGCAGGCTCTCCTTGCGGCGTGAGGAGCCGCGGAACCCACGGAGGCCCGGTGTGCACGGAGGCCGTGTCCATGCGGTCCTGTGCGGTGCCAGCCCGGGCGCCCGGCCGGGGGAGCGGCTGTGCTGGGCCTGGGCCGGACTGTTCGGGTCCCCGCCGTCTGACAGGCCGCGTCCACCCCTCCCACGGAGACTCCGTGTCCCTGGGGACGCCGGGCTCAGCACTTGCTGTCCCTCCGCCCGCCGGGAAGGCCACACCCGGGAACCGCCCTGGGATCCCTCATCCCGCACCGCAGGGCCGCTGGGACCCTCGCGCCATCCCCGAAGCAGGGCCGCGTGGCAGGGCCGTGGGCCTCGCGAGGCGTGGGCTGGACGCTCCCCACCCTGCCTTGCCAGAGCCGCCTGGAGTCCACGCTGCCCGCGAAAGGCTGTCTTGCCTCTGCGTACAAAGTTTAATATAGATTGGTTTTTCCTTAAGAGATACAGGACAGTTCAAGTTTTTGTTTCTCCTGGTGTCAGTTTGCTAAGTTTATTTACTCATTTATTTAAAGATTGATTTATCTGAAAGGCAGAATTACAGAGAGAGGGAGAGGTCTTCCATCCGCTGGTTCACTCCCCAGGTGGCCACAACGGTTGGAGCTGTGTCCATCCAAAGCCGGGAGCCAGGAGCTTCTTCTGGGTCTCCTACGCGGGTGCAGGGGGCAAGCACTTGGGCCATCTTGTACTGCTTTCCCAGGCCACAGCAGAGAGCCGGATCCGAAGTAGAGCAGCCGGGACTCAAACTGGCGCCCACGTGGGATGCCGGCCCTGCAGGCGGCAGCCCTACCCACTGTGCCACAGCGCCGGCTTTGGTATGTTTTAAGAGTCATCTAAATTTTCAATTTATTAACGGCACAAAGGTCCTGGGTGTCCCCTGGAGACCCCGTGGGCCCCTTTCCGTGTCTTTTCCTCTCAGATTTGCCAGGGTTTCTCAGTTTCACTGATCGCTTCAAATAACCCAGGTTGGGTCTCCACTTCCACGTGCAGTTTTCTGCATTAATTTCTTCTCTTCATTTCCTCCTTTATTTCCTGTTGTTTCTGCTCACTTCTTGGTGTGACTTCCCCTAATTTCAGCTTCCTTTTTATTGCGTACATTTGAGGCTGCACGCTTGAAGCTGCTGCCAGTGCCACTGTGCTGCAACTGTCCTGTGAGACAGGCCGGGGCGGGCGAGGGCCAGGAGGCGCGAGAGGACGCTGTTGCCGTGTGCTGGGTTGCTCCCCAGCGCGTCCAGACATTTTGATGTGGTTATTTTTATCTTCATTAAGTTCAAGATTTTTTTTCCAATTCTCATTGTGATATCTTGCAGTTTACTCAAAAGTGTACAGCCTAGTGTTTAAGCACTTGGGACTTTTTTTTTAAGATTCATTTTTTATTTATTTGAAAGGCAGCGTTACAGAGAGAGGAGGAGAGACAGAGGTCTTCCATCCGCTGGTTCACGTCCCAGGTGGCCACAATGGCCAGGGCTGGCCCAGGCTGAAGTCTGGAGCCTGAAGCTCTGGGCCTCCTGTGTGGGGGCAGGGGCCCCAGCACTTGGGCCCCCTCCTCTGCTTTTCCTAGGCCATCGCCAGGGAGCTGGATTGAGAGTGGAGCAACCAGGACTCAAACTGGCACCCAGGTAGACGCCAGTGCCTCGGGTCGGGGCTCAAGCTGTTAGACCACAATGCTGGCCAACACTTGGGACTTTTAAAGTCACTTTTTGTGGTTGATTTCTGGTTGAGTGGCACAGCGGTCAGGGAGCTCACCTGCCATCGTAACTGAAGCTTGCTGAGACGTGTGTCGTGAGGTTTTACCTCCTGTGTGGAAATGTTCTGTGTGCTTGAAAAGAGTTTGTTGCGTGTCACTGCTTCTTGTCTTCCAGTTACTCCAGAAAATGCATTAGATACTGAGGTCCCCCGTGAGGGTGAGCTGGTCTCTTCCTCCTCGCCTCTTCTCAATCTTTGAGTTTTCTCAGCTGCGCGGGACATCTGCTTTACTGCAGCAGGGCCTGGTCTGCTGCTGCCGCCGGCTGGGTCTCGTTCTGTCCTTTTAGTTTGTCCTTCTGCCCTTGATGTAGGTCGTTCCTCCTGGAAACAGCACGGAGGTGACTTCTTCCTCTCTAAAGGTAGTCTGACGTTCTTGTCTTGCAGTCGGCATGCTGAGTGTAGCTGCGTTTAAGGCATTTGGGATATGGAAGTTGGTGTTTGCCATCTCACTGTTAGTTTTGTGTTTGATTCATCTCTTGCTCAGCCAAGTCCCTGGTCCCTCTGTGCTCACGGGACACCTGCGTGCGCTCTCTCTGTTCTTTCATGATGCCCTAGGGAATTAGTGTGCTTCTTCAGGTGGTAACATCCAATGTAAATGGATTTTTGTGCCACGTCCCAGACGGTTCCTGGGCCGTCGACGGCGTTCGTGCTGCTGACCACCCCGCTGTTTGCAGTACCGTTGGAGTGCATTGTGATTGCACTTGGCGCTTAGCTGGAAGACTCGGATGCTTCCTTGTGCTGGAATGCACGTGACGTAAAGCGTGCTGTGGTTTCTGAGAGGAGCATGGTTCCTGGCGTTAGCACGCACGGCGTTCTGCAGCCATCGACCGGAGATTGCTCGTAACTCCACGTGGACACCCTGAGCTCCTTGCAGTCACTCCCAGTCCCCCCCGCACCCCGGTCGCTGGCACCGACGGATCTCCTTTCTGTCTGTGGATATGCCCGACCCAATGTCTCGTCTCAGTGGACTTGTGGTACGCGGCCCCTTTCACCGAGGTTCTGTTGTCAGCGCCCGTCAGTCCTTTCTGTAGCTGATCATAAGCCGCCCGTGGATCCGGTCATCGTCTATCTGTTGGTAGACAGTTAGGTGGTTTCCACGTTGGGCTGTTGTGAGAAGAGCTGCTGTGAGCATGTACACACTTTTGTTTGAACGCTGGTTTTCGGTTCCTTGGAGTGGAGTTGCTGGGCCGGACTTGCCGGACCGTGGGGCTGTGCCCTTTGCCATGCCCACCAGCGGTGTTAGTGTTCTGGTTTCTCTGCATCCTCACCAAAGCTTATTGTTTTCTGTTAGTATTCACTGTGGCCATCCTCATGAGTGTGACATGGGTGCTCATTGTGCCTCTGTTTTTGGAGGAACTTTTCATTATTGTGTGCAGAAAACTCAACGGTGCACCTCCATTGCAGCTTCTTGGCCAGCTCCGTAGCCTTGGCCTTCCTCTCAGGAATGGGTAGCACAGAGCGGACCCGATACATTGCCTTACTAGTGACGAAACGTAGAGCTCCTCCTATCTGTCGTTGTAGTTGGGCCCAGTGGCTTCCACCAGCTTAGTAGGAGCATCTTTGTCTCCCAAGTTCACCTGCTGAGGGTGATGGTGGTGCAGGTCATCTTTGAAACAGGCGCCCTAACCTGCCTTGATGAGTGGTAGGGGAGCTCCTGACAACACAGGACAACCAGCTCTGTGGGACCCATGTCCTGAGCCCTCTTCCCCTTGACCCAGGTGCTGACAGTGTTGACCCCCACTCCGGGGATGGGCCGTCTCCTGGCGGGGACATCCCCTTTACCTGAGGTTGCTTTTCAGCCCAGGCCAGTGGCCTCCGCTGCTTCTCTTGCTTAGTCTCTGGTCCGTGCTGGCGGGCAGCTCCCGTGGCTGAGTAGCTGTTTGCTGGTCCAGGGCCTAGGGAAGCTGGCTAATGGCAGGGGCCACTGTCAGCCACTGCAGCTGGACACATGGGACCATTAGGTGGGGTCCCCTTTGGGCCAGCTGCCTGTTGAGTGCCAAAGTCCTTGGACTTCTCTCCTCCTGCTGCCTTGTGCCGGCAGGGGCCGCCTTCTTCCCCTTGGCCTCTTTTCCTTTTGGTGTCTGGGGCTGGAGGAGCGCTCAACCGTGATTTTGTGTGTAGTTCCCTGATGATTAATGAGTGAGCATCTTCTCACGCATCTGTTGGCCATTTGTGTTTCGTGGAGAAACCTGCAGTTTTTTGCTCATTTATCTTGATGGTTTCTCCCGGGTGTTGACCTGTGAGATTCTTCCTGTGTTCTGGGTACTAGGCCCGTATTAGGTAGAGGATCTGCAGGTTTTTCCCGCATTCTACAGCTTATCTTTTTTACTTTCTTGATAGCGTCCTTTGACACACAAAAGTTTTTAATTTTGATGAGGTCCGATTTATCTGTTTTTTTCTTCGGTTACTTGTGGCTTTTGGTGTCAGAATATTTAAGAGCCCCTCACTAAATCCACAGCCATGAAGCTTTCTCCTATGTTTTACAGTTTTGCTTCCCAAATTGAGGTCTTTGACCTGTGTCAGGTTAGTGTGGTGTGAGGTGAGGGTCTGCGTTCGCTCTTTCACACGTGGGACACCCTTGATCCAGAGCCACTTGTGGGAGTCTGTGCCTTCTGTACCGGCCGACCTTGGCGTTCTCTGATTCAGAGGTCGGTAACGCTGGCTGTCTTAGTTTGTTCCTGACCTCTGCTCTGTCCCCTGGTCTGTGTGTCTTTAGGCTGGTCCCACCCTGTTTTGCCGTGTCTGCTGCACTTCACACTGAGACACATTAAAGTCCATACGTGGGACAGCGTTGTGAGTGCTTGTTTTCGAGCAGCCCCCTCACCGAGGCTGGGGGTGCCTCCGCCCTGCGCTTCTAGGAGATGGTAGTTGTGCATCACTGTGTGACAGCCCGGGTCTGAGGCTCACTGTTGCGTTCCTCAGCTGGCGATGCTTGCAGAGAGCACCCCGGGGGGCTCAAAGACTCAGTGCTCGGTGGATGTCAGGCAGAGGTGGGGGGGGCAGCTGCCGTCGGGGCGGTGTCCGTTTCCTTTTTTTTTTTTAGATTTATTTATTTTATTTGGAAGTCAGTGTTATAGAGAGGTAGAGGCAGAGGCAGACAGAGACAGAGAATCTTCCATCTGCTGGCTCACTCCCAAAATGGCTGCAACAGCCAGGCTGGGCCAGGCTGAAGCCAGGAGCCAGGAGATTCATCTGGGTCTTCCACATGGATGCAGGGGTCCAAGCATTTGGGCCGTCTTTCCCTGCTTTCCCAGGCACATTAGCAGGGAGCATTGGGAGTGGAGCAGTCGGGACTCGAACCGGTGCCCATGTGGGGTACCGACATTGCCGGCAGCGATTTTACCTCCTGCACCGCAGCGCCAGCCCCAGAGAAGTCCTCAGTTTTAAGGAGGCTGTGCTTCAGCCATACTTGAGAAGACAACGCATGATGTGTGCAGACCCTTACTGCCTTTTCCGCTGTGTACATGACGGCGGTGGGGGAGCCGTGGAGAGCAGGAGGTGACGGGAACTCCGGGCTGCAGTGGGTCCAGTTCGCAGGGACTCCTGGTTCGCTGCCGGGGCAGGATCGGCATACTCTCTGTGAAGGGCCTGGTGGTATTGTGGGTCATACAGTCTGTGCTGTAAGTGCCCAATCTGCTGTTGCAGTCTGAGTGCCCACAGGCAAGCCAAGGAGCCTGGCCGTGTTTCAGTGACAGCCGGTTGACAAACAGGGCTGGGCCCTCGTCCCCCAGCCTGGCAGGAAGGACAGGCCTGGAAAAGAAAGCTGTGTGTGGGACTTTGAGGCGGCTGTACCGATGTCAACCAGGAAGTGTGGTCAGCTCAGTGAAGAGGGAGGGCCTGCCGGCGTGCTGAGAAGTCTCTAGGTGCTGCACCCCAGGCCGCCCCCCAGGCTAGCTGATCGCTGGCTGGTTCCCGACAGCAGAGGCCAGTGTGGCTGCAGAACTCTGTGTTGAGCTTTTGTGTGCAGCAGCCGTTCAGACGCCTGGCCTCTCGGTGAAGGCAGGAGATTGGTCTGTGGGTACCATCAGCAGGGCGTGTGTTCTTGTCTGGGTGTGTTTTGTTCTGGGTGACCGCTCCTGCACCTCTACCCGTTCTCGGGTATTTGTGCTGTTCTACTTGCAGCCTGCTGTCAGCAGTGCTGCTGTGAGTTCTGAACTTGCCTGTTTGGTGCCTTGATGTGCACGTTGTTCTGGGCGGTACCAGGAGTGGAGCTGCTAGGCTCGAGGGTGCGGGTCTGTTCAGCTCTGCTGGGCGCTGCCAGACCGGTTTCCAGAGTGGGGTCACAGCCATTGCACGCCAGCGGAGTGGTCACTTCCGGCAGTGCCACACCCTCAGCAGGACTCCAGCCATCCTGATGGGCATGCGCCCTACTGGTTAAAGAGCATTTAGCAGGATCGTTTCTTCCGTGCTGTAGAACTCCGGTCTCCACCACGCCCACGTGAGTAGGGGGACCGCGTCTTTATCCTCACGGTGTAGGGCAGGGTGTGGTCGGCAGGGCGAGGGGTGCCGGGCCCAGCGCGGAGGAGGCGAGTGCTCCCTCGCCATCTCCTGGTCTGCTGGGTCCCTGCCTTTCCGCGTCTGTTGCAGGTGGGCTTGGTGCCCCCCTACACTCTGGACCCCACTTACCCCACGAGCACACAGGCTCCTGGTGCAGTGCTGATGGCAGGTGTGTGAGTGGGAGTGGCAGCCAGCAAACCAGCAGTTGGTCTAACATGGGAGTTAAGTTTTTTGCACCGGCAGAGGAAGGCCAGCCTAGAGCTGCGACCTGGCAAGGCGGTGAGGTGCAGACACGCAGGGTTTCTCTTGTTGAGATTTTACTGTAGTTTTGTTATATTTGGGTGGCGTGAGTGTCGTTTCCGAACATACATCCCCCCAAGTTTAAATTCTTTTGAAAGCAAACACTTCAAAGGAATTGATGCTCCTTTTAGAGTTGGCGAGGGTGAATCAGCCACCGCGGCGTGACTGGGGCGCTGGCTGCACAGCCTGGGAGATGGCACAGCGGCTTTGAGTGTGCACCTGCTGGCGGCACCTCCGTACCCGGGAAGCACTTTGCCCACGTGCTGAGGGCGTGCGCTGGGTCTAACCCGGCTTCTTCCCTGTGCTGCAGGCCTGTTTGACCTCATGTGGCATGGAGAACACCACCGCTTCAGGACACAATTGTCATTGAACCGCCTCTCTCATCTGACACACGGGGCGCTGCGGCGTGGCTCCCGACTGAGTGTGTTCATACACGGCCCTAGGCGTACACGACGTTAAAGTCCATGCCCGTCGCCGTCTGGACATTGGGTGCCCTCAGCTGAGGGAGCTTCCGCTTCTGAGCTGAAAACGAGCCCTGGGGCCACCGCCGGCACCTGGCTTCCCTGGGCCGAGTCCCCTGGAGTTCAGCTTGACTTCTTCCCTGAGCTTCTTCTGAATGGGCAGTGCGTGATCGCGGCTCATGATTCAGTTAGTACGCTAATTATACGAGTCCCTTCATAGCGCCTGCCGTCCAGATGGGTGAGTTGGTTTCTATACAGGAAGCCCGTGTGATTGTCTTATTCTGCAGTTTTACAGGAAACTGTATGCTCTGCAGCCTATCTCTGCCCCTCCCCTCCCCCACCTCTCATTTAAAGACATGGTAACCACTTTCCATGGAATGCATTTGGGGGCTTGTTTTTCTTATTGCTTGATTGATTTGAAAAGCAGAGTGACAGAAAGAGTCTTACATCTGCTGGTTCACTCCTGAAATAGCTGTAATGGCCAGGACTGAGCCAGGCCAAAGCCAGGAGCCAGGAAGTCTATACAGGTCTCCCACGTGGGTGCAGGGGCCCAAGTGCTGGAGTTGTCCTCCTCTGCTTTCCAGGCACATTAGCAGGGAGCTGGATTAGAAGTGGAGTAGCTGGGACTCAAACTGGCCTTGTGATATGGGATGCTGTCATCGAAAGCAGTGGCTGAACCCACTGTGCCACAATGCCAGGGGTTGTTTTCCTTGTGAGTTACGTTTCATTTCCAGCATGCAGGTATTTGAGGAGATAACACAGAAAGAGGGAGACTCCTTGGCTTTCCATACATGTCTGGGTCAGGTGCTTTGGGCTTGACAGGTGGGTGTTCTGCCCAGAGGAACGAGGTGCTTAAGGCGTGCTCAAGACCCAGTCAGGGCATTTGGTTTTCCGAGAGAGATCCTGCAGAGAAAAGAGCACAGACACGTTGAGGCTGGCTCCTGGGAGCAGCTTGCATACCTGTACAGGCCGAGAGTGAGCAGACCCAGCTACGGCTGGGGAACCGACCACCCGCCTTGCGTGGTTCTGAGGGGCAGGCCGTGAGTCGGGAGTCTAAGTAGGAGCTGTGTTGATGGGCCGTGGGGGCTTCAGGTGGCTGGGCAGAGGTTGTCAGGTCATGAAGGCCCTGGAGACACTGGCATGCTGTGGGAAGCGTTGGGCGGGGGCCCCCACTGTGTGGGAACCTGAACGCTGGCCCTTGCGGGCAGAGCAGCAGCACAGAGGAAAACCTGGAGGAGAAAGGAGTTAGTAACAGGACAAAGAGTGGCAGAGAGTATCCAGGGTGTCCAGGGAGTGCTGTGGACAGGGCACCGGGGCCGGGGCCTGGCCGTGCCAGCATGGGGAATGCAAGGTGGCAGGCAGTGGGCACTGGGAGCACACAGGGAGGTCAGCTGTATTTTAGAAAGTTTTTAATTCAAAACATAAAATCAAACGAATGGTTTGGGGGTTAGAGTTACTTTAGGAACAACCTGACGTGTGTCTCATTTTAGTGTTGAAAGTACTTCATGGGGCTACACGCGTGGCAGAGATTGAAGTGGGTGCATGAGGCATTGGCATGCAATAATGCAGTGGGGCTGGCTGGAACTTGGCCGCGGATCCCGGAGAGGCATTTTGTGTAAGAGAACGGCACACGACATAGGCTCTGCAGACAGAGACGAATGGCAGGCCTTGGCTGTTAGGACTTGGCTGGTGAGCCTGCTTGGCTGCGCTTGATCTGGGGGGATGAGGAGGAGGAGTTTGGAGATTGCGCCTGTAGTCCGTGCCCTGACAGAGCAAGCCTGGGTGTAGACACTGGACAGCATGGTCAGGGGCTGACGGGGCGTTGGCCGGCAAGCGTGAGGGCTAGAGATGGCCGTGGCCCTCAGTTGCTGGGGGCTGCTGTCCCTGTGCCATCTGGAATCATTCTTTATTTGTCACAACTCTGAGATGGGTTTGTTATTTTTGAGGTGGTGGACAGTTATTATACGCTATTTAGAATGTATTTACACGAGGACTTAAATTGATTTTGAAACTAGACTTCAGACTGCTTTCCTCAGGACTGGCAGAGCTGTTCAGACGCATTCCTGTAATGTCAGTTTTTGTTTGATTTGGATAGTGGATTGAGAGTTTGGGGTGGCAGAAAGGGTGACTGATGGCAGTGAGTGGTGGTCGTGTGTTTATGTGTAAGGTGTTTGCGTTGCATAAGTTGCCTGAGCGTGCTGCACCTGGGACCCTCACAGGGTTCCCCTGTCTTCTCCAGCGGCACAAGCACGTGGCTGCAGATCACTGGAGCTCTTAGCTTTGGTTATGGATAAGTGCGGGTAGCCCCATGCTTAGAGGATGTGTGTGGATGTATGGGTGTGTGTGGATGTGAGAATAACTGTTCTGGTCTGGGTGTGTGTGTGTGCATGTGTGAGTACCTGTCTGGTCTAGCTGTGTGCATGCACGTGTGTGAGTACCTGTCTGGTATAAGTGTGTGTGCACGTTGTGTGAGTACCTGTTCTGGTCTAGGTATGTGTGTGAGTACCTGTTCTGGTTTAGAGGTGTGTATGTGTGTGCATGTCTGTGAGTACCTGTTCTGGTTTAGAGGTGTGTATGTGTGAGTTCGTGCCTGTCCTGGTCTAGGTGTGTGTGTGTGCATGTGTGAGTACCTGTCCTGGTCTAGGTCTGTGCATGCACGTGTGTGAGTACCTGTCTGGTCTACGTGTGTGTGTGTGAGAGTACCTGTCTGATCTAGGTGTGTGTGTGCACGTGTGTGAATACCTGTCTGGTCTAGGTGTGTGTGTGCACATGTGTGAGTACCTGTCCTGGTCTAGGTGTGTGTGTGTGTGAGTACCTGTTGTGGTCTAGGTGTGTGTGCATATGTGTGAGTACCTGTCGTGGTCTAGGTGTATGTGTGCATGTGTGTGAGTACCTGTTCTGGTCTAGGTGTATGTGTGCACGTGTGTGAGTACCTGTCCTGGTCTAGGTGTGTGTGTGCACGTGTGTGAGTACCTGTCTGGTCTAGGTGTGTGTGTGCACGTGTGTGAGTACCTCTTGTGGTCTAGGTGTGTGCATGCATGTGTGTGAGTACCTGTTCTGGTCTAGGTGTGTGTGTGCACGTGTGTGAGTACCTGTCTGGTCTAGGTGTGTGCATGCCCGTGTGTATCTGTCTGGTCTAGGTGTGTGTGTGTGAGAGTACCTGTTGTGGTCTAGGTGTGTGTGCATGCCCGTGTGTGAGTACCTGTCGTGGTCTAGGTGTGCGTGTGCACGTGTGTGAGTACCTGTCTGGTCTAGGTGTGTGTGTGTGCATGTGTGTGAGTACCTGTCTGGTCTAGGTGTGTGTGTGCACGTGTGTGAGTACCTGTCTGGTCTAGGTGTGTGTGTGCACGTGTGTGAGTACCTCTTGTGGTCTAGGTGTGTGCATGCATGTGTGTGAGTACCTGTCGTGGTCTAGGTGTGCGTGTGCACGTGTGTGAGTACCTGTCTGGTCTAGGTGTGTGTGTGCATGTGTGTGAGTACCTGTCTGGTCTAGGTGTGTGTGTGTGCATGTGTGTGAGTACCTGTCTGGTCTAGGTGTGTGTGCATGTGTGAGTACCTGGTCTAGGTGTGTGTGTGTGCACGTGTGTGAGTACCTCTTGTGGTCTAGGTGTGTGTGCATGTGTGAGTACCTGTCTGGTCTAGGTGTGTGTGTGTGCACGTGTGTGAGTACCTGTCCTGGTCTAGGTGTGTGTGTTCACATGTGTGAGTACCTGTTCTGGTCTAGGTGTATGTGTGCATGTGTGTGAGTGCCTGTCCTGGTCTAGGTGTGTGTGTGCACATGTGTGAGTACCTGTCTGGTCTAGGTGTGTCTGCAGATGTGTGATTACCTTTTTGGTCTATGTGTGCATGCACGTGTGTGAGTACCTATCTGGTCTAGGTGTGTGCATGCACGTGTGTGAGTACCTGTCTGGTCTAGGTGTGTGCATGCACGTGTGTGAGTACCTGTCTGGTCTAGGTGTGTGTGTGTGAGAGTACCTGTTGTGGTCTAGGTGTGTGTGCATGTGTGAGTACCTGTCCTGGCCTAGGTGTGTGTGCATGTGTGTGAGTACCTGTCGTGGTCTAGGTGTGTGTGAGTTTGTGCCTGTTCTGGTCTAGGTGTGTGTGTGCACGTGTTTGAGTACCTGTTCTGGTCTGGATGTGTCTTCATACGCGTATGTGAATGCCTGTGAGTGCCTGTTCTGGCCTGTGTGTGTGTGTGTGTGTCTGCTCTGCCCTGGGAGACATGATACATGTCTACTTCCAGAAATCCTACAGGAAGTTCTACTTTCAAAAGCAGCTGCCCTTAGCCGGGCTGGCCCATTGGGTGGCCATGCACCTGATCACACCCTTCCTGGCTCACTGGGCACTGAAGAATCTCTTGGCTATAAGGCGGAGACCCCAGCAGAGTGGACCTGTGCCAGACGCAGAGCAGGGCACATGGCTTACCAGCAGCCCCTCCGTGACCTCTTGTGGGGTTAGAGTCTTTATCCCAGGATGGGCCCGTTTGCTGGACCACAGATGCTCTTGGGGAAAATACCCATGAACTTGAAGGTGTGGTTTGGAGGCCGAGGACACCGCTCAGAGAGAGCAGATTGAGAGGATGAAAAGGAGGCGCCATGTTGAATCTGGAGGCCACTTAGTCTAGTGGGAGGGGCTTCGGGGGGGCCGGGCCTCCTGGTTAGAGAGGGTGCCTTGCAGCAGTGGGTGCAGGAGAGAAAGTCACAGTTGCTTTGTTTTTTTTTTTTTTAATAATTTGTTCTTTTTTATATGTAAAAGATTAATTTATTTATTTGAAAGGCAGAGTGACAGAGACAGAGAGATCTTCAGTCCACTGGGTCACTCTCCAAATGGCAGCAATGACCTGGACTAGGCCTGACTGCTACCAGGAGCCAGGAACTGCATCGGGGTCTCTGTGGGGGCATTGTCAGGAAGCTGGATCAGAGGCGGAGCAGCCAGGACTCCAGTGGGATGCTGGCACTGTGCCCCAGTGTGGGCCCCTGGGGTTTAAAATCAGGCTCCACGTGGAAGCTACAGTACCTTTGTTTTTCTCCTCTAGGCACACTTTAGTTAGAATTGCCGGTTTCCGTTTGTTAATTAAGTGGCTTCTCGTGCGGGGTCGTGTTGAGGAGTGCTAGCACAGAGGCTGTGAGCCTTGCTTTCCTCTGTGCCGAAATCGCGGCTCCATCTCGCACTTTAGAAGCTGGGTAGAGGCGCTCTTTCTGCGCTGTACTTGGCCGTAGGTTAGGACACCAGCTACTGAGTTGTCCGACTCGCTCTGTGCAGCTCGCGGTCCCTGCTCGTGGGCGCTGGGTTGTAGGTGAGCCGGCCACGGGCTGACAGCCCCAGCCTGGTGGAGGGAGCTTCCCGTGGCTGTGCTGCTCCTGAGCGGACCCGGGTGTCTGTGGATTGATTAACCCGAGGGTTTGTGTGTGAGCATGTCTAATCCTTATAGATTAGGTGAGCTGCATGTGTGCAGCCAGTTGTTCACTTAGCGAATCGTGGGTACTCAGGGCCCTTGATGGTGTTCTTGACGAATCCTGAGATTCTTCAGTCATGACGTTAGCTGTTGTACTGGTCCGTATTTGAGAACACCTGTGTGTTTAGGGAGGTTTCCTGGGATGAGTTTGTGGACACTGAGGACTGGTCAAGGCACTGCAGCCCCTCGTCTCCCAAGCCATGGGAGGCCACAGGAGTGTGTTAGTTTGTTTTTTGCTTAATCTTGCTTTGCACCCATTTTCTGAGATAGACTGAATTAGTGAGTTAGCCTATAAAGGCTTTTCTATGTTTGCTGAATGGTTTGTGAATCTGTGTATTTTCAATGACTTTTCCAAGTGACTAGGTGAAAACTCTGTGTCTTGTAGTGAAATAACCCTGAGAAGCTAGGTCATGGTGTGCGCATGCGTGTGTGTGTGTGTGTATGTGTGTAGGTGTGTCTGCATGTATGTGTGGAGCTTGCACAGGTATGTGCATGTGTGTATATGGGGGAGTGTGTTTTTGCAGGTGTGTCTGCTTGTATGTGTGGTGTACATGTGTGCATGTGAGCCTGTGTGTGAGCTTGTGCAGGTGTTTGTATAAGGGTGTGTGTGCAGGGGCGTGGGGGTATACGCCATTGCATGTGGGTGGGTGGCTGTCCAGTTTCAGGAATCCAACCACTGGTTTCCAAACATCCCACCTACAAGGATTTAGAATTCTCTTTTCCCAGATCTCCATCACCTGAACAGTTCTCATTTCTAACTGTAAAACATGTTCATTTAAAAAGTTCTGCATATCATTAACTTCATGTGATATTTGGTTTCTAAATAATAGCCACAGAATTTAGTTTCATTGATGGGATCAGAATAACAACGGTATTCATTGTCTATACCTATGCGATTTTGTAGATGGAGTTTTAACATTGAATGCAGAGAACACTAATTATGACGAGCCAGTCCCAAACTTCCACAAGTGTGAGATCTGTCTGCTGTCTTTCCCCAAAGAGTCCCAGTTCCAGCGCCACATGAGGGGTCACGAGCGAAATGACAAGGTATGTATTCCCCGAGGGAGGCCCGGGCTGCGAGCCTCGGACAGCGTCGGCTCAGTCAGCACAGTCGAAATCTCTCTCGTGCATTAGGCTCCTCAGTCGTACAGCCTGGGTACCGTATACGTAGTTTGGCATTTTTGCTTGTTTCTGAGAGCCTGTTCTAGGGAATCAGTGTGCATTGAAGTCATTATGTGTGCACAGAGAAATTCTTTAAAAGTCCAATTTTTTGGTAGCTTTGACTGCTGGTGTATTTTGAAGGGTTTTCTCCAGCAGGGAGTTTCGCCCTGCGTGGTCTTGGCTGTGCGGTGGTCTTGTGGAAGGCGTGGGTGTGCGGGGAGCGGCAGGAGCCCCAGCAGACCATCGAGCCCTATCCCGTGGGGCCCCGTGTGGAGTCTGTCAAGAACTTTGGTGTCGTAATGGGGTGGTCAGGGAAAGTGGCAGTTAAGAGCGCTTGCTGGCTTTTTCCCCGAATAGGTGCCCTGGAAGCCGGGAGCTCTCTGGGTTGGCTTTCAGCCATCTGGCGGAGCTGCAGCTGTAACTACGGAGCGCCAGCACTGGGCCCATGGGTGGCGTTCTCCTGCCAGGCTGATAATCCCAAATCAGGACTGGCCCTCACCAGGCTCTGGGCCTTCAAGTCAGAGGCAGGATCCCTCCCAGCCTGGGAAAATTTGGGGCTGACATAAGCAACTCTGTTCAAATATAGAAAAAGTGGGTCTGATGACTTCAGTTACTTGAAGTGGTTTGGTTTCCGAGAGTGAGTGGGTCAGAGGAAAAACCCCCAGGGAGCGGAAGTCTGTCCTGTGTCTGCCGGGGCCCCCTTGCCCGAGACACCGCGTGTGCTCGAGAACACGGCCTGCCTCTGCCGTGTCTGCTTAGGACACGCGGACTTGAGGTCCAGGGCAGGCTTCCCAGGTTTTTCGGGAGACCGGCTGCAGGCTGTGCTACTTGCTGATGTTCTAGGAGCAGTTATTGAGCACGCGTGTGGGACAGTTGTATTTCAGGGCTTCTTTACTTTTCTCTCCACATAGCCACATCGCTGTGACCAGTGTCCCCAAACATTCAATGTTGAATTCAACCTGACACTGCACAAATGCACCCACAATGGGGAGGACCCCGCCTGCCCCGTCTGTAACAAGAAGTTCTCCAGAGTGGCTAGTCTCAAGGCGCACATTATGCTGCACGAGAAGGAAGAGGTATCGTGACCGTTTCCCTGTGCTCTGCCGTGAGTGTGAACACGCATCTGATTGGTAGTTAGGTGTGAACCAGCTGTCAGGGATCTAATGACCATTACATTTGCCTCGGCAAATCTCTGGTTCACCAGTAAAATGTCTTATTTCCTGGCTCTGTCAGTAGTAGGGGAGAGACCTTTTAAAGGTAGTATGTTTGCATGTCCTCGTGAGGGGCCGGCCGCATGTTGCAGCAGGTTAATGAAGCTGGCGTTGCATGTCAGAGCACTGGTTCATGTCCCGGCTGCTCTGCCTCTGATCCAGCTTCCTGCTGATGTGCCTGGGAAGGCAACGAGATGGCCCACTTGAGCCCCCGCCGCCCGTGTGGGAGACCCATACGCAGTTCCCGGCTCCTGGCTCCTGGCTGAATCCTGGTATAGCCTTGGCTGTTGTGGTCATTTGGGGAGTGGACCAGCAGATGGAAGATTTCTTTATTTCTCTGTCTCTCTCTTTATCACTCTGCTTTCAAGCAAATAATAAATAAATCTTTGTAAAAATCAAGTATGGGGCCAGTGCTGTGGTGTAGTGGGTAAAGCCACTGCCTGCAGTGCTGGCATCCCATAGGGGCGCCGGTTCAAGTCCTGGCTGTTCCACTTCCGATCCAGCTCTCTGCTATGGCCCGGAAAAGCAGCAGATGGCCCAAGTCCTTGGGCCCCTGCACCGACGTGGGAGACCCAGAAGAAACTCCTGGCTTCGGATCAGCGTAGCTCTGGCTGTTGCAGCCAATTGGGGAGTGGACCAGTGGATGGAAGATCTCTCTCTCTCTCTCTGTCTCTCTTTCTCTCTCTGTGTAATTCTGCCTCTCAAATAAATGCAGAAATCTTAAAAAAAATAAATAAATAAAGTAGGTCCACATGAAGTAGGTCCACACGAGCAGAAGCTATCCCTATCTCCACCCCCTTCTTTAATTTTTTAAAATTTATTTTATGGAAGCGAGACAGAGACAGACAGATGGACACAGAGATCTTACATCTAGTGGTTGACTCCCAAAATATCTAACATCCAGGGCAGGCCGAAGCCAGGAGCCAGGAGCTCAGTCCAGATTTTCCACAGGGCTCGCAGGGCCCCAACTACTTGAGCCGTCACCTGGTGCCTCCTGGGAGGCACATAGTAGGAAGCTGGGATTGAGAGTGGAACCTGGACTTGAACCCGGGCAATCTACCTTGCCGATGTCCCGAGTGATGTCTTAACTGCTACACCAAAGCCTGCCTCCCCAAGCCCCCTTCTTCAAACAGGGATGAACTTATGTAGGATTCCATGGTGGCTAAAAGTACTTTTTCCCCCTTGAAGACGATGGAATGTTGTCGCTGGCTCCTGGGTGCCTTGTCGGGTGGGCGTCCGGGGCAGAGAAGAAGGTGTTGATGGCCAAAGCAGGGGACGGTTCTGAAAGGCTCCAGGCACAGGGTCCTGGGCAGAGTTCAGGACGGCGGGTGCCTGTGCTGGGGTGGGTGTCTGATTTGAAGTGCGAGTGGCTGTAGCTTTCAAGCTGTGCACACTCTTCCACTTCCCATCCCAGACTGTTCCTGTGGAGCGTAGGAAGAGTGAGAGCCAGGAGGTAAAGTCAGCCCTGTTTCTGAGATAGTCACTGATCATGACCTGGTACGTTTTCTTCCTGAAGCACAGAAGTACCTACAGTATTTCCATTGCAGAGATAAAATTTATATCCTAAAAATCAAGTTTGTATTTTCTATGGGGGTCTGCGTCCATTTTTGTAAGTGCCTTTAATTTTTGTTTTTAAATAATCTTATTTTTGTATTTTGCAATCTTACTAGATCAGCAGTTCATGTTTATTTTGGAAAATGGTAGAGTCAAAGGCGTGTGGAATCCCCGTGGCGGGGGCTGCAGCTGGCACAGCTGGGGGTGCGGCTGGAGGCGGAGCTCCGGCTGGGCAGGAGCAGTCTGCGCAGGTCTGTCCTGTGCCGGAGGTGCAGTTAGCAGGGCCTCACGAGTGTGCACACTGCCGAGGTTTCATGTTCTCACCACCGGTATGTTAAACACCCTGCTCCAGCCAGTGCACCTGTATGCATGCGTCACAACATCTGTTGGACGCCATGGCTGTATAGTCAAGTCAAGAACTTTTTTTAAATCTTCTATAATCACCACATGTGGAGAGAACGCATGGGCTCCTGCAGACTTTTTCTGTACCTGCTTTCTGTGCTGGTTTTTAATGTCTGAAAGCCTAAGTGTGCCGTTTTCCGCAGTCATTATTCTCCACCTGTCAGTCAAGAGTGCTTCCCCATCGAGTGTGACGCACGTGGACTTGGGGTCACGTGTAGTCCTTTTCTTTATTTCTCAGCGCTGAAGCTGTGTGTTTGTTTTCAGTCTTAGAGAAGCATAGCCATGTATGCGAGTCTTTTTGTGCATCTTCCGTTACTTCCTTAGGGTGGATTGTTGCAGTTGGATTTGGTGAATCAGCGGATGAGCGTTTTTCCCAGGTCTTCACGGAACGCCACCTTCTGTTCTAGAAAGTGCGTGCTGATTCAGACCCGCACGTGTGGGAACGCACGTCTCCTTCAACTGCAGTGCTGTGCCGAAGTGGCCGTACTTGTACTTTTGGAAAGCAGAACTGTGTTCAGTAGCAATGTTAGACTAGTTTGCAGTGAGCGCACTGTGCCCACAGGCAGGAAGCAGTGCAGAGTGTGCACACTGCACTTGGTGCAGCCTCCTGGAGCCACTTGTCCTTTTGTGTCCTCCGGAGGACAGGGCGTCTCACGCTCATACAAGTCTCCTTTGCACCTTCGTTCATCCAGCCCACGTGGCTCACTGCCTTTCTTCCTCGGAACACGGTGTGTCTCAGGGGTGTGAGCTGGGATCACAGAGCTGGCTCCTCTGATTGACCCCCGCCGTGTGTTATGTTGGTCTGGGGTCAGAGGGGCGCTTCAGGCCCTTTGTGTCCACAGAGCTGTGAGGAGCACAGGTGTGCAGGCACAGTTCACCAGATGAGGAGCCGCCCCCCCACCAACGTCACTTGTGTGAGGATGAAGACGCCCTGGGCGGATATAAGTGGACAACTGATTTCTAGAGATGGAATTGTTAGAACAAAGGATATGCAAATTTAAAATTGGAGGTTGTTAAATTGTTTTTCAAAGAGGTTTTATCAGCTTATACTCCAGCCAGTAAATAGTACGTGGAAATACCCAAGTCTTCATATAATCTTCAGTATTCTTGTTGTAAACCTTGTCTTTCCCAATCTGATAATTGTAAGATGGTATATTTTTGTTGTTTTATATTTATTTGAGTGAAATTTACTATGTCTTTATTTTTTAGCCATTAATATTTTTCTGTCTTTTAGGTTTTTTTCTTAAGGATATACTTATTTATTTATTTGGAAGGTGGAGTTAACAGAGAGGCAGAGGCAGAGAGAGAGAGAGGGAGGGAGGGAGGGAGAGAGAAGTCTTCCATCCACTGGTTCACTCCCTAAATGGCCAAAAGGGCCAGGGCTGAGTCAGGCCTAAGCCAGGATCCAGGAGCTTCTTCTGGGTCTCCCACATGAGTGCAGAGGCCCAAGCACTTGGACCATCTTCTGCTGCTTTCCTGGGTGCATTAGCAGGGAGCTGGATTAGAAGTGGAGCAGCCGGGACTCGCTGGTGCTCCCCTGGGATGTGGGTGTTGCAGGCAGCAGCATAACTCACTGTGCCCAACACTGGCTCCAGTTTTCTTTGCTTTTGAGGAGGGTGGGTGAGTGGACTTATATTACTGACTTGCTCTTGTAGATTTATGCAAATTTTTGTATACCTGGGGAGTTAGTATTTTCTGCCTTCTATGATGGAATTCTTTCTTGGTCTTTGTTATTTTTTTCTGGCAGATATTTTCATTATAGATTATTAAAAATTAAAAAAAATTGTATTTGAGAGCAAGACAGAGATGGAGGGATAGGGGAAGGGGGAGCGAGCGAGAGAGAGAGATTGTTCTCCAATCTGCTGGTTCACTCCCCAGATACCTGTAAGAACCAGGATTGGGCCAGGCCAAAGGCAGGAGCTGGGTGCTCAGTCCATTTTGCTCAAGGGGGAGGCAGGAGCCTAAATACTTGAGCCATCCCCTGCTGCCTCCCTGGGTGTATATCAGAAGGAAGCTGTAACGGGGAGCAGAGCTGGGGCAGGAATGCAGGCACTCTCACATGAGATGTTAACAGGTGGCCAAACTCTCATCTCTGTTTTTATACACACAGATTGGAGAGGCAGAGAAGCAGAGCTCCTGATTGCTGGCTGCCACCTCTCCGGACGCCTTCCGTGACCAGGGCTAGGCCATCGATGTGCTCAGGCTAGGCTCAGCTTCCACCCTTGGCTGCCACCCCTCTAGACGCCTTCAGTGACCAGGGCTAGGCCATCGATGTGCTTGGGCCAGGCTCAGCTTCCACCCTTGGCTGCCACCCCTCTAGACGCCTTCAGTGACCAGGGCTAGGCCATCGATGTGCTTGGGCCAGGCTCAGCGTCCACTCTTGGCAGATATTTTTAACTCGTCATGCACTGAAATGTTCAGTCTACTCCTTTATAGATTATGGTCCTGTGACTTCCTGCTCTAACGTTATTTAGCTGGCGTCTCACTGCGTCTTCTAGTGCAGACCCTGCACACAGAAGGCAGCCCGCAGCCCGTTGAGCACTGGGGCTTCTGCTGGTACTTCCAGCCCTGGTGCTCTCTGCTGGGCGGCGGCGCCCTCACACACTGCTCTGCAGGAGCCCGGCTGCGGCTTACCCGCCCTGCCCCAGGGGCAGGTATGAAGTGGGCCCTCCTCTTCCTCTTCCAGTTTGCCTTGGGATCCAAGGCTCCCAGTGAACCGCCCTGGAGAGGAGCACAAAGACAGAGCCTGGGCGGGGGTGTGAGGGCAGGGGTTAAGTGTTTGAAGGTCTGGAGATGAACTTCCCTTGAAAGCCAGAAGACACCAGTGGTGCCCACGGTGTCATGGGCCCCGTTCCCCTCACCTTGCCTGGGCTCCCATCTGCTTCTGCTGTGTCTCCACTGTTTCTCTCGATCATAATTGGCAAATGTCTATGTGCTCTTATTTCTCTTCCCTGGCTTATTACCTGGGAACTTCAGAATTTTGTGTAGCTTTTTAGCTGATATTTTTATTTTGATTGCATAAAATTTTGGAGTTGTTTGGGGAGGGAATTGAACATGTTTCCAATATTGGTTCCTCGTGGGAATGTGCTGTGTCAAAGCCTCACGGGGCAGTGTCTTGTTTCTGTGTGCTCAGCACACCAATTAAATGCATTCTTAAGTAGGTTGAGGGGGTCTTTCAGTAGTTTATTTATTATTTGTTACTAGAAGAGCAGGCATTTTGTGTATTGATTTTACAGGCTCTTTCCTACCAGGTCGTGTTGGTTTTTTTGGGTATGCATCTCAAATGATAATTGGGTGGTAGGTTGTTTAATTTCATTTTCAGCTGGCATTTGGGGGTTTGAAGACAAGCCCAGGTCATCATCTGTCATCAGAGACTCTGGGGAGGGTACATCCTCCTCACGTTTTACTAGAAAGTTCAGATTTCAGAGTTGCAAGAATGGGTGGATGAGTATTTGCACAACAGTTTTTAGACTCACTGATGGCTAACATTTGTGAAATCTCACCTTCCCTGCTTTTCTGAACAATTTTAAAACGAGTTCCAGACATCACATTACTTCACTGCTAAATACTTGAAAGATTTGTTTCCCCAAACAACAGTACTTTCTCTCATCACAAAACAGTGATCGCACTGGAGAACTGAACAGCGCCTTAGCAGTCCGTCCTCAGCTGTCCTCATTGACAGGGGAGAGAGAGACTCACACAGAATGTGGGGGCGGAGGGAGGAGTTCCCAAAGGAGGAGCCCTGACCTAGCATGTGAGAGGACAGCGTGAGGGTCAGGTGGACGTGGTGCGGGTGTAGGAGGAGGGGGTGAGGGTCAGGTGGACGTGGTGCGGGTGTAGGAGGATGGGGTGAGGGTCAGGTGGACGTGGTGTGGGTAGGAGGATGGAGTGAGGGTCAGGTGGACGTGGTGTAGGTGTAGGAGGATGGGGTGAGGGTCAGGTGGACGTGGTGCGGGTGTAGGAGGATGGGGTGAGGGTCAGGTGGACGTGGTGTGGGTGTAGGAGGATGGGGTGAGGGTCAGGTGGACGTGGTGTGGGTGTAGGAGGATGGGGTGAGGGTCAGGTGGATGTGGTGCGGGTGTAGGAGGATGGGGTGAGGGTCAGGTGGACGTGGTGCGGGTGTAGGAGGACGGGGTGAGGGTCAGGTGGACGTGGTGTTGGTAGGAGGATGGGGTGAGGGTCAGGTGGACGTGGTGCG
Source organism: Oryctolagus cuniculus (assembly GCF_964237555.1). NCBI lineage: Eukaryota > Metazoa > Chordata > Mammalia > Lagomorpha > Leporidae > Oryctolagus > Oryctolagus cuniculus. The sequence goes on along the minus strand of NC_091441.1, from coordinate 2,382,369 downwards.
GGTGTAGGAGGATGGGGTGAGGGTCAGGTGGACGTGGTGTGGGTGTAGGAGGATGGGGTGAGGGTCAGGTGGATGTGGTGTGGGTGTAGGAGGATGGGGTGAGGGTCAGGTGGACGTGGTGTGGGTGTAGGGGGATGGGGTGAGTAAGGTGGACGTGGTGTGGGTGTAGGAGTATGGGGTGAGAGGTTAGGAGGACGTGGTGTGGGTGGGAGGATGGGGTGAGGGTCAGGTGGACGTGGTGCATGTGTGAGCATGCTGTGAGGGTCAGGTTGACGTGGGTGCGGGGCTGGAGGAGTGACGGAGCCACTCGCTCAGCATCCTGCGCATGGTCCACCCTGCCTCAAACACTTCCTCTTGTGTCATTGGGGTTCCTTGATCCTCTGGTACGGCCTGGCAGTTTTACTCCCTGGTTAGATGCACAGGGTCTGAAGGGATTGGAAGTAGGTAGAGTCGTCATAAGCCGGGGGGCATTTGAAACAGAGCTTTCCCAGGGGTGTGGCTTCATCTTGGCTGTGGCGGGAGGGCGGGGAGGGGCTCCATCCCGCAGTGGCCTTTGCTCAGACCCCCCTGAGTCTGCGCTCCAGGCCCAGGGTCCTGCAGTACGTGAGTCTGATCACTTGGTCATGAAGTGTGGGGGTCGGAGATGGAGGCGAGCCACAGCAGCGACAGCGGGCGTGGGGTCAAGTTTGAGTCTGTAATTAAGACAGGAGCTGTAACAGGGTGGTTGTTGGTGAAGGAGAAATGTTTTCTTCAGATTACACATGCCAGACACACCCTAGAGTGCAGAGGTTGTACAGATGTACATGTTTATGTATTTATTTTAAAGAGGCATTGTGCGTTTGATAGATGGGTTTTTCCTCCTATCAGTTTTCTAGAACAAAGTTTCTGTCAGGTCGCACGCAGCCGAGTGGTTCATGACTCACGGCAGCCACACAACAGTTCCGGTGTACAGGGACCCAGGTCCTGGACGTGTGTGTCCCTTCTCGTGTGTCTCTGCAGTGGCTTTGGGTGATGGGGTTCAGAGACACCGGCGAGCTGGCGCTGGGCAGGGTGTGAGGCCAGCGCCAGTGGCTCGCCTGTCCTTTGGAGATGACGCGTTGCATCTATTGACAGAGCTGCCCCCTTTCACCTGGCACAGCTCGTTGAGAAAGATGTTTCCGGAAAGGACTATGTGGGGGACCCTCAGGGTGAACGGACGGGAGCGTGTGTGGCGTCACAGTTGAAGTGGTTATTGAGCACTTACTGCGTGCTGTCTGCTGTAACGTCCCCTCTTACGCCTTCATGACGGGGGAGGGCAGGTGTTGCTGCGCCCTCCCAGGGGCCGTGGGGCACGCCTGGGTCCATGCAGCAGGTGACTGGCAGGCTGTGCATCTGTGCACCAGTGTCACCTGCTGACAGGAACACGCGTGATGTCGAGTTTCCAGAGCCGTGTGGAGAACAGCCAGACAGAGGGAGGGCACCAAACAAGCGAAACGAGTTTGTCGTGTGTGTCGGTTATTAAAACATATCCAGGCCAGCGCCGCGGCTCACTAGGCTAATCCTCCGCCTTGCGGCGCCGGCACACCGGGTTCTAGTCCCAGTCGGGGCACCGGATTCTGTCCCGGTTGCCCCTCTTCCAGGCCAGCTCTCTGCTGTGGCCAGGGAGTGCAGTGGAGGATGGCCCAAGTGCTTGGGCCCTGCACCCCATGGGAGACCAGGAGAAGCACCTGGCTCCTGCCATTGGATCAGCGCGGTGCGCCGGCCGCAGCAGCCGTTGGAGGGTAAACCAATGGCAAAGGAAGACCTTTCTCTCTGTCTCTCTCTCTCTCACTGTCCACTCTGCCTGTCAAAAAAAACAAAAAACAAAAAACAAAAAACCTACCATATCCAGAATATTGCTGATTCACACATCAAGGGTGATCAGGAATTTCGCGTTACTGGTTTCTGCCCCGAGTCCATGGCCCTCCCTCTGGCATCACACTCAGTCTGACTCTCCAGAGGTACAGTCCACCCCACTGCAGACCAAGCTGAAAGACTCCGTTTAACTCCGGGTATGAGCTGACATTACACTCTAACTTGAGCCATCTGTGGCATCCTCTGAGGTCTTCCTGGAGCAGGTAGACTGGTGCCCGTCACCCAGCAGCAGTGAGCATCCACCTTGCCCAGATGCTGTGTCGTCGTCTTTTCCTCTTCCCAGTGTTCTGTTTTCTCCCAGTAAGGAAATGCGTTGCGCATGCGCAGATTTGTGTACAGTGCTGTGTTTTTGATGGGTGGAGTGTGATTTGTGCACAGGCCGTTTGTGATACTCGGTCCTTTGAGAAGCAGTTCTTTTGGAATACTTGCTCTGCTCATCGGTGGCGTTTTCCTTTGCAGAACCTCATGTGTTCCGAGTGTGGGGACGAGTTCACTCTGCAGAGCCAGCTGGCCATACACATGGAGGAGCACCGGCAGGAGCTGGCCGGGACCCGGGTGCACACTTGCAAGGCCTGCAAGAAGGAGTTTGGAACCTCGTCAGAGCTCAAGGAGCACATGAAGACTCACTACAAGATTAGGTAGGAGGTGTTGCCGGAGCTCGGAGCTCGCCACAGAGGCCGACGTGATGTGTAGTAGAAGCGGCTGCCTCCAGTCCGTCACGTGGAAATATTTGTTGCTTTAGAAACAAGCACACAGCAAAGTGTAACTGCACAGCCGAGTGGGGTCAGCATGGCCTCTGGCAGCATGGCTCATGTGTTCAGGAGGCAACGCCTCCAGGAGTTAGTGGGCAGAGGTGGGCAGCCGGCATGACCACGCCCGCCACGCTCAGGGTGGCTGCTGAGTGTTGCTGATGGCAGGTGGCCAAGCGTGTGAAGGCGTCTCGGCGGCCCCGGCCAGCACCTTCTGCAGTGAAGTGGTTTGTTGCTGGCAGTCGCTGGAGAAGGCACACGTGCCCAGCACGTGTGTTCTCAGCCTCATGCAAACGTGCGTCCTCCTCAGCTTAACCCTTTCTTGAGCATGTCACGTCTTCCCTCTTCTGTCCCTCTGCCCAGATCAGATGCGGTGCCATCATCTGTCACCTTACTGAGTTAGATTCTCCAGCAGACTCTAATAGCCGGTGTGCCTGGTGCCGGTGGCGAGATGCATCTCCGGTACCAGGTCGGAGCCCTGTGACCGGCCGGCTGCCCGGCGCACCATGCTCCACACAGAGCTCATCTCACACGGCGCTGTTGAACCGTGCCTTCTCCGTGCACCCCACATGCTTGCCTTGATGAAATTCCTCTTTTATGTTGATTAACAAGGTTTCATTTGCCTAAGTTGGTCTGCTTAAACTTACTTTTATTTTACATAGAAATTTATCATTTTTCTTGGCTGAAGATTTTAATAGTCATATGCACAAATGTAAATGCCTAAATGGCTTTATTTTATATATTTTTTATTTTTAAAAAGTTTCTGTTTAGCGTGCAACACGTGGGTGTACAGAATAAGCAGATCAGACGAGCAGCCATCTGCTCAGGTCCTGGATTTGCAGCTGTTCCTCTGCTGCAGTTCTTCCGGCACTGGGAGTCTGGGGCCGTGGTCGCCCCTCACTGGGAGTCTGGGGCCGTGGTCGCCCCTCACTGGGAGTCTGGGGCCGTGGTCGCCCCTCACCGGGCAGCACTGCACTGGGAGTCTGGGGCCGTGGTCGCCCCTCACTGGGAGTCTGGGGCCGTGGTCGCCCCTCACCGGGCAGCGCTGCACTGGGAGTCTGGGGCCGTGGTCGCCCCTCACTGGGAGTCTGGGGCCGTGGTCGCCCCTCACCGGGCAGCACTGCACTGGGAGTCTGGGGCCGTGGTCGCCCCTCACTGGGAGTCTGGGGCCGTGGTCGCCCCTCACCGGGCAGCGCTGCACTGGGAGTCTGGGGCCGTGGTCGCCCCTCACTGGGAGTCTGGGGCCGTGGTCGCCCCTCACCGGGCAGCACTGCACTGGGAGTCTGGGGCCGTGGTCGCCCCTCACCGGGCAGCGCTGCACTGGGAGTCTGGGGCCGTGGTCGCCCCTCACTGGGGAGTCTGGGGCCGTGGTCGCCCCTCACTGGGAGTCGGGGGCCATGGTCGCCCCTCACCGGGCAGCACTGCACTGGGAGTCTGGGGCCGTGGTCGCCCCTCACTGGGGAGTCTGGGGCCGTGGTCGCCCCTCACTGGGAGTCGGGGGCCGTGGTCGCCCCTCACCGGGCAGCACTGCACTGGGAGTCTGGGGCCGTGGTCGCCCCTCACTGGGAGTCGGGGGCCGTGGTCGCCCCTCACCGGGCAGCACTGCACTGGGAGTCTGGGGCCGTGGTCGCCCCTCACCGGGCAGCGCTGCACTGGGAGTCTGGGGCCGTGGTCGCCCCTCACCGGGCAGCACTGCACTGGGAGTCTGGGGCCGTGGTCGCCCCTCACTGGGAGTCTGGGGCCGTGGTCGCCCCTCACCGGGCAGCACTGCACTGGGAGTCTGGGGCCGTGGTCGCCCCTCACTGGGGAGTCTGGGGCCGTGGTCGCCCCTCACTGGGAGTCGGGGGCCATGGTCGCCCCTCACTGGGCAGCACTGCACTGGGAGTCTGGGGCCGTGGTCGCCCCTCACTGGGGAGTCTGGGGCCGTGGTCGCCCCTCACCGGGCAGCACTGCACTGGGAGTCTGGGGCCGTGGTCGCCCCTCACCGGGCAGCGCTGCACTGGGAGTCGAGGGCCGTGGTCGCCCCTCACTGGGGAGTCTGGGGCCGTGGTCGCCCCTCACCGGGCAGCGCTGCACTGGGAGTCGGGGGCCGTGGTCGCCCCTCACCGGGCAGCGCTGCACTGGGAGTCGGGGGCCGTGGTCGCCCCTCACCGGGCAGCGCTGCACTGGGAGTCGGGGGCTGTGGTCGCCCCTCACCGGGCAGCGCTGCACTGGGAGTCGGGGGCCGTGGTCGCCCCTGTACTGGGAAGCACCTTTTAAAGTATTTCTTTATTTACTTGAAAGGCAGAGTGACAGAGCGAGAGAAATCTTCTATCTGTTGGTGTTCTATTCCAGGCTGGGTCACCTGGACTCTAGGAGCCAGGAACTCCATCTGGGTCTTCCACACGGATAGTGGGAACTCGAGTGCTTGGGCCATCATCTGTTTCCTCGCAGGGGCATTAGCAGGAGGCTGGACTGTACACATGGAGTGGCCAGGACTTGAACCAGGCACTCCCACACGGGACGTGTTGTCCTAAGCAGTGCCGCAGTTCCTGCCCCAGAATGTGCTATTCCTTTTTTTTTTTTTTTAATTTTAACATTTTTAATTTTATTTATTTGAAAGACAGAGTTTACGCATGCACACACACACACAGAGAGAGAGAGATCTTTTATCTGCTGGTTCACTCCCCAAATGGCTGCAACTGCCGGAGCTGGGCTGGTCTGAAGCCAGGAGCCAGGAGCTTCATCTGGATCTCCCACATGTGTGGCAGGGGCCCAAGCACTTGAGCCATCTTCTGCGTCTTTCCCAGGCCATTAGCGTGGAGTTGGATTAGAAGTGGAGTAGCCAGGACGTGAACCAGAGCCCATGTGGGATGCTGGCGTTGGCGGCAGCGGCTTTGCCTGCTACACCAGAAGGCGGGCCCCAGAATGTGTTTCGGTACCCATCGCCCAGCCTCCTCTTGTCCCTCTCTCCCCATCACAGTCTCTGGTAGTCACTGCCCTACCTTCACATAGATTGTCGTTACTATTGTTTTTAACTCTCATATAGGAAAGAAAACCAAAGGTTGCCTTCTGTGTCTAGCTTGGCATAAGGGTCTCCAGTTCTGTGCACTTCGCTGCAGATGTGAGGGTTCCATTGTTTCTGTGGCTGAGCACTGTGCCATTGGGTATGTGCACCCCACCTCCACGCAGCCACGCAGCCGCTGCGCACCCCAGCTGACACACTGTGCAGTGTGCGGGGAGTACAGGTATCTCTTCCATGCGCTGCATCTACAACCGGAAGTGCATTACCCGTGGCCTCTGTACTGTGCTCTGGGTTTTCTGTAACAGCTCTGCTCTTCTGCACCCCTCCGGGGGTGTGTGGGACTCCGAGTTCCCCGCGTCCTCGCCATTTTGGTAGTAGCCATTCTGACCAGAGCGAGATGGTATGAGATGGTAGGGCCTGGAGGTTTTGCATCTCTCTGGTGGTTAGTCTATTGAGCATGCTTTCACCTATTTGTTGGCTGTTTGTGTTTTGTCCTTTGAGGACTCTGTTCATATCCTTTAGCTGCATTGTTTGTTGTTGAATTTGTTTTGACTTCTTTGTATTCCTTGGTTTAATCCTTTGCCGGATAAATCACGTGTAGACGTTTTCTTCCAGCCTGTCAGCTGTTTCCTCACTGTGGATTACTTGCCTGTGCAGAAGGTTCTGAAGTTGATAGAATCCCGTTGACCGTTTTGCTTTTGCCGGCTCCCACAAGGCCAGGCCCAGGAGAGAGCAGCCATTTGCCTTGGAGCGCAGAGGAGAGGCTGCAGTTGTTGGAGGCTGGCGTTTGGACACTGTCAGTCCCAGGCGGTACTGGGAGCCGGGAGCCCGCAGCAGCCAGCACACACGCGAGTGGCCGTGGGCATCACACTGTGGGGCTGCCCGGGCGAGCTTTTTCTCAAGACTCTGCCTCCCCTGCCCTCTGCCCCCTGCCCGCTGTTCTGGCTGTCTGACCCGGAAAATCCAAGTTTCTCTTTTCATCAGAAATAAGTGAAACGGATTTGATGATATTGAATATGCAGAGCTAACACATGTGTACACACACAGACACACACACACACACGGTTGACTTACCATTGAAACGTGCTCCGATGACCACGCGGCTGAACTTCCTGGTGGGATTTGTGTTGGAATCTGTCCCATGGGGGACTCGTCCTAATAAGTGTTTCCCCTGCCTTGCAATAGGGTGTCAAGCACGAGATCCTATAATCGCAACATCGACAGAAGTGGATTCACATACTCGTGTCCACACTGTGGGAAGACGTTCCAGAAGCCAAGTCAGCTAACCCGGCACATCAGGATCCACACAGGTAGGGGAGCCTTGTCTTCTGCGTCTCGAGGGAGACTGCACCTGTGTCCTGGCGCAGGTCTGGCCTCTGCAGCTGCACACTGTCCTGATGAAGCTGCTGGCTCCAGCAGTGCTTTCCTCTCCTGCTGGAACTCAAGGCGGTTGGGCCGGTCACTGTCATAACTGACAGAGGAAGCCCGTGTCTAGTGCCGTGGGGAAGTGGCTGACGTGCAGCGGGCCGGCGGTGGCGGGAGGGGGCGCCGCTGGTGCTTTTTTGTTGGTGTGCTGTTTGCTCTCATTGAACCCACAGATGTTTATGGAGGGATGAAGTGTCAGGTGCTGTGTGAGGCTCATCAGATCTCAGTTAACAAAGAACACACTGGTCTCCATTTCCTCCTGTAATTTTGCCTTTGCTAACTGGGCTGTATAAACTCAGTAATAAAAATCTCGTTTCCCCATGCCTCATCTGGGTCCTTGCTCAGTTTTGCTCGGATGTCTGAGAATGAGCCGAGCACTCGTGGAGGGTTACTCTGCCTTGGCGCAGACCCCTCTGTCTTGGTATGAGGCCTGTCTGAGGAGGACGGAGGAGAACAGCACAGTGTCCGACTTGGCCGCTGCAGGCCGCGGAGGAGGCTCTGAGGGTCTGTGCGTGGCTGCGGTGTGTGCCAGCCCCTGCTAATTGTGCCACGCCTTGTGGCTTCTCCCCTTCTCCAGATTTCGGTGGAATGTCTCTGGGCTGTGTGCTGTAGGAAGATTTTGAAGATACCTGCCAAGGGGAAAAATTGTCTAAAACATGTGCTAATGCATTATTGTATTTGTGAAGTGCATACTGTAGTTTGTATGCCTTGGAGTCACAGTCAAAAGAGAAAACAGTTTAGAAAAAGGTTCACTTTCCCCCGAGCGGAGCTGTGAAGTAGGCGGTGGAGCGAGTTCTTCCCCGGCCCACTTCCTAGACGCCGTTTACCGTCGCCTGCCGCTTGTGTTCTTGCCCTGCGCCCAAGCCCCCTCCGCCCCAGAGGTGCGCGGGCACAGGCCGCACACCTGCCCCTGGGCTTTACACACCCTTGTTGCTGCCGCCTGTGGCCCGTGGGCCGCCTGCTCACCCAGCCCTGACAGCTCTCACCGGCCAGCGGGGGTCAGCAGGTGGAACCTGGCCTGTGAGGGAGGTGGGGGCAGTCATCTCGGGGTGCCACTGCCCCTCCTCTCACACACGAGCTGGGCTTGGTCTTGGGATGGAGGTGCCTCATGGCGGCATTGCGATGCAGTGAGGAGCCTTCTAGGGGGGCCATGGTGTGTCTGGGGGTGCAGAGCAGGCAGAATGTTCCCATTCCCAGGAAGGGCCTCCCGTGACCTGCAGCTCTCAGTGTGCGCCCTGGCTGCCCGCCCCTCCTCTCCTCACCCCTGCTTCCCACCTTAAAACAAGGCCATCTCCTGTTGGGGCCACTCTGAGGTTAGTATGTCCGATTCATTTATCAGCTCAGGTAAGAACCGTTCCCAGAAGCAGGGACCTGCTGTTTCTTCTGACTCCACTGCTTTCTTGTGGAGTCAGGGGAGGACGTTCTGGGCAGAGGGGCTTCAGAGGCCCAGAACGGAAACAAACGTGCCTGGTGTGTCCAGGGGCGGGGGCGTAGAGCAGTGGGAGTGGCTGGAGGTGGGTGGGAGGCTTGGCACAGGGGCCCTGGAGATGCTGCAACCCAAGCCTCTACTCAGAGTGGGCGGGGATGCCCTGGAGGGGTCTGAGCAGAGTGCTGCTGACTTAGACTGTGAAGTGTGAGAAAAGCGTGTGGAGGGCCAGAGTGGAAGCAGCGAGCCTGCCTCAGGGCAGCGGGGGTCCTGGGAGAAGGACGGTGCCACAGCCCAGGGTGCCCTGGGTGCATCTGGGAGGCAGAGAAAGCGAGGGAAGGGATGGCTGCAGGCCTTTATCCTGCTTGCCTGCATGGCCTGGGGCAGGTTTGGGAGGGGGTCCAGGGGCCAGCTTTGTAGGTGTTAATTTTGAGTAGACTTTTGTTAATGTGAGTCTAGAATCCCAGAGAGCTGTTTTGGCTGGAGGAATAGCTTTGGGCTGTTGCGTCTGGGTAACATGCATATTCTGCTTTCATTTGTGTAATGAGGAAGTGACTTTTGATGCCTTCTCTCTCTAGGTGAACGGCCATTTAAATGTAGTGAATGTGGAAAAGCTTTTAACCAGAAGGGGGCGCTGCAGACCCACATGATCAAGCACACAGGTGAAAAGCCCCACGCCTGCGCCTTCTGTCCGGCTGCGTTTTCTCAGAAAGGGAACCTGCAGTCGCACGTGCAGCGAGTTCACTCGGAGGTAACAGGCCGCTGGGGACCAGAGAACCCGGGAGTCTGACATTTCCTTAAAAAGGCGCTTGTGTGTGTGCCGAGTGGACCTTATCTCAGTAGATGTGTGTGTGGAACCTTTCTGGTTTGTTATTTATGGAAGAAACAGTAAATGCGGTCTCTGTCTTTGATGATGATTATGCAAATCATCCAAGTAGCTTTGTTGGTTACAGCTGCATCAGCCTGAATGGTGCATTTAATTCCTTCAGCAAACCTGAAACACGGACCCGTCAGGTGTAAGAAATTGAAAGACCGGGACTGAAAGGGAGGAAACAGCACTTTTCCCAGTGCTGCACTCTGATGTGCCCCCGGGGCGCCTTCCCGCCCCTCCCCCCAGAGCCCCGGACCCTGACCGGTGAGCAGCTTATGCCTGCTGTGTTCCCTCTCCTGCCTTCCTCTGGAAGCGGTTCTGTTAAGCAGCTGAACTTCACTAATTGTCCCATGTGATGTCTTATTCATAGGCTAATGGTAGAATATGAAGAAATCTTTAAGCAACACAAATAACTTTTATCATGAGTTAATTTATTCTGTAAAACTATTGTGCAAAATGAAAAGTCTGGTTTTCCTAAGGGCAGTGTATGTTTTTATTTGTTCCTTGGAGTAATACCTTAAATAATAAGTGAACTGAGAGTGAATTGTGTACTTTTATCCAAACCTAATAAAAACAAGAAACAGACATTATCTTTGCTCTTAAATGAGCAGAATAAAATTTAAAATGGAAAATCCTCACACACATCACATAGTTTCATAAGCAGAGTCAGTGAGGTACTTGAAAAAAATCTTTCTGGGGGTGGGCAGTGAACTGTTGAGACACCTGGGTCTAGTGTTGGAGTGCTTGTGTTGTTCCCCGCCCTAGCTCCTGAGTGCAGCTCCCTGCTAATGCAGGCCCTGGGAGGCAGCAGTGAGGGCCCAGCTAACGGGGTCCCTGCCCTCATGGGGAGACCTGGGTGGAGCTCCCGGCTCCCAGCTTCCACCCTGGCCAGCTCTGGCCGTGGCAGGCGTGTGGGGGCATGAAGCAGCAGACAGGAGCTCTGTCTCTTTGCTGCTTCTCTTGGTCTAGCTCTCAAGTAAGTAAACACAAAGGAAAAGAAATCTCCAAGGGTGTGTGAATAGTAGTGAGAAACTGATCATGTGAAGTGGGGAGTTGCCTCTGAGTGAAGGTGGCTGCTCACGGTAGAGAGAGAGAGAGACTGTGTGTGTGTGTGTGTGTGTGTGTGTGTGTGACACATACAATAGTCCCTCACTAAACCCCAGAACAGCCCGAGGTGCTCCCCAGGGCTGCTGGGTGACTGTGGACCTGTACAGGGTGGATTGTTCCAGAAAGTGCCTCTGGCCTGGTCTGTGGCTAGTGCCCTCTCCTGTGAGGTGTCCCGAGTGTCGAGCTGGCCTCCTAATGAGACGCCAGGTGTGGAATGGTGGACTGATGGAGCCTCCCTCGTCGCAGGGGTGACCGTGCTGGGCCGAGTGATCCTGAGAGAGCGTCTAGCGTGCTGTGTGTTCACAGGTGTTCTCGGTTGTCTCACTGCCCCCTGGAGTCTGTTTCCGGCTTCGTGGTCACGGTTATGTGGGATGTAAGCACTGGTGATGACAGCTCGCACTTGCTGTGCTCGTCCCTCCGGCCGTGTCAGCCGCGGCCCCCGAGCTCGCTCACAGCCATGCTGCCGTCTGACCGTGCTGCCTGCGCTACTGAGTGATGGTCAAGCCGCATAACAAATGGGGAACGTCTCAGACATGACAGCCGTGCTGTTTTCATTAAACTGCCTGAGTAACTGAAAGACGTTTCTGCACTCTTGAATCACTTGTAATTCACAGGAAAGATGTCCGTTTCAGTGGTCTGGCACTGGCAGTTCGAGCAGAGTTGGGTTGTTGGTGTTAGATGCCATGGAAGGGTACACTGCTCCTGTCGCTCTGGAGGGGATGCTGGGTGATGTCGAAGTCTGCCTATCTAACGGCTGTAAAAAGGCTCTGCTTCCTTGTGTCTTTCCTCAGGTCAAGAACGGGCCCACCTACAACTGTACAGAGTGCAGCTGTGTGTTCAAGAGCCTGGGCAGCCTAAACACCCACATGAGCAAGATGCACATGGGCGGGCCGCAGAGCACCGCGCGCCCCGCAGAGACTGCCCACGTCCTAACGGTGCGTCTAGGGGGCTGCTGCCGGGAGGCCGCTGCTTGCCCGGGGCCTCTGCCAGTGGACCATGTAAAACCCAGAAGGTGCCATGTGGACATAAGGTGGCTGTGTTTCTAGATGTCCCAACTGATGGACTGTCAGTGACTGTTCAGAATGAGATGTATGTTGTCATTTGTACAGTCAGTGTCACTGAGGATTAACTGCGTTATCTTTCCATTATAATTTACCTTGTATAGGTGACATTTCTCCGTTTCTAGTGTGACAGTGATGATTTTTTGCTAGCCCTTTTGTGAAAATAAATTCTCTTTTCCAGTACATACATTTAAAAATTGCATGCCTTCAAGTAGACACACATACATACACGTACAGACATTACCCCTACACATAGCACACACACAGACACACAGAGATGTTACCGCTGCACGCAGTGCACACAGACACACACAGAGACATTACCCCTACACACAGCACACACACACAGACACACACACACAGACGTTACCCCTCCACGCAGCACACACACACACAGACACACACAGACGTTACCCCTCCACGCAGCACACACACAGACAGACACACACACAGACGTTACCCCTACACATGGTACACACAGACACACACACACAGACATTACCCCTACACACAGTACACACACACACAGACGTTACCCCTACACATAGTACGCAGACACACACACAGACGTTACCCCTACACATAGTACACAGACACACACACACACACAGACGTTACCCCTACACACAGTACACACACACAGACACACACAGACGTTACCCCTACACATAGTACACAGACACACGCACAGACGTTACCCCTACACATAGTACACAGACACACAAACACACACAGACGTTACCCCTACACACAGTACACACATACACAGACACACACAGACGTTACCCCTACACACAGTACACACACACACACAGGCACACACAGACGTTACCCCTACACACGGTACACACAGACACACACACACACAGACGTTACCCCTACACACAGTACACACACACACACAGATGTTACCCCTACACATAGTACACAGACACACACACACACAGATGTTACCCCTACACATAGCACACACAGACACACACACAGACGTTACCCCTCCACGCAGCACACACGCATGCTTCTGTCCTTTTGTGTTAGGCTCAGCTGTTACTTCCACGCTACCCTCTCAGTTGATCAGAGTAGGCAAAACCTAAACGTGGCCTATGGCACCTTATGAGGCGTTGCCATTAAACACAGAGATCTCGGAAATCTTGGGTGAGCCCCAGATGCGGCTAGAGTGTGGCACCCAATGGGTAGCGGCTCAGCAGTGCTCCATGCGCCCAGGGCTCGTGTGAAGTCCACATCCGCCTCCTGCCAGCATGGCACGTGGGCCCCGGCAGGGCCGGCTTGCCAGCACTGGGTTCACTTGCAGTGTCTGTCTGGCACGTGGGCCCCGGCAGGGCCGGCTTGCCATCACCAGTCCTTTCACTGCCCTTTCTTGCCTCCTGCCTTTGCAGCCTGCTCCAGTTCTTGGTCTCTTCCTGATCAGGGAGAATGTTGCACGCTGGAGAGTAAGGTCTAATAGTAAAGTCTTGAGAATTGTGTTTTGAATTGAGTATTCTTTATGTTAAAAATTCAGGGTGTAAATTAACCAAATATTAAGAGTTTTCATGGTTTCCGCTGGCAATATGCAAGTCAAAATGTGGATGCATTGTTGAATAACCTGAAGTAATAATTCAGATTATTTTAAAGTTCATGTTCTCAGTACAAAACGGAAATAGCAGGGCAGGGGTGGAAGCCTGGCTGCCCGCCGCCCGCCGCCCTCCCGGGGCTGTTTGTGGCACGGCAGGGCAGGTGCACGTCCTCCCGCTGCTGCCCGGCGTCAGTGTCCTGCCCCACGGCTGGTTCTGCACGCTCCTGATCTTCCGACCTCCGCTTTGGAGACGTCCTCTGCTTCCTGTGGTGGCCACACTTTTAATTTCCTTGTATTCATTTGTCTGTTTGTAATCAGATTTCTAATTTCTGAGACTCTGCTTGTGACCTGGTCGCCGCTGCCTCAGGACATTTGCTGGGGTTGAGGCACTTTCCTCTGGGGTCTAGTTACAGGGGTCGTCTCCCCTCCCTGTCTCCTGCGTGCTGGGAGATGCAGCGGCCAGCCCCGTACCCACTTCCCACGGGGCAGGGCCAGGCAACCAGCTCCCACCGTGGGGACCTGGGGCAGTACCCAGGGTGGTCGTGTTCGGCCGAGGCGCCCTGGTCCTCCCCAGGCAGGCTGTGCGAGCTAAGCCCTTGCTGCACCTGTCCTGCAGAGGACAAGGGGCTTCGATTTTGGGACTAAGTAATTTTTCTGCTGTTTTTTTCTTTTATTAAGACAGTTTTGGTAGAGCAGTTTGAGGTTTATAGGAAATTTGAGCAGAAGTTACAGAGAATCCCCGTGTCCCCCTGTCCCTCGGTTCCCCCGTTGCTGACACCACACTTTGGCGTGGTTCGTCGGGACTGTGTTCAGCTGCAGCCCGTGGTCTCCCGAGGGCTGGCGGGGTGTGCGGCCTGTGGAGGTAGCGCCCAGGGCCCCAGCTCCACCGTCTCCCCGTTGCCTGAGTTCCTGCGGGAACCCCAGCCCAGCCCCTCCTCGCGTGTTCTTGGCTGTAGCATTATGGAGTTTATTCCTCCAGTGTCCCTGTTTTTCAGAAGTTTGTAGAATTTCTTTGACCTCAGCGGTTCCTTATTTTTAGATTTTGTGGGTTTATACTTTTTAAGTTCCTTCCCTCTGTTAGTGGGCCAGCAGGAAGATGCAGGCCTGTGTGTTAATGACCCCTGGACTTTGCCGTCGGCACTGCGAGCTTCAGGCCTGTGGAACGGCACAGCTCACCGAGGTTGTTCTGTTAATAGCCAGTATTGTGTGTCGCAGGAAAATCGGCAAAGCTGGCATTTAAAATTGAAGTTTAGGATAGCGAGGTTTTCAGGTTCTTTAGAACATTGCCTGTTTTTCTTTTCTATTTTTAATCAAAGAGCAGAATTGTATATTTATTCATTGATGTATTTCAATGCAACATACAAAGTGTATTTAACAACATGACAGGGAGACTCAAGCAGGCCCTTGGGTTGCCCCTCTTCCAGGCCACCCCTCTGCTGTGGCCCGGGAGTGCAGTGGAGGATGGCCCAGGTCCTTGGGCCCTGCACCCCATGGGAGACCAGGAGAAGCACCTGGCTCCTGCCTTCGGATCAGCGCGATGCGTCGGCCGCAGCGGCCATTGGAGGGTGAACCAACGGCAAAAGGAAGACCTTTCTGTCTCTCTCTCTCTCACTATCCAAAAAAAAAAAGAAAGAGAGAGAGAAACTGGCCAGAGCTATAGGCTCCTAGCAGCTGCATCTGCCTGTGCCCAGTGGCTGTGAAGGACATGCAGCGCCCCCTCATGGACACATGTGGGAAGGCGCTCACTGAGACCCCCAGATGGAGGAGCCTTCCAAGGGGAGCACAGGGTCCTGCGGTGCCCCAGGGGCTCGGCTGGGTGCTAGGCCTCCCCCACGCCCCTCAGGGCACCGCAGGGGCTTGGGCGCCTGTTGGGAAGCTGCTCTGGGTTCCGTGAGGCTGGTGGAGGGCTTGTGCCAGTGGCCGTCCTACGGGGGACCGTGTTTCTGACGGCCGCGTTGCTCTGTTTCAGGCCACACTCTTCCAGACTATACCACTGCAGCCGGCGGAGGCCCAGGTTGTGTCCACGGCGACTCAGCAGAACTCCCAGGCGGTGACCGACGTCATCCAGCAGCTTCTGGAGCTCTCAGAGCCGGGGCCTGTGGAGTCCAACCAGTCCCCGCAGCCAGGGCAGCAACTAAGTATCACCGTGGGCCTCAACCAGGACATCCTCCAGGTGAAGCCCGGGGCCCGTCGGAGACAGGGCTCGCTGCCGGGGACCCAGAGAGCAGGGCTTGCAGTCAGGTGTCCTCACTGAAAGCTGTCTGAATAGAAAAACGTAGAACCAAAGGAGCTTGTCCAGCGGCTTATGGGCAGTGTAGACTTCTCCATGCTGTTAATCTAAGTTAAAGGAAGCCGAGAGCAGGCTTCTCCAAGCTTCTCTGGGGTTGGCCCCTGTGGGTGGAGGTGGCGGGAGGCTCTGCTGTGCTGCTGCCCGGCAGGCATGGGTGTCCCCAGAACAGTGCAGGCCCAGGGCAGGGGACGAACAGTGGGCCCAGAGCTCGCCTCTCTGTCTGACCCCCGCCCGGAGTGGCCGCTGAGCCTCTTCACTTCCAGACATGGGTGCCTCCCCCCACTCTCGGCTGTTTGTGTGAACCAGACTCCTGCATCTTCCTGGTGACAAGGGGGCCAGGGGTGTGCAGTCTGGGTGTCTCCAAGGTACACTCGGTGACCCTAGGCTGCCCACATTATCCCAGGTCAGACTCCTAGCAGTGAAACTGATTAACTTCGCTTCCCCTTAGTGTAGAGATGAATGAAAGCTTAAGCTTAATGTCCGGGTTGCGGGGGGCTGTCAGACCCCGAAGGGATGTTTCTGGCCCAGCCTGGGCAGCCTGGCTTACACGCGAGGACTCGGAATTGCAGGCTTTTAGTTTTTGGAGTGGAGTGAGATGTGGTGGGGGAAGCTTTGTGATGTCTTGTGATTGACTTTGGCAGGCAGACCTGGGCCGTTGCATCTTCTAACCTTTTAGTTCTGTTCTGTCTCAGCAAGCCTTAGAAAACAGTGGGCTGTCTTCAATTCCAGTTGCAGCACATCCCAGCGACGCCAGCCACGCCAAGGCCTCAGCCACACAGACTCAGAGCCCAGATGTTTCCAACGTGTCCACCGAGCCAACAGACCCCCCAGATGCAGAGCAAGAGAAAGAACAGGAAAGCCCAGAGAAGCTGGATAAAAAAGAAAAAAAAATTATGAAGAAGAAATCACCATTTTTACCCGGTAATTGTTTCCGGGTGCCAGCTTTGGGTGTCCTGGAAGGCGCTGATGTGGGTCTGGTTGCTGCAAGTCTGGCTCGGCTGCCCTGGAGTGGTATTTAGCGTGGCATTGTGGCAGCTGTGACGTATCTTGAATCCGGCCTGGCCCCCTGGTTGCCTTCTTTCCGGTGGCTCGTCTCCCGCCGCGTCCCAGGCCTGAGTGAGGAGCGCTCTGAGTGTTCTTGAGATCACTGCTTCCTTCGGTTCCTGCCCCTGGCGCCTGGTGCACCGTGGCTGCCTTGCCTTCCTCCTCGTTTGCACCTGTGTGTTGCGCGTGCCGACTCCCGCGGGGCTCGCCCATCTCACCTCTCCTCTCTGAGTCTGGGCGCCTGCCCCGCCCTCATCACAGTCTTCCTCCACTGTTCGGCCACGGGGGCGGAGCTGGATTCCTGCGTGTCTCACATCCCCGCGTTTCCTGGACGCGCTTTTCCGCATCCACAGCCCTGTGCTGCTCTGCCTCCGTTCTCCCTGCTGGCCTGGGCCACCCCAGTGCTGCCTGCCCTGCGCTCCTCCCCCCACCCCCGGCACCCGGCCTCTGTGGGTCTCGGGCGTCTCAGTGCTGCCTGTTCTCTTGTGAGCCCACAGTGCGTCCTGTGGAGCCGGCATTTACCGGGTCTTCCCTGTCTTCCTGGCACACTGCTCTTAGGAGACTTCTTCCTGGCACGTGGGCAGCAGGAGCTTTCCCACTGCTCGGCCTGGGGCGCTCTTCCCTGGAGTGTGGTAGTGGGGTCCGGCTCTCCGTTCCCTGCGTGCAAAGTAGGGTGCTGGGGTCTACGCGGCGTAGCCCCTGGGACTTCTGGGCTAAGGGGGGCGAGAAAGGAGGAAGAGAAGCCATTGCCGCACTCTGATTAGCTCTGTGTCTCGTGGGTTGTGGGTGTCTGGTGCTGGGGCGAGCGGGGGCTTGGGTGCGCACATCCCGTGTCTGCGTGCCCGTTGGAGTGCTGGGCTAGCTTCTTGCCGCTGCACCCCGGGAGGCAGCAGGTGCGGGCTCAGGTGTGTGCTCCCGGCCACCCACCTCAGAGGCCTCGACGGAGTTCTGGCTCCTGGCTTTGGCCCGGCCCCGTCTCTCTGTCTCTCGCTGTCGATCTTGCTCTTTGAAATAGGTGAAAATAAACAAGCACATAAGAAAGTCCCCAGATGTTTTGTGTTAAATTTGTTCTCACTGATATTTACGCCTCAGGCATCCCGTGAGGAAGTGTCTGAGCTGTGCGGGTCGGGGGCGGCAGTGTGCGCCGTCCGCCTGCTAGGGTTTCGGCAGGGACGCGGTCAGTTGCTGGCCTTCCGGGCTGTCTTTCTGGCTGAGTCGTTGGAGCTCTTGTGCTTTCTGGATGTTAATGCTTTGCTGTTAAGTGTGCTTCAAGTCTCTTCTGCAGCTGAGTGCCCCCTCACTCTGCGGTGTATTTGATGAGTAGATGAATTCAGCCACTCACGTTTAATGAAGCTAAATTGACCAGACTGTATAATCCAGGCGCCTGGTATCTGGTTTAAGAAATTCAAAAATCAGCCGTTTGCATTTAATTTGGCCATTTCCCTGGCCCTTATTGTGGTGTGTGATGTGTTACGAGGCTGGCATCTTGGGTTTTCTGTTCTGATCATGTGGGTAATAGTTGTCCAGCGCCTTGTGCTGAGAACTCTGTCCCCCGCAGCCGCGTGCACCGTGAGCTTGGTTTTCTTCCTGGTGTCAGCTCTAGGCTCTCGGCGTGGGCCGCGTGTGTGCGTCTGTGCTGCTGTGCGTGGGCGTGGATGCCTTGGGGGCACGGTGTCTCTCGCGCCTGCGAATGCCTTTCCCTGCTGTGCTGCAGGCAGGTCTTGCACATCCTTTGTACGACTTACTCTTCTTTGTTATTTTCTTTGTTGTTGCTGGAAACCAGGGGCGGGCAGTGTCCAGCCTGCGGGCCACTTCAGGCCTGCAGAATCATTTCCTCCGACCCTGGCCAGGAACCGCAGGTGGGACTCGAGATTGAACTTGCTCTCGTGCCTGGCTTTGGCTCCTCTTTCTGTTTGGGAACCGTGCCTCCAGTGAGGGCCTCCGTGGCAGGCAGGGGCTGCCCACAGAGCTGAGGCATCCGGAAGTGCTTGAGCCTGCACTCCCTGCAGGACCCATCAGCATGGCGGCCGCCCCCACCCTCCCTGTGGGACCCATTGGCCTGGCGGCTGCCCCCCACCCTCCCTGAGGGACCCATCAGCCTGGCGGCTGCCCCCCACCCTCCCTGAGGGACCCATCAGCCTGGCGGCTGCCCCCGCCCTCCCTGAGGGACCCATCAGCCTGGCAGCTGCACCCCCCCGGGACCCATCAGCATGGTAGCCGTCCCCGCCCTCCCTGCGGGACCCATCGGCCTGCGGCTGCCCCCAGGGAATACCTGCTGTTTCTGAGCGGTGGCTGTTTCCCAGGGGAGCCTCGCTCCTGCAGCCTCGCCCGTGAGTGAGGAGGGCAGGGCCCCTGCTGCTCTGCCCTCCATCCCTCCCAAGGCAGCCTTTTACCACACGTGGGCGGGGAAGGTCACCTACGTGGACGTTATTTTCAAGTCGTCTTTTTCTGCCTACTACCTGATTTTTCAAAGTGCCTGAGTCGCATTCTGTTCAGTGAGTACATCACGATTCGTCATGCGCTGCTGAGGAAGTGAAGGGCTATTGAAGTTACCTGCAGACTTTTGCTGCAGTGGGTGTGTCATCAGCATGTGTCCGTGTACCTGTAGGAGGCATCTCCAGAAGTGTTGGGAGCTTTGAAGGGTACATCATATAAGATGGTCGTAAGGTTATAATTTTGAGATAATTTCATTTTTTCTCCTGAATTTTCTGAGAGAGACTTGTAGATACCACAGAGCTTCAGAAAATTCTTAGAAAAAATAAAAATGCAAAATTTCCTTGAATTTTTGAAGCCCTTCATGTAATATCCTAAATGCTTTCTAATTCCCTAAATAACTCTACACCCGTGAGCTTGCATTTCCTAAAATCAAGGCTGTCCTCCTTCATCACCATGGTGCCGTCATCAGTACCAGGACGCTGGTGCACGGCCCTCACTCAGTCACTGTGTCAGTAAGTGCCCGGAACGCAAGGAAGGCAGTCTTGTCCGTCCTCTGAGTGCTGACAGCAGAGTGGAGTCACAGCCCAAGCCCAGCCTCTCCACAGGCTGCGCTCAGCTAAGCTGATGGGTTAGAAAATGGCATCCTAGTGTCCTTTTAATCTGCATTTTCTTACAAGGAGTGGGGTGAGGGCCTTTCATGTAAAGAAAACCTGTGTTTTTCCTTTAGACTAGTTCTTTTTTTAAAAATACTTATTTATTTATGTGAGATGTAGAGTTACAGAGAGAGGAAGAGACAGAGGGAAAGATTTTCCATCCACTGGTTCACTCCCCAGATGGCCACCAATAGCTGGAAGTGGGCCAATCCGAAGCCAGGAGCTTTTTCTGGGACTCCCATGTGGGCATAGGGGCCCAAGCACTTAGGCCATCTTCTGCTGCTTTCCCAGATGCATTAGCAGGGGCCTGGATCAAAGGTGGAGCAACGGAGACTTGAACCGGTGCCCGTAGGAGATGCTTGTGCCACTGGTGGAGGCCTTGCCCACTATGCACAACGCCAGCCCCTTGACTAATCTTACTTTTTGTTGGCTGTGATACCCCGAAGATGATGGTGTTTTGCCAGCTGTTTTTGTAACATGCTTGTTTGTCTTTTTGACCATTTTGATTTTATGTGGGTTCTTCATCTGAAATGTGTGTCTGTTTCCATTTCTTTAGGTGAATAAAGCTAATCAGTTAAAAAGGCAAAAGGAAGCCTCCTGGACTTTTTTAAGATTTTAATATTTCAGAGATCATTTTACTTAGTACATTTTCTTTTCTTTTTTTTTTTTATTTTTTTTTATTTTTTGACAGGCAGAGTGGACAGTGAGAGAGAGAGACAGAGAGAAAGGTCTTCCTTTGCTGTTGGTTCACCCTCCAATGGCCGCCACGGCTGGTGCGCTGCGGCCAGCGCACCGCGCTGATCCAATGGCAGGAGCCAGGTACTTCTCCTGGTCTCCCATGGGGTGCAGGGCCCAAGCACTTGGGCCATCGTCCACTGCACTCCCCAGCCACAGCAGAGAGCTGGCCTGGAAGAGGGGCAACCCGGGACGGAATCCGGAGCCCCGACCGGGACTAGAACCCGGTGTGCCGGTGCCGCAAGGTGGAGGATTAGCCTAGTGAGCCGCGGCGCTGGCCTACTTCGTACATTTTCATGAACTTTATGGAGATTGTTCTTCAGTTGGAAATAGTTTTAAATTTTATTCAGAGTTGAATAGTATTTTGAGTTGTAAAAGATAAAACTTATTTGATCTGGAATTCTGCAATATCAAATGTCCTGTTTCTTGGTCTTAATTGTAAATTCCATTTCATGGATGAAGGAATTACTGCTGCGCCATTATTTGCATTTGTGTTATCATCTTGTGATATCAGAGAGGCTCGGGGAATTCCTGCTGTACCTCCGCCCTCCTCGTGGTGTTCTGAGTGAGCCGGGTGTTAGTGATGGCATCCCTCCTGTTCCCGAGCGAGAGCCCATCTGCCCTGCGGGCTCCTGGTGGAGTCCTGTCGCCTGTTCCCGTCACTCTTGTTCCCTGTGGGCTGGGGATTGTGTCCGTGTGGACTCCCGGGGTCTTGTGCCGGGGCAAGCCGCAGTCCTCAGTGACTGCTGGCCGAGACTCTGCGGCGGGTGCCGCGCCTGCCTGTTGCCGTGCTGCACCTCTGGGCCCAGCTGTGCTGTCTTCCGTCCCCTCGCTGCAGGCTCCATCCGAGAGGAGAACGGGGTGCGGTGGCACGTGTGTCCCTACTGCACCAAGGAGTTCCGGAAGCCCAGTGACCTGGTGCGCCACATCCGCATCCACACGCACGAGAAGCCCTTCAAGTGCCCGCAGTGCTTCCGGGCCTTCGCGGTGAAGAGCACGCTGACGGCGCACATCAAGACGCACACGGGCATCAAGGCCTTCAAGTGCCAGCACTGCATGAAGAGCTTCTCCACCTCGGGCAGCCTCAAGGTGCACATCCGCCTGCACACAGGTGCGCGCGCGTGTGGCGGGTGCCTGCGCCCGGAGCAGGGCGGAGAGGGGGGCCTGGACGAGTGGCGCTTAGAGATGGACATAGGACTGCAGGGTGAAGAGGCCCCTCCTGGGGAGCCAGATGGAGAGTAGCCTTAGACTGGGTGAGTTCTCCAAGGAGACCCCCTAGGACCCGTGTGGGGGACCCGTGGTCTTGAGGCGGCAGAGGGGGAGGCTTGGCCCCTTGGGGCCAGGGCCCTTTCGCAGAGGCCTTCAGCAGGAAGGCAGCCGAGAGCGTCGCCCTACCCTGCGGTGCCTCTCAGCACGGATGCTGTGTGGGCTCCACGTTTCCTTAAGGAACAGCATGACTGAGATCTAATTCACGCATCGTAAATTCTCTCCTTGAAAGAACACGATTCACAGTTGTGCAGCCCACACCACTGAACAGTTTTGTGGCATTTTTATCACCCCCGTGGAAGCCCGTGTTTGCGAGCAGCGTCTCCGTGTGCTCCTTTAGCATGCCCTGGCTGGGCTAGCCCTGGCGTTACTCAGTTGTTGTCTGGGATCTGCACTGTCATTCCCTCAGACAAGGGGGGGATGCAGCGGTGGGGGACAGTGAGGGCCGGTCCCCACCGTCATTCTCATCACTGCTTAGAGCCAGCAGCAACCACTTGGCACTGGCTTGTAGACCACCAGGTGCGGTGTGGCATCCCAGCAGCCCCCTGAGAGAGCCGGGAGGGTGGGGTGGGGGTCTGGGTGCTCTCTGTGCTGTGCAGTTCTGCAGGACTGCTTGCTGGCTGTCTCCATGTCTGTTAGAGTTTCAGGCTTTGTCCTGAAAACAGTCAATGTTCCTTTTTATTTAACATTCTCCTGTTGCATGCCTTAACATCTCTAATACGCATTGTACAAACATGAGGGAAAATAGAACAGTGGATGAAGTCCTTGAAATTGCAGGCATGGAACAGCAAACTGAATGTTCAGCAGGGTTGGAGTGCGGTGTTTTCTGTTGGCACTCTTTGTTGAGGTGCCGTTCCTTGAAATGATTCTAAAGTGTGCTGTTATTTTTCTCAGGAGTGAGACCTTTCGCTTGTCCCCACTGTGACAAAAAGTTCCGAACCTCAGGCCACAGGAAGACCCACATTGCCTCCCACTTCAAACACACGGAGCTGAGGAAGATGAGGCACCAGCGCAAGCCTGCGAAGGCCCGTGTTGGCAGAACGAACATGCCTGTCCCCGATATTCCTTTGCAGGAGCCCATTCTCATAACCGACTTGGGTAAGGCGGATGGCAGTGCTCTTGGGATTGGTCCTGTGCTCTTTGCTCTGGGGCCCCGTGTAGGATGTGGCCTTGGGGTGGTCCATGTGGCTGGGTAGCATGAGGACTTAGCATGGCCCATGTGGCTGGGTAGTGTGAAGACTTAGTGTGGTCTGTATGGCTGGGTAGTGGTAGGACTTAGCATGGCCCATGTAGCTGGGTAGTGTGAAGACTTAGCGTGGTCTGTATGGCTGGGTAGTGGTAGGACTTAGCATGGTCCGTGTGGCTGGGTAGTGGTAGGACTTAGCATGGTCCGTGTAGCTGGGTAGTGTGAAGACTTAGCGTGGTCTGTATGGCTATGTAGTGATAGGACTTAGCATGGTCCATGTGGCTGGATAGAGGTATGACTTAGCGTGGTCCATGTGGCTGTGTAGCAGTATGACTTAGCGTGGTCCATGTGGCTATGTAGTGGTAGGACTTAGCATGGTCTGTGTGGCTGGGTAGTGTGAAGACTTAGCGTGGTCTGTATGGCTATGTAGTGGTAGGACTTAGCATGGTCCATGTGGCTGTGTAGCAGTATGACTTAGCGTGGTCCATGTGGCTGTGTAGCAGTATGACTTAGCGTGGTCCATGTGGCTATGTAGTGGTAGGACTTAGCATGGTCTGTGTGGCTGGGTAGTGTAAACTTAGCGTGGTTTATGTGGCTGGGTAGTGGTATGACTTAGCATGGTCCTTGTGGCTGGGTAGTGTGAGGAGTTAGCATGGTCTGTGTGGCTGGGTAGTGGTAGGGTTTAGCATGGTCCACCTGGTGTCCAGAACTAAAACCTGTAGAAAAATGATCTCTCAGAACTGGAATAAAACTGGGAGCCACGCTGTCCTGGTCTGTCTGTGCTCCTCCCACAGTTCCGGAGGCTGGACGCCTAGGATCTGGGTGTGGGCGGAAGTGGTGTCTGCGAAGGGCCTTTTCTCTGAGCCACTGCCCCCTGGCTGTGTCCGCACGTGGCAGAAGGAAGGGGAAGGGTCTCCAGGCCCCACCTCTGATTGTTGCCACATTGGGAGTAGGCTTCAACATGTGGCCTATAAGCGTACAGTCGGTCTGTGTGTGAATTTACACTTCTTATTTTTTAAACATTTATTTTTAAGATTTCAGTTATTTATCTGAAACTCAAAGCTATAGAGAGAGAGGGAGAGAAAGCGTGATCTTCCATCTGCTGCTTCAGTCCTGAGATAGCCACAATGGCCAGCCTGGGCCAGGGCGAAGGCAGGAGCCAGGAGCTTCTTCTAGCTCTCTCCCATGGGTGGCAGGGGCCCAAACCCTTGGGCCGTCTTCTGCTGCTTCTCCTAGACCCGTCGAAGGGATCTGGATTAGAAGCGGAGCAGCCAGGATACCAATTGGCACCCATGTGGGATGCAGGCGTAGCCAGTGGCAGCTTTACTGGCTAGGCCACAATGCTGGCGCCTCTGTCTGCCCTTTCCCAGGCACACTACAGGGGATCTGGATTGGAAATAGAGCAGCCAGGACTCGAACCTGCCCACATGGGATGCCAGCATTGCGGGAGGCTTCACCTGCTGGGCCAGCCCCGAGTCCTGAGTCCTGAGGGTTCAGTGGGATGCCTGGGTCCTGTTGGCATCA
Source organism: Oryctolagus cuniculus (assembly GCF_964237555.1). Classification (NCBI taxonomy): domain Eukaryota; kingdom Metazoa; phylum Chordata; class Mammalia; order Lagomorpha; family Leporidae; genus Oryctolagus; species Oryctolagus cuniculus. The sequence goes on along the minus strand of NC_091441.1, from coordinate 2,358,126 downwards.
CAGGTGCCTGGGTCTTAGCCTGGTCAGTGGAAGCTGAGTTCTCCCGTGTCTGGGCCGAGGACGGCGGGTGGGAGTGGTTCTGGGAGGTGGCGTGATGGTTTCTTTCCGTGTCTGGCTTCACTGTTATTTCTGTTTGTGTCATCACTTCTCTGACTTTGAGTACCCCGGGGCCAGAGCAAGGATGCTGCTCTCCTCATCTGTGTGGGAAGGATTCGGATAGAAACTTGATGGGGAGAGGGTTTAGGTATAGAATTCTCACAGCGACTCGGCTTACTGGGACAAGTCTGGATATTCCAGTCCCACAGAGTTCCTTAAACCACAGTGTGTTGTACACCAAGACTGTCACTTTAAAAGAATTAGGGTGCACTACCAGTACTCTACCAGGTGATTTAATCTCTGGTCAGCAGGGATAGATGGGCCTGAGGCACTGGAGGCCAGGACCCCAGGCCACGGCTCAGCTGACAGAGGAGAGGCTGGCAGGAGTGGGTGTGTGCAGGGCGCGCTGTGGTGTCGGGAGGGGATCTGGGACGCAGAGTTGTGGCTTCCAGGGCCACAGCAGAAAGGGCTGCAGGAACTGGAGAGGCAGGTGGGTGGTTTCTCAGGTCAGTGGCGGGAGGCCTGTACTCGTGGAGGATGGCGTGGATGTGGAGGACGGTCCCCGCCCTTGCTGCGGGCTGCAGTCTGGTAGCCGGGTGTGCTGGCGACCAGGCATCTCCAGAGGAGACTGTGGGTCACTTTGCTTCAGGGGAGGCTGGAGTGTCAGCAGCGGTGGCTGTGTGAAGACCCCGGCATCAGCCGTAACCAGGAGCCTGGAGAGCTTGAGGCTTGCCTGCTGTGGTGAGCTTGGTGTCCAGGTGGCTGTAGGAAGCCCACACCTGGGGCCTCCCTTGGGCCCTGCCTTGCAGTCTGACTGCCTGGGAAGCCTTGAGCATGCCTCGTCCTTGCTCCTCAGACAGATTCTCTTTTTTTTTGTTTAAAGATTTTATTTATTTATTTGAGAGGTGGAGTTACAGACAGAGAAGGAGAGACAGGAAGGTCTTCCTTCTGCTGGTTCACTCCCCAGATGGCCGCAACAGCCAGAACTGGGCAGAATCGAAGCCAGGAGCCAGGAGCTTCCTCAGGGTCTCCCATGCGGGTGCAGGGGCCCAAGCACTTGGGCCATCTGCTGCTTTCCCAGGCCACAGCAGTGAGCTGGATTGGAAGGGGAGCAGCCGGGACTAGAACCAGAGCCCACATGGGATGCCGGTGCTGCAGGTGGAGGGTTAGCCTAGTAAGCCACAGCGCCAGCCCCCAATGCTTTTAATGTGGGAAATGACAGAAGCCAAACAGGCTTTCCTGTTCGTGGAGTGCACTGTTTCTTCCCCTGTGAAACACGTGAAACTGCTGTTGGGCGGCTCTTAGTCTTAACAATTAGGAGGTGAATGTGGAATTCCTGGTCCCTCTGCTTCACTGGAATTCTGTTTCTCTCGCTTTGATGAGTTTGATTATAATTACTTATAATTATTTCATATTCAGTATCTTTCTGTCTTACTGCTTTTGGTATAACTTATCTAATGAACAGTATGAATCAGTCTTCCTAGTTGTATGTCACACAATTCACTTTAGTGCTAAGGGGAGAATTCTAACAATTCTGTGTTGCTGGGGCCAGCTGCTGCTGCAGCACCAGCATCCCATAGCGGACTGCTGGTCCAAGCCCGGCTGTTCCTCTTCTGACCCAGTCTGCCGCTGAGGTGCGTGGGCAGGCAGTGGAAGATGGCCCAAGCGCTTAGGCTCCTGCCCTCCTTGGAGGAGGCCAGGATAGAGCTCCTGGCTTCTGCCCGGCCCAGACCTGGCTGTGGCGGCCATCTGGGGAGTGAACCAGCAAGATGGAGGATCTCTCTGTGTCTCTCTCTCAGTCACTGCCTTTCAAACAAATGAATAAGTCTTTTTAGTGAAGTGGTCTGAGAGACCATTCTATTAAGTTCAACAAGGAGCAAGAAAATAGCCAATCAGATGTTATTTGAAACTTATAATTTTTTTTATTTTTTAATTTTATTTGGGGGATAGAAAGCAAGAGCTCCCATCTACTGGTTCATTCCCTCAAATTCCCACAAGGGTCAGGGTTGGGCCAGTGGCTTGAGCTCAATCCAGGCCTCCACACCAGTGGTAGGAACTCAGTTACTTGAACTATTACCCATGGCTCTGTCCTCACTGGCAGGAAACGGGTCAGGAGTGGAACTGGATATTGAACCCGTATGAGATTGTACTCTGCTATGAAACGTGGGCATCTTCACCACTGATTAGGTTTAGTACACTTGGTAGACTTCGGGCATTATTCTTATTTGCCATTTTGGTGAATATTCACATGTTTTGGAGGTGCTGGACAGCAGTGAATGCAGTGAGACAGGGAAGGGCTCCCAGTGGGGGAGCAGCCAGTGCCTGCCTGGTGGACTAGGAGATGGCACCCTGTGAGCACAATGGTGGAAGCTTGGAGGAGACGGGTTTTGAGGGAAAAAATTGAAATGGAACCTGGACTTTTAGGGAGAGTCAGGAAAAACAGTGCATTCAGAGATGCATACGCGTTGCCTGGGAATTGGTGTGGCTGTAGGAGGGGAAGGGTGCGGGTGTGGCGCTGGTTCAGGTCCCAGCTGCTCCACTGCCAGTCCAGCTCCCTGCTGATGCCCTGGGGAAGACCTGTACGGAGCTCCTGGCTCCTGGCTTTGGCCTGGCCCAGCCTCAGCCGTTGTGGCCATTTGAATCAATGGATGGAAGATTTCCCTCTCTGTCTTTCTCTCTTTTTGTAAGTCTGCCTTTCAAATAAATAAATCTTGAAAAAATTTTGGTAATCCCTGATTCACCTAAATTTTGGATATAATTATGTAAATACAATGTCAGCCATGCCTGTATAGAAAGTAAATGTGGAGATTCTAAAAACTGTCTCTGGGATCGAGGGAAGTCATATGACGGTGGAGATCCTCCTCTTGCTACGAAACAGTAAACTAAATGATAAGTGTTCCTCTGTAAGTGTTCTCTCGGCGCCAGCTCCTAACCCAGCTGAGGGAGCGCTGGGCTCCAGGATTGGAGTCTGTCGCAGAGTGTGCAGCGTCTGCGTGACACAGGTGCCCTTTGTTCCACGTTAGTACTTGCAGCACGACAGCGAATCTTTCCTGCTTTGTTTGGCTCTGTAGGTCTTATCCAGCCCATCCCAAGAAACCAGTTTTTCCAGAATTATTTTAATAACAACTTTGTCAACGAAGCAGATAGGCCGTACAAATGTTTCTACTGTCATCGTGCGTATAAAAAATCTTGCCACCTGAAGCAGCACATCAGGTAAGGTCATGGGTGCAGAGATGGAAGTCGGTTGTGTTGCCTTTTGATATTTAAAGGATCACATTTGACCCACAAGACACGTATTGATAATTAATAGTTTTCATTGTTTAGTGTCTTGACTAAGATATTTTACCCAGAAATTTCCACCAGACCTTGTTTTAATCCCTATCATATTTCAGCATTTTCAGTTGCAATGAAAAGTGAAAGAACTATTTGGTTTATTTAGCATTATGTTTACTTTTTTATCTGTATTCATTGTTAATTCTTAGTGCTAGTTCAGTGGAAAGAAAGTGGCAACTTGACCATGACTGAGTGGAGTCAGGAGGACAGTGTGGTTTCCTGCACACCCGCACTGCAGCAGCCGTGTGACCTTGGGGCCCAGGGCGTCTCGGCTGTGAGGTGGCAGGAGCTGCGAGCGTGGCTAAGACATGGTGCTGGTGAAAGAGTGGACAGGAGTGCAAGCTAGTCAGAGAACTGGAAGACATTCGTGGCAATATTTCTTCTTTTTAGGTCACACACAGGTGAAAAGCCCTTTAAGTGTTCTCAGTGTGGAAGAGGCTTCGTGTCTGCAGGCGTGCTCAAGGCACACGTACGCACGCACACGGGGCTCAAGTCGTTCCAGTGTCTGATCTGTAATGGGGCTTTCACCACTGGGGGCAGCTTACGGCGGCACATGGGCACCCACAACGACCTCCGGCCCTACATGTGTCCCTACTGCCAGAAAACGTTCAAGACCTCACTCAATTGCAAAAAGCACATGAAAACCCATAGGTAGGTGTGCTTCCGGGGCCACGCTTCCCCATCTTGATCATTCCCAGGTGTACTGGGGGCTGCTTTTAGGAAATGCTCGTCTTTGACTCCTGTGTTAGCATCTGCAGCTGGGTACGTGGGCAGAAGAGATGGAAGCATCAGTGTCAGATGGCCTCTTGAGACCCCTAAACTAAAACGTCCACGTCTTTATCTTTACCATGGCATGCATGTGGTCTGTATTGGCGCAGTGCCTTGTCCGCTGACAGTGGGCGATGGATGAGCTGAGATGCTGGGCTGCGTCTGATGCAGTCAGGCAGGGGAGATTTTGGAAGAGAAGTCTCCCATGGGCCTGTGATTCCCAGGCACGGCATTAGCACGTCGCGTTGCTCCTCGTTCTGTGTCAGCCGTCCACGAGGCCTCCTTCGGTCTGACTACGGCTCGGCCTCATAGGGCATCCAAGAGCAGTGTGTTTGGACCTGGCGCTTGCTGCCTGAGCCCTTGAGCAGCGCAGAATCCTGTACTGTACAGTAGGGCGTGGCTAACGTGGCAGCCATGTCCCCTCCCGGGAAATGCAATAGAAGTTACCGCAAAAAAGTACTGACCCTCCACCCGAGAATGCTTACTTCTGAGTGGTGTCACCCTCATGCACCCCATGGAACCCTGGCGATGGTTTCTGTGGTGGTTTGGCTCTGAGTGCCACGTGCTGTCCACAGAGTCGTCTTGTTTGATTTGAGCAGAGATGATGGCTTAGCTGAGACCTGTCCCCACCGCTCAGCCCAGTATTGGTGGCGCCAGTGAGCATAGGCACTCCTGTCAGTTGTGCGTGCAGGTATCCTTACTGCCTTTCCTGGAGGGAGTTATGTGCCGCGCTTATGTCCGGGAACTGGGGATCTGCATGGCCTTGACACGCAGGATGCCTGAGTCTGTTCACTGCCACGGGGTTGGGTCGCCATGTCCTGAGGAGCTCAGACCTCGCTTGCCCCTGGCCTGTCTGTCTCTGTCAGGCCTTTACAACGCACCTTCGGTGGTAGAGTGGGGACTGTGAGTGTTAAAGCCCTGTTTATGCAGCCAGTGGCCAGTGGGCTGATTGTGGGACCCGCTGCATGGTGTGGGGAGTACTGCCTGCCGTGGCCTGCCACGGGCTACCGAGAGCTGTGAGCAGCATCGCGTGTGGTGCTGAGGAGGAGCCTCACAGACCGAGGGCTCTGCCCCATGACAGTGGTGCTTTTGTCATCTACAGCGTGGGCACCTGGCTCCTGCAAGGAGAGGGCAGGCTGAAGTCTCAGGAACTCCAGAACACTGACTAAAAATAGGCATAAAAGGCTGCAGTAGTAAAATCCATGAAAGCAAAAGTTGAGTGGACAGAACTCAAGTGTCCGCCTGGCCAGGTGCTTGTGCAGACCTGCGCCCTGGCTGCGGGGCGGTGTGTCCCCTGGCTTTGTGTCGTGGTCACAGTGCAGGCCTCCATTCCGCAGAGAAGCAGTGGAGCCTTGACTCTTCTGAGATGTCAGAAACGAAGAGGGGAGATTGTGTTTGAACGAAGTAAGGGTGGACTTCGGGTGGGCAGATCGAGAGGAACCTCGGGTGGATCGTGTGGGTGTGGAATGAGAAAGAAGGAGGAGACGCCACCTTGCCTTAACCTGTGCAGGCACCCGAGCCAGCCTGCTGAGCAGGTCTGTGTGTGAGGTGGGTTTTTTTTTTTTTTTTTTTTTTAAAGTTTTTTAGATTCATTTACAAAACTCAATTCTCTTTTTTCTCTTTGGAAAAGAGACTGTTGGCCTTGATGCATATGTGCTGGGTGTGTTTTGTACCGGCTCCCCTGGTGTGGTTCTTTGAGCCCTGGGCCCCCCGTGGGATTGGAGCTGGGGCGTTGCACTCTCAGGCGGTGGCATCCTTTCTTGTCCTGAGACTCGTGAAAGCACAGGGGTGTGCTGTCCTGCCTCCCCGCGTGCCGTGGCCTGCAGCCTGAGACGGCACTTGCGCGTGAGATGCCGTGGTTTCTCCTCTGAATTGCTCAGAGTGACGTAATTTTTAGCTGCATCGTCGTCACGACTTTAAAATGAAAGGCGTGACGAGCAGGTGGTTGGCAGCGGTGCCGGCACCTGATTGCACACGTCCTTGGCCTCTCGAAGGTACGAGCTCGCCCAGCAGCTGCAGCAGCACCAGCAGGCCGCCTCCCTCGACGACAGCACCGTGGACCAGCAGAGCATGCGCGTGTCCGCCCCCCTGCAGGTGCAGCTCGAGAGCGCCGAGCTGCAGCAGACGGCCGAGGCGGTTGCTGCAGACCCTGAAACCATGCTGGACCTGGGGCCACAGCACGTCGTGGCTGCAGAGGACACGGCACTGGGTCAGCCGCTGACCGATCAGCCTTTGGACGCAGACGAAGGTAAATGTTCCAGGAGGGCTGAGGTCAGGACGACCCTCGTGGGGTGCTGTAGCCCTTCACCCAGTGCAGTGCTTTGCTCTCCCATCTCTGACTTCTTAAAAAGTCATTTATGTATCTGAGAGGTGGAGGGAGACACACGGAGAAGAGAGCGGCCATCTGCTGGTTCACTCCTCAGCTGCCCACGGTGGCCCTCTAGTTGGTGCTGAAGCTGGGAGCCAGAGAGTGAATCTGCGTCTCCCACGTGGGTGGCCTCACCGCTGCGTGCCGGGCCCTGTATTAGTAGGAAGCTGGACTCAGGAGCAGAGCGGAGTGCTGAACCCAGGTGCTCCGCTATGAGATACAGGTGTCCGAACCGGCAGCCTAACTTGCCGCCCCCGTGCCTGCCCCTTAAATCACAGTGTGTCCTGCATGTGCGCGTGTGCACGGACGCTGCTGCCGTGTCCACCGTTGCCCATGTCCTCTTAATCAGACTTCCACTCTCCACCGTACTAGGTTTCTGAGGGCAAGTTTTTTGTTTTTTTGAACATCTGATTACTTGGTAGCAAAAAAAGTATTTGAAATCCTAGGACTGTCCGTGTTTTGGTGTGGGTTCTTCCCAGTATTTTGGTGCAGGTATGCAGGCCCACGTGTACCCACGTGCATGGTTTGGCATGCCTCCAGAATTACGGAAACGCAGTCTTAATAGGCCTGCTTCTGTGTGACATTGTGTCCCTTAACACATGGACGGTGTCCTTCCTCTCAGGCGTGCCTTTATGCGGTCATTGGTACTCTGCTGTGGTGCCCCGCTGTCCACCCACAGATGGAGCAGTCAGGGAGCTTTTGCCAGGATGGACAGCACTTCACAGAGGGCCGGTGCCATCACAGGTGGTGTGCCTGGTGGCCACGCTGACCTGTGTCCTGGCGCAGGTGTCTTCTCAGGCAGCCCTGGTGACAGCATGCTGGCCCGGGTCCTTTCACTTTTTGGGCGTGGCGTCCCCACATTGACTTAGTCTGTGGGCAAAGTCATATTCCTCATCCCCAGTGACACTTGGGCCTGCACGTACCCTAACAGCCTTTAAATGGCATTGAACATTCTGACAGTTTAGAATATTACCTTATAGAACAACATCTAAGTTTTTTTAAATTTTTAAATTTTATTTTATTTTTATTTATTTATTTTTGACAGGCAGAGTGGACAGCGAGAGAGAGAGAGACAGAGAGAAAGGTCTTCCTTTGCTGTTGGTTCACCCTCCAATGGCCACCGCGGCCAGCGCACTGCACCGCGCTGATCCGAATCTGGGAGCCAGGAGCTTCTCCTGGTCTCCCATGGGGTGCAGGGCCCAAGTACTTGGGCCATCCTCCACTGCACTCCCTGGCCACAGCAGAGAGCTGGCCTGGAAGAGGGGCAACCGGGACAGAATCCAGAATCCGGTGCCCCAACTGGGACTAGAACCGGTGTGCTGGTGCTGCAAGACGGAGGATTAGCCTACTGAGCCGCGGTGCCGGCCCACAATATCTAAGTTTTAGGAAAAACTGGAACAACTTTATGAAGATAATGCCATAACCAAATTTTTAGCAGTGTATTTATGCTTCCTATTTTTTTCCAAGATAAACTGTTTAAAATTTGAATACGTATGCATGTGTGTTTTATTGGAAAGGCAGAGAGAGACAGAGACGTGTGCCCACAACAGGCAGGGCTGGGCCCTCAGTCCAGGTTTTCCGTGGATGCCTCCAGCTCCCAAGCCCTTGAGCCATCAGCACTGCAGCTCCGGGTGTGCATTCGCGGAGTGCTGGACTCGAGAGTGGAGCTGGGACTGTGATGCAAGCACCCAGCACGGGATGGGGCGTCCTGAGTGACCTCCTAACTGCCGCGCCACACACCTGCCCTTAGAGCGCTGTGTAAGGAATTGTTATGTTTCTTTATGTTATATTGCAAAGGCAGGCGCACAGAGAGACAGAGATCTTCTATCTGCTGGTTCACTCCCCACATACCTGCCCCAGGCAGTGATGGGCCAGGCTGAGCCAAGAACCCAGAACTCCATCTGTGTTTCCTAAGCAAGCGGCAGGGACCCAAGTACTTGAGCCATCACCGCTGCCTCCCGGGAGCACACTAACAGGAACCGAGATTGGAAGCAGAGCAGCCAGGACTCCGTCAGGCACTGTGATGTGAGATCCGGGCAGGCACCCCCAGCGGCAGCGTGACCACTGTGCCGCACCCCCACTGCGAGGCTGGTTTTTACAAACATCCTGGAGTGAGCCTGGGGCAGAGTGGCAGATGGGAAGTAGCTGCCAAGTGTGTGGTCTCCTTTCCTTTGCACGCTCGTCCTTAGATGGGTTTGCGGCCCCCCAGGACCCTCTCCGAGGGCACATGGACCAGTTTGAGGAGCAGACCCCGCCTGCGCAGTCCTTCGAGCCAGCAGGGCTGTCACAAGGTCAGTAGTGGGTTTTGAGTGAGCTGTGTGTAAGCAGCGCCTGCCGGGTTTCACGTAACGAGCCCAGTGCTTTCTGCATGTGTTGTGTGTGGCGTCAGGAAGCAGCCTGCGTGTCCACGTCTACCTTAGTTTCTAGCCAAGAGCAGGGGCTGAGGTCCAGCAGTCGGGGGAAGGTGGCGGGGAGGGGGTCCTGGCACACGGCACTCCGTCCTGGCTATGGCCAGACACTGGCTGCACTGATCTTGACACCAATTCAGAAAGCAGAGATGACCCTTTAGGTATTTTTTCTAGTTTTTTAGAGGCTTTTCTGTGTGACTTTAACGCTTCTGAGAGCTTGTCTGACTCGTTGCAGGTTTCACAGTGGCAGATACGTACAGTCAGCAGCCTCAGTTCCCAGCCGTCCAGCAGCTGCAGGACTCCAGTACGCTGGAGTCTCAAGCCCTGTCCACAAGCTTCCATCAGCAGAACGTACTGCAGGTCCCTGGTGCCGAGGCGGTCAGCGTGGTGAGTGACGGAGGGCCCACACCCGGGCAGCGGTCAGCACTGCCGTGCTGGTCTTCACTGTCATAGCTGAGGTGTACGCACGTCTCGGGAGAGCATGCGGCCTTCACGCAAAAATCACAGTGTTTAGCAAGTGGAGCCTTCCGTTTTCCTCAAAATATTTTAATTTTACTCAAGGTTTCCAATACCATGATGTGAATTTGCCTTTTTGGTTAAAAGCCAGGAAGGGAGTGAGTAGAGTATAATGTAACATCAACTGAAAGGTATTATGTTGCCTTGGGCACTAAACCTAAACGTTTTTGTTTGTAGAGTTCTAAATATGGCAGAAGGAAAATATTATGAATGATGATACATTAAAAGCTTAAATGCATTTTTTAAAAAGATTTATTGATTTTACTTTTGAAAGAATTACAGAGAGGCAGAGACACAGAAAGAGAGATCTTCCGTCTGCTGGTTCACTCCCCAGATGGCCTCAATTGCCAGAGCTGGGCCAGACCGAAGCCAGGAGCCAGGAGCTTCTTCCAGGTCCCCCACATGGCTGCAGGGGCTCAGGCACTTGGGCCGTCTTCGACTGCTTTCCCAGGTGCATTAGCAGGGAGCTGGATGGGAAGTGCAGCAGTAGGAACTTGAACCGGTGCCCACGTGGGATGTAAGTGTTGCAGGCAGCAGCTTAACTTGCTGTGCCACAGCACCGGCCCCAAAATGCATAATTTAAAATTTTTATCTCTTAAAAATTTTATCTCTTATTCAAGTTGGAAACATTGGATTTTTGTATCTGGAAATTTTTTAGTGCTGCTACAAATGATTGACCAATGAATTGTGATCTTTCTCTTTTTTAAAAGATTTATTTATTTATTTATTTATTTATTTTGAAAGTCAGAGTTACAGAGAGAGGGGGAAGACAGAGAAAGAGAAAGCGAGCAAGCGAGCGAGAGCCTCTTTTGCTCGTTCACCTCCCAGATGGCCACAATGACCTGGGATGGGCCAGCCTGAAGCCAGGAGCTTCAGGCGGGTCTCCCACGTGAGTGCAGGGGCCCATGCATTTGGGCCATCTTCCACTGCTTTCCCAGGCCATAGCAGGGAGCTGGATCAGAAGTGGAACAGCTGGGATGTGAACCACGTGAGACAGTGCCCACGTGGGATGCTAGCACTGCAGGCTGCAGCAGCCTCACCCACGATGCCACACGTGGGCCCTGATCGTTCTTTCTTTAAATTCCACCATTGTAGTTTTACCCTGGTGCAGGGCTGTCTCCTCCAGTGGGCAGTTCCGAGGGTTCTTTCATAGCTCGAAGCTCTGTGACTGACAGCAGATGCTGCCTGGGTGGTCGAGAGCACGCTAACACTAGCTTACCTTTTGCTCAGCACTATGCAGGCCCAGCTCAGGTGTTGCAGAGCTGGGCCCTGAAGGCAGGCAGAGTGGACACAGGCCCTTGCTTGCAGCATCTTACAGCGGTGCCCCACGGTTGGCACTGTGTCTGTCACTGTCCCTTGCCCTGAAGGTTGGCTTCCCCTGTGCCCTGTGTGTGACACGGTGTTTGTGGAGCGACTGGAAAGCGCCGACCTGGCCGTGTCAGGAAGGCGGGGTCACGAGACTGGCTACAGGCCTTGTTCTGTTTCTGACGAGAGAGAAGACAGCCTTCTCAGAAAGGGAGATTTGTATTCTCCGTCAGTGAGGGTCAAGCTGATGGAAGAGTGTTTTTTCATTAAGATGTTTCAGAAGGGCCGGCCCTGTGGCGCAGTGGGTTGACACCTTGGCCTGAAGCACCGGCATCCCATATGGGCGCTAGTTTGAGACCTGGCTGCTCCACTTCTGATCCAGCTCTCTGCTGTGGCCTGGGAAAGCAGTAGAAGGTGGGCCCCTGCACCCGCTTGGGAGACCTGAAGGAAGCTCCTGGCTCCTGGCTTTGGATGGGCACAGCTCTGGCCTTTGCGGCCAATTGGGGAGTGAACCAACAGATAGAAGACCTCTCTCTCTCTGTGCCTCTCCTCTCTCTGTGTAACTCTGACTTTCAAATAAATAAATAAATTTTTTAAAGTTTCAGAGTCTGTTTCATGGTAGATGAAAGTTTGTGTTGAAGGACATTAATAGACAATAAGCAGGCCTTGACTTTAAAGTATTGTCGGTGACGTAACTTGCTTGCGGTTCTTGGGTTGGTTCAGATGACCGCAGTGGCCTGTTGGGTTCCCTCCTCGTCCTTGTCCCACATCATCGTTGTTTACTCCCAGACACTCAGAATCGTTTGCTTGATACCCCGTTCCGTTTCAGACAACACGCTTGATTCCGGAGTCTCCCCAGGAGCAGCTGGACCTGCGGACGCAGCGGCCCGCGTTTCTGGAGGATGGCGAGGATCAGAGCCGGCGCTCATACAGGTAGCCCCTGCCCATGCCGGGTACCTCTTGACAAGGGCGTTGCAATGTAGTCATCGTGAGACTCTCTGAGTTAGGTCCATTGTCATCCTCATTTTAGAAAGAAAGATCTGAGACAGGAGCTGACCGTGCTGGTTTTCGCACCACTCACAAGCCCCAGGGCCAGGGCGTCTTCAGCCCGGCACTGGTGTGCTCTCTGGAAGCTGCCTTGCCGTGTTAAGCCATCGTTGCCCTTCACCTGGCCCCTTTCTGGCCAATGAGTGGTCTTCAAAAAGTTCATGGAAATGAACATTGTGAAAAAACTATGCATGGATCTCAAAATTCTTACAATAAAATAAACTTCATTTTAAATTCCATTTTCACAAACTTTTTGGAGTCCCTGGCATGTGAGGACCTGTGTGCCAGGAAGCAGGTGACCCCTAGGACAGCTGTCCCAGGGAGCCTGCCCCCATATGGAGCAGGTGCTTGGAGGACCTGGTGAGCCTAGGAGAGCTGCCCCCGGGAGCCTGCCCCCATATGAGCAGGTGCTTGGAGGACCTGGTGAGCCTAGGACAGCTGCCCCCGGGAGCCTGCCCCCATATGGAGCAGGTGCTTAGAGGACCTGGTGAGCCTAGGACAGCTGTCCCAGGGAGCCTGCCCTGTATGGAGCAGGTGCTTGGAGGACCTGGTGAGCCTAGGACAGCTGCCCCCGGGAGCCTGCCCCCATATGGAGCAGGTGCTTAGAGGACCTGGTGAGCCTAGGACAGCTGCCCCAGGGAGCCTGCCCTGTATGGAGCAGGTGCTTGGAGGACCTGGTGAGCCTAGGACAGCTGCCCCAGGGAGCTTGCCCCCATATGGAGCAGGTGCCTGGAGGTCGCTGGTGAGCCTAGGACAGCTGCCCCCGGGAGCCTGCCCGTATGAAGCAGGTGCTTGGAGGGCCTGGTGAGCCTAGGACAGCTGCCCCCGGGAGCCTGCCCCCATATGGAGCAGGTGCTTGGAGGGCCTGGTGAGCCTAGGACAGCTGCCCCCAGGAGCCTGCCCTGTATGGAGCAGGTGCTTGGAGGACCTGGTGAGCCTAGGACAGCTGCCCCCGGGAGCCTGCCCCCATGTGGAGCAGGTACTTGGAGGACCTGGTGAGCCTAGGACAGCTGCCCCCGGGAGCCTGCCCTGTATGGAGCAGGTGCTTGGAGGGCCTGGTGAGCCTAGGACAGCTGCCCCAGGGAGCTTGCGCCCATATGGAGCAGGTGCCTGGAGGTCGCTGGTGAGCCTAGGACAGCTGCCCCCGGGAGCCTGCCCGTATGAAGCAGGTGCTTGGAGGGCCTGGTGAGCCTAGGACAGCTGCCCCAGGGAGCTTGCCCCCATATGGAGCAGGTGCTTGGAGGGCCTGGTGAGCCTAGGACAGCTGCCCCCGGGAGCCTGCCCCCATGTGGAGCAGGTGCTTGGAGGGCCTGGTGAGCCTAGGACAGCTGCCCCCGGGAGCCTGCCCGTATGAAGCAGGTGCTTGGAGGGCCTGGTGAGCCTAGGACAGCTGCCCCCGGGAGCCTGCCCTGTATGGAGCAGGTGCTTGGAGGACCTGGTGAGTTCTTGACTGGCTCACACTGTGGCTTGTGCTCACAGCGAGTAGGGCAAACATGTTGCTGAAAAATCAAAGACAACTCTATGTGTTTCCAAAAGTTACAGTGAATATTATCTTCTGCAGAGACAGCCTTAGCTTCAAAATATTTTAATAATTTAATTTCCTTAAAATTCTTTTGAAGTCAGCTTTTCCAGAGCCATTTAAGAAAAGCTGTGTTTCATGACTGTATAGTCACCCTTGCACACTGGTGAGCCACCTTGCAGCAAACGAATGGTCTTAGACGGGATTTCTGGAGGAATGAGCCTGCTAATATTGATACCATGTAATTTTCGAAAGGCCAAGTAACTCCTTTGTCCCAAACCTGTCTGTCAGCTTCTTCATCTTCAGAAGTATACTGTCCTGAGATGTTTATGAATCGTGAATCCAGAAATGCACCAGGGCAGTGGTTCTTACTTTGCAGAGCGCATGGGTCCTGGGGCTGCGCAGGTGGGCTTTGGCACCTCTGCAGCACTCCTGTTATTCTGTTCACTCGGTCGCTCCACGTGGACTGTGTGCTCATGTCTGCTTTGAGAATTTGCATTATGGTTCTAAAGTACCACTAATCTAAGGTTTTCTCATGACTCCTCCATGACATCTGCTCATGACATTACTCACGCATCACCCACCCACCCAGCAGTCTGTCCACTCATGTGTCCACCCACTGAATCGTCCATGCATCCATCAAGTGTTTATTAAGGACCTGTAATGTGCCAAGCACTATGGGCTGTAATAGTCAGCAGAACTCAGCACTCATGGAGCTTAGATCCCAGTGGAAAGAGAGAATAGCTCAGTGAGTAAGTAGACTGCGTGTAGATGAAATGTTCCCTGGGCACTGGAGGAAGAGAGAGGAAGAGCTGTACCTGCTAAGTGCCACGTGTTAGCTAGTCAGAGTCACGGCTGTTCTGGATGCATTTAGGAGATAGAACCTACGGGACCTGTGACAGCCGAGAAGCGAGAGAAAGAGGAGGCTCAAGGATCTGCCAGGATTTTGAGCCAGATGTCTGCACGGAAGAGGTGGCTGTCACCTAGGAAGGGGAGATGAGTGTTGAACAGGATTCAGGTCCCCAGGCTGACATCTGAGGATGGCGGGAATTGAGGGGGCGGTCCGGACTGGAAGTACAGGTTTGAGAGTTGTCAGAGCAGAGACCAGCATTTCAGGCGGAGGGGTGCATGTCCACAAGAAGAGGCGTGGCGCGAAGCCCCCAGCCTGGCCATGCCACTTAGAGGCGGGCGAGGCAGGGAAGAGCCTGTGCCGGCCTGAGGTGTGCTAGCTAAGAGCTGGGAGGGAACGCGGAGGGAAATGCTGGTGTGCACCTGTGTGCCAGGAGATCACAGGCCCTTCTCCAGGACATGAAGAATTGTGGAAGCTGTAACGCTCCCTGCCCCATGGAGTGTGCTGGAGTCACCTGCACCCCTGGCGTTCGGCTTGTTTCCCGTTCTCTGCCTGACCTCATCTGGGGAATGTGCTCCGCGAGCTGTGGGAAGTCGCTGGAACCCTGCACACGGCTGCCTCGTGGCTGCTGCCCTCAGTGACAAGGCCGTGTGCGCTGGCCTCTGGGACTTAGGCAGCTGTTGGGCACTTCAGGAGGACTGTGGTCGGCAAAGCAGGCAGGTGCGGGCTGGGAAGAGGGCAGGGCCCTTGCACAGGCAGAGAAGGTCCGTCTTCTTTGTTGTTACTTTTTTAAAGATTGGTTATTTGAAAGAGTTGGGGGGGAGGACAACATGTACTCTTCCGTCTGCTGGTTCACTCCTCAGATGGCCACAGCAGCCAGGGCTGAGCCAGGCCAAGCCAGGAGCTCCATCTGGGTCTCCCATGTGGGTGGCAGGGGCCCAAGCACTTGGACCAGCTTCTGCTCCTTTCCCAGGTGCACTGCGGGGGGTTGGATCAGAAGTAGAGGAGTTACTTGGCCTCTGGGACTGAACTGGCTGCCATGTGGGCTGCCAGCGTCACAGGCAATGGCTTTACCCACTCTACCACCACAGCAGCCCCAGAAGGGTCCATCTTGTGTGGGCGGTGCTTGGTCCTTCAGGTGAGGGTGAGACCAGAGGGAGAGGGCCTGCTTGTCGGACCTGCTCTCCCCAGGACAGCCAGGAGCGCCTAGAGTGTAGTTGACTCTGAGCAGTACATGAGACTGTTCTGCAGAGCTTGCTCTCCCCGTCCAGGAAGCTTTCCTCAGCGGATTCCAGCTGGCCCCATGGTACAGAGAAACCGTGCCGATCAGTGCGTCTCTCCACCACGGACACGGAGACAGAGCCCATCCTGCTTCCAATCCGGTTTATCTTTCCATCATTAGATGGAGACTAGTGCTTGCTTTCTGTTTTTTTTTTTTTTTTTTTTTTTTTTTTTTTTTTTTACAGGCAGAATGGACAGTAAGGGAGAAACGTCTTCCTTTTCTGTTGGTTCACCCACCAATGGCCACTGCAGCTGGCACGCTGCGGCTGGCGCACCGCGCTGATCCGAAGCCAGGAGCCAGGTGCTTCTTCCTGGTCTCCCATGCGGGTGCAGGGCCCAAGTGCTTGGGCCATCCTCCACTGCTCTCCCGGGCCACAGCAGAGAGCTGGACTGGAAGAGGAGCAACCGGGACAGAATGTGGCACCCCGACCGGGTCTAGAACCCGGGGTGCCAGTGCCGCAGGTGGAGGATTAGCCTATTGAGCCACGTTGCCGGCCATGCTTTCTGTTTTTAATAGATGGCCTTGCCAGACCCCATGTTTTTTTAAAGACATTTATTTATTTGAAAGGCAGAGTTAAAGAGGGGCAGAGGCAGAGAGAGAGAGGTCTTCCAACCACTGGTTCACTCCCTAGATGGCTGTAATGGCTGGAGCTGTGCCGATACAAAGCAGGAGCCAGGAGCTTCTTTCCGGGTCTCCCACACATGTGGACCATTTTCCACTGCATTCCCAGGCCACAGCAGAGAGCTGAATCAGAATGGAGCAGCCAGGACTGGAACCGGTGCCCATATGGGATGCCGGCGCTGCAGGTGGCGGCTTCACCCACTACGCCACAGGTCCGGCCCCACCAGACCCCATTTGTTGGTGGGAGTGAAACTTCACACACCTTCGCATGTGTGCAGCCTTTAGTGCAGTGTCCCTAACTGCCTCCTTGAGGCTACAGCTGGGGCACGGGGGAGCAGAGCCGTGCCAGTGGAGTTCACTCTCAACCTTGCAATGCAGGGTGGTTTTAATCTGGAATAATGTTGTGTGTTGGGTACCAACTGAGGGAAAATAGTCCTGCGGCTTGATACAGTCTTCACAGTGCGCAGCGCAGTCTGGTGCACTGTTTCGTACAGCAGAGTTGGCTGGGGATCGACGTGCACTCACTGAAGAAGGCAGGGCCGGACGAGTCGGTTTCTCTGGAGCTGGACTGCTGTCTGCAGGCATTGTTCCAGGACTCACTCATTTGGAAGCAAGATACATGTCAGACCCCGGACACTTAGCAGAGTTTGGTCGGGCATTTTATTATGGCTCACTCTGTGTGTGTTGTCAGGTTTAGAGTCGGAGAGCCGGCTTGGCTCGTGTAAGGGTGCCCGCCTGTTGCAAGGCTGTCAGGGAAGATGGTGTGATGGTGTCTGAGCGCTGTGTGTTTGACTTACAGGTGTGACTACTGCAACAAGGGCTTCAAGAAGTCCAGCCACTTGAAGCAGCACGTGAGGTCACACACGGGGGAGAAGCCCTACAAGTGCAAGCTCTGTGGGCGTGGCTTCGTCTCCTCCGGAGTCCTCAAGTCGCACGAGAAGACACACACAGGTCCTTGTCTACCTCTCATGTGGAGAGTATCCTTTGTTGCTGTTTTCATTTAAAGGACTTAGTTATTTAACAGGCAGAGTGATGGAGAGAGAGGGGGAGAGAGAGAGAGAGAGAGGTCGTCTGTCTGTAGGTTCATTCCCCAAATGCCCACAACAGCCAGGGCTGAGCCAGGCTGAAGCCAGGAGCCAGGAACTCTGGGCCTCCCATGTGGGAGGCAGCAGCTCAAGCACTTGGGCCATCATCCACTGCTTCTCCTGCATATTAGCAGGAGGCGGGGCTTGAGCTGATGGTCTGATAGAGGATGTAGGTGTCCCAGATGCTGGCTTACCCTGCTGTGCCACAGCGCCAGCCCGTTGTTGTTTGAGTACATAGCAATCAGTTCACCCACTTTGAATGTACAGCTCTGTGATTTTAGCACGTTCGGTTTTGCAGCCTCCCTACTGTCTAATTTTAGAACATTTTTGTCACCCGCCCCATAC
Organism: Oryctolagus cuniculus; assembly: GCF_964237555.1. Lineage (NCBI taxonomy): Eukaryota > Metazoa > Chordata > Mammalia > Lagomorpha > Leporidae > Oryctolagus > Oryctolagus cuniculus. The sequence goes on along the minus strand of NC_091441.1, from coordinate 2,340,583 downwards.
CTGGTGCTGGGTGACCCTGGGTCTACTCCAGCTTCATGGACTTGCATGTGAACAGCCTGAAGCAGCACGTGGTCCCCACCGAGCAGAGGGTGTGCAAGAGCACGTGGTCCCCACTGAGCAGAGGGTGTGCAAGGCCGCCTGTGCGGCCTGTGCCGTGCGTCGGTCCTCGCTTCCCCATGGTGGCCAGGCTCTGGCCCACCACATGGCCACCCAGCACTCGGTGGACGGCTAGGTCATTTCCATTCTTTGAGTATTATGAGTCATCCTGCTGTGAACATTTGGGGAGGAGTTTCTGTGTCGCTTCTCTTCATTTCTCTACCTAGGGATGGAACTACCAGGTCGTGTGATAACACCGTCTGGACTGTTGAGCCTAGCAGGTGGTTTTCCCGAGCCACTGCATCGTTGTGCAGGCCCGTCAGCGGGCAGTGTGGGTTCTGATTTCTCCCCACCCTCACCAGTGCTTGTTCTTATCTGTCTGTTCTGCTGTGACCCTCCTCGTGGGTGTGGAGTGGCCTCACTGGGGTTTAGATATGCATACTCCAGTGGCTGATGATGTTCTAACTCTGTGCTCATTTTCAAATTAGAACAATTGTTTTATTATCATTGAGTTGTACGAATTTTTTTTAATATGTTCTGACTACTCAGCCTTTCAGATAGGTGGTTTGGGATCACTATGTTGTTAAACATACTGCTTTTATTTACTTAACACAGCCAACATACTTACTTAGCATATTAATAATAGATATTTAACATCAACAAGTTGTTCTAAGGGCTTACACGACTATGAAGGAGCCCTGCTCAGAAACACTCACCCAGACTGGAGGGACGAAGTTTTGTGGGCGGGTCTGTGGCAAGTGGCTGGCACTGGGTGTCAGCGGGTTTTGGGAAGGTTTATGGAGGGCAGCAGGCCCTGCTGAGGAGGCAGAGAGGGGCCTGTGCCCTCACCAGGGCCAGGCTGAACTGTCCTGGCAGTGGGCCCCCAGCTGCTGAGGCAGATCGCTGTGTACACTGCTGGGGCCTCAGCTGATGGGAGAGGGGAATCATGTTGGAGCTGTATAGACTACTTCCGGTGGGAGCCAGGTGGGAGCTGTGTAGACTTCTCCTGGTGGGAGCCATGTGGGAGCCGTGTGGGAGCTGTGTAGACTACTCCTGGTGGGAGCCATGTGGGAGCCGTGTGGGAGCTGTGTAGACTTCTCTTGGTGGTAGCCGTGTGGGAGCTGTGTAGACTTCTCCTGGTGGGAGCCGTGTGGAAGCTGTGTAGATTCTCCTGGTGGGAGCCGTGTGGGAGCTGTGTAGAAGCTGTGTAGACTACTTGTAGGGCCTCGGCTGGGTCACTGGCCGTGGGTCTGAGGAGAGAATGGGTTTGCACAGTCTCTCCTTGGATGGGGTAGAAGTGGAAGAGGACAAAGAAGCCCTGAGTTGTCTGAGGACACACTTCTGGGCGGCTGCAGCTTGCACTGGCCAAGTTCTTAGAGCAGCCCATTCCTGAAAACTGGGAACCCCAGCACACGCAGTGTCTGCACCGCGGTGGCTCATTAGTGGTGTCTGGGCTCACTTCTCACTGCCGACAGCCGTCAGCTAACAGATGTGGTTTCTCTCTGCCGTCTCTGTCCTGCTGTGCTGCCCAGGGGTCAAGGCGTTCAGCTGTAGTCTCTGCAACACCTCGTTCACCACCAACGGCAGCCTCACGCGGCACATGGCGACACACATGAGCATGAAGGCCTACAAGTGTCCCTTCTGCGAGGAGGGCTTCCGGACCACCGTCCACTGCAAGAAGCACATGAAGAGGCATCAGGCAGTGGCCCCGGCGGCGCCCACAGCGGGGGAGGTGGAAGCAGGAGGTACTTCCCGCTTGGGCCCTGGCTCGCTAGGTGGATGCTGACTTAGGAGTGAATTTCTGTCCAGATCCAGCCTGGCTGGGTGTGGCTTAGACGTAGTAGCACCCTGGACTTTAGAGTGTTCTCCGGTCTCATTTTCTGATTTGTGGAGTTGTTTGTGGAGTTGAGGGGATGAGCACGTGGAGCTGAGGCACCATCACATCTGCTGTGACTCCGGCCTTCTCCCCTCAGTTGCTTGTCCTACAGCTACTTTGAGTCCCTTTGGACTTGAGGTCGCAGTCAGAGTGTCCAGCGTCCCCAGTGTCTCTGCAGGGGAGGAGTGAGTCCTGACAGTTTCCTTGCCATGCATTCAAATAACCAAACCACAGGGTGACGTGGCAGAGCAGCCGCGCACGCCACGTCTTCCATAGACAGCTCCGAGCAGACAGCGGGAGTGAAGGCCTCGAGTGTTGGACGTGCACGTACTGCGTCCAGAACCTGTAGTTTGGAGAGAGCTAACTGCTCACTGACATTCAAGTGCAGCGTCTCCAACTTAACTACTTGTCCCCATCAGCTCAGGAAGCTGCAGGGCCACGGAGCCAGTGACTGGGGACTGTTAGGGCCTCACCAGCAGCCGTGTACAACCTTGCGTGGAATCTTTCCCACGGCAGAGAAATTGCTTGCTAAGTCGTTTTGTTTTCCCTGAGCTCACTATGGCTGTGGAGGGGTTTGGACTTCCTTTCGCTGTCCCAGTTGTGCCTTTTTAGTGTAATATCCCTGCCCTCCTCCTGTCCTGTCCTGTGTGTGTCTGTTACTCACTGTGCTCCCTGTCGCTGTCCTATACTATGTGTGTCTGTTACTCACTGTGCGCCCTGTCCTGTACCGTGTGTATCTGTTACTCAGTGTGCTCCCTGTCCCTGTACTATACCATGTGTGTCTGTTACTCACTGTGCGCCCTGTCCTGTACCGTGTGTGTCTGTTACTCAGTGTGCTCCCTGTCCTGTACCGTGTGTATCTGTTACTCAGTGTGCTCCCTGTCCCCGTACTATACCGTGTGTGTCTGTTACTCAGTGTGCTCCCTGTCCTGTATCGTGTGTGTCTATTACTCACTGTGCTCCCTGTCCTGTACCGTGTGTATCTGTTACTCAGTGTGCTCCCTGTCCCTGTACTATACCGTGTGTGTCTATTACTCAGTGTGCTCCCTGTCCCTGTCCTGTGTGTGTCTGTTACTCACTGTGCTCCCTGTCCTGTCCTGTGTGTGTCTGTTACTCACTGTGCTCCCTGTCCTGTACTGTGTGTATCTGTTACTCACTGTGCTCCCTGTCCCTGTCCTGTCCCGTGTGTGTCTGTTACTCAATGTGCTCCTGTCCTGTACCGTGTCTATTACTCACTGTGCTCCCTGTCCTGTACCGTGTGTGTCTGTTACTCAGTGTGCTCCTGTCCTGTCCCGTGTGTGTCTGTTACTCAGTGTGCTCCTCTCCTGTACCATGTGTGTCTGTTACTCACTGTGCTCCCTGTCCTGTCCCATGTGTGTCTGTTACTCACTGTGCTCCCTGTCCCTGTACTATACCGTGTGTGTCTGTTACTCACTGTGCTCCCTGTCCTGTCCCGTGTGTGTCTGTTACTCAGTGTGCTCCTGTCCTGTCCCGTGTGTGTCTGTTACTCAGTGTGCTCCTGTCCTGTCCCGTGTGTGTCTGTTACTCAGTGTGCTCCTGTCCTGTCCCGTGTGTGTCTGTTACTCAGTGTGCTTCCTGTCCTGTACCGTGTGTGTCTGTTACTCACTGTGCTCCCTGTCCTGTCCCGTGTGTGTCTGTTACTCAGTGTGCTCCTGTCCTGTACCGTGTGTGTCTGTTACTCAGTGTGCTCCTGTCCTGTACCGTGTGTGTCTGTTACTGACTGTGCTCCCTGTTCTGTACTATACCGTGTGTCTGTTACTCACTGTGCTCCCTGTCCTGTCCCGTGTGTGTCTGTTACTCAGTGTGCTCCTGTCCTGTATGTGTGTGTCTGTTACTCAGTGTGCTCCCTGTCCTGTCCCGTGTGTGTCTGTTACTCAGTGTGCTCCTGTCCTGTCCCGTGTGTGTCTGTTACTCAGTGTGCTCCTGTCCTGTCCCGTGTGTGTCTGTTACTCAGTGTGCTCCTGGCCTGTCCCGTGTGTGTCTGTTACTCAGTGTGCTCCTGTCCTGTACCGTGTGTGTCTGTTACTCAGTGTGCTCCTGTCCTGTACCGTGTGTGTCTGTTACTCAGTGTGCTCCTGTCCTGTACCGTGTGTGTCTGTTACTGACTGTGCTCCCTGTCCTGTACCGTGTGTCTGTTACTCAGTGTGCTCCTGTCCTGTACCGTGTGTGTCTGTTACTCACTGTGCTCCCTGTCCTGTCCCGTGTGTGTCTGTTACTCAGTGTGCTCCTGTCCTGTCCCGTGTGTGTCTGTTACTCAGTGTGCTTCCTGTCCTGTCCCGTGTGTGTCTGTTACTCAGTGTGCTCCCTGTCCTGTACCGTGTGTCTGTTACTCAGTGTGCTCCTGTCCTGTACCGTGTGTGTCTGTTACTCACTGTGCTCCCTGTCCTGTCCCGTGTGTGTCTGTTACTCAGTGTGCTTCTGTCCTGTCCGGTGTGTGTCTGTTACTCAGTGTGCTCCTGTCCTGTCCCGTGTGTTTCTGTTACTCAGTGTGCTCCTGTCCTGTATCGTGTGTGTCTGTTACTCAGTGTGCTCCCTGTCCTGTACCGTGTGTGTCTGTTACTCACTGTGCTCCCTGTCCTGTCCCGTGTGTGTCTGTTACTCTGTGTGCTCCCTGTCCTGTCCCGTGTGTGTCTGTTTTCACTGTGCTCCCTGTCCTGTCCCGTGTGTGTCTGTTACTCAGTGTGATCCTGTCCTGTCCCGTGTGTGTCTGTTACTCAGTGTGCTCCTGTCCTGTACCATGTGTGTCTGTTTCTCACTGTGCTCCCTGTCCTGTCCCGTGTGTGTCTGTTACTCACTGTGCTCCCTGTCCTGTCCCGTGTGTGTCTGTTACTCAGTGTGCTCCCTGTCCTGTCCCGTGTGTGTCTGTTACTCAGTGTGCTCCCTGTCCTGTCCCGTGTGTGTCTGTTACTCACTGTGCTCCCTGTCCTGTCCCGTGTGTGTCTGTTACTCACTGTGCTCCCTGTCCTGTCCCGTGTGTGTCTGTTACTCACTGTGCTCCCTGTCCTGTCCCGTGTGTGTCTGTTACTCAGTGTTCTCCCTGTCCTGTCCCGTGTGTGTCTGTTACTCAGTGTGCTCCTGTCCTGTACCGTGTGTGTCTGTTTCTCACTGTGCTCCCTGTCCTGTACCATGTGTGTCTGTTACTCAGTGTGCTCCTGTCCTGTGCCATGTGTGTCTGTTACTCACTGTGCTCCCTGTCCTGTCCCGTGTGTGTCTGTTACTCAGTGTGCTCCTGGCCTGTCCCGTGTGTGTCTGTTACTCACTGTGCTCCCTGTCCTGTCCCGTGTGTGTCTGTTACTCAGTGTGCTCCTGTCCTGTGCCATGTGTGTCTGTTACTGTGCTCTCTGTCACTGTTCCTGTCCCGTGTGTGTCTGTGAGTGTGCTCCTGTCTCTGCGCCTCTTTGTCCCTTCTGTGGTCTGTGTTCTCGCAGGGATTCCCTTCACTCATCTACACATTTCTCCCTGGTCGCCCTGTGCTGGTGGAGACCTGAGTAGACTCTGCCCCAGGTTCTGCAGGAGGGAGATGGAATTTTGGCTGGCTGTTCTCTCTGGAATTCTAGCAGTAGGTGTTGAGTGTCTGGCCTTGTGCCTGTGACTGACTGTCTCCTGCCTTCCTCCCTCCCCTCTCTCTCTCTTGTTGGTTTTCCCTGTATGTTCTACAAAGGACTATCCCGTTTGTTCAGCTAACTGACTCATTTTTAATTACTGCTCATTTTGTCTTTCTGTTGCATTTTAATTTTTTTAGTCTGTTATGCAGTGATGACTTCCCTGCGCCCAGAGTTCATTTTCCTCTGTGATGTATGTTTTCTTAATTTATATTCTTTTTTTTTTTCATTTTATCTGATAGGCAGAGAGACAAAGATGTTACGTCACAGCTTCTTTCCTCATGCTTAGGCAGCTAGGGCTGAGCCAGGCGGAGCCAGGAACCTGGAATTCAGTCCAGGCCTCCCCTGTGGGTGGCAGGGACCCAGCTACTTGGGTGTCACCTGCTGCCTCCCAGCAGGAAGTGAGAATCTGGAGTGGAGTTGGGACTCAAGCCCAGGTGCTGCATCACAGGCTGTGGGCACCTCAGGGACCTGCTGCCCGCTCCCTGTGACGTTGTAAGAGCAGTTCATTCTTGCCTTTACCCAACTGAAATACACCCTTACATTTTGCTAAGAAAAACACACATACACACATATATGTATTTCAATTTTTATTTTTATTTATATTAAAGTGTTACAGTGGAGACGGGGGAGGGGGGGAGGTCTTCTGTCTGCTGGTTTGCTCCCTAAATTGCTGCAGTGGCCAGAGCTGAGCCGATCCAAAGCCAGGAGCCAGGAGCTTCTTCGGGGTCTCCCACGTGGGTGCAAGGGTTCAAGGACTTGGGCCACCTTCTACTGCTTTCCCAGGCCACAGCAGAGTGCTGGATTGGAGGAGGAGCAGCCAGGACTAGCAGCCCATATGGGGTGTCAGTGCTTCAGGCTGGGGCATTAACCCACTGTGCCACAGCACTGGCCCCTGTACATATGTATTTTTTAACTTTTATTTTCTTTTTTACAGTAAGTCTTTTAAGTAGAAGCTCTTTGTTGATTTCTTAGTTTTGGTTCCCATTTTTAGGCTCCTGGTTTTCTTTACCTGATGATAAATCATTTTGTGCCCTCAGTGGTAAATGAGCACAGGCAGCCAGTGCACACGTGGATGGTTTCAGAGCCCACTGTGCACCTGCCGTCGGGCTGCTCATAGAGCTTTCACCCTGGCACCTGCTGGTGTAGGCAGGCACCACCCCAACCCAGGTACACATGCCCCGCCAGGCAGCCCCAGGTGTAGGCAGTCACCAGTCACCACACACACACACACCCTGCCAGGCAGCTCCTGGTATAGACAGTCACCACATACACACACACACACACACACACACACGCATGCACACACGCCTCCGCCAGGCAGCTCCTGGTATTGGTAGTCACTCCCCCGACAAACACACACACATGTCCCTAACTGATGTTGGCAGTCACCTACACACATACACACACACCCCACACACACACACGCCCCCACCAGGCAGCCCTGGTGTTGGCTGTTTCCCCCCATGTCCTTGTTTCGTTGTCCAGCAAAGCAATGGTGGGAAGAGCTGATGGAGTTACTGACTTCAGCTCTGCTTCCTTACTGCCGAGTGACTCTTCACTAGCAATGTGATCCATATCGCTGTGTTTGATTTAGACATGGGGATGGAGGAGGAAGACAGTTCCGACAGAACCGTGCCCAGAAAGTCTCGCCCTGAGGTCATCACGTTCACCGAGGAGGAGACGGCGCAGCTGGCCAGGATCCGGCCCCAGGAAAGCGCCACTGTGTCTGAGAAGGTGCTGGTGCAGTCGGCCGCCGAGAAGGACCGCATCAGTGAGATGAAAGACGAGCAGGCGGAGCTGGAGGCCGAGCCCAAGCACGCCAACTGCTGCACCTACTGCCCCAAGAGCTTTAAGAAGCCCAGCGACCTGGTGAGGTGCGGCCGCAGACACACCCTGAGGAGTGCAGACACACCCCTGGCAGATCCCTCCTGCACAGGGACAAGGGCGTGGCCGCAGACACACCCCGGGCGGATCCCTCCCGGCACAGGGACAAGGGGTGGCTGCAGACACACCCCGAGGAGTGCAGACACACCCCGGGCGGATCCCTCCTGGCACAGGGACAAGGGCGTGGCCGCAGACACACCCCTGGGGGATCCCTCCCGGCACAGGGACAAGGGGTGGCTGCAGACACACCCTGGGCGTATCCCCCTTGGCACAGGGACAAGGGTGTGGCCGCAGACACACCCCGGGCGGATCCCCCCCCCACCCCCCCACCCCCCCCCCCCCCCGGCACAGGGACAAGGGGTGGCCGCAGACACACCCCGGGCGGATCCCCCCCCCACCCCACCCCCACCCCACCCCCCCCCCCCCCCCCCCCCGCACAGGGACAAGGGCGTGGCCGCAGACACACCCCGGGCGGATCCCTCCTGGCACAGGGACAAGGGCGTGGCCGCAGACACACCCCAGGCGGATCCCTCCTGGCACAGGGACAAGGGCGTGGCCGCAGACACACCCTGGGCAGATCCCTCCTGGCACAGGGACAAGGGCGTGGCCGCAGACACACCCCAGGCGGATCCCTCCTGGCACAGGGACAAGGGTGTGGCCGCAGACACACCCCGGGCGGATCCCTCCCGGCGCAGGGACAAGGGGTGGCTGCTGCCACGCGAGCTCCCTCTGAGTGTTCACCAGGAAACTGGCGTCTGGAGGCTGCTGTGCTTATTTCCTGTGGTGTGGAAGTTCTAGTAAATGAGGACTTAGAAAATTCGCTTATTGTTATGTATTTGAAAGGTAAATTGACAGAGGATGATAGAGACAGAGAGCAGGATCTCCCATCAGCTGGCCATGACTGGGGCTGGACCAGGCCAGAGCGAGGAGCCAGGAGCTCCAGGTCTCCTCTGTGGGGTCAGAGACCCCAGCATTTGAGTGCCATCTGCTGTCTCCCACGTTGCCCGTTAGCAGGAAGCTGGACCGGAAACAGAGGTGGACCTCTGTTCTAGGGGCTGTGGGATGTGGGTATCACAGGGGACTGCTAAACCTGCTGCACCACAGTGTCCACCCCAGGACGAGTTTATTTGTCGAGGAAGATGTGGTGCTAGGCTTGTAGGTGTGCGCAGGAGCAGCAGACACCGTCCTGCCCCAGAGACCCCTGGTCTGTGCAAGGAGCGCAGAGGCAGGCCCGGCGAGTCGGGCTCAGGAGGAGGTGGCAGGAGGCCGCCAGCCAGTCAGCAGTGAGCGGCACATGAGTCCGGGTCCACACAGTGCTGGGGAGGCTGGAAAACCAGGCGCATGGTGGTGGACGGCAGGGGCCCAGGACAGAAGGGGCTGTTGGTGCGTTTGGAATGGAGGAAGGAAGAAGCAGCGTCCAGCTTTTCTCCTGAATACTAGAATAGTTGCTCAGACGAAAGAAGGATGCTTCGTTTTTGCTCTAGGAGTCAGAACAAGTGAATGAAAGTATTTAATAAAAGGAACCAAGATTGTAGGGCGGCAGTAGCACAGCAGGCAGCTACAGAGGACTGCGTAGGGCACCTTGTGCGTGCTCCTGTTCCAGAGGCCCGGGCAGCACCAGGACAGCGTGGCTGTCTAGGGAACGTCTCAGCTGACAGCGCCTCCACGGTTCCATTCGGAGGCTCACTGGGGGTGAGAGCACAGAGAGGAATCCCGGTCGTGGGGCCTAGAGAGCCTGTGGACTGCGCTCTGTTGGGTCCGTGGGTGCAGTCCTGAGTAGGCATCGTGGAAGCTGATGTGTGCTCTGAGGCTGCAGAGTACAACCAGAAAGTTAGAGGAAGGAGAGGTCCGGGGCCTTGTGACAAAGGAGTTCGGGTGTTGTATAAGTGGGAGTCCAGCGTGGCCTGCGGCTGCCTGTGGCCAGGGATCAGTGAGGAGTGAGGAACAAGCTGACCGGGAGAGTTGGCTTCACCAGTGGGTTATTGGTGGGTCACAGAGGAGCGCTATGCCAGGCCCAGGAGCCAGTTTGGATATGTTTTGAGGCAGCACCTGTGGTGGACACCTGCCAGGCTAAGGCCGGCAAGTGACGAGGGGTGGGACATAAGCACCGTGGTGTCTCCGAGGAAGGTGGAAGGGACAGGAAGCCTGGCTGAGCCTGGCGGCCGGGGTACTGCTTATCTCTTGCTCATTTTAACCCAGGGCAGCCTCAGCCCCTTCATTGCGTGTCGTGGTCCAGCACAGCCTGAGGTAAACAGGTGTCTGCTCCATGTACAAGCAGTCAGTGTTTACACAGACGTCAGTGGTAAACCCTTTCCTTCTTCCATCCTTACGTATCCATGCGTCCTTCGCATCGGCGTGTGTATCGCTCAGGGTGTCCTGTGAACGTGGTGCTCCATCTGTCTCCAGACCGCTGGTGATGCCCTCAGGGCATCCAGGCACCTCCTGTGCCCCGGGAGGTCCTCGGGTCCCTGGGAGCCCCTGGCACCGGCCTTTTGGCTGGCTGTCCTCCCAGACCTGTGCCCTGACCTTGTTTTCGGTGCTGATAGGTGCTGTCTCCTGGCTGATCTGTAGGAGCTCTTTGGTTTTTATGAAAATGACCCTGTTTTCCTTTGTCTTGCAAGTATTTTTTGGTCTTTGTTATTTGGATCAGTTGTTTATTTATTTATTTTTTTTTAATAGAGTGAAGCTCAGAATTTTATTTGGCCAAATTTAAGCAGCAGACAGCAATATAATTTTATTTTTTTGTGGTTAATTATAAATTTAAAATCATTAAGTTTTTCCTTAAGTTTCTTTTTATTTATTGGCAAGGCAGAGAGTTTACAGAGAGAGAGAGAAAAAGATCTTCTATTTCTTGGTTCACTCTCCAGATGGCCGCAATGGCCAGGACTGGGCCAAGCAAAGTCAGGAGCTCCTTCCAGGTCTCCCTCGTGGGTGGCAGGGACCCAGACACTTGGGCCATCTTCCGCTTCCTCAGGCACATTAACAGAAAGGTGGATCAGAAGTGGAGCAGCTGGGACCTGAACTGGCAGCCATATGGGATGCTGGCATTGCAGGTGGTTGTTTGACCTGCTGTGCCGCAGTACCAGCCCTGTGAAGCTGTGTCTTGATGTATATATTTAAAAAGAAAACCACTTAACTTGCAAATATCTTTTGGATAGGCATGTTCGAATCCACACGGGAGAAAAGCCATATAAGTGTGATGAGTGTGGGAAGAGCTTTACCGTCAAATCCACCCTTGATTGCCACGTGAAGACACACACAGGTAAGAGCAAACCCCTGCGTTGTTGGCAGATCCTGAATGTGAGGCTTTGTCTCTGTGTGTGGTGCACATCGTTCTCTGGAAATGAGCAGTGGTGTGACAGGGAGCGTGGGCTGCAGTGACGTATGCAATCGCCAGTCTCTGAGCGACGCTTGCTTTGAGTTCTCCTGTGAACAAGGTCTCCCCTGAGTCTCATCTAGGCCAGGGCTGTCCAAAACCTGTGGACTCAGCAGATCCCATGGCAGCTCTTGGGCTGCAGTTGTGTTTATGGGGAGAAAAACCCCACGTGGGACAGGATTACTGTCTAAGGAGCTGAAAGGTCGTTGCACGGCTCCCAGTAGGAGGCTGGGCGGCTCGAGGCCAGTTCCCCACCTCTGCCGAGTGTGGCTCCCACACTGGCTGCGCAGCCTCGCGGTCCTCGACGGGACGCCACCTAGGAGGCAGATTGCTGGTGAGCGGGCTGCTGCCCTGCCCTGCATGGCGTTCAGATGCAGTTCCAGTTGCCACGGGAGAGTCTGTGTCTGGCGAGCTGTTTGTGACCATCACGGGCCAGGAGTGTTGTGAGTCCTAGGGTTACGCTGATCGGTGGAGTTTATATTCTCAGCCTGAACAAGTGGATGCACGTGGAGGTTACACCTCATGGGGTGGTGAGGTGATGTGGTCTGGCTATCCCGTGTGCAGAGGCCTTAGCTTCCTTAGCCTGTCTCCTTGGGCAGCACTGAGAGCCTGCTAGCCGTGAGGGCACGGGCTGTCAGCCAGCGCGCGGATTCCTGACTCCCAGCGGCGCCTGGCACCTGCTTCCCCCACTGGCGAGCACGTCTCTGTGGAACCCCGCCTGCCACCCCGGCCCCACTGTGGAAGGAAGGTTGGATTTCTGGGCCCCAGAACAGGGCTGGGAGCACAGTGTCACTAGCCCTTGGCAGTAAGGGCTGGCTCTTGTGTCCTGGACGGGCTCTTCAGAGCCGCATCAGAGCTGTTGACACCTGGCAGTCTGGGCACAGGACACGTGAGCCACAGGCCTGGGACCCCGCAGTGAGCGCTGGCCCTGTACACTGTCCGGAAGAGAAAGCGAGAGGTGCCACGACGCTCGGGTGCCCCCTCTGAAACCAGGCAGAAGTGGCAGTGGTGCCGAGTGCACTGAGTGGCCGCCCTGGTGGCTTCCGTACCGGGGAGTGGCATCCGCCAATCAGGGCTCAGTGTCCTGCAGGCTGCGGGCTGTGGAATGCATAGCGTCCCGGGGTGAGAGAGCTCCCTGCAGCCCCGTGTCCATGGGCTCAGCACCTTGGCGGCCTCACAGCCTGCTGGGCGGGGCGTCTGAAGGTGGCCGTGGTCCTGGCCCCGCTGACCCGGCTGTCCGTCCGCAGGTCAGAAGCTCTTCAGCTGTCACGTGTGCAGCAACGCGTTCTCCACGAAGGGGAGTCTGAAAGTGCACATGCGCCTGCACACGGGAGCCAAGCCCTTCAAGTGCCCGCACTGTGAGCTGCGCTTCCGCACGTCCGGCCGGAGGAAGACACACATGCAGTTCCACTACAAGCCCGACCCCAAGAAGGCCCGGAAGCCGGCGGCTCCAGGCTCCTCGGAGGGCCTGCAGCCCGTCAGCCTGCTCAGCGCCGCCTCCTCCGACCCCAGCGTGTTTATCATGAACAACTCTGTCCTCACCGGGCAGCTCGAGCAGAGTCTGCTTCAGCCGGGGCTGGTGGGCCAGGCTGTTCTCCCCGCCTCCGTGTCAGGTGAGCCCTGGGCCCGCGACCCCCGCCCGGCCCGCAGCAGGACGCCTGTCTCCCCGCCCCCCATGCTCTGTTCTGCCTCCAGCACTGCCGCCTTTTGTACCCTGGCCTTGTTTCTCTGTGGCGCCTGTGCGTTTGCACCTGCGTTTCTCACCTGGCACTCGTGGATTTAGTAGTGAGCTGTGCGGTTGACAGATGCTCCTGAGTGCTGCTGTGACCGCTGGGTCACAGAGGGCCTGTTGGGTTTACGGTGGCCTTCCCGTGACAATGGCAGCTCTCGGTAGTGATCAGGTGCCACGCTGGGCCTTGCCTTCTGCCTCTGGGACTTGTGCAGTCTTCTGGGACTATGCTGGATAGAGCCTATCAGTGGGGTTTCTCTGAGCCACTTTCTGACCTTTTTTAAAATTTATTTATTTACTTGAGAGGCATAGTTACAGACTGAGGGGCAGAGACAGAGATATCTTCCATCCACTGATTCGCTCCCCAGATGACTGCAACCCCAATCTGAAGCCAGGAGCCAGGAGCTTCTTCCTGGTCTCCCACATGGGAGCAGGGGCCCAAGCACTTGGGCCATCTTGTGCTGCCTTCCCAGGCCATAGCAGAGAGCTGGAGCAGCCGGGACTGCAGCTGGCACCCACATGGCATGCTGGCGCCTGAGGCAGATGCTTAACCTACTGTGCCACAGCACCGGCCCCTGACAGTTTGAAATGAGCAGTATTGTTATCTCTTTTACAGAGTTTGCTTTGCGATGGGTAAATCAGATCACGAGTGTGTGCGCATGTATGTGTAGTACGGAGCATGCATCAGTAGTCCTTAATTAGATCACGTTGCAGTATTATGAAACTTACTCATTTAAAAGTCCTCCTGTGCGGCAGGTGCTTGGCCTAGAGGTTACGACACTGTACGATGCCTGCATCCTACAGGGGGCGCCCGGGCTCCGCTCCTGGCTCTGGCTCCTGATTTAGTTTCCTGCTAATTCAGACTCTAGGAGACAGAGTGAAGGCTCGGGTGACTGGGTTCCTGCCACCCGTGTGGGAGGTTGGAATCGAGCAGTGGCTCCTGACGTTGGCCTGCCCAGCCCTTGCTGTGGTGGGCATCGGGGAGTGAACCGACGGCGGGGAGCTCACTGTGTCTCTGCTGTCCATCTTTCTCGCTGTTTCCCCCTCTGGTGTCTCTGACTCTCCTGTAAATAAACTTGAAAACAATAAAGACATAAAAATTGCCATGTGGAGAACGACTTCAGCGTTGAGAATGTCGGCAATACTCAGCCGCTCCCTTTCTCTTTCTCTGCCCAGCTGGAGGTGATTTGACCGTGTCTTTGACAGATGGGAGCTTGGCCGCCCTGGAAGGCATCCAGCTGCAGTTGGCTGCTAACTTGGTTGGACCAAACGTTCAGATTTCTGGGATCGATGCTGCCAGCATTAATAACATCACACTGCAGGTATGACAGCTGCTGGCAGCCCCTTGCTTTTGTGTTGTCTGGAGCACGGAAAGCACGGACTTTTCACGACGAGCGTCGGTGTTGCCTTACAGATCGATCCAAGTATTCTGCAGCAGACGCTCCAGCAGGGCAGCGTGCTCACTCAGCAGCTCACGGGGGAGCCTGGCGTGGCCCCACACAACAGCTCTGTCCAGACAGGGGACAGCACTGTGCCCGCCAGCGTTGTCATCCAGCCCATCTCAGGCCTGTCCCTGCAGCCCACGGTGACGTCCGCCAACCTGACCCTCGGCACGCTGTCTGAGCACGACTCTGTGCTGGCCACCAGCAGCAGTGGTACGAGCTGTTTGCTTCTCTCTTGCTTCGAGTCACGTGGGTGGTGTCAGGACCGTGTGGTGGCCTTGCACCCGTCTTTCTGCCTGAAGTAATAAGAGATGACTGCTGTTTCATTTTGAATCTTTCTCTTTTTGAAGTAGTGACTGAAGTAAAATATTTTGGCCTATCGAAGGGGGAAATGTGTGTTTTCAAGCTTGGTTTTGTTTTGCTTTGTGATCATGACCAGGAACTCAAGACCTCACTCAGGCGATGGCTTCCCAAGGTCTGGTGTCCACCTCCACTGGTCCGCACGAGATCACCCTGACCATTAACAACTCGAGTTTGAGCCAGGTCCTGGCGCAGGCTGCTGGGCCCACCACCACGTCCTCCTCGGGGTCTCCACAGGAAATCACGCTGACGATCTCTGGTTAGTGAGTCACCGTCCTGCACGGCCTTTCAACGGCAGCGTCCATCTGTCTGACTTGAACCTCTTCCCATAGCACTCAGCAGGAATCGGAGGTTGTGCTCAGTAAGGCTGTGTACTTCGCGTGGGCTGTCCAGGTGTAGTGGACGTGATGTGATGCAGTCCAAATCTAGTGGTGCAGGGGGAAATGGTGGTTTGTCCTGTCAGATTTTGAGGAGAGTGGGTGACTTAATTATTGTGGTTTTATTCTTAGAGATTTCGCTGCCTCTGGTGAAAGTGTCTTGGTTAGCAACGAGGAGGTGATGTGAGTTCGTGGGTGTGGCGTTCCATTCGACTGGGAGATCGCTGAGCGGCGTCAGCGTGTGCGCGAGGACAGTGGGCACCGCGGTGCTGCTGCTTGTGTCTTCCGCAGCCACACAGATGGCACAGGAAATGCAAAGCTGGTAGAACGCTGGGAAGCGTCAGCGACAGCTTCTGGCGCCGTGTGGCAGTAGAGCTCACTTGTGATTGACAACTGCAAGCCTCGATCACAAGGCTGTCCCTGCCTGTCCCGGACTCTGGCCTTCTGAGTTCTGTTTTCCCCTTGTGTGTCTCTTCTTGACCGCGGTCCCCGGAGCTGCTGGCGGGCTCTCAGCTCGGTGTTGTCGGACTGTCTGCTGTGCACTTCACGCTTGCCATCTGTAGCTATGAGCTCTTCCTAGCCCAGCACCAGTGCTTAATTTGGTTACAGCCCTCCCTGTGAACCTGGTGTTATGTAGCAGTTGTTAAATATTGACACATTGGATAGTAGTTCGTTTAAGCTTCATAACCATCTATGAGATAGTTGTTAAAAATATGAAAACCGCCTGCTAGAAATCAACACCACCTCAGTAGAAACCAGCAGCCCTGTTTCTTTGTGAGGGACAGAATCCTTGGCCACTTCCCCCGGGAGGTCTGTCTGGGGTCTTAGTTCTTCGTCAGTGCAGTGCCTGTAAAGGTTAACAGTGGAATTGAAAGGAAAGTTGTTTAGAAGAAATCAAAACCCTCTTTATTTTAGGGAGTGTCTTTATTCGTTTTAGTATGTGAGAAATTTGAGAGTTTATGTTTTAGATGGGGCGTTGCTTTTGGATGACATGCTGTGATTAGACAGCAGAAGTTAGCCATGAATTTTCTGTAATTCAGTGACCTTCCTCCTTCCATTGTAGATCTGTGAATTTCAATGTTGGAAATACAGGTGAATAATTTTTAAGAAAGCTACTTTGCTGATCAGATTAACTTTCAGTTGTTAGTCCCTGCAGTGTAGCAGGCTTTGTGCCTTCAGAAAGAAGCAGTGTGCGTTTCGCATGCGGCCCTGGTGTGTGTGCGGTGCTGCGCTTCTCCTGAGTGCCCCTGGTGTTGGTCGCTTGTCACCTTTGTGCTCACGAGCACTGAAAAGTGCAGAGGAGTGTGACCGCCTCCAGGAAGGACTGGCTGGGAGGGCTTACCCAGGTACAGGACTTCGCACCGTCAGGGAGCTTCGGGTGCGGTTCCTTGTCTGCTGCTTCTCACTGGGACCCCTGGTCAGCACCTCCTCCCGGTGCTCTGGAGAGGCTGCAGGAAGCCAAGTGGCTGTGGAAAGCACCCAGAAGCTCTGTGCAGGCTTCCCGTCATGTGGTAGGGTGGTCTTTGTCCCATTACTGTACAGAGTTATAAATGCTTGTGAACACCAGAGAGTGGAGCTGTCACTTCAGTTAAGTTTTGCAAATGTCCAGCAGCTTATGAGTCCCAGTTTAGAGAAAAAATTAAACCCTGGGTAGAAAGCAATGGCAGTCTTTTCCCTCCCCAAATTAATCTTACACACAAACAATAACAGTTAACTGGTATTTGTAGCCAGTTATTAATGAAAAATTGTGTAAAACAGTTGATACCTGGCTGCTTTGTACAGCTCCCACGCATCGTTCACAGTGAGTCTTCCCTGCAGAGGACAGACAGCATTGCTTTGTGCGTTGCCTGTGCTCGTGCGCGTAGTGCGTCGGCCTTCGCTGTTCTGGCTCCTCCCAGTGGCCTCGGCGTGGGGATCTTCATAACGCACTTGGCGTGCGGCATCTTTTTGTCTTGTTTACACCTAATTTGGAAGTGGGATTTTTTTTTTTTTTTTTTTTTAGTTTTATTTATTTGTTTGTTTGAAAGGCTGAGTGGCACAGCAAGGAGGAGAGACAGGAGAGAGACTTCCCATCTGCTGGTTCACTTCCCAAATGCTTGTAGCAGCCAGGACTGGGCTAAGCCCAAGCCACAAGTCAGGATCTCCAAGTACTTAGGCCATCATCCACTGCCTCCCAGGTGCATTAAAAACAGATCAGAAGCGGAGCCTGGCCTTGGTCGCAGCACTCCACTGTGGGTGTGGCTGTCCAAGCTGGGGCTTCACCTGTTGTACATGACACCCATCCCTGCCAGCAGGATTTGTAAAGCGTCTGTCTTGATGAACTCTCTCCAAAGCATGTAGTTTTCTTTCCAGGAAAAGTTCAGTAGTTCGTTTTATTCTCATGTTCATTTCCAGTTCCCACACATGCCTGGTGTGGAACCAATGGCACGTGGTGTCCCAGGATGTCCTGTCGTGCTAATGGCCACAGAGTGCATGTGCTGGGGACAAGCAGGGGCCTGGGGAGTAGGGGTCAGGGGAGTGGGCTTCTGTTCCCCTTCGTGATGTCCCTTAGATCCATTTCAACATGTTTTCACCAAACTTGGCAGCCTACTGCTTTTGGAAATATTTTATTTTATTCAGTAAAATATGATTTTAGTGCTTACATACGGAGAAAAATGAGAACTCTCCAGATCTATTTTAAAATACAGCGTGCAGAGTGTGTGTCAGTCTGTAACTTTGGTGAGTGCAGTTCATCCTGGGTCCTACTTCTCTGTAAATGTTACTGAAAGTGAGAGCTTTGAGGATGGTAGTGTGCTTGTAGACACACGCTGGAACATGCAGTGGAAAATTATCTCCAGACACCACAATGTCCATTCCCATCGAGGTCAGCATCTTAGCACAGCATAGCCCCAGGGAAGTAGTGGACTCAGTGGGGCGTCAGACTGTGGACACCTACAAACAGTAGCGGTCAGCAGGTGCCGCCTGAACAAGGTGCCGCGTGAAGCTCTTTGGGCCCACAGCTCGTGATTTGCCGAGAGGAGTGACCTGGGAGAACTCAGCTCTTCCTCAGTGCGGGGAGCGAGCCAGCTGTTCCCGCACAGGCTCAGTGTGTACAAATGCAGAGTGCCGAATCCTCTCTGGGTCATCCAACAGCTGACAGTGCTCTGGAGCCACCCTGCATCCCTGACCCCTGACGTCTGGTGGCGAGTTCTACGGGGCGGGTGTCGGGCAGTCATGCAGACGTCTGGAGTGACCTCCCGCAGTGCTGGCTGTACTTGTGTGTGATGTGGGGGTCGTTGGTATGTATGCAGTTAGCACTCGTGGCTTTGCAAAGCTGTTCCTTCCTGGCCCAGCAGTGCACGTTTCTCGCGCCCCCTTGCGTTGCCCTGCAGTGTGCATCTCCTGGCGTCAGCGGAGCATAGAGAGTGAAGGAAGCAGCTTCGCCGCACTGGGGATGTGACACTGGAGTCAAGCAGCCGGAGTGTCGAGGAGAGCGTGTCTTGTTTTTCTGTACCTTGCAGAGCTCTCCTTGGATCTGTTTGGGGAACGTTTTGTGTGCTTCACAGATGTGCGTCCTAATTTAGCTGTTGGTTTGTGTGGTGGAAGCCGTGTGTCTGCTCCACGCTGGGAGTCGCAGTGTTCTGGGTCACAGTGGCTACCAGGGGGCGGACGTTTCCTGATGACTCCACAAATGCACGTGGAGTGGAGGGGGGGGCATGACGCCGTCACGTGGTGACACAGTTGGTGGCTTCTCAGGAAGCCCTGGACAGCCCTGGGACTGTGCAGGGACTTCTGGATGCTTCTCCTGTGTGAGGAAGGCCCCTTAGAGGAAGCAAGGAGGAGGCCTGAGCTCTGTCCATCTTCTCATGTATGAAGGGTAAGTGAAGAACCTTGCCTGGGGGCTGGTGCTGTGGCACAGTGGGCTAAAGCCCTGGCCTGCAGTGGTATCCCATATGGATGCCAGTTTGAGTCCTGGCTGTTCCACTTCCCACCCAGCTCTCTGCTGTGGCCTGGGAAAGCAGTGGAAGATGGCCCAAGTGCTTGGGCCCCTGCACTCATGTGGGAGACCTGGAAGAAGTTACTGGCTCCTGGCTTTGGAATAGCTCAGCTCTGGCTGTTCAGGCGATTTGGGGAATGAACCAGCAGATGGAAGACCTTTATCTCTCTGGCTCTACATCTCTATGAAACTCTGTCTTTCAGATAAATGTTAAAAAAATTAAATAAACAAATTAAATAAACAAATTTTTAAAAATTAAAAACAAAGAAGAGCCTTGCCTGATCACAGGTGGGCAGATGGAAGTGGCTCCAAATCTGGATTTCCAGCCAGTGATCTTTTCTTCAGGGACATTGCCTCCATTACCACCCCTGGTCAGCTCAGCTGTGGCGTCTGTGTGCTCCCCTGTGAGCTGACCTCTGACCTCCATGTGCTCCCCTGTGAGCTGAGCTGTGCCCCCCACATGCCCCTCTGTGAGCTGACCTGTGACCTCCATGTGCCCCCTTGTGAGCTGGCCTCTCCCCCCCCCCCGTGTGCCTCCCTGTGAGCCGACCTCTGACCCCCATGTACCCCACTGTGAGCTGACCTCTGACCCCCATGTACCCCACTGTGAGCTGGCCTGTGCCCTGCATTTTCAGTTTGTTTTATTTGGAGGAATTGTAAAGCCGTATCATAGGAGCTAATCCTTTACTTTCTAATTTGAAATGAGTGTTACTGTTTTCATCTAAAGGGAATCTTGGATTGTACTACAATCGACTTGAGCTCCAAGCTTCGGGTTCTTAGTCTATAGTGGGTAACATCTCAGAGTCTGTCGTGCTACTGAAGTTAGATAAGCTCTCGACACTGTCTTCTGCGTCATTGCTTGCTTTGCGGGTCGTGTATTGTTTTCTCTGGAGTTCCTTAGCAGCTGTGAATCCTCGCCTCTCCCGCTCTGAGTTCCTTAGCGGCTGTGAATCCTCGCCTCTCCCGCTCTGAGTTCCTTAGCGGCTGTGAATCCTCGCCTCTCCCACTCTGAGTTCCTTAGCGGCTGTGAATCCTCGCCTCTCCCGCTCTGAGTTCCTTAGCGGCTGTGAATCCTCGCCTCTCCCGCTCTGAGTTCCTTAGCGGCTGTGAATCCTCGCCTCTCCCGCTCTGAGTTCCTCCTGCCGTTCAGACATGCCTCTCCTGCCCCTGGGCCGGGCCGTGTGGCTGCAGCCTTGGAGCTGTTAGGAATTCAGCGCCCCCTTGGCTGAGGAGAGAACTGGCCGTCAGTGCAGCAGTCTTGGCTTCCAGGGGACTGCTGGACAGTGCCAGGGAGCCCGTGGCAGATCTCCAGGGCGGCGTGCTGGGTTCTGTGTTTCAGTTTATGTGGTTTCTTGCGTGCGTCCCGTGATCTGAGACATGGGTTGGTACAGCTGGTTACTTAATGCACAGTCGTAGATGTTATGACAGGATTGAGAAGTGACGTAGAATGAGAATGCATGCTTCTTGTGCTGTCATGTGGCCAGTTAGACAGTGAGAGTCAGCCTCACCCCGACGGTCAGCACAGCCTTTCCCCGATGGTCAGCACGGCCTCTCCCCGACGGTCAGCACAGCCTCACCCCGACGGTCAGCACAGCCTCACCCCGACGGTCAGCACAGCCTCACCCCGACGGTCAGCACAGCCTCACCCAGACGGTCAGCACGGCCTCACCCCGACGGTCAGCACGGCCTCTCCCCGATGGTCAGCACGGCCTCTCCCCGACGGTCAGCACGGCCTCACCCCAACGGTCAGCACAGCCTCACCCCGACGGTCAGCACAGCCTCTCCCCGACGGTCAGCACAGCCTCACCCCGACGGTCAGCACAGCCTCACCCCGACGGTCAGCACAGCCTCTCCCCGACGGTCAGCACAGCCTCACCCTGACGGTCAGCACAGCCTCTCCCCGACGGTCAGCACTGCCTCTCCCCGACGGTCAGCACAGCCTCTCCCTGATGGTCAGCACGGCCTCTCGGCAGTGTCTCAGGCTTGGGGTCCTTTGGGCAGCGGTGCTGTTTCCTCTTTGCAGAAACATGCGCTTTTTGCTGATTGGATTTTTTCCTTTCATTTAGGCTCTTAGACTTTACAAATTTACTTATTTACGTCTGTGCGTATTCATTTCTGTTTGTATCAAAGAGAGAGCCCCCATCTGCTGATGTTCTTCCCAGACGCCCAAAGTGGTTGAGGCTGGACTTGGGCTGGAGCCAGGAGCTGGGATCTCAGTCCCGGTCTCCACGTGGGTCACAGGAACTCAGTTCCTGGAGCTCTGACCACTGTCTTCCGGGGTCTGCACCAGTAGGAGGCTGGAGTTAGGAGCTGGAAGCTGCTGTGGAACCCGGGGACTCGGGCTTGGGGTCCTTAGACGGTGAGTGTCAGCCTCACACCGACGGCCGGCACAGCCGCAGCCCTGTGTGGGCTGAGGGTGCCTTCACTGCTGGGCCAGCGGCCTGCTGCTGGCCATGTTAGTGGTAAAGTCGGCCAAGAACGTTTCTCTCTGTGTGTCTTTTTTTTTAGATTTATTTATTTATTTTTGGTTTTGAAAGAGTTACAGATACAGAGGAAGAGAGAGAATCTTCCATCCACTGGTTCATTCCCCAGATGGTTGTAAGGGCCAGGGCTGGACCAGGCCAAAGCCAGGAGCTCCCTCCAGATCTCCCGCCTGAGTGGCAAGGGCCCAGGCGCCTGGGGCACCCTTGCTGCTCTTTGCAGGCCATTAGCAGGGACCTGGAGCAGAAGCGGAGCAGCCAGGATTCAAGCCGGCACCCGGAGGACCCTGGCCTCCTCTCTTCTCTCCCTGACTCTCTACCCCTTAAATAAATAGTTTTCTTTTTGTATTATGACTTCTAGAGCTTTTAAGGAATATGTAATTAGGAGCTTTTTGTGACTTGTAAAATTAGTTAATTTTGTGCTCAAGAATATTTCCATGTTTTCCTACTGTAGTCCTGTGTTCCTTTCAGCCCAGTTGAGGATATGTCTCCTTGCTCTGGTATCTGGACAGACTCTTGAATTAAGACCCAGAGGTTCGCCCTTGGAGTTGACCCTCTGTGCGGTTGTTTAGCTTCCCTGCACTTGGCATTGGGATTGATTGAATGAACACAGAGGCTTCTGTCCCTCTGAGGCCCTCCCCTGCTGTACCGCCCTGCAGCCTTTGGGTGCATTAGTGACCCTGAGAAGTCGCAGGCGCTTCTCTGTTGGGGCCTTCCACTGAGGTTAGGGTGAGGGCCGGCCTCCTTGCTGGCTGAGCAGTCGTGAGTTGTCTCAGCCTTGCCTTTTTCCTTCCCGTGTGACCCTGGTAGGACTCAGGAATGTGCTTCCCCGCGCTGGGCCAGCCCCCACCCGGCCCTCCTGGTGACCCGCGTCATGCAGCACCCTTCTTCCTGTCTTGGTCCAGTCCAGTTGCGTGCGGGTTGCAGGAGCCAGGAAGCGTGGCGGGAGCGCGGGTTGCCTCGAGGTGCTGTGCTGGTAACTGGAGTGCTCAGGCGTGCAGGCGTCCTCCACACATCCACACTCCCCCTCCTGCCCCACGTGCCTGAGGATTCAGCTCTGTGCGGGGCGCCCGGGCAGGCGGGAGGGAGCTGGCGTGGTTTCTGCGGAGCCCCAGCCTCCTAATGGTTATACTGCTTTTGAAGGTTCCAGGTCTGTGCAGCACAGTGTGGGACTCCAAGAGTGTGGATCTGTGGAGGCCTTGTAGTTGGAGAGCTCCAGTTTCAAGTAAGTAACTAGTTCCCTGCTGGCCCCGTTCCTAGGGGAGGCTCCCGGCCACTGTGCCCAGGTCGCAGAAGGCGCTCAGCGGTTGACTTGGCTTTGTTTTGAAATCTAGTTAGGGAACAGCCTTTCTGCTTATCTTTCATTGATTGTCTTGGTGTCCTTAGCCCCTAGCCCAGGGGCTGCTGTGAGTGGCTGATTGGTGCCTGTTTGTGGCCGAGTGGGCCAATGGACGGCTGGCGGGCTGTGCCTCCCTACGTGCGTGCTCACGCCCACCAGCCACAGCTGAGAGCTGCTGCCGTCGCCGCCCACCCCAGGACTCCGAGGGTCCTCGGCTGCTCCGTGTCCCAGGAAGGTGCGCCGTGTCTGTCCAGCGAAGGAAAGGCCTGTCCTTGCCCATTCTTCCTTCCTCACCGTTGGCTGCAGGGGGGAGTGGCTAAAGGTTTTGTTGCCATTTCCTGAGGAAGTGAAGATGTCACGCAGGATAAGTTGATGTTTAAAGATACGTGCGGCTTCTTTTGGTGGCCTGTGTTCCCAGTAAGTAGACGCGCAGGGGATGGAGTGAGGCGCTGAGCAGAGGTGGCCGGATCTGTCTGTTCAGCTTGCACCCGTCGTTGCCCGTGGCGCTCACGCAGTTGCTTTGTTCGGCCGGAGCTCCTGAGTGCTGGTGCTGCAGCAGGAGCCGGGACCGGGACTGCAGGGCCGGCCTGCACGCTCCTTTCGCTGGCTTTTCTCTGTGCGTACTCATTCGGAAGAGCAGCCTTGTCAGGTTATTGGAGTGAGAGGTCTGTGGTTTCCTTGACGCCTCTGTAGGGTGCTGCCTGGTGAGGGGAGCTGGCGCTCTCCTCCCTGCGCTGACAGCCGGGCTCGCTCAGCTTTCTTACTGACGTGCTGTCTGGCCTCTTTTGTAGAGCTGAATCCTGCGAGCGGGAGCCTGCCTTCGTCAACACCCATGTCCCCGTCAGCCATTTCGACTCAGAACCTGGTCATGTCTTCGTCAGGCGTTGGGGGAGACGCCAGCGTGACGCTGACCTTGGCGGACACTCAGGGCATGCTGTCGGGAGGCCTGGACACCGTGACACTCAACATCACCTCTCAGGTGGGTGCCCTGGAGCGTGCAGATGGCAGCTACGGACCCTCTCAGAACGGCCTCTGCACACAGTCTGCATTTACTCTCCTAGGTGTATCTTCTGGACACTGATTTTCGTGATGGGAGTATTCTCTTTTCCAGCTTAAAAAAACATGTTTAAAGGAGGAAAAAGGGGTTCAGACAGTATGGAAAAGTGTAGAAGATAGAGCTAAACAGAAACAACCAGCCATCCACTGTTCGTCCCTCCACAGAGCCGCAGGGACCTCTGTCCTCACATGCAGACACCAGCTTCCCCTCCTCGGAGGCGAGTACAGCCTGCACGGGCCGTGCGTTCTCCCCACTCTGTCGTGAACATGGCCCCTCTGTCTGACAGCCCCCGGGGCTCCGCTCTGTCACCCCAACCCTAGGGTTTGATGGGATCCAAGGCAGCTACATTCGGACATGATGCCTTGAGCTCAGATGCCACACACCTCCTCAGAGTTTGGCCAGCAAAGCCATGATGATGAAGTACGGCCAGTTAGGAGGAGGACTAAAGGACAGCTGGCCGTGAAACACCGTGCCAGAGGACACCGGCGACCGCGGCTGAACCTGGCTGCCGTCGTGCGAGGAAGCTGAGCCCTGTTCAGTTCCCTTCTTGGCCTTTTGGGCTCACTGTACCAGAGAATGGTAACAACTCTGGCGTCCAGAGCAAGACTGGTGCCCGTCCCTGTAGGGCACCTCCCTGAAGCTCTGGCTCTGCCCCAGGATCAGTGGCCAGAAAGACGTTTCTGTCGGGACGGTGGCAGGACACTCACACCCGAGGCAAGCAGGCCTTCCCCAGGCCCTCACCAAGATGTCCCCAGCACAGCCCTGTCCTGGCATGACAGGCCGGCGCCAGCCAGGGACCCATGCCCGTGGATACAGCGGCTTCCCCTCTGGCTCAGTAACGTCTGGGTGATCAGCCTCCTCTCTTCCTGTCCCAACCTGCCACGTTTCTTCCGGTGAAGCTGCTGGGCCAGCCCAGGACAAGCCTGTGTGGACCCAGGAAGCCACGTCTGGTGTGTTCTGTGCAATAGAATTCTTGCCCAGGTTTGGCCCAGGGGGTGCCTGCTTACATATCCTAGCAGTGTTTTCTTGTGTGTATTATTCCACTTAGAAGTGGTGGAGTAGAAGCAGTTGCCTTAGGTGTAGAGGGCAGGTGTGTCTGGGTGCAGGAGCTCAGTGTCCTGTGGGGGGGCGGCCATGCTACAGAATTCCCCACGGTGACGCCACGCTGGGCGGGGACGCCTCTCCCTCTCAGACTGAGAGCTAATTGCTTCCTCCCCCTTTTCCTTGGCTGCCGTGCTGCTGCTCTTCTGTCTAGAGGTGGGCATGGTCATGCGATGTCTCTGGTTCAGACTTGGGGGCTGTGGACAGCTGGGGGCCAGGGCCTCTGGTCACACACAGCAGTATTCTCAAGTACAAAATTTTACAAATCAAAATGGCGCGTTAGCCTACCTTGTCCAAAAAGTGGTTAAAACCCCCAGCAGAAGTGAGAGGCTTTTCCTGAGTCTCTGCTGCTGGCTGAGACCTGCAGTAGTCCTGCGCTGATTTAATCCTCTGAAAACCGGGAAAAGCCAGATCCAGCGTTTCTTGACTTTGCGCGTGGTGTTTTCTAAATAGAATGAATCCTGGTATGAATTAACTCAGCACTGTTCTCAAGAGATTAATGAACGTACAAGAAATGTCTATAGGTATTGTAACTGATAATGATAAACATTAGACCTGAACATCAGAAGCTGGTGATGAGAAATTAGCATTTCTGATGATTAATGTAGAGATCAGTAGAGGTCAGGAGATGAATATGGAATGGCTTCATGTACGTTCTTAAAATTTCCTGTGCTTCTTGAATTTGGTGAAAGCTAACAGCAAGGAAAGAGGAGCATAGAGAAATCCAATATTCAGCATTTTCCTGCAGTTAAAATTTCATGCAGATTCATGAAAAATACTAAGACCTCCCTAAAGGAAAACGCCTATAAAGTAAACATTTAAATTATTGTAAATTTTAGAAAGAAATGAAAAGAACAGATGCTTATTATTTATTACATATATTTTGGGGGGTTTTATCATTGTGAAGTCTTAGAAAATAGTTGTATAAGAAAAGAAAATTTGTCTTTTTTTAAAAAAGATTTATTTATTTACTTGAAAGAAAAAGAGAGATCTTCCGTCTGCTGGCTCACTTCCCCAGAACGGTTGGGGCGGAGCCAGGCAGCAGCCAGGAGCTTGGAGCTTCTTCCGGGTCTCTCATGTGGGTGCAGAGGCCCAAACATGTGGGCCATCTTCCGCTACTTTCTGAGACCATTAGCAGGGAGCTGGGTTGTAAGTGGAGCAGCCGGAACACAAACCAGCACCCTTATGGGGTGCTGCCTTGTGGATGGTGGCCTTACCTGCTGTGGCACAACGCCGGCCCTGAAAATTGGTCTCAAGTGGTTTTGTTAAGTAGTTTAGTTATGGGCAAAGTTGAACCCATAAAAGCCAAAATTTTGAAACAAATACATTTTTATAAATCCATAATGAATCCTGATTTAAATTTGAAAAGGGCCCAATTTTAGGAGAATATTATTCTGGGTGGGTGATAATTCTAATCCAGAAACAGTTATTTTATTTTGAAATACGATTTGTTGGAGTGGAAGCTGAAGTGCAGTGATTTGAAACCTACTGACATGAAGACGACTTGGAGGGAAAATGCCGAGGGCGGCAGCGGGCGGGGAAGTTTCTTTCTCAGTGGCACGCTCGAGAGGACTCCTCTCCCTGAGCTGTGCGCAGTCGTGAGCTGGGAGGGCCTGTGCGCCGTGTTCTGTGAGCAGGTGCGGGCCTGCGCCTCGGGAAGCCTGCTCGGCAGGACAAGGCGATCTTAGTTCTTACTCTGGAATACAGGAAGAAGTGGTTTCCTTATAGATGAAGGGAGTTATTTCGTCTGTATTCTTACCGCTTATTAAACTCCTTACAGATGCTTGACCTGGGTAAGCCATTGAAAACTTGCGATTTGGGCTTCTAAGTGTGGTTTTCTTGGGTGTCAGTGAAAGGTCGGAGTTTGCCTGTGGAGTGTTTTACCACAGGTGGCAGTGTCAGGGTAAAGTGAGCAGGGCTGCTAGCCCTGCTGTTTAGGGCTTGCTTTCTTTTGAGCCGTAGTGTCCATCCTCTGCAAGTTACTGGTATTAAACCACTCGTGTCCTCCGTGGGTCTGCATGTGAGTGGAGCGGTGTGGCTGGCCGTCTCTCTGTCCCTGCTGTTGCCGAGGCTCCCCCATGCTGCAGCGTGTCCCCACACTTCTCTCCTTGTCTGGACCGTGACACCCGGTCCTGTGTGCACCCCACTTGTAATCCCCGCCCCTCACTCCTTGTCTAGACCATGACACCCGGTCCAGTGTGCACCCCATTTGTAATCCCCGCCCTTCTCTCCTTGTCACAGACCATGACACCCAGTCCAGTGTGCACCCCATTTGTAATCCCCGCCCCTCACCCCTTGTCCAGACTGTGACACCCGGTCCTGTGTGCACCCCACTTGTAATCCCCGCCCCTCACTCCTTGTCTAGACCGTGACACCCGGTCCTGTGTGCGCCCCACTTACAACCCTCACCCCTTGTCTAGACCATGACACCCGGTCCAGTGTGCACCCCATTTGTAATCCCCGCCCTTCTCTCCTTGTCACAGATCATGACACCCGGTCCAGCGTGCACCCCATTTGTAATCCCCGCCCCTCACCCCTTGTCCAGACTGTGACACCCGGTCCTGTGTGTGCCCCATTTGCGATGCATCCAGACTTGCTGGACGTTAGGCAGTTTCCACTTCTTGCTGCTGTGGACAGCGCCGTGTGCTCCGCTCCCCAGTGGGCAATGGGCACATCTCTGGGGTTGCTGAGCTAGATGGTGATTCTACCAGCTTGTTTTCCAAAGCAGCTGCCTCATAAAACGTCATAAAAATCACCACTTGCATGGCTGTTGTACAGTATATGAAAACCGGAATTGTCTTTTCCAGGGCCAGCAGTTCCCAGCGTTGCTCACGGACCCCTCCCTGGCCAGCCAAGGAGGCGCGGGCTCCCCACAGGTCATCCTAGTGAGCCACACCCCGCAGTCGGCAGCTGCCCCCTGTGAAGAAGTGGCCTACCAGGTGCGGTATATCCTTTGTTCATACACCTACAGATTTGGAAGGGGTGGTGGTACAGGGTCATGGACAAGGGTGGCCTGGGCAGCTGGGGCCAGCCTCTAGGGACGTGTCCCACAGCCAAATCCTGTGGTGACAGATACAGGATCTCATTGTTTCATTCCATGATTTTTTGGGGCTGAGGTTTTATTACCACTAAACTAGTGGGCAGGCATTTGGCCTAGCTGTTGGGGTCTTCATGGATGCCTGGGAGTATCAGCTGTAGGGACCCCAGCTTCCTGCCGGTGCAGACCCGGGAGCAGCAGGTGATGACTCAAGTAGTTGGATCCCTGCCGTCCACACGGGCGCTCTGGAGTGAGTTCCTGTGTTAGAAGACACTGCTGCCCAGTAGGAAGTCCAGAGCTTGTGGCTCGTGTCCCAGGGGCCAGCCAAGTGTAGACCAGTTTTGGTGCACGCAGGCCTGTGAGCTGGCTGCGCACCCTGAGGGGCAGACGGAAGCAGCTGTGGCCTCGTGGTCGCTGTGGCCATGCCTGAGGAGGGCAGCTGCCCAGTCCTGTTTCAGAGAGTGCTCCTGGCACAGTGCGGTGCACACCTTACCTGCTGCCTGGATGCACCGACCAGCAAACCGAACGGACATGCTGTTTTCTAAGCTGTGATTTCAGCATTCAGCTTACTGCAGCTGGAGGAGTCCTGTTTGTCGGGGATTCCCGTGCCCAAGGGAGCCTGAATGTTCTCAGGCCGGGGACAGCCTCCGCCTGACAGCCATCGCGTGCTAGCTAGCAGTGCCACAGAGCACACAGTCTGAGCGGCCAGAGAAGCCCTGCGAGGTGCCGTCTGTGTTGCTCTGCCGTGCTAGAACGAGCGGCGTTCGGTCGCTGCCTGCTCTTTCCGTGCTCCTGGAAGGCAGCTGGAGCCAACCAAAGCTTCTGGGCCCGGGTTGCCCTCAGCTCAGTCCCTTCCAGCCCCTGCCGCGCCCTGGCTCCGGCCCGTGGTGCTGTGCGCCTCCTAACTCCCGTGCTCGCTGCCTGGGGCCATAGACAGCCCTCCGGCTGTGTGCCGTCCCATGTGTAAGACAAGGTGTCTCCTGATGGCCACCCCAGGGACAGGTCAGAGAGACAGGACACAGCAAGCTCCTGGCCCTGGGTGCAGGTCCTGGCACAGCGCTGTCATGCTGGCATCTCGCTTACCTTGCCTTTCCATCCCAGGTTCTGAAGGCAAACCCATGCTGAGTGAGACTGCGGTGTAGACGTGTGTGTGTTGGGAAAGGGCTGTCGAGAGCCGCCTCCACAGCCAGTCTCTGCTGCAATGGCCAGAGCTGGGCTGATCGGAAGCCAGGAGCCAGGAGCTTCCTCAGGGTCTCCCATGTGGGTGCAGGGACCCAAGGACTTGGACCGTCTCCCATTGCTTTCTGAGGGACCTCAGTAGGGAACTGGATCAGAAGTGGAGCAGTCAGGATCTGAAGGGGTGCCCATATGGGATGTGGACACTGCAGATGGCGGCTTAACCCACCATGCCACAGTGGCAGCCCCCCTCGACACTTCTACAATTTATTTATTTAAAAAGCAGGGTCCAGAAAGGGAGAAAGAGAGAAAGAAGGATCCTCCATTGCAGATTCACTTCCTCAGTGCGCACATGGCTAGGGCTGGGCCAAACCAAATCCAGGAGCCTGGAACTCCTCCATTCAGGTCTCCACGTGGGTGGCAGGGACCCTTCGCACTCGAGCCATCCCTGCCTTCCAGCGTGCATGACAGCAATGGCCGGACTGGGTCCCAGGCACTCCCACAGGAGGTGCACGTGTCCCAGACAGTGGTGTCACCCACTGAGCCAGATGAAGCCCCGCTGCCCCTCTCGATGTGCGTTACTCGGTGAGGTGCCTGTGGCGGTGCCTGTTTTTATGCACAGGGAAACTGAGGTTCAAACGTAAGTGAAACCTCTCAAGATAGGTTGCTTGTGAGAGACAGCAGGTGTTGAACCGGCTGGGTGTCTGAACACAGGAACAGAGCTTTCGATGGTCGCTCTTGGGCTCCCTGTGAGTCGCCATCTGCTGGTCTCCAGGCAGGTTTTCAGGAAGAAGCCAGCTTGTTAGAGGGAGGCTGGTTACGTGCTGGGCCTGTCTGAGGTGAGCTCAGTAGGTCTGTGGCCGCGGGTTGAGAGGGGCAGGGCCAAGTCCCCTCGCCCCTGCCCAGGCAGACCTGCCCCTCAGGCTTACTGCCCCGAAAGCTGATCCAAGAGACTGGTGTGGGCACACTGGCAGGCTGCATGGCTCAGCTCAGCTCAGCCCACCTGGAACAGAGTCCCCTCTCCGTTTGGCACCTCAGTGTATTTTCACGTGTGCGTGGTCACTGGAGGCACAGTCCCAGCGGGGGCCAGCAGCCTCACTGTTGCTGGAAAGCATTTGTGTGTAGAAGTAGCATTGTGCTTAGTGCTTCCTTGAGTGAAGTGGGACTCACGTAGAACTCTTGCGTGCCGTGAGTGAGGTGTCTGTGTTGTGGGCCTCACATAGAACTCTTGCGTGCCGTGAGTGAGGTGTTTGTGTTGTGTGCTGGTGACCGTGCCTGCAGATGGACATCGTCAGTGTGGCCTCTGTCTCAGGCAGGTGCGGGAGTGTGCGCACCACCACTCCAGTGTTTTCCTCATGCTCTTTGTTCACAGGAAGTACCTTGTGTGTACACGTCCAAGCATGTTTTGTTTGTGTGCGTACCCACATGCGTGTGCACACATCTGTCTGGGGCGTGTCACACACTCACAGTGTCTCTTCTGTTTCGTTCTTTCTTCCCCCCACACCATTCTTTTATTCCAGCACAGATTAATAATGCCAGAGCACCCTGTTGAAATCTTGTTGCAGTTAAATATTTTCCTCTAGTGTGTATTCCAGGATTATGAACAGTTACCTGAGAAATTAGGAATAATGAAAGTGTCAGAAAGTACCGTCAGTTTTCTTGTAATCGTTGCCTTAATCCTCACGCATTTCCGTCGCACAGCTGACCCCTGTTGTGTGCTGACCAGGCTGAGTATCAGCCCCTCCTACTCTTCGTATCGGTTTCTGAAGCGGTGGCAGCCGGGCAGAGGAGCTGAGCCCTCCTGGTCAGTGTGGCGCCCACGTTGATGGAGGCGCCTTCTGCTGCTGCCGATTGGCGTGTGGTGCGGCTTGGTGGGAGTGGTCCTCAGTCAGAGCATTCTCAGAGTTCGTGGCGGATTCCTGTCCCAGCCCAAGCTCAGCAGCGCTCAGGGGCGCGCGCTGTGTGCAGGAGCTCACGTGGTCCCCATCCCGGCAGGCTGGTGGCCGTGTCACTACGCGCTCTCAGCTGCAGGAACAGGCATGTGGGGGTCCACTCTGGCCCACAGTGGCCTGGATGGCACTGCCGGTCCTGGACTCTGCACCTGGTCTGTCTGGCTCTGGCCGTCACTCGTTTGTCAAATCTTGGTTGGTCAGCCCTCGTCCGGTGTCCCTGGCTAGATCTGA
Source organism: Oryctolagus cuniculus (assembly GCF_964237555.1). Lineage (NCBI taxonomy): Eukaryota > Metazoa > Chordata > Mammalia > Lagomorpha > Leporidae > Oryctolagus > Oryctolagus cuniculus. Next base: position 2,309,468 of record NC_091441.1, on the reverse strand, counting down.
CCAAGATGATGCAAGGTGCGCCCTGTGGGCCAGCGTGTCCACATCTTCGTGGGCCTGTTGTGATCCTGGCCATCTGCTGCCGTGTGGAATGTGCTCATCTGATGCTGAGAGAGGCAAGTCACCAAATTTCTGACCCACTCTAGGTGACGGATGTCTCAGCCACCCTGGCCCAGGGCACCCAGCCCGAGAAGGAGGGCCGGGCGCGCCAGTGCCTGGAGTGTGACCGCGCCTTCTCGTCGGCCGCCGTGCTCATGCACCACAGCAGGGAGGTGCACGGCCAGGAGCGCATCCACGGCTGCCTCGTCTGCAGGAAGGCCTTCAAGCGTGCCACGCACCTCAAGGTAGCCCTCACCCGGGCCGGGCAGGAGCCTGGGGAGAGATCCCCCATGTCTGAGAAGCCTGTGGCGCACAGCCCTTCACCACGCGCTTTGGTCGTGGCCGTCTCTGGTGCGCATCCTCCCGTGCACTTCAGTGTCGGTTTCTGATGTGGGTTGGAGCGGCGTTGCACCACTTCTCACCTGTCAGACCGGCCATCCTGGGAAGGCTCTAGGACGCAGGCGTGCCCGCCACAAGGTAGCAGGCCTCCCAGGGGAGGTGGCCGCAGCTGGTGAAGTGCTGCGCACTCACCTTGGGCAGCCGCCCTGCAGGTGCACCTCCGCACACACAGGCTCCCTGCACGGCGTTCACGGCCATGGCCATGTGGTTGCAGGTGGTTGGATGTCCATGAGAGGCAGCTCGGGGAAGGCCCAGGCAGCAGGAGCAGGAGCAGGAGTGGGCAGACTCCCAGCTGAGTGATGTGCAGCCCAGGGCTCTCCTTCTTCTAAGGGAAACCACGCGGAAAGGGCCAAAAGCCAGACAAAGTCTGTCCTGGACAAACCTGACCAGTGCCACTGGAGCCTGAGTCGCACGTGGTGCGTGTCCAGTGCTAGGTCATGGTGTGGGTCCGTCAGTCTGTGCTGGTGCCTCCTGGAGCCCCGCGGCCTGCTTCTGGTGCTAGCAAAACATGAGCTAGATCCCAACAGAGGGTGTCCCACAGACCCTGGCCAGCCCTGTAGAACCGTGCAGGTCCTCACAAGCGAGGCCAGTCAGACACGGTCAGGGGAGGAGCACGAGGAGCAGATGAACACAGAGCAGGGCATGAGAGCGCGCACGGGCCTAGCGACCGTGCGGCAGCTGTGGCAGAGCCAGGACAGTGCACGCCGAATGCAGGCCCTGGGTGCATGGGGAGTGCATGTGTCTGCTCGAGCCTTCCACATTTCACATAGCAGGCGCTCACTGTGTGAAGACAGGGGTCCCAGAAACGGGGAACTCTGACCTTAGCACGCTCAGGGTTCAGTGAGATTGTCGTTAGCTGTGGCGCCGCCTGGGGCAGCAGAAGCCCAGGCTCAGCCTGCTCACCACGGAGGGCGCCTGCCCCTGGCCAGGCCGGCACTCGCCCTGTGCTGCCGGAGTGCCCAGTGGAGCCAGGGCCCAGCCTCTCGGTATCCTCCTGTGCTGTCTGGCCGTGGAGTGACGTGACGCCTGTGCACGTCAGACACTCGCCACGCGCTGCCTAGGGAAAGTTCCTGCAGACGGTGGCTCGGCCGGCACTGGTGAGCCTTGGGAGCAGGAGGCGGTGGCACCCAGTGCCCTGCGGATGCAGGCAGGTGAGCACCCTGGTCCCAGGGCGCAGTCTCTGCCACACGTGACCCTGCAGCTTCAGGAGGCTGGGGCCGTGGTGAGGCAGGAGCCTCCGCGGTCTGCAGGCTTTATGGAGAGTGTCCTTGAAGGACGTCTCTGCCACCGGCTGTGTCCACCGCTGAAGGAGGAGCGTGACGTGGCGCTGTCCCTGGACTGGCTGTGGTGTCCTCATTGCAGCCCGTGGGAGGACTGTGTATGGCCCATTGGAAGCAGGTGTGGCAAGGCCACATCGTTTGTGGTAGAGCTCAGGTTGGAGCCTGGGGTCTCTCCATCTGGCTCCTGGTGACAAGCTCTGGTCCTGGGGAACGCAGCACCACGTGGCCTGGTCTCGTGGTTGCCACTGGTGCTTCGGTGTGGGGCTTGGTTTCCCCTTTGTGCTCTGTGGTCTTAGGTTCTGTTAGCGTCCTCATGTGCGTGTCGCTTTGTGCTATCTCTGCCAGGAACACATGCAGACGCACCAAGCGGGCCCTTCCCTAAGCTCCCAGAAGCCAAGAGTGTTTAAATGCGACACCTGTGAAAAGGCGTTTGCCAAGCCCAGCCAGCTGGAGCGGCACAGTCGCATCCACACAGGTAAGGGGTGCGAGGCCGCCATGCGTTTGCTTTGGAAGGAGACAGCGGGACTGGGGACGTACAAGGGCCACAGCTTCCAGGCCCCCTCGTTGTGATCCGTGTGTCATCCTCACTAACTCTCAGCTCGGACACACTGCGGCTTGTGTCCTCACCCTAGAACGGAAGCCGCGGGCAGGAGCCCCTCCTGTTAGGACAGGCACACGGACCCACCCACCCAGCCGGCCCTGCGGCCCCTGTCCTCTGGTAACGCTGTTGGAGCCCTTCTGTCTGCCTCCTCCCGTCACGTCCCGCCTCTCAGGTCCCCTGCTCCACCCACAAGGCTCCCTGCTCTCAGCCCCTCGTCCACGCAGTGGCCACACTGAAACCCTGGGCCAAAGGAGCACCTCTCACACACACACACACACACACACCCCGGCCTGGCTAGGGGCTCGGTCACCCACGGCTCCATCACGGCACCTGGCACGGCCGTGCCGGGTCCTCCACTCGCCTGCCCCGTCGTCCCTCTGCTTTGGAGCACAGTGTTCCCGGGGCCAGTAGCCTTCCCCTTCTCCCCGAGCTGTTTTCTGAGTCGTCCTCTGGCCTTGGCACATGTAGCCCTTCCCCGGGGGGCTGCTCCATGGCCACCAGGGCCCCAGGGCCCACATGGCCACCCCTCCTGGGTTCCCTCCCATCTCCCCCCCTGGGCTGTGGCCTCCGTCAGGGACCTGGAGCCTCCGTGTGTGTGGTTGGAGTTCTATGCTGAGCTGCTGTTGTTTGCATGCCTGCTCCAGGTGAGTGCCGTTTGCTGTGGTGGTGAGGTAGGTGCACGGCACTGAGCACCGTGGGAGCGCGGAGGTGACTGGAGAGTGCAGGGGAGCTGCAGGCTGGGCACCGGCAGGTGCCATCTGGGAGTGTGGAGAATGGGCGCGCCGTCTACACTGAGCTGCACTGGTTGTTGTCTTCCTTTAATCTCCTGGTCTATGTGCTTCATTAAATATTTCCATAGCGTCTCTCAGAATGAGTGGTTTAATAACAGGTATCTGTTTTTTCTCTTTTTTAAAAAGATTGATTTATTTATTCGAAAGGCAGAGTTACAAAGAGAGAGAGGGAGAGACAGAGAGAGGTCTTCCATCCACTAGTTCATTTCCTAAATGGCCACAACGGCCAGAGCTGGGCTGGTCTGAAGCCAGGAGCCAAGAGCTTCTTCCGGGTCTCCCACGCAGGCGCAGGGGCCCCAGCACTTGGGCATCTTCCCTGCTTTCCCAGATGCATCCAGGGAGCTGGATCGGAAGTGGAGCAGCCCGGACATGAATTGGGGCCTGTATGGGATGCCAGCACTGCAGGCAGTGGCTTTTATCTGCTGTGTCACCGTGCCAGCCCCTCTTTTTTTAATTTTAAAAAATTCGTCTATTTTCATTTTTGAAAGACAGGGAGACAGATACAAAACATCTTATAGTCACCAATTAAATCCTCAAATGCCTGAGCAGCCAAGGCTGGGCCAGGCTGAAACCAGAACCTGGACGCAGTCCGGGTCTCGCACTTGGGTGGCAGAGACTCAGGTACTGGAGCCCTCACCACGGCCTCCCCGGCTGCATGTCAGTAGGACGCTGAGTCAGAAGCTGGAGTGTCTGGGACTCAGACCAGCCCCTTGAGCAATGGAGCGACGTAGCTACGTGCCAGATGCCTGCCCCACGCCCCGGGTGCCGTGTGCCAGATGCCTGCCCCACGCCCCTGGGTGCTGTGTGGAATTTTCCCTTTCAGTTTCTCAGATACTCACTGCTCATGCAACTGTGAAACATTTAATATTTTAGTATTTTTACCTGATTTTTGGAAGCAGCATTTGTATTTGTTCCTGAGTTGTGTTTTCCTCTTTGTGACTGGAGGTAAGGTGGTGGTGGTGACATCTGCTGTCCTGCTCTTTGTAGTTAAGTGGATCGTGAAGACTGGTGTTGGGCCGTGTGTGTGCGTGTGCATGTGCACGCATGTGCACACTGGAGCCCACCAGGTGGCTGATGGACCTGATCTTGACTGTGTCGCTTAGGAGGATGTTCTCTTTACCCCCCCCCAACTTTTTTAAACTTACAAGATTTTCTTTTTTCATTTTATGCAAAAGGCAGTGAGACAGAGAGATCTTCTGTCTACTTGTTCATCCTTAAGTGCCGTGCGGGTGGGAGCTGGGGCAGTCTGAGGCCAGGACCAGGAACGCTTTGCAGGCCTCCCGTTGGGCACACACGTCAGCGTGTGACCGGGAGCGCATGGACAGCCAGGGTGCGCACTCATGACCCCGAGCCCGGCTTCCTGAGGGTCTCTTGTCTGCGGGTGCTTGGTGCCCTGCGTCTTGGGCTGCCTGTTGACAGCACACGGTGTTCTGGCTTCAGGGCCTAGCACTTGTCCTCCTGCTGCAGCCTCGCTTCATGCAGCCCCAGCTAACCCTGAGAGCTCTGGGAACAAGCCACGCATGTTCTGGAATCGTTGCCAGTCATGCTGCCTTGGCTGGGACTTGTATAACTGCAAGGACTGGGGAGGGGACCGGCTTTAGTTTCCCTTTGTTCCGGACCCCGTGAGACAGCTTCCACGGGATGGGAGGGGGGGGAGCAGGTGGCGTTGGGGCAGTGCGGGGTGGGTAGCGGAGCCAGACGTCGGGCCTGGCGCCCCTTCCTCTCACTCTTCAGTCTCCCTGTTAACATGAGTGCAGTTAAGTAGCGTTCACAAAAGCACGTGTGGTCTGTTGAGTGGAGCTGGTATTCTCGTGTCCTTACTGTCTTCGTTTAAACCATTTATGCTCTGCTTTTTATCATGGGTGCTTCTGGGGCTCTGAGTAGTGCTGATGGGAGTTCTGCTGTCCTGGCACGGAGTGGCTTCACCAAAACTCTTGGATGGGCAACAGGCGGCTCATCGCCGTGTCCCGGGGCTGGCGATGCGGTGCGCAGGTTAAACCACTGCCTGCAACACTGGCATCTGGGACCGGTGTGCCGGTGGAGTCCTCGCCGCCCGGCTTCTGATCCAGCTCTGTCAACGTGCTTCAGAAAGCAGGGATGATGGCCCAAGCACGTGGGTCTCTGCCACTCGTGTGGGAGGCCCGGATGGAGTTCAAGGGTCCTGGCTTCAGCCCGGCTTAGCCCTGGCTGTTGCTGTCATCTGGGGAGTGACCCAGTAGGTGGGTCTCTCTGTCTCTTCCTCTCTGTCCCACTGCCTTTCAAATAAAATAAACATCAGAAAAAAACACAGCCAAACCCACCGTGGCCTCTTTTCTTCAGGTTCAGCTTCTCTCACACGCTTGTCAGCAGCGGCCTGAGAGATGCTGACCGTGGCCTCTGTCCTGCAGGGGAGCGGCCCTTCCACTGCACGCTGTGCGAGAAAGCCTTCAACCAGAAGAGCGCGCTGCAGGTGCACATGAAGAAGCACACGGGGGAGCGGCCCTACCGCTGCGCCCACTGCGCCATGGGCTTCACGCAGAAGAGCAACATGAAGCTGCATGTGAAGCGGGCGCACAGCTGCACTGGTGAGAGGCCCTGGCGCCGCAGCCCCGCGCACGGGCTCTCCCAGGGCCCGCGGGGACTGGGTGTTGTGTGTGGTGCGCCCGCAGGGCACGAGCCAAGAAAGCCCGGCCTGGGGCCAGCGAGTGCCCAGGTCAGACTCTGGGCTTTGGTCAGCTCACCCCTTAGTGTCTGCTGGCTCCGAAGTTGGCTGGGAGCAGCCCGCCCCAACACAGGACCTGGTCAGAATGTATTTCTGATTTGTTTCGGCAGAGGGTACAGAACTTTCTAGGAGCAAAGCGGCCCCCCAGACTTGAGTGGGTGCATTGAGTGGTCAGTGGACAGAGCTTCCCGTAGCCTGGGGGCAGCACTCAGGAGGCCCTGTCGGTGCCGCTGCTGCCTCCGTGTGCCGTCAAGGGCCGTGGAGCTGCATGGCAGTGGCCGGCAGGTGCCCTGCTGCTCAGCCGGCGTCTTTCGGCCCAGAGGACACCTGGCTGCTGCACTCCACCAGCCTGGTGCTGTCAGAGTCGGGATCCCGGGCTGTGGGATCGCGTGGGCTCCCTCTTGTTGACTCTAGGCTGTGTTTCGGGAACGGGTATAGCAAACCTGCAGAGGAGGAGTTAGAAGTAGGGAAGTCCGCCATGCCTGGCATGATGGCTCGGTTTGACGGGTGTGAAAAGGTGTGTGTGCGTGAGCAGCGGGGCCTCTGGGGAGCAGGTGGGCGGAACATCCCCTCCGCGGGGCGAGATTGCGTGCTCCCTCCTCGCCTGAGCCTGCCGCCCGAGCCCACAGGGCGAGGCGAGCGAGGAGCTGCCTGTCTGAGGCTGTGCCTGTCCTTTCTCTGCCTGTGTACAGGAACCTTGCCGGAGGCCACTGGGCACCCGGAGCAGGACGGGGAGGAGCTGAGGACCCTGCACTTGGAGGAGGTGGTGCAGGAGGCGGCGGGCGAGTGGCAGGCGCTCACCAACGTGTTCTGAAGCCGGCCGGAGGACACGGCCCGGGCCACGGGCCAGGACGGCGCACCGGGATTTCTGTTTCAGGGCTTCAAGTGTTGGAAACACTACACAATCGGTTTTTAGCTCTGAAATTCCCTAAGAATCATTGTCTTTCAGAGACTGACAGGAGGGAAGCTGGGAAAGATGTAGACGTGGCGTTGCCCGTTGTCTACAGATCACTGAACTCAGGTACTGCGAGAGGCAGGTGCATCTTCCACACCTCGGCCGGTGCATCGGTACGGCAGAAGCTGCCGGTCTTCTGTCACTTAGTGTGATTTCGTCGTATTAGCAGAGACAGAGTCAACATGGAGAAGCGTGCCAGATGTCCGCCATGCTTCCTGTTAGGCGAGGCGTAGCTTAGAGCAGGAAAGTGTCCCACCGCACAGGGAAGTTTTTGCCACTTTTTTGTCTGTGCATTTGGAAAATTAGAAGAAATCGACTCTTTGTAGTCTGCCATAAGTTAATGCAACCAGTACCTTGAGAGCTGGCTGGCCCAGCGCTCTCCTACGCGGACCTCGGGTCCTGCAGAGCAATGCAGTGTGGGGCGGCAGCAGGGAGGCCAGAGGAGCTGGCCCAGGGCCGGTGCCATGGCCACTGCAGGAGCGTTTGCTCAGGTGCGCTGGGCGAGGACCGCGCCCGCACAAGCCATCCCTGCAGCCGGGGTGCGCAGGCCGTGTGCCGGGAACGGGCAGCGCTGCCCCGTGGTCTCCACGCCGCGACCTTCTCTTTCAGCCTGAGGAGCGTGTGTTTTATTTCAGGGAATTCTCAGTATCATCAACGGTGCCACAGCAAACACGTCCCAGACGGAATCCCACCCACGCGGGGGCCGCGCGCGCATCGTCCGCGCGGCATTCCAAAGCTGGGAAGGCCCCTGGCTCCACGTTGGTGTCCTGTGCTGTGTACAGACAGCCGCGGGCAGGCGGCAGGCGGCAGGCGGGCTCTGCGGCGGGGCTGTCTGCTCTGTGAATAGCGCCCGGGGCTCCGCGCCCCACCAGCACTTCAGATCAGTATTGTGTCATTTCTCCCGCAGAGGGGTCTCTTTTCCATTGTAATATAAAGCTGGGTTTTATTTTATTTTCCTGAAAAATAATTGCCTTTATTTTCTCTCGTTGCCTCCTTGGTTCCAGAAGAGAGTAGTTTTATTATAAATATCGTATGGACTTTGTGCAGTGAGAGAGGGGCTCGTTGCCGGTTCCTAAGAAGGAGACGTTCACTGTTAGTCGGGAAGGCACCTTCCGATCCTGCTGTTGTTCACCTCTGCGGATGTACATACGTGATATTGATGGTGAGATGGAAACTTTTGTTACGTGAAGATATTTAAGTCAGAAAACTGTTAAATAATATTACTTTTTTTCCAAACTGCTTTGTGTATTGTATATTTTTTTAAGAAAACGAAAGCCTTATTTGACTTATTCTTGTGATGCTGGACTTATTATAAATCTCGAGGTTTCCCTGAATGTCAGTGTGTGTAACTGGCTGTTGTCAGTCTATTCAGAATAATTGTAAGTGTGCTAGAGTTTCAAAGGTTCTGCTTTTAATGCACTTTTTTCTTTTATATACAATTTTGTATTAAAATATTTTAGAAATGTTAGTTAATTTTGGTGAACAAATATCCCCCAAAGTTGAAATTATTGGAATTTTAAATTTTCGTTCTTGCTGGGCTATTTATTTTGCTTTTAGCATTAAATGTCACCTCAGGACCCCTTTGAAAAGGGTGGTTTAGTTTCCAAATTGTACAGAAAGCATAGTTTAGTGAACTGTATTAATTAATTATGCCTATGTCAGGCCTTAACAGATGAATCTAAAGCCTATTTTTATTTTGGTTAAAGAAAAAGAAATCTATCAATAACCCATTTTATGTCTTCTCTCAAATTATTGGAAGGCAAACACAAGACATTTACTTACTGGTTTGATCTACTTCCTGATCACAAAAGCTGCTTCTTTGCAAAACATTCCTTGAAAAATGTAAGGATTTGGGAAGTTGTACTTTCACTTGAATCTTTGTGGTTTACAGGCTGATCTTTATATTCTGCTGGCTGATTAAAAAGTCCTGCTAGAGAGATCCAGCTTCCTGCGTCACCGGGGTTTTGCATAGAGTATTGTGTTTCTAGACCACCTCTGCGTAGCATACTGCCTTGGGATGACCATAAATTTGAAAGTGATATTCGGAAATGTGATCGATGCTTTTCTTTTAAAAATACTGAAGGTAGACAGGCTCGCCACTTGGGTTAACTCCAGTCCAGGTGTCTTTCACAGGAAGAGCTTCACTGCCGCTTGGCTCTACCTCCGTGAAGTCTGCACAGCGCAGGTGTGGCTCAGGAGAGTGGGCCCCCGGCCCCCGGCCCCCGGCCCCGGCCCCCGGCCCCCGGCCCCCGGCCCCGGCCCCCGGCCCGCCCCCTGGCCGGCAGGCCCAGCTGTCTCTAACCCAGTGTCCTCGTGAAGTCATTGTTAAACACGAAAAGGAGCTGAGATGGATCCCTCCCCGTCCCAAAGACACTGAACTTGGAGCCAGGCTGGGAACTGGTGCCGCGCCGAGGCCAGAGCCGTGGCTCCTCGTGGGCGGCCTGCGAGTGAACTCTCAGGCGCCCCCGCTCCCCAGGCTCCGCTGTGCTGCTTGTCAGGGGCATAGGAGCGAGTGCGCAGGGGAGCCCCGCCCCCACAGCCCCCCTGCGGGCAGCTGGGACCCTGAGGGCGCCGATGGGGCAGGAATGCCTCCTAGCCACGGGTCCCTCTGCTCCTCCAGTGTCGTCTTCCTGCCCCTCTTCTGTCCTCGGGGACAAGGAAGTCTGGGTTTCAGGCTGACAGCTCGTGTTCCGTGACCCCTCCAACCTGATGTGCCGGACACGCATGTGTCAGTGCAGGCGCGAGATTTAAAGTGGGAGTGAGCTTCTGTCCTGTGGCTTTTCCTCGCTTTGGGAGAATATTTGCAACGTGTTGAGACAGACATCTCAACCTGAGAGGTCCTTCATGTCAGCAGCATTCTGTAAAGGAACTACACAAGCTGTATAGAACTGCTTTCCTAGTGTGCGTTTTTAGGGATATTTCATGCCTGCTTCCTACGTAATTTTTTTCCCCAAAGGTTATTTCAAAGTCAAAACTGTGCCCTCCCCTCACACACACACACACACACACACACACAAAACAGTTAATCAAGTGTTGATCATTGCTAATTTATTATTTTTCTAAAACTTATCGCATAGCAAGTGAGGTGGGGGAGATTTTGCAACTGACCCTCCCCAACTACAGTTACCTGTTTTGATTTTAAGATTCGTGTATTTATTTATTTGAACGGCAGAGCAACAGAGAGGGGGAGACAGAGAGAGAGGTCTTCCATCTGTTGGTTCACTCCCCAGAGGGCGGCCACAGCCAGATCTGGGCCCGGCAGAAGCCGGGAGCCAGGAGCTCCATACAGGTTCCCCGTTTGAGCCACCTTCCACTGCCTTCCCAGAGGCATCGGCAGGAAGCTGGATTGGCAGTGGGGCAGCCGGGACTTGAACCAGCGCTCTGATGCGGGCTGCTGGCCTCGCAGGTGGCGGCTTCACCACATCACAACACCAGCTTTGCCGGTTAATCTGTACTCTTGTAGTGTAGATGCTTTTGTTTCTTTTTATCATAAAATTTCAAAGGAACACACATGACCCAGCTTAATGGGCCATCTCCACCTGGGGCCTCCGTGTCTTGACTTCATTCTAACGAGAAACCCATTGAAATCTCGCACTCTTGTCTGCAGCGTGAGGCGGCGGGATTGTGCGCGTGCAGGAGCCCGGCTCCCGCCTCCTGCTGGCCTCGTCTTGGCCTTGGCAGGGTCTCGGACCAGGCGTCCTGTGGTCCCTGTGTGTCCCGTGCACAGACGCACACGTGCTCAGACGGACGCGCTCACGGTGTCCACGTCCACTGCCCTCAGGCGCTGTGGTAGGGCTTTATTTTTTTATTTTTGGTGAGAATGACTAATAAATATTTAAGACACTAAAAAATAAAGATCAGTAGAAATGGCAGAGCAATAGCTGGTAAGCATAAAGGATTTTGCTATTTAATCTTTTTTATGTGTAACACTTCACAGCATGAACACTTTTGTATTAAACCGAGATTTGTATTCTATTTCAGATTCTAAAATGACATAGTGATTTGTTCTTAATTCACCACTAAAGAAAGTTTTTAAAGTTAATTTTTTTTTTATTTACAGAAGAGTTCTCTTTTTATCTTGAGAATTGTTTCATGGTCTATTTATACATTGGATGATATTTATTTAATCCAATTTTGTATTAGAAATGGATAGTTATGCCAAAAGCCACTGTGCTGGCTTTAAAAATAATAAAAATAGTTTTTGTATTATTTTAAAACTCCTGTATATTTACTTATTTGGGTTGGGGTCAGCTGTAGCTGGTGTCCAGGTAGCACGCTCGGCACGGGCCCGCCAACACCAGGTTGCAAACCGACCGTCGCGGGCAGGGAGGACCGTCCTGCGATCCTTCTCCAGGGCTCTGCTTCCTCTCACCTTGGAACGGTTCTTAGGAGTGGCTTGACAACCAGTCGTGCTGTATCCGTGTGCTGCCGATGATGTGGGGGGTGTTGGACTTTCCTGGGACATCAGCGTGGCTTGTAGCATCCGCTTTAACCGGACGTGAGTGCATGTGGCTCTGTGCCGCATTCGCAGGTAGAAGTTCTCGGTCTGTAGACTCATTATCCCCTTTGGCAAACTGAGGGCCTCTGTGCAGAGCAGGGACCCCACACGGGACTGAGACAGTGGAAATGGTCCTGCTGGACGCGCCCGGGCGGGGAAGCCTGCCGCACGCGTGCAGAGCCTGAGGCCTCCGTGGGGAGGGGCTAGTGGTATTTGTTTTACGATTTATTTATTGGGAAGTCAGTTAAGAGAGGGAGAGACTTCCATCCGCTGGTTTGCTTCCTAGGTGGCTTCGACAGCCGGGGCTGGGCCAGAAAGCTGGATGGGAAGTGGAGCAGCCGGGTCTTGAACCGGCGCCCATAATGGGATGCTGGTGTCACAGGCGGCGGCTTTACCCACTACGCCACAACACCGGCCCCAGGATTTTTTTTTTTTTTTTTTAAACTATGAGATCACAGAGAATTCGTTCCCAGGGCAGTGGGTGGTCTCAGCTGCTCGTGAGGTTTTTGGGGTGCCTAGCTGTGATGATGCCATACAGAGCCTCGTGGGAGCGTGATGAAGGCGCAGACACAGCCCAGTGCCGAGCGCCGTCTCCCAGGGCCAGTCCGGCTGGGCTCCCTGCCACACGACCGGATCCTTCCCAGCTCCTCTGCGTGTGCGGGGACCGGCTGGTCCCCATCCTGTCGCACACCAGGCTGCAGGGCGCCACTGCCCCCTTGGGATGGGGCTGACTCGGGCTCCTGTTGGGGTGGGCGTCAGGCCTGTTTCGGGCCCAGGCCCAGCTCACTGGGCAGATGGCTAACTCGGCCACACCGTGCTGCCGTTGTGATCACCTCCTGCCTCCCTAGGGAGAGGGACAGGCACGGCCTCACACGGCCCTGCCGAGGAGCGGATGGGTGCCCTCCCCATCTGAGGAATCAGCGAGCGCCGCTGCCTCAGTAACCACGCTCTACAGCAGAGAAACGCTCACGGGAACGCAAGACAGCTCCCATGTTTCCCAGCCACTGGCTTAGTGACCACGGGTACAGGTGGACAGCAGCTGGCCATCTACCCCAGGGCGCCCTCCAGTCGGGTTTCGCAAGCGGAATCCAAAATACCTTGTATCCTTTTTGTAGCACCTTCGTTGTTGAAGCAGCATCTAATTTACAGAAAAGTCACTAGGGCCCCAGGAGATGGTTCATGGTTGGCCCTCGGGACCTCCGCTCCCACGTCCGGGGACGCGATGAGCCATGTTGGCAAATGCTGGAAAACAGCGTCTCTACTGCACACGCGGTGCAGTGGTGTAGCGACAGTTTGCGTGGCTTCTCCATCGCATGGTGCATTGTCAGTGGTCCATGGTGACGTGGAGCACACGGGGCAGGTGCGTGGAGGGGGGGGGTCTGTGCTCGTCCGTCATTCCAGGGATGTGAGTTCAGACCCCACGGTGGGCCCTGAAACCAACGTGTCCCCGGCGTGCCGGGGACACTGTACTCCCCCCCGCCCCCACACACACACCACCCTGCTCCTGACATTCTGAAAGCCACTGTCCAGCCGGCAGCACGTTGTCCCCAGGCCTGTTGATCGCTGGGTTAGGGGACTCGGCCGGCCAGGCCTCCTCCCTGCGGCCCCTTCCCCCTTGCTGACCTGTGACCCAGGAGGCCCTGCAGCTGGGTTTCCCCGTCCCCACTCCAGCGTGTGTGCCGCGATTCCTACACCAGGACCCAGGACCGGGACCTCCACGTCCGTCTGCACTTGCTGTTGGGAGGGCGTTGCCCCCCTCCCTCTTTGCCTAACGTGGGCTGGGCACGTGGATTCCTAGCGTGTTCAGCGGACTGCAGTCCTTAGGGCCTTGCTTTACTGTGGTGCCCACAGAATCCCGCTCCTTTGGGTAGCGCCGAGTCCTTTGGCTAGGGGCCCGTTACTCCCCGAAACACCTTGTGGCTCCTGGCAGTCACGCCTCATCCAGAGACCCTTCTTCCCTCTGGTGGAGAGTGGGGTTTGCAAAACTACAGCAGGGGCCAGCGCCGTGGCGGGCGGGTAAAGCCGCCGCCTGCAGTGCCGGCACCCCGTGTGGGCGCTGTTTGGAGTCCCAGCGGCTCTATCCCGGGGCCCCGCGCCCACTTGGGAGACCCAGAAGCAGCTCCTGGCTCCTGGCTTCAGATCTTCCCAGCTCCCATGATTGCAGCCATTGGGGAGTGAACCAGTGGGTGGAAGACTCTGACTCTCTCTCTCTCTCTCTCTGCCTTTCAAATAAATAATTCTTAAATAAAACAAGGAGCCAGAGCTGGGGAAACCTGCACGCATGCATTGTGTGCTGCCTCACACGTGTGCCCACACGTCCATCTCTGTCTCCACCTACATATGGAGCCTTGGGATCCCACTGATGCCCTCAATCCAACCAGTGGGGGCTCCTCCCCAGCCCCACCCCATCTGTGGGCAGCTGCATCCCTGCCCAGCGGTGAGCCGCTCAGAGCCTGCCCTCTGCAGTCTGCTAATTTGCCGGTCCCCCTGTCAGTCTCAGCGCTCCTGCCTGGGTCCCCCGAGCCCTGGCCATCCCCGCCGTCCCCCAGGAGGGACCGAGAGTCCTCTCCCCGGTCAACACAGCTGAAGGGAGACCAGGAGCCCCCGTGGGTGTTGTCAGGGGACCTGCCGCCCGTCCTCTGCCTGTCCTCCGGTCTCCATGCTGATGTAGATTGGAAGCTGGAGCCGGGCGTGGAGGGTCGAGGCCTGGCTGGGCCGGGCAGCTGCCTCACAGGGTGGACGGACGCCAGGTGCTCTGGGGTCTTGGGTGAGCGAGTTCTGGGCGCTTGCCGGGTGCTGCTGCGGTCACTCCCGGGTGGCGGAGAGGGGGGACTGCAGGGCCCGCACCTCCCTGGGCTCAGGCGGGGCCCTGGGGCTGCTGGAGACTGGGCAGGGCCCTGGCTGGGTCCGGAGCTCCGGCTGCTCCTGGGGACACCGCGAGACGGCCGCCTGGCCAGGAACCAACGCGGCTGCCAGGGGCTCCACCTGCTGCCGCTCCGCCCCCAGCCTGGGGGCTCTGTGTGCCGGGCGGATTCCCAAAGCCTGGGAAGCGGGGGCTTGCGGAGAACTCCCCTGCCCCACCTGCAGCCATGCCCAGCCCAGGAGGACGGTTCTTCCCGCAGAGGGACCTCCTCTACCCGGGGAGCCAGCCCCCTGCCCCGCCATGCCCGCCCCCACCCGGGCCCTGTCCAGAGCCCCCGCCCGCTGCGCCAGGCGCCTCAGGCCCCCTCGAGGCTCCTGACAGGCCGGAGCGGGGAGGGGCAGCGCAGGGGCTGCAGGTGGCCGGGGACAGCGCGGGGCAGGGTCTCGGTTCCAGGATGCCCGCTCAGCGCCCCTCGGGCTGCCCGCCGTGCCCAGCCAGCGCCGCGAGAGCAGGACAGGAACTGCCAGCGTCTTCAGGGGCAGTCGGTGTTCAGTGGGGACAGCCCCGGTGCGCCTCTTCGCTTTTTCTCTCATTTACATGGTCACGCAGGAATAGGAAACAGCCTCGGCTTCCCCCGCGTGTGACACCGACGTGGCCCCGCAGACTCCGGAGTGCACGACTGTTGGGCCTGCAGCACCAGCATCCCACAGGGACGCCGGTTCGAGTCCCGGCTGCTCCTCCCCAGCCAGCTCTCTGCTAACGTGCGCGGGGCGGCAGCGGAAGGCGGCCCAAGTGCTTGGGGCCCTGCGCCCACGTGGGAGACCAGGAAGACGCTCCTGGCGCCAGCCTGCTCCAGCCCTGGGGAGTGAGCGGTGGGCGAAGACGCCTCTCCCCTCACGAATAAATAAATCGGAGTAAACGTAAATGCGACTGTGCTTGCAGGACTTCCCAAATCCCTCAGTGGGGAGGGGCGGGCTGGGGCGGGGGCGCCCTCCCGGGGAGACAGCGCGGGCCCCGCGCCCGACACCACGGACGCAACACGAGGCCCAGGCGGCGCGTGAACGCTCATTACTTTATTCCACACCGGCCGGCCGCGCGGGCCGGGCTCGGGGCTCGGGCCGGCGTGCGCCCCGCTCCCCACGGGGGCTGCGACCCCGTCGCGCGCGCACCGGGCAGGGTTAGCTCGCGGTTAGCGGGGGCGTCGCGGCGTTAGGGCGGCTACTTCCGGTCTGGTTCTGGGGGAGGGTCGCGCCGGGGGCTCTCCGCAGGGCCCGCACGACGGACGCCCACTCGAAGGGACGGGTCAGTGCGTTAGGGGCGGCGGCGGCCAGGGAGGGTCAGCGGGATTACGGGACGCGACCCGGAAGCGCTGCTTGTCCTTCCGGGGCGGCCGCTCCGGGCGGGCGCGCGTGCGCAGGGCGGGCGGGGGCGGCTGTGGGGCCGCGGGTCGGGTTAGTGTAGCCGGTGAGCACTGCCGTGGTCCGTCCAGCTGTGGTCACGCCCAGTGTTGAGTGGCCGGCGCCACGCCGCCCGGCCACCAGAGAACGCAAGTCTGCCCGGAGCCGTGGGCTCGGGCGGGAGGCGGGGTCGCCCGCGTCCCGCCGGGGCCTCGCGCGGCCCACGCCTGCCTCCTTCTCCTCCCTCTGCCACGCACGAATTCTGCCAGTCGGGGTTGCGGAGCGCCCCGCCGTGGACTCTCTCAGCTGCCCGGCCCGCATCCACTTGCCAAAAGCTCCCGCACGCAGTAAGCCACTCTGACTGTCTAATCCTGTTAGGGGAATCAAATCAACGGGGGTGAGGGCGGCGGGGAAGAAACCAAAGGAAGCCGGGATCGCAACAGTCCTCCCCACGCGCCCGCTGCCGTGCGCAGCGGGGCCCTCCAGGCAGTGCTCGCGAAAGCAGGGGCGGGGCGGGCGGGGCGGGGCGGGGCGGGGCGGGGCTGGGGGCTAGGCTGGGGCTGGCGGGGCTGGGCGGGTCGGGGGCTGGGGGCGGGGCTGGGCTGGGGGCGGGGCGGGGGCGGGGCGGGGCTGCGCTGGGCTGGGGCGAGGCTGGGCGGGGCTTGACTGGGCTGGGGGCGGGGCTGGGGGCTAGGCTGGGGCTGGCGGGGCTGGGCGGGTCGGGGGCTGGGGGCGGGGCTGGGGCGGGGCTGGACTGGGGGCGGGGCCTGGGCGGGGCCTGGGCGGGTCGGGGGTTGGGGCTGGGTGCACGCGGGCCTGCAGCCGGAGCAAGGCGGTCTTCCAGCCCCGGGCACCGCGCAGCCGGGTCCTGTCTGCATCTCGGGTAACGGGTGCCCCGGCAGGACCCCGGGCGTGCACCGCTCGCCGGGTTAGGGGACGGGGTCTGCTCGAGTAGGTGGGGGTGCGGACGCTGTTAGCGTTTGAAGGCGGTTAGGTTAGGAAGCCGAGGACGGGGTTCAGCGCCGGGGCAGGGCTTCAGCGTCTGGCCATGGGCGACCCGGAGCGACTGTCTCTTCCTCCCTGGGAAAAGCGGAGAGGGCGTGAGTGAGCCTCCCACCCGTCGCACCCCTGCTGGGCAGGCTGCCCCCCCCCCCGCCTCCCCTCCCCTCTCGCACAGCCTGGGTCCTCAGGGCTGTGAGGTGGGTCCCCGAGGCGCCGGACACAGCACCCAGGGTCTGGGGTGAGAGCCTGGCCGTTGTGGTGTTCGCCTTCCTTGAACCAGCGCTGTTCCCCCGCCAGAAATGGGGCGGGGTAGGGGCCGGCGCTGTGGCGTGGCAGGTAAAGCCACGGCCTGCAGTGCTGACACCCTATGTGGGCGCTGGTTCGAGTCCGGCTGCCTCACTTCCAGTCCAGCTCCTGGCGATGGCCTGGGAAGGCAGCGGAAGGTGGCCCGAGTGCGCTCACCCGGACAGGAGCCCCTGGCCGCAGATCAGCCTGCTCCGGCCGTTATGACCATCTGGGGAGTGACCCAGTGGATGCGAGAGCTCGCTCTCTACTCTGAATTTCAAATAAATCTTTAAAAAAAAGAAGTCCAGGGGAACTGAGGGAACTCGGAGAGATCTTCCTGCCTGTGTGTGCGTCCCCTGGCCTCCCTCTGCCCCAGCGAGGGCGGCAGTGGTCGTGCGGAGGACTTGCCTGCAGCCTGTGGTACAGGGGCCTGAGGACACCAGCCCGGGAATGGAAGAGCCGACAGCTGAGCCCGAGGTGGCAGGGGAGGTGGTGGGGGCGTAGGGGCGTGGCGGGGGAGTAGGCAGGCGCAGGACTGTGTTTTTGTTAGGTTCAAACGTTTATCCAAACGCTCGCCCTCCGCGGGATTCCCAGTTCTGGCTGAAACGTGGATCTCGAAGATTTCCTTTCACACCGAGGCCCCAGAGAACGAGCGACGAGCTCGCCACCAGTCGCCCCTGTGCCGCCACCTCGTCTGAGCACAGCCTCCCGTTACCCTGGCGCCGCAGCCCGGGACACTGAGCAGCCAGGGTCGCACAGCCAGCAGTGAGCGCCCAGGCGTCTGGAGGGCTCCTCGGGGTCTGGCTTCGCCCGCCGTACAGACAGCAGCTTCCTCCTCGACCTGGAGCAGCTCCACGCAGCCTGCCGGGTGCAGGGCCTGCCCGGCGGCCCCCGCCCCGCCCCGCCCCGCCCCGGGAGCCCCGCCTCCCCTGGGCGCGCCTGGCCAGCAGAGCTGCTGCCCTGTGGGGCAGCCGGGCAGTCGGCGCCAGCCTGACCTGGCCGCGTGCCGGGCGCTGGGAGCTGTTCCTGGAAGGCTGTGGGCCGCTGCTCTAGAACACAGGGCAGCTTCCCCGCCTGCTCCTGAAACCGGCCGTGTGCTGGCCTCGACCCTCCTGCTGAAGTGGAGGTGGTGGACACGCTGGCTTGGCTTTGCTATTCTGCCTGCTCCTTGCTGAATCCCTCCCAGGGCAAAACCTCTTCACCTCTCCCACCTTTCGTCTCAGCCGACCCCGCGGCCTTCTCGCCTTCCTTGTTTTATAATCACACGGCCAAAGGCCGGCGGGGGGGTGGCTCCCCGATGTGCCAGGGCTGGCACCGCACCCTGGGCGTGCTCTCGGCCACTTCAGACTGGGGAGGCCAAGCATTTGGTCAGCTCTGGACCCAGGTGATGACACCACTGGACGCGCCAGCTCAAGGCGGGGTTCAGCTTCTGTCTTGGGACAGGAGAGGCTGAGAACCCCCAGCCAAGGCTGCTCACTTCTCTGCAGCCAGGGGAATTCTGATGCACGGCGAGCCGGAGGCCCCGGTTTTGGTGTGAGTCCCAAAGAGCGAGGAGACGCTCAGAGCTGCTGCCCCAGTGCCGACCCCACAGCAGACACCAGGCCTGGGCCTTCCCCTCCTGATCTCCCGCAGCGTGAGGAGAAGGGATGGCAGCAGAGAGACAGTAGTCACCACGCAGCCGCCTCTTCCCTGGGCGGGGGGGGGGGGGGGTTAAAACAAATCACTGGGACTGCTCTGTGCCGCAGCGGCCAGTTGTGAACTCCTGACCCAGTAATGGCAGCCAGTGAGTTCAGGTTTGTCTTACTTTGATAACTGGAGGCACCGGTTGAACTAGACAGACATTTAACAAGTTTTTTAAAAGTTTCCTGGGAAAATTTTGAAGCTATTTAAGATAGTCGATGGGCCCACACACGTGTGTTATTTGCACACAAGTGTGTAGATGGGAGTGGAGCTTGTCTGTCGGTGGCTGTGGCAGTGTGATTCTTGCATAGATGGGGGGGGAGGGGTGGCGGGGTCCCAGGTCGCTCAGGGATGCTGCTCTCAGTGCAGCTCTGCTGAGAGCCCCCCCCAGTCCTCACTGCCGCCCTCTGCTGGCCTTGCTGAGTCTGGGGCTCGATCTCCCTGGTCCTGACCTTGGGGCTCTGGGAGCTCACCTGTACCTGCAGAGCCTGGGCATGCGGGCAGAGGAGCCGTGCATCCCCAGGGTCCCATCTGCTGGGACCCGTTCATCCGAAACCAACAGCCAAACCTTGACGTCTGGAAGCAGGCTGGGGCGTTGCCATCAGCCGTGATCTGATCAGGGAGCGTCTGCTCCTGACGCTTTACCAGGATGGAGCCCTTGCCGCAGGCCCCTGGCGCTCAGAGCCGTGGGGGAACGAGCCTGTAGGGAGCTGAGAGATCGGGGTGGCACAGCCGCGCCCCCTCTCACACCGAACCACCAAAGGCTATTTCCAGAACAGGCAGTGAAGGCCAGGCTCCTCTTGTCCTTGCCAGTGAGGACGCCTGAGACGTGACGCCCTGGCAGCTGACCCTCGTCCTCGAGTGCGGCCATGGCTGGCCCAGGGATACAGACGTGGAAGCCGCAGCGTCTGGAGGCCGGGGCACAGACTGACACACTCAGGTCTCCTGAGCCAGGGAGCCTCCTCCACCGGCCGCCCACCATCTCCCAGGAGACAGACGTGAACCCCTCGTGCGGGCGCTGGGGGCGTGCTGGGACTTGTGTCCTGTGTATGGATGCATTCTCCTGCTTTGTCGGCCTCTCTCCCATGTCACATGTCTTTGGGTTGGAAAGAAGGTGACAGCAGAGTGTCTTGTCAGTGACACTGTGGCTGTCACATCAGGCAAGGACACAGAGCACATTGTGTCCCTGAGAGGAGGTGGACGCGGAGCCCGAGTTACTCCAACCAGCAAGAGTCATCACTCTGGACAGTGCTCACTCCTGACAGCTACCAGGGGACCTGCCTGTGCCTCAGGATGAAAAGTACACACAGGGCGCCTCCGCCTGCGTCCGGGGAAGGCCGCCCTCGACTGGGGGCAGGGGCGCTGTGCAGCGCTGCGGCCCGGGCTCAGCTGCCAGCTGCCAAGGGCCTTGTCCTTCTTTTCCAGCCAGAGACTCCCAAGTCCAGGCTCTGCTGCACACCTGGTTGGGGGTCAGGGTGAACCGCAGGCCACACTCATTGTGCTCCCTGGAACCTGCTGCTCCCCTACCCTTCAGACCCAGGGCTGTGTGTCCTGCCTGGGGGCGGGCGCTGCTCCGGCTAACCCCTCTCTGCAGGTCCAGGGCCTCCCCCTGGGCCTCTCCCTGGCTGCCTCGTTCTACAGATCCTTGGGCCCTGTCCCGTTCTGTTCCTTCTGCCGGAACCAGGGTTTCCCACTGTGCGCGCCTGGCTGCTGACCTCAGGTCTCGGCCCTGTGTAGTACTCCCTGGCCACCCCACTGGGCGCTACAGGCAGCTCTGCCCACACCACCAGGGTGGCTCCTCTGCCTGCCTCCTGCCGCCCTTCCTACAGCGTTTCTCCTCCTCACTCCCATCCCCATTCCCACCCCAGACATGAGCTCCTTGACCAGGCTGTGCACTTCTGGCTGTGTCATTCATTCAGGGTCCCCGAACCCAAAACTGCCTGTGGTATCCACCTAGGGAGTCCGCCTGTGGTGTACACCTAGGGAGTCCGCCTGTGGTGTACACCCAGGGAGTCCGCCTGTGGTGTACACCTAGGGAGTCCGCTTGTGTTGTACACCCAGGGAGTCTGCCTGTGGTATAGACCTAGGGAGTCCCTGTCTGTGGTGTACACCTAGGGACTCTGCCTGTGGTATCCACCCAGGGAGTCCGCCTGTGGTGTACACCCAGGGAGTCCGCCTGTGGTATACACCCAGGGAGTCGCCTGTGGTGTACACCCGGGGAGTCCGCCTGTGGTGTACACCCAGGGAGTCCGCCTGTGGCATGAGCTGCACTCGGGCAAGGCTGCAGGACTGGCTGAGACTCACAGCCCTCGCCCAGAACAAACAGCCTGGCCACTGCCTTCGCTTGTCCCTTCCCCGGCCTGGGCCTCTGCCTTCCAGGGACCTCCTTGTGCGCCAGGGCCGGCGAGCCCAGTAGGGCCTTGGGAGTTCCTGCACCTGCACAGCCATGAAAAGGGCCCTTCTCTACCCCTGGAGTTCACGCAGAACTGAGTTAGGGCCTGACAGAGATGGAGCAGCCTGCCTGGCTGTCAACGCGTGCTCCTGTCTCCAGGGTGGCCCCCCCATGCACTGCACAGTCCTGACCCATCTTTTCAAAGCTGCAGGGGCCTGGGACCTGCCCTTGTGGCCTCCCAGGAGGCAGGGTCCTGGTGGCACAGGCTTCCTCCCAGAGAGCAGGACGCTGGGCTCAGGACGAAAGCCTGGACTGCCCCCCACCAAAAAAAAAGCCTGAGAAGCATTTAAGAGAGACACTCAAGACCTGTCTGAGGCGAGCTGGGCAGAGCTGTGTGGGCGCACAGGGTCTGTGCCTCCCCCCGGCACCAGCCCGACTTGCACTGTGCACACGGGGTCTGTGCCGCCCCCCCTCCCCGCACCAGCCCAACTTGCACCGTGCACACGGGGTCTGTGCCCTCCCCCAGTGCCAGCCCATCTTACACCGTGCACACGGGGTCTGTGCCGCCCCCCGGCACCAGCCCGACTTGCACCGTGCACACGGGGTCTGCACCTCTCAGCCTGCTGGGCCACGCCGGCCCTCCCTTTTTCTCTGGAAGGTTCCTCTTAGCATTTCTCTGAAGGTGTCTGTAGCTGATCCTGTTCTAAGCAAAGGAACGGCCAGCCCACGGCCCGCCTTTGCCCGCTGCACCGCATAGCCCACCCTGCGAGGCGCATGGGCCTACCCTGAACCCCCAAGGGGGAGCTGTTCTCAGACCCGTTTGGAAAGTGCCCAAGCTGGAGTCTCTGGGCCTGACCTCTCACGCTCTGCCCTGAACGAGGGTCGGGCCCCTGTGCACCTGTGCAGTTCCCACAGGTGAGCTGAGGCCATGCCTGCTGGGCTCCGGGAGGCCCAGCCTCACCGCCTGGACTTTCGCCACAACCTGTCAGCTGGGTCGGCCACCGTTTCACACACAGGAGCCCCAAGGCTGCCCTGGCCGGCCCTCCTCCACTCCTCCCACCCCTCCCACGGGGTCCTTACCAGCTTGAAGAGCCTGGAGAGTGTGCCCTGGGCGTCTGCGCCCTTGAGGCCCTTGTGGGCCGATTTGTAGTCAGCTGCTCTGCCTCCATAGCCGAACCCGGGCTTCTGGCCCTCGGCACCCTGCAAGACGAGACCCGAGTCAGCCTCAGGAGCCTTGGTCCACACTGCAGAGCCGGCAACCAGCTAGCCCCTTGCTCTCAGGGGCTGCGGCCCAGTGCTCACTGTGACCACCAGAATCGTGTGTGGAGCAGGTGCTGCCCCCGGCCTGGGCTTCTCCCGAGACGGCTGTGCACGCCTGCCTGCACCTGTCCAGGGAGGGGTCCTGGGGGTCTGGTGTGTGCACGGGGTGCTGGAAGCACCACCGCCTCTGGGTGACCCGTGGGATCCCACTCACCCCTGCCCAGCTCCAGGGCCCTGGACGGGCCGAGATGCTGAGGCTAGAGGAACCTTCCCCAGAGCTGACCAGCATCAACCTGACCTGGGCCAGGAGCCCTGCCAGGAGTCCGGGGCTGCTGCTGGGGGCAGGGAGGCAGGGCCACAGCTGTGCACGGGGCAGCTGCGTGCTGGCGACAACGGAACCTCTCGGCTTGTCTCCTCGTCGACAGAACGGCTGTCGTGGGGACAGGTGCATGGAGGGGTGCTGCTCCCAGGCCAGAGCCTGTAGCCCTGGTCCTGCTCTCCGGCCATTACCACGGAGGTGACTCCAGGCAGGAAGGGCCCCGCCCCACAGCCCTTCTCTCACTTCAGGGCAGGGGCCAAGTCCCCTTGTGGGGGTCACAGTGATGAGCGGTTACCAAAATCCCAGAGTGTCTGCGTCCAGGGCCGTTCTGTCCTCTCGCGCACTTGTTTTCCCACGGGAACTTGCCCTACCGCAGGACGAACTCCCGGCCTGAGCACGGGGCCGAGTCCCCCGCCGTGGGCTCGCCGTCCAGGGACTGAGGTGAAGCAGGCGGCTCGGGCTTTCGGGAAAGGACCTCAGCTCGCTCACGGACTCCTGCCGAAGCCTGGGGCCCCGGATCTCGCTCTCTGCTTTGGAGACTCACTGAGTTCTCTCCTGAGGATCCGGCCAAGACCGTGGGCTGTCAGCCCGGCCTTTCCGATTGCACAGTTTGGGGACAGGAAGGGCCTGGGATTGTCCCCTGCCCCTCGTCTTGGCGGCGGTGCAGGTGCGATCTGGAGCGTCCAGGCTCCTCAGGGCCGCCCCGCTGGTTGGGCAGGGCCGGGGCTGGCCGCAGGGACCTCCCCCCACAGAAGCCTCCTCTGCCATCACCTCTTCATGCGACCTGTGCTGGGGAGCAGATGCTGGCCACGTGGAACCCAGGTGGCGATGTCCATGTGAACACCGGGATTCCATGCTTAGCAAGGGGGGAAGGGGTGAGGGTTGCGAGGCAGACTGGCTAAGCACCACAAACTAGAGGAACGCCAGTGCTACCCCGGCATCCCAGAGGTCCTCACGGCCACTCTGTGTCCGTTGGTGCACAGAGGGGTGAGTAACGGCTGGGGGGCTACGCCAGGCGGACGACCACTCGGCGGCAGAAAGCCCCACTTCCCCTTAGGAATGCAGAGCCCCTGGGTCTTACTCCACTGGTCTCCCCTCCCCCCCCCCCCCAGGAGGAGCTTCCAAAAACTAAGTTCAAGGATGGGCTTTTCCTCTTTCCAAGTTCTTGGTTAGTTTTATCTTAAGACAACCTAGAATTCACCAGGAAGCATTCAACACAGTTTAAAAAAAGAAAGCGGGAACTTTGAAACGACAAGCAAGGAGACCGTCCTAGCTCCAGAAAACAGGCAAGCGAGCAAACGGAGTGCAGAGGGTTCCGCTTTGGGAGAAAGAACCGCACAGATAGTGGTCGGACCCGACATGGAGAGAGGCACAGAGAATCAAAGATCGTCCTTGTTGGCCAGTGGGTCGGAGTGACCTCTGAGTGGGAGGAGGGTCCCCTCGCCCATCTGCAGTCCGCAGCGTAATGCCCAAAGCGGGTTCCTAGATGGGGGAAGCAGGCAATGCGGGGGCTGGAAGCACACTCCTGGGTCAGACGTGTATTCTGCACTGTCACCTGTGCCTCCTGCTGCCACAGAAAATGCGCAGTTGATTGGCTGTGAGTGCTAGTCCGTGGGCAGGCTTCCTGTGGCAAATGCATTAACTCAGACAAAGCAGGCCCAACACACACTTAGGGAGGATGTGCCCGCAAGCGTCTTCCCTCCCGAGTCAACCAGTGCTGAGCTGGAGCCACCCAGAGCTTTCTGGATCCTCCGCTGCCTGCCCCTCGAGTCCCCCCCCCCTCTCCTTTCCCCTGTTCTTTCTCCGCCATCTTTCTTTTAAAATCCCTTCATCAATTTATTCAAAGCTCGTTCCCTGGCAGCCTCTGTAATTCCCAAATGAGACATGATCCTTACCCCATAAATTGGTGGTTACTCCTCTATTTTATTCTGAAAATTATGATTTTTAGAAAGCAAGGACCATATCTAAGACTGGCTTAAGCCAAGAAGCTTGGTTAGGATATGTGGGTAGGCATTTTACATTGGCACAAGCGTCAAATTCACCAGCATCTGGAAGTGGACAAATTAGCCATTTAAAATCCTCACTGGGGGCCGGCTCTGTGGTGTAACAGGTTAAGCCCCAGCAGCGTCCCGTAGGAGCACCGGTTCAAATCCTCGCTGCTCTACTTTCCATCCAGCTCCCTGCTAATGCACCTAGGAAAGCAGCGGAAAGTCGTCCAAGTCCCAGATAGTTCTAGGCCCCTGGCTCCGGCCTGGCCCAGCCCCAGCCACTCTGACCATTTGGAGAGTAAATGAGAAAACAGAAAATCTCTGTCTGTCTCTGACTCTCCACCCCATCCCAGCTCTGCCCTTCAGAGACATAAATCTTGAAAGAAAGAAAATCCTCATGAAACTCTGTTCTCAATATTGTAGAGCCTAAAGTTTCCAAGAAAGTGTCCCTAGATGACTTAATAGCTAAGTTTTGGTTATTATTAAATGCAAACAAAGCCAACGCCCTTAGGATCGATGACACCGTTAAAATGGAACAGCTGGACTTGGCACCTCTTAGGATCATGGATGTTGTTATAAATCGGGTAACTGGACTTGGCACGTCTTCCCTTTGTGGCAGCCTCATTTTCCTGAACAGAACTTCAACATGCGGTGGCTGCGGTGGACTGGGCCGCCCCAGGGCTGCCCTCCGTTGTCTGGGACTACCTATCTGTTTCTGTCTGGACAGTTTCTCAGACACGGTGTGGCTCCTCCCGTGGGAGGGAGACCGGCTGATTCTGCCAGGAACACTGTGGGCGAGGAGGCAGTGGGGGTAGTGCTGGGTCCAGCGCCTGGAGCGAGAGTTTAACAAGCTGGAAGGGAAGGGCCGTTTCATGACGAAAGCAACCCACTGCCGGCGTGGGCGAGCTGTGTGAACAGGGGAGAAAGGTGGGACGGCTAAGCAACTGAAACAGCAGGAAGTAAAAGTCAGGTGGCTGTGCGGGCTGCAAAGGGAGCGGCAGAGCGGAAGTGCGCGTCACCTACCCAGCTAAACCGGCTGAGGACGGTTCCTCTCCCCTGTGTGAGGAAGAGAGAGGGACAGGGCGGTCAGTGAGGCGGAGGCCGTTTTCATACACAAGAACAGTCGGCCTAGTGCCGAGGCCGCAGCCCGGTTCCACCGGGCCCTCCCCAGCAGCGGCAGGGGCCGCCCAGAGCTTCCTGTGACGGCTGTGGGATCAAGGCTTGGGGGAAAGCGTTCCGGGGTAGATTAATACTGTCTGCACGGCTGTGGGAAGGGTCATGCCATGTGTGCCGGGCTGTTCCAGCCGCGTGGCGTGGGGGAACTCAGCTTGTCTTGAGTCCGACTCCTTTTTGGTACATTTTGGGATTTGGGGAAGGTCTATCCATAAGGTGATGATGAATCCAGACTGAAACCACTCACCTTTCCTTGAGACGGAGGGGGTGTGCGGGGCGTCACCTGGAAGACACACAGGGAAAGGTGGGCTGTGGGAGGCCCTCCCTCCCAGCAGCCCCGGCCCCCTCCTGGAGGGTCCCGGCAGCTCGTGTGTACATGGGAGGCTCAGACCTACATGGTAAAGGACGCCCCACCTTCTACACAGCTCCCACTCTGTCATCATGGAACAAGACCTGAGGAGCTGAGACGCTGAAATCTCGGGGTGACACAGACGGTGCCGAGCGCACGGTGCTGGGGACACGTGTGGGAGGCGGCGCGCCGTGCAGGGAGCCCCTGGGCCCACCACGGTCCCGTGAGCCCTTTCTGTAGCCGCGACACCAGAGGAAACGCTCCTCAACTCACTCATTAACACAGTGTTATCTGCTGCACCAAGACCTCAGAGTTGGAAGCTGCAGCTTCGTCTTGTAACAGACTTGATTTTGCGCAGCAGTGTAGACTTGCAGGGAAAACCGCAGAAATGAGGGGGCCCCCATAGAGCCTGACCAGCTCCCCTGGAGTTAGTGGCTCTTACTCATCTTCTCACTCGTGACGGCTGATGACAAATGTTCATTCCACATGATGATCATTAACTAAAATCCAGAGTTCACACTTGGGCTCTGTGTTGTGTGGGCTATGGGTACAGACGAATATTCGGCCCACATCCACCACTGTAGGATCATAGCCAGTGCTCCCCAGGCCACCCTCCGCCCCCTGACCCTGGGGACCACCACTCTTCTCACTGTCCCCATGATCTTAAACCAGTGCAGCACGGCAGTCTGTCCTGCTAGAACACGCAGTGCGGTAAGTGACAGGTGCATTTCGGAAGTACAGGACTGGGACCTGGGGTCAGGCAATAGGGTTGTGTTTACCTGGCCAGCAGCCCTGAGGATGGCCATGGGGTCTTCTCGGATGGACTCACACCCCGTGGGGCAAGCATCGCCCTCCGCCCCACTCAGTGTCCACTCTCCCCCGTGGGGCGAGCATCGCCCTCCGCCCCACTCAGTGTCCACTCTCCCCCGTGGGGCGAGCATCGCCCTCCGCCCCACTCAGTGTCCACTCTCCCCCGTGGGGCGAGCATCGCCCTCCACCCCGCTCAGTGTCCACTCCACCCCGTGGGGCGAGCATCCGCCCTCCGCCCTGCTCAGCGTCCACTCTCCCCCACACACCACCACTTACAATGTTCTTGAAGAAGTGGACTACAGGGTTTTCATCTTGTGGCCGGCCGTGCGACTTCTGGGGCAGGGAGCCATAGTGGGTAGTTCTGGCCGCGTGGTCCTGAAAGACAGAGACGCACGACCTCAGGACAAGTCCCCGGGCCCTGCGTGCCGTCCTGAAGGCAGCTCTCTGGCGGCTCTGGGCTGTGGCTTTGTCGACCCAGGGTTTACGCCAGGCTGCTGCTGACACATGGTAAGGCACAGTGGAGGCTGTGTGCTGTGGGCTTGGCAGTAGGCTTTGGTCACTGCGGCTGCACGGTGTGGTTCTCCTGGAGCCACAGACTAGCAGAGGGGACTTAAAGGTTGTATAATGGCGATTCCAGCCAAGAGGGGGGTAGGTTAAGCCCAGCATTGAGAAAAGAATATTATTTCCCAAAGGAAAACACGCAGGAGTCACACAAATCAACCGTGACAGGTGGTTGCATGTCACGTGAGCACCTGCCTGTGGCCCCGGGTCAGCCACGGGGGGGTCATCACGGCCGCATCCAGAGTAAGCCGGGGGGGGGGGGAGCACGGCCCTGAGTGCGACCATCAGCAGAACTTTCCAGGGCACCGGATAGCAGAGCGGAGGGCCAGGGGGCAGAGGCGGGGCGCTGCCAGCCCGGGGAGGCCAGGGCAGTGGCAGCCTCTCCCCGCAGCTGCCCCACCGCCCCGCGTTGGAGGACAGGCCCCTCCAGCCGTGTTCCCGTGGAGAAGGGTGCGCACGTGCAGGGCCTTCGAAGCACAAGTCATCAGGGAAACAGGAGACGGGATGAACCCGGCCTTCCGGGCCGCGTGGAGAGCCGCGTGGAGAGCCGCGCGAAGCCCAGGCCGAGCCCGCGGCGGGGACCGTGTGGGGGCTGCAGGGGCTGCAGGGGCCCGGCGTCCCCCCGCACGCATTCGCACGCCAGTACACGTCAGCATTCAGCGACAGCGCGGGGCGGCTCCACGCAGCAGACAGACCCGATGCCACCCGACTCCTACTCCACCTACGCCCGCACGCGGGGCGCAAGGCCCCTTCAGCCCCTCCCCAACAGCTGGTGACAGACTGCAAGCTGCCGGCTTCCCAGAATCATTGCGGCCTCAGCCAGAGACACAGCCCAGGCGTCCCCGGGGGCCTCCCAGCCACTCCTGGCTGCAGGCGTGGTTGTTCCCGGCCCCTTAGAGTCCTGGGACCGTGGGACCCGCCACCTGAGTGCGCTGGAAACGTTCTCCCGTGGCTTCCACTGCCGGCTGTGCCACGCGCCATGTCAGCTCCGGCCCGTGGGTCTGCCTGGAGCTTGGCCACCGGGGGTCCCCCACACATCGGCAGTGCCTTCCCCTACCCAGCCTCTGCTCGAAGCCCTGCACAGGGCTGCGGCACCTGGGACACGCCTCGTGGCCTCCACTGTCTGTCCTGCACTGTGGGCCTCGGGAGCACTGGTCACCTGGAGCCCTGCGATGGCTCGCACGGCCTCAGCCACATCTGACCGCACGCCGGCACCAAGGGGCCACCTTCCGTGAATGAGGCGAAAGCCGCAGGCACAAGTGCTGCCCGTGTTCTTCGTGTGCCGCCGGTGGAAGAACTGGCTTTCCTTCCTGCGTTTCTCAATAACTGGGACCTCACGTGTCACCGCTCAGCGCGGCTTTCCCGCGTGGACGGCTGTGCTGTTCCCACGGGACGGCAGCATTCCGCAGGCGGAGGCCCCTCCCCGCCGTGCTCCCCACAGCCCGGCCACCCCTGGGCAGGCGCGGGGGGACCCCACCCCAGGAGGGAGGACCTAGCAGAAATGCAGCCGCCGGTGGGGCTTCCTGACAGAGAAGCAGCAGGGAAGGGCCGCGAGGCTCTGGTCCTTCTCCGTCCCGGCTGCCCCCCCCCCCCCCGGAGGCCCTGTGCACCCAGCCCCACCCGTGCCTCTGCATTCCTGCCCTGCCCTCCTAAGCTTAATACAGAGGCTTGTAAAGAAATGAGTGCCCAGTTACAGCGCACGGCCTCTTGTTCAAACTACTTCCGCTGTAAGAGACTCAATGTCTCATGTGTGAATTGTGCACCCCTGCTTTGACGCCAACAAGGAAAGTTACAGATTTTGTCAGTTACTTCTATAGCGAGTATATTGCTCACCAGACTTTGAAGTATTTAAAGCACACACGAAGCGGCAGGTTGCACTGTAGCTCTCAGAGCTGCAAGGTCAGGGGTCAGAACTGCCCTCCACACAAACCTATGTATACAGTAAGCATCAACAGCTTGCTGAGCTGACATGTAGACAGCTTAGATTTTCAATAAAGGACCAGTTAGAATATGTTGTAACTAGGAGGCTGGTGCTGTGGTGCAGCAGGGTAAAGCCCTGGCCTGCAGCGCCGGCATCCCATATGGGCACCAGTTCAA
Source organism: Oryctolagus cuniculus (assembly GCF_964237555.1). NCBI lineage: Eukaryota > Metazoa > Chordata > Mammalia > Lagomorpha > Leporidae > Oryctolagus > Oryctolagus cuniculus. The sequence goes on along the minus strand of NC_091441.1, from coordinate 2,279,971 downwards.
GTCCTGGCTGCTCCACTTCCGATCCAGCTCTCTGCTGTGGCCTGGGAAAGCAGCAGAGGATGGCCCAAGTCCTTGGGCCCCTGCACCCACGTGGGAGACCTGGAGGAAGCTCCTGGCTCCTGGCTTCAGGTCAGCCCAGCTCCAGCCATTGCTGTTATTTGGGGAGTGAACCAGTGGATGGAAGACTCTCTCTCTCTCTCTCTCTCTCTCTCTCTGTCTCTGTCTCTGTCTCTCTGCATCTGCCTCTCTGTAACTCTACCTTTCAAATAAACAAGTAAATCTTTAAAAAAAACCAATAGCTGTAACTACATAGAACAGTTAGACTGGAATAATACAGATTTTGCTGCGAGGGACACCGATGACCTGCTGAACCTGGGCTTTGACCGGGGTTCTTTGGCTATAAATTGTCAGTGGCACAGATAACTGGAGGTAGCCTTGTGGCTACGGTGGTACTTATTCCATTACAGTTGTAGCGACCTTTTGCTAAAAGGACATTTAGACAATTATATTTCTATGTCGTAGCAATGAACAATTATGTATTCCCAAAATGAAAAAGTCTACGTAATAGCATTAAAAACACAAAATGTTAGCTATAAATCAGACCAAGCACGTAGAACATATTTACACTAAAAATTAGAAGAGGAATCAGGAAGACGTAGATGGAGACAGACTGGGTGCGTGGACTGGGAGGTCGGACGCGGCCAAGTCAGCTGACCCCAGATTCAGTGTCATTGCCGTCAGGATTTTGTTTAAGGTTAAAGGGATCCTAAAACCATCCGGAAATGCAAAGGAACCAAAACAGCCAAACAACTCTGAGGAAGAAGGAAGAGGATTTGCTGTGTAGCCGTGGTGCTGGGGGGAACAGGGACAAAGTCCGCAGGGACAGAACAGAGCCCAGAGATGCGCCCACAGACAGAGCAGCAAATTCAGGTGCAGGTGCACAGACATGCCGTGGAAAATGGGTCGTTTTTAAAAGATGACGTTGGCACCGTTGGATGTCCATATACAAAAAATATAAACCTCCTCCCAAATTCATGCCTCCTTTAAGAAGTTAACTCGCCATCGATCCTCAGTCTCCATCAACAAAGTAAAACCGTGAAATTTTAGGGAGAAAACACAGGAAAAAATCTTCATGGCCCGAGCTCTGACCCTGAGCCTGAGCAATCAGGAAAAAATGGACACGCTGGACGCTGCTCCCGCACAGGAACAGGAAGGCCTCAGAGACATCCCGAGGGGTGAGAAGCCCCAAACATCACACCGTGTGACCCCACTTATCTCAGGTACGTCAGAAAAATGGAAGTAAAGGATGTTTATTCTGGGACAGAATGTTTGGAAACCCATACTCGGCTTTTTGGTAACACTCACGTTCCAGGGGCCTCCGGCTGACCCGTACGTGGCATCCTTTGGAAGACTGGACCGCAGTGACGGAGACCAGGTGGGGAGGGGGCGGACTCAGGGGAGCGGCAGGCAGGTGTTGGGGGTGATGCGTCCTCACGGTGTAGCTACACAAACCTGCTCCTGTGTGAAAACCCACGGAGCCGTACACCAAAAGCAGGCCCGTTGTACCACAGGTTAGTTTATCAGATGGAGCGGCCGGGTAACACGGCCTGTCACTCCGTGGGCAGACCCGGACTGCTGGACGCCTTCTATCTCTGCCTGACTCTTCCGACTGTAATCTGCAGAGGAAGTCTGGTCTGTCCAGGTGGGACGCGGGCATCCTGACTTGACTAACCCCCTGCCTGCTCTTCTCTCCATTGCTATGAGGTTGACAGCTCAAGCAAACTCACGCAAGGGATTCAGTGTGTGCCGTCTGGGGCCCAGACCTCATGGCTCATGCACGCTGTGGCGTGTGTCGGAAATCCTTCCTGTCTGAGGTTCAATGATAGCAGCTTCCCATCTGGGCCCTACTTTGTTTATCTGTGCACCTGTTGCCAGGTGTGCAGGTCGTGCCTGTTTGAGGGACCCAGCCGCCTCCGGGGGGCGCTGATCTGGCCTGGCTGGGATGCTCCTGTGTGCTCGGGACGCCCAGCTGCCGACTCCCGTCCCTCACGCCTGCAGGGAGGCTGTGGCGAGTCCCTTCACTCCCCAAACGAGCACCAGCACACAGCATCAGCCCACTCCCGCCACCTTGGAGGCAGCCCAGGGCAGGGCTCCCCGTCTGGCCCTCCTCCATGCTCGCGGTTCGGGCAGAAGCACTGGGCGGGAGAAGCCGCGTGTCTTCTGGGTCCCAACCTTTGCGCCTTCCCTGTTGGCCCCCAGCGCCTCCTGCTGGCCAGGCCTCACCTTACCCTGCTCACTGTGCAGCACAAGGGCCGCTTGGTCCAGTCTGGGGGACGTGCCCGGGAGACACAGCAGGTGCATCAGAGGGAGATGGCAGCTCATTTTAAAGGCCTGTGTTTGGTTTATGGGAAATGGGTGTTAATATGCTCAAGCCTTCTAGAAACAAGGTTTGTCATTTCCCATGCGGGGAGAGAAACTAGAGGGGGAGGGAGGGGGTTAGGGGGCCTCTCACGGCCCAGGGGAGCTCCAGGCCACTGCACAGTTGCTGGTGGGGGGGCCTGCACACAGCCGTCCTTGCTGAGAATGCGAGTGGGCCGGCCATGTGGCCTTGCTTCCTCCCCTCCGTCCTGTCTGGAACCTGAGCCTCTGCCCGGGTCACCTGTGATAGGTGGGGCCCCCGGGAAGGGTCGGTCACTGTGACAGGTGGGGTCCCCCGGGAGGGGTCGGTCACTGTGATAGGTGGGGCCCCCCGGGAGGGGTCGGTCACTGTGACAGGTGGGACCCCCCGGGAGGGGTCGGTCACTGTGACAGGTGGGGCCCCCCGGGAGGGGTCGGTCACTGTGACAGGTGGGACCCCCCGGGAGGGGTCGGTCACTGTGACAGGTGGGGCCCCCCGGGAGGGGTCGGTCACTGTGACAGGTGGGGCCCCCGGGAGGGGTCGGTCACCCAGGAGGTGGCCAGCTGAACGCAGGCTCTCTAGGGGAAAAGAGCCTTTTGTTTGCTTGCTCTGGGACGTGCGTGTGGTGAGCTGGGATGAAGGGCTTCACCACGGCGCTCACTAGCTCTGAGCCCACACCGCTCCGTTTCCCAGCTGCCTGCAGAGATCCGTGGCTCAGGCTGCGGGGACACACAGAACAAGTCGGGTCAGCGGCTCTGTAAGCCGGGAGTGGGCTGCAGGCAGAGTGAGCGACAGCCCAGGCGAGGAGGAGTCAGAAACCAGAGGAGGCGGGGGCGGGGGCCACGCTGGCCCGGGGTCCCGTAGGTGGGGCGAGGCCTTGCAGCCACGGCGCTGTCTACTTGGAGCGGCGAGTCTGGGAGAAGGGAAGGTTGGGAAAACTGCGATTTCTAAAATGACAGTTCCACACCGTTTAGGAAGGCACTAGAAACAGAGTAATCCAGTAAGGTGGCAGCCGTGGTGGCGAGAGGGACGGCCCTCAGGGGAGCCGCGGCCCACACTGTGACGCGCACGTCTTTAGCCTGGCTTTATGCACCAACACCCAAGTGGCCGCGTGCACGCTCTTCACCTCTCCTTTCCCCACAGCACGTCAGGGGCCTCCTCTCTATCAGTCCAGTCTGCATCACAATTACTAAAACCGCAGCGAAACAAGGACTTCTGGACGGGCAGTAAAGCACCACTTGAGAAGCCGCGGGAAGGCAACCATCGCGTTCGTCTTCACATCCATTGCCTTTGCCACTAGCCCGTTGCCCGGCACTGCTTTGTGAAACAGGACTCAGTTTCCCCGAAACCCGCACTAACTCCTCCCCGCGCACATGGCATCTAGCCGCGCCCCTGCTCGCTTGAGAACCAGGTCTCTACCCGGTCCCCGATCTCTCTAGGCTCAGAGACAGGTGAGGGCTCTTAGGCCTGCGGGTAGTAACGGGGGATGGGCTCCCCCCACACCGTGGGCAGGGCGTGATGAGCACGGGCAGGGCTCCCGTGGGCAGCGTCCTCTGCACTTGGCTTTGCCTTAAAGGAGACAGACAGGCGGCGCCCTCCTGTCTCAGGAGCTCACTGGCGCCTGGGAAGCTGTGGCTGCAGACCAGAAGCGGTGTGGCTCTGCGCTGTGTTCCGCAGGAGTCTGAACTCCCGGAGCCAGCCGCCACGATGGCCATGCAGGCGCACGGCGAGTCCCTGCTCCGGACCTGCCCGCCGGCCCTGTGTCTGTCACCTCCTGCTCTGCACTCTGGAGTGTCAGGGTCTGGGGAGGGGGTGAGGGGTGGCGTGCAAGGCCCGCGAGCCTCAGGTTCTCGCCCCACACACGCTTTCGTCTCCTAGAGGAAGGTCAAGTCACGAGACAAGACGCACAGACGTGCAGGGCTGCCCCAGGGCAGTGGGAGCCGGGCCTCTGGCCCCCTAGCCGCACGCGGCAGTTGGTAGCAGACGAGAGCCGGCACGCGACCGTCACCCGCACGCCCTAACCCGGCCCCTAGCCACGGACAGCGCCCACAGCGGCGTGGCCCCTTGCTAGAGCGCCGACCCATCCCGGGAGGCCTGGCCCCTGGCCACGTGGGGCCAGCGGAGTCCACGCTGGGCCCTACTGGTGTTCTGTGTTACTACATGCTGAGATTCTGGAAAACCAGTCACAGAGCCGATGACGTCAACGCCATCTTACCTGACGGAGGGCAGGGAGTCGGCTCTGGGGCCGGGGTCCTTCTTACCTGACTTTCCTACCTCGCCCCGCTGGGCGGCTCACTGCGGCGGCGCTGTGGCGCTCAGAACATGACCCACCGCGCTTGGTCCAGTCACTTCAGCCACGCCTGTCCTTGGTCAGGTCCTGGAGATGGGTCCCAGGTCCCAGCTGTCCTTTCAGAACGCCAGCTTGGAAAAACGTCCCGCCCCTATCCCGGAGTGACAGACACCCAGTGTCCCGCCCCCATGGCAGGGTGACACCCAGTGTCCCGCCCCCATGGCAGTGACTGACAGACACCCGCATCCCGTCCCTATGGCAGTGACTGACAGACCCAGTGTCCCGCCCCTATGGCAGTGACTGACAGACACCCGCATCTCGCCCCTATGGCAGTGACTGACGGACACCCGCATCCCGCCCCTATGGCAGTGACTGACAGACCCAGTGTCCCGCCCCTATGGCAGTGACTGACAGACACCCAGTGTCCTGCCCCTATGGCAGTGACTGACAGACCCAGTGTCCCATGGCTGAGAGCAGCCATTTTCCCAGTGCAGTCACCAGGTTTAGGAGTGCACTCCCAGTCCCCAGGCGCCTTCCAGGGGAGTCAGGGCCCCACTGGGTCCAGAGCTTGGGCCAGAGCCTCCGCTTGCTCCCCTCAGCGCCCAGAGCCCAGCAGCGCGGCTCAGCACTGCCCTCCCGTGGCCGCTCCATTTCACAGACAGGGACGGCGAGGCCCAGAGCAGGGGGCCTGCAGGCCGCGTCCCGGGGCTCGGTCCTGCAGACGGCGGCGCCCAGCGAGGCTGCTGTGCGCTGGATGAAGGCCCTGCAGACGGCGGCGCCCAGCGAGGCTGCTGTGCACTGGTTGAAGGCCCAGGGGCTCAGGCTGAGGTCGCACACGGAGCCCAGCAGCAGAGGAGGAGATGCGCGCTGCTCACGTGGCCAAAGGACCGGTCCGAGAGGGGACGCAGCTCTGAAGCCGCGTGCTTGTTTATTTACTGCAGAGCTTGGCAGACGTCCCTTACGTCAAATTAAAAAGCCATGAGCTGCAAAATTAAAACCACTGATGTCTGAGAAAAAGCAGTTGCTAGCTGCTGGTGGGTTAACCACGTCGGCGAGCTACTGTCTCGGGAATGTAGAGGTTGTCACTGTCATTTCCTACTGCAAAACCAGCTCCTAGAGTCCTGCAAACAGACAGGCAGAGCCGGAGCCTGCGGGTGGGCGGAGCTGCGGGGCCCCGCCCAGGGACCTCAGGCCTCCACACCCACGGATTGAGCTGCTGGGACCACTCACTGCCCGGCAAAAGCAGCACCACCCCGACACATCCCCGCACGAGGCCCTCATCTGCACCAGCAGGTGGCCCAGGGCCGCGCCACGGCCACACTCAGCGCCCGTCGGTTGCACCTGCTGGTGGTCGTGAGGGGGGAAGAGCGGATGAACCGGCAAGGCGCAGTCCCCACCCCGCCACCACCGCCACCTGTTGGCTGTCACCGCGGTGAAGGGGAGAGTCCCGCCACAGTGCCACAGTTCACGGCGGGGGCAGGGCACTGGGCATTCCTGACTGCTGGACCCCCCACCCCCACCCCGTACCCCGACCCGCGCCCCCTCCTCCAGGAGCAGCTGCCTGATCGGCCGCCCCCCCCCCCCCCCCGTCTGCCAGATGGCTCCCGCACAAAGGCTGCGGGGGCTTCTCAGACCGGGGGCTGAGGGAACCGGCCAGGCGGCCCGCAGGGCGCCCAGCGTGGAGGCTGCGGCCCGGCCCGGCCTGCTGCTCACAGAGGCAGCACTGTGGGCGCCGTGGAGCAGCACCCGGGCACTGGAGCCTGCGGGACGGGGTGGGGGGCCACGTGGCGAGCGTGGGTTGCACGATGCCCCTTGTCCTTTCCCTACCCGCACACGGCCACGCGGGCGCGGCTCCTCACAGCGATGTGTGCACGCGTCCTGGGCTCTCCCCTGGCCATCTGCAGAGGACCCTTCCTGTGTGGGGGACGGCCCAGCCTCCCCTGCTGCACAGCGGGGGTGTGCAGTCCCCAAACCTGAGGCAGCCGTGGCCGTTCCTTGTCTGCGGACAGGCGAGCGGTGTCCCGGAAATGCACGGACGACCCCTTCACTTCCGTGGCAGCCTCGGGTTTCCTGGCGACTGTCCTGGCGACGCCTTCCCGCCGGGGACTGGCAGGTGTGGAGGTGGCCGCTGAGTGCCTGGTCCCTTCTCTGGTGCCCTGGCCTGGGGGCAGTGCAGCTTTGTCCATGACTAACAGTGTCTGAGCTGAGGTTGGGGGTGGCTGGGCTGCGGCAGGAGCGACCACGGGAGGACAGGCGGCCCCACGGGGCAGCAGCGACCACGGGAGGACAGGCGGCCCCACGGGGCAGCAGCGACCACGGGAGGACAGGCGGCCCCACGGGGCAGGAGCGACCACGGGAGGACAGGCGGCCCCACGGGGCAGGAGCGACCACGGGAGGACAGGCGGCCCCACGGGGCAGGAGCGACCACGGGAGGACAGGCGGCCCCACGGGGCAGCAGCGACCACGGGAGGACAGGCAGCCCCACGGGGCAGGAGCGACCACGGGAGGACAGGCGGCCCCACGGGGCAGCAGCGACCACGGGAGGACAGGCGGCCCCACGGGGCAGCAGCGACCATGGGAGGACAGGCGGCCCCACGGGGCAGCAGCGACCACGGGAGGACAGGCGGCCCCACGGGGCAGCAGGCTGCCGGGAGCTGCGGAGGAAGTCACAGCCTGGCTGCGCACTTCCCACCCCGTAGCCCGGCTGCCTCCTCTCCGGCTCGGCTGGCGCCCTGTCGGCAACGTGCTCCACGAGGCATCTCCCCCACGGAGGTTCCGGTCAGGCGGGTGCCACGAGGACCTTGTGCCGGGGGCAGCGCCCCGATCACGGGGTGGATAAAGCAGCGTCTCTGCTCCTCAGGAAACCCACTAAGCGCTCGTGGCAGGGGAGCCCGGGGGGCATCTCCCCAGGAGAGGCTCGTGGCCTGGGGCACCTGGGCACTGATGGTGGACGTGGTGCCCTCGGGCAGCTCCTCTGGGAGGCCACTGCCCGGCTCAGCACGGCTGGACGCAGGTCCCGGCGCTGGACGTCACCGGCTGATTTCCCCCTTTGCTTGCAGGCAGCTACTTCAATGTGTCTGAAGTGCATCGCAAACGCTTTCTAGCAGAAATATCCCACTGCTTTGTCTCTCCATAGAAGCACGAGGCACACAGTGACCACCCGTGCACCTCTTCCTGGCCTTCGTGGCACAGCAGGTGGCAGGAGTCTCCTGGGCGGGGGCTGGGACGGCCGTGGCCAGGTGCAGGGGCAGCTTGTCTGGGATGGCCAGGCAGGGCCCAGGGGGCAGTCAACGGCTCCCGTCTGTGCTGTCTGCAAGGAGCCAGGTGTGGCCTGGATACCCGAGGGCCTCTCGGCACATGCGCTGTAAGAGTCACCGTGATCCGGTCAGAGGCACCTTTCTGGGAGATGGCAAGAAAGAGTTGCCAGACTTGGAGGGGTCCGAGGGCCTGTGGATAGGCAAGCAGCACCTGGACAGCCAGAGACGTCCTTTGTCCCACGAGCAGGACGAGATGTCACAAGCCCAGCACCCAGCAAGTCACCTCCTGATGGCGGGGGGGGGGGGGGCGGGGGGCAAAGGCTGTGCGCCTCCTCACCGCCATCTCCCCGGGGACCGCGGCCTTCGGAGACGCATTTGCAGCACTGGACGCTGCACCCGCCACTGATTCCACAGCTGAGGCCCCGCGGGCTCACCGCGCTTCTCGGTTACGGCGCCGCCCGGGGCCCAGGCCCAGGGCCAGGCCAAGGCTCTGCGTTTCCTTTCCCGCAGTTCAGGGCGCACGGCCCTTGTGTCGCAGGCAGCTCTGTTTCGTGGGTGAGAAAAGGAAGTTCCGTGGAGGCGAGCGGCAGAGTCAGACCCCAGAGTGCGTTCCGCGTTCTTGCTCCAAGTCTGTCCTGTGCTCGCGGTCGGTGCCTCCCAGACAGGAGGGGCTTCCAGCAGAACCCTGGGACGCTCTCGATGGCCGGGAAGGACAACGTCCCGGAGGTGACCGCTTGGTGGGAGCCGGCGGCAGGGCTGTCAGCCCCCAGGGTATCTCCAGCGTCCCTGCAGCTGGAGCGAGGAGCCCTGCGCAGCACCGTCCGCTCTCACTGGTGCTAGCTGTGCCACGCCCCGGGCCCCAGCAACGCCGGGGCAGACAGGAGGGCGAGGTGGCACACAGAGCGCACAGGGACCCTAGGGAGCACGTCCGTGCATCTCTCTCCTCGCTGGGTGCTTTGCATTCTCCCCTTCTCAGCTTGCTTTTGGGTTCCTCAAAGCTGCTTCACTTGTCTTCTTATGCCCCCTTCTGTCCGCCGCCCAGTCCCCAGGGAAACGAGCCGTTTGTCCTGAGAAAGGCCGAGTGCCCTGGGGGTGAGGAATTCTGGAGTCTGGTTCTCCAGCGACTTGTCCTCTGCTGTGGGGGTGGGCAGAGCTCTCTCACCTTTACTGGTGTTCTGAGAGGCTGGGGGGGAGGGAGGGACGGGAAGGAAGGGGCAGGGAGGAGCCCAGAGGCGGCGGAGCGCTGGGCAGATCAGGGCCGGAGCTGGGGGCTCAGCGTCCACATCAAGACCCGCTGAGTTCCCGCGCCACACAGCAAGGTTTTGGTTCCGACTCCACTTGCTGTAGTCCTGGTTTCTGCAGCCTGGGGCGTCCACCCAGTGGCTCCCACCTCCTCCACAGGCCCAGATCAGGAGTCCAGGACGGCCACTGGGTTTTGACCACCATCTGGGGTGGCCTGGCCTCTGTCCTTTCCCCAGGATGGACGCTGCTAAACCCACTCCCCAGAGGCCAAAGGCTGGCGCCGTGGCTCAGCAGGTTAATCCAACCGCCTGAGATGCCAACATCCCACATGGGCACTGGTTTGTGTCCCGGCTGCTCCACTTCCAATCCAGCTCCCTGCCAATGGCCTGGGAAAGCAGCGGATCATGGGCCAAGTGCTTGGCCCCTCCCACCCACGTGGGAGAGCTGAATGGAGCTCCAGACTCCTGGCTTTGGCCTGGTCCAGTCCTGGCTGCTGCAGCCACTTGGGGAGTGAACCAGCAGATGGAAGATCCCTCTCTCTGCGTCTGTCCCTCTCTGTAGCTCTTTCAAAGAAATACAATAAAGCTTAAAAAAACAAAAAACCACTAACACTCAAATCCACTTCTGGAAACGGGAGTGCACCCGACGTGCTGAGGCAGGCGCTCGGCGTGGGCACCAGCCCTGTCTTTCTTGGAGAGGGGGGCCTGGCGCGCGCTCTCTCACCATGAAGACAGCGTGGCCCCCGCTCCCTGCGAGAGGGAACCGGTTCTGCGAGCAGTCCACCTGCGCCTCGTGTCCCCTGCCCTCCCCTGGGCACCTGTGGCCTTGAAGAAGCCTCTGGCCTTCAGGGAGCTGCTGAGAGCCCACTCGCATCACCGTCCCGCGCACTGGGGCCTTTGGCTTCACTGTTTGCCTTCAGTTCAGACATCTGCATGCCAGCACGCACACACACACTTGCATGTGGCCAGGTGTCCACTGCGGGGGCGGGGTGGTGCCTCGTGCTGCCCAGGTCTTTAACGCAGGCACAGAAGTCCATCTGGGATAAGGCAGTTTTCCTCTGCTAATTTTTTTTTTTTTAAAGAAAAATTCAGCATTCTGCCGAAGGCATCTTCCCGTAATCAGAACCCCAGAGGAGCCCCTCTCTCCCTGGTGCTGGGTTATAAAGGTGTCCCTGCATGCTCTGTCACAGCACAGCGGCACGGCCACACGGATCCAAGGGAAACGCACACACGGGGGACAGTGTCTGCCCGCCAAGCCACCGAGTCCCCCGGGGGTTGGGTTCCCCGCGTGCCGAGGCCCTATGGAGAAATCCCAGGAACTGAGGCCTTTCCCACAGCCCCCGGGCTGCTGCCCACAGTGGTCCCTCGGCCCCACCAAAGCCAGCGTGCCACCAAGGCCGGGCTGCCCCACGCTGCACTCTGAGCCTCACAGGCCCCTCCTCCACTCAGGGGACAGCCCCGTCCCGGGGGGGGGGGCACCTGTTCCATGCCCAGCAAGCAGCGCCTCTCCTGTGGGCCCTGGGCTGCAACCCCGCCTTCCCTTCCAGGGCTCCACAGCCCGGGCAGCAGCTGCAGCCCCACTCCCCTGCCTGCACCACCTGGACCGGCTAAGGGGAGGATTCCACGGCGCGCGTCCCCTCCCCGCCCCCGCCAGCCACAGGCAGGTCAGCGTAGGCTCTTGCGAAGTAGGGTTTTGTGCACCTGTTCTTTACCACTGTCACTCCCCCAGGTCCGAAAGCCTAGGTGGTGCCAAGGGCAGCTGGCGATGGCTTTCGTCTGCAGCGTGCGAGGCAGACCTGAGTGTGTGCAGCGACCGCGAGCACCAGTCCCACCGGAGGCCGGCTCAGGCTCGGGCTGCAGGCCTTCCTCCTCCCCAACCTCCCCGGTCAGCCCACCTACCTACAGCACCAGTCCCACCGGAGGCCGGCTCAGGCTCGGGCTGCAGGCCTTCCTCCTTCCCCACCTCCACCTGCCTACAGCTCTTAGTCACGGATTCATCCTGTGCAAAGCTCACCTGAGCTGCTGCAGACAGAAGACTCGAGGGACCGGACCACCCAAGGGTCCAAGGAACAGTTACTGAGCGCTAAATACCTGTGAGGCACTGGAGTCCAGGCAGACGCCCTGTGGACGCGGCTGTGCGGGTCAGGGGTCACTGATCCTGTGCCCGCACTTGCCCCGGGTTGTTCACGACGCTGGCCTGACAGCCACGCCTGGTCCCAGCCGGCCCCTGGGCCCCAGACAGGTTGCTGGGGGCTCTTCTCCGTCTCCTCCCTTGCTGAGTTCCCATCCCCGCACCCCCGGGCCGGAACCTGCCTCTCTTGCTCTGCGGTGGCTCACAAACGCTACCAGGAGGCTGTGCTCCCGGGACGGACCCTGGAGAACGCGGAGGCCCTGGCCTTACCTTGTACAGGTTGCACAGCCCAGGGCGGCTGTGGGTGTTGCAGGGCAGAGGGCTCCTGCTCTGCTTGGGCCACGGAACCTGCTGGGGACACAGAGTGTGCGGTGAGTCTGGCGTGGGCACCGCCGGGCGCCCCAGAGTCTGCGGTGTGGCCCCAGGCAGCGAGGAGTGGGCAGTGTGGTGACGGAGGGTGGTGAGGGCCAGGGGAGCAGAGGCCGGCCTGGGCCCTTGGAGAAGCTGGGGCGGCCGCACGCCCAGGAGGAAGGTACAAGAGGGACGATCTCGGGACAGCGTGGGCTCTCCAGTGTGTCCTGGGCCCTGTGCAGGACTGGGACCGCACGCTCTTAGTGCCGTAGCAGGTGCCACACGCAAGACGTCTCCGGCAGACGGCGAGGGGGACTTGGCAGGGCAGAGCCCCAGAGGGGAGCACTTTCTGTTTTACTGATGTTACTGCCTCAGCGCCTTCCCTAGCAAGCGTGTGGGCGTCGGCACCACCGGCATGTCCAGTGTGCCTGGCGGGGTCGGCGGTGGACACCCCCGTGGGGCCGTTCCCGCCCTCCCCGGGCAGCCAGCCTGCGGCAGGCCTCTCCCCGTGCCTGGTGAAGCCCAGGGCTCAGTGTGCACGAGAACCTCCCGTGGCCCGGCTGCTCTGAGTCCCAGACGGAGCCTGCTCCCGTCCCGTGTGCCCCCGGTGCCCCTTCTAACAGTGCGCCTGCCGCTTTAACGCCTCCGAGGGGGCGGGCATTACAGGGCTGCTGACCCTGCAGAGTGGAGGCAGGGAGAGCGGGAGGGCCGCTCGGAGTGGGCAGGAGACGCCTCCCGGGCAGTGAGCAGCCGGCGCGCCTGTGGCACAGAAGTTTCTAGAAGCAGTGCCGGAAGCGGCCCCAGGTTTCCAGGAGCAAATCTGAGGTGGGGGCGCGCTTCGCCGTCCCCTCACGGGCGACTCCCCGTTTGCTCAAGGGCTACTTCCACACAAGCAACAGGCACTGGTGACTTCAGCACGTGGACACCCTCGTTAGCTGCTCTCCGTGGGCGGCCCGCAGGGGCGGCGGTCTTGGTAAGACCTGGCCGTGGCCACAAGGATGAGTCCGCACCAAGAACCTGGTCCCAGCCCTGCGTGCCCCTCTGTGGAGGCTGTCATCACGGTGAGCCCTGTGTCTCCTGCTGGCCCGCCCGTGTGCACCGTCCCCACCGGCCACTGGGGGCGCTCGCCAGGAGCAGGTGCAGTGTGCTGAGCCCAGGGCTGCACAGATGCGGCCTACTGCACACCGCAGCCCGCACGGGACAGTGGTCTGGGCAAACGCTGAAACTGCCAGGCACGTAGGGACAGCCACGAAAGAGGGGCGAGGACCCCGGATGGGCACCGGAGAAGAAAGAAACCTGTGCTTGTGGAGGAGGGGTGGGGCGTGGGGTGTGGGGGCCCACACTCACCTGCCTGGGCGTCCCAGGGCCACGAGGGGCAGGGCGCGGGGCCCACACTCACCTGCCTGGGTGTCCCACGGCCACGAGGGGCGGAGCGTGGGGTGTGGGGCCCACACTCACCTGCCTGGGTGTCCCACGGCCACGAAGGGTGGAGCGTGGGGTGTGGGGGCCCACACGCAGCTGCCTGGGCGTCCCACGGCCACGAGGGGCAGGGCGCGGGGCCCACACTCACCTGCCTGGGCGTCCCAGGGCCACGAGGGGCGGGGCACGGGGCCCACATGCACCTGCCTGGTCGTCCCAGGGCCACAAAGGGCAGGGCGCGGGGCCCACACGCACCTGCCTGGGTGTCCCAGGGCCATGAGAGCAGCAGGACACAAGGTGTTGAATTAGCCAGGGGAGGGGCCCCCGGAAATACAACGTAAAACAGTCACGGGCAATTAGCACACCACTCTTGGTCCATTGTATTGTTTAATAAATGCATAAAAAGGCAGGGATACACAGTCAGCCAAGGTTTACAACAAAATCAAGTGGTACAATCACCGGAAGGGAATTCTCGTTAAATGCAGACAGAACGTCCCGCGTATCACTTGGACAGCGGCTGCAGCCGAATCACTGCCCGCCTGGCCACCGCCCGAGCCCACCCCTGCGCGCAGCACGCCCTCCAGGGCTGGCTTTGTCCCGCGGGAGCGCTGAGGAGCCGAGACCCCAGTGGCAGAGCCCCTCGCGCGGTGCCCTCCCCCTGCTGCCCTCCGCGAGCCACACTCTGCTGGGCGGCTCTGGCCGGCCCCGCCGAACCCCGTGGCCCTGACTGTGCGAGCCACCTGCGTGTGCTGGCCTCTGCAGGGCGCCGGGCACACCCCACGCCCGGCACAGCACGGTAACAACGGAGCGCGGATTACCGAGGCGCTGAACTGCATGTGGCGTTAACATGAGAGAGGCGGCGTCACGTTAGTCCTGCCGAATGCTCTAACGCAAGTAAAGGCAGAGGTGGGTGGAACGGTGAGCAGGGAGGGCAGGGCTGGGGGGAGATGAGGCCGCCCCGTGAATCCTCGCTTCTGGCCACGGACTGGAGAGGCACAGCCTCCGAGGCCGGGTGTGACGGAGCGGGGAGGGGTCGGCGACGCCAGCTGCAGCTCCGTCTCTCCCCAGAGCCTGGCCTGGAAGGCCTGCTCCTGGTGGGCAGCAGGGACCAGTCCCCCCTCTCAACAAAGGCCAGTGTGCTGCCTCCTCCCTGTGGCCCACACGGGAATGGGCCTCCCCAGCACCGCAGCGCTGGGCGGCAGGTGCCAGGGGCCGAGGGCAGAGGGCACAGCAGTGGGGACGGCAGACCACCACCAGCCAGGCGGGTTGGGTAGAGAGGCTGCAGTCTCCAAGGCTGTGCCAGGGGGCGCCCCCGTGTGCCCAGAGAGGGTACCAGGCCCCTCTGCTGTGAGAGGCGGTCACCAGGGCTGCCGCTGTCTTCCTCCCAAGCATGTCAACCTCTGCAAGGGGCCTCAGGATCCAGCAGGCCCCCCGACGTGTAGGACGGCCGTGGGCCTGGAGCCAGGCGCCCGGGCACAGAGCTCGTCTCTCCCACGTGTCAGAGCCAACGACCCACGCCACACACACGGGGGCCGCTGTGCATACGCCAGCGAGGCTGCTCCCTGGGGTGTCCCACAGGGTACACAGCCAGCGAGGCTGCTCCCCGGGGCGCTGCGCAGGGTACACGGCCAGGGAGACACTGCGCACACGGCCAGGGAGGCTGCTCCCCGGGGTGTCCCACAGGGTACACAGCCAGCAAGGCTGCTCCCCGGGGTGTCCCACAGGGTACACAGCCAGCGAGGCTGCTCCCCGGGGCGCTGCGCAGGGTACACGGCCAGGGAGACACTGCGCACACGGCCAGGGAGGCTGCTCCCCGGGGTGTCCCACAGGGTACACAGCCAGCAAGGCTGCTCCCCAGGGTGTCCCACAGGGTACACAGCTAGGGAGACATTGCACACACGGCCAGGGAGGCTGCTCCCCGGGGTGTCCCACAGGGTACACGGCCAGCGAGGCTGCTCCCCGGGGTGTCCCACAGGGTACACAGCCAGCAAGGCTGCTCCCCAGGGTGTCCCACAGGGTACACAGCCAGCAAGGCTGCTCCCCAGGGTGTCCCACAGGGTACACGGCCAGCGAGGCTGCTCCCTGGGGTGTCCCACAGGGTGCACAGCCAGCAAGGCTGCTCCCCGGGGTGTCCCACAGGGTGGCCGCTGTGCACACGAGGCTGCTCCCCGGGGTGTCCCACAGGGTACACAGCCAGCGAGGCTGCTCCCCGGGACACGGCACAGGGTACACGGCCAGCGAGGCTGCTCCCCGGGGTGTCCCACAGGGTACACAGCCAGCGAGGCTGCTCCCCGGGGTGTCCCACAGGGTACACGGCCAGCGAGGCTGCTCCCCGGGGCGCTCCTCTGGCTGTGCCTGGGGGCGGCTGCTGTGTGCCACGTGATGCAAACTCCAGCTGAACTTCTGGCCTCAGAGGGAAAGTCTGTCCACTTCAAAGATCTGTAGCCGGTAGTCATTGATAGAAAGAATTGATACTTCAAAAATTTTAAAAAGTTATTTAAAAAACTTGCAATTTCTAACAATACTGTGAAAAAAGTTTTTTTTTTTTTGATCCTTGGTAAACTAGCAACTCTACTTGCAACAAGGTTCACTATTTCTGAACCTTAATCCTTTTCTGGAAAATACTGAAGATTATAAGAGATTTAAGACAATAAAGCTGTAATCCTACCTAAAGTGAAGACGTTCATGTGTGAGCACACATGTACACACATGTCAGTGCGAGCACACATGCACACACATGTGAGTACCCCTGTACACACGCGTGTGACTACTTTGCGAGGAAGTCACAATGATTGATTTACACGCTTTCGCAATCTTATGTCAGCGTAAACCATCACTGCTGACATGGAGTCGCTTTGGAACGCATCCACCCTGCACACACTCGCCCTCTCCTCGAATCAAGGCCACTGGTGGAAGTCTCCCAAAGTGCTGACCTGGGACGCATCCGGGGGCTTAGCCTGAGAGCCAGACTCAGCAACCAGATTCCGCCGGCACCTGGTGTGGCTGCCACCGGGGACCACTTCCAGGGAAACGGGCCTCTGGGTCAGGTCAGGGGACACCAGACGCCCAGGCAAACACAGTCCCCGCACGACCAACAGGACGGACCTACTGTAACACCTGAGCCACGCCAAGTGCTGTCAGAGCCCGACAGTGTCACACGAAACCTGGGCTCGGCGCTCGGCGCATCTGGCGGCGGCCGGTGTGCTTCCAGCCAAAGCCAAGGAGACCCCGGCATGGGGTTCATCTTGTGACTCCGTGATGGGCAGCCATTCCAACGGCCGTGGTCAGCGACAGAGGCCAACGCTGGGCCCCCACAGACGCCCTGGGGTGTGCGTGGGGTGCTGGCGTCTGACACTTTAGCCCAAAGCCACTTAGATTCCCAAAGCCTTCACGCAACAGCAGAGGACACAGGCAGAGCTAAGTGGGGTACGGATTTTGTGGGGACGTCCAGTGAACCGGGGCTTTGCAAAGTGCCCCCTCTCGCCACCACGACCCCACGGCGCCCGGCACTGGGGAGCTTCTCATTTGTGGCCCAAATGCCAGCGGGGTCTGCCCTTTAGTGGAGCATCAGCCGTGGCCACCGCCCGCGTGCACAGCCACCGCGGGGAGCGAGGAGACCCGGCCCCACTGCAGCCTGCTTTGTACCCACAGAACATTCGCTTTCAAAGAACGAAGCTTCCGCGATGACTCAAAAGAATGGCATCACCAAACAGTCCGGGCCGGACTCACACGCACCCATCCCCCACCCCACCCCCAGGAACCGGTCCGGACCAGAGAGAACGCGCGCTCCAGGCGGATTCACACTCAGGGCTGGCTCAATCGGATCATTGTCGCAGACCAAGAGTACAGCTCAGGGGGAGCCCAGAGGGGGCTGCCGAGGCCGGCCGGCAGCAAGCCCCCCCACCCCCCGCGCATGGCACAAGGAAGCAAGAAGGTAGTGCCCACAGCACAGGCACCCCGGAGACCCACAAGTCAGACGGCCTTGTGCTCCTGGGCCACACGCTGGCCACCATGCCTGGTGGGGAGGAGGAGGAGGCACCGTGCCGAAGCAGCCCAAGCAGCAACCCCGGCCCATGCCCCTGGAGCCACGGAGGGGCCACGTGCCAGTCCGCCGGCCGCCGGCCGAGCTCCCCGTGGACCCCCTTGTCCCACCGACACTAACGCTCCTCTACTCGGAGCTCACCTTGCCGGAGCCCCGCTTGGGCGCGCCCCTGTCACTGCTAAAGAAGCGCCCGATGGAGTCGAGGATGCCCGTGTCTCTGTGCCTGGGGAGGAAGCCATGCCGGGCATGGTCCATGGTACTTGCTGTGGCCAGGTACTTGGAGCCGTGCCTCTGGGAGGGCCTCTTCTGGGACGCCATGACGTCGAGGTCCTGCGGAGCTGCTGCGCTGTCTTCTTGGATGGTCTGTAGCTCGTCGGACTCCGAGGGCCTGTCTTTGAAGGTGTTGTCCTCCCTGCCCGGGGCATCTCGGGAAAAGAGGCGGATCAAGTGGGGGCGGCTCCTGGGGTCAGCTGGGCGGGCACCCTGCCAGGCATTGTTCGGGTCCGCTGTGCGCTTGGAGTCTGTCACCGCCGTGTCCCTGGACGAGGCCCCATTGTTCCGGCCCGCATCTGCCTCTCCTGCAACAACAATGAGATGTGAATACGGGCCTGTGCCGGGTAGGCCGAGACAAAGCCGCTTTCTTCCAGGGGTCTTGGACTGGCTGTCTCCTATAAAATGCACAGAACAAGTGCGGGGCCCACACGGCCTCCAGGCAGCCTGCGGGCACTGCAGGCAGAGACCAACCTGCACGGGGCTGTGGCGGTGCAGCCTCGCGTGGCAGGAGGCCCCGGGGTGGGCACAGGGGGGCTTCCGGAGGGAGCAGCCGAGCAGCACCGTAACACAGGGGACTGCCTGTGGGAGAGCAGCCGCGCCCGGGGGACAGCGCCCCCCACAGGCCTGCCGCAGGAGCTCCACGGCGGCCAGCACCCGTCTGACAAAAGGTGTTGTTACTGTTCTTGGCAAACTTGGGACTTCCCACATCTTTTTGTAATTCACGCCTTACAGAAGTGGGACATTCAGAATTCTTTCACTCCCAGATTCCACAAGAGGCCTCTTGCACTAGCGAATCGCTTACTCAGGACATTTTCCTCTGGCTTTTTCTCCGTAAAGAAAGCAGCAACAAGCCCGAGGCTTGCAGTGGACAAGATGTTCACGCTGCATGCCTCCATTCTGCTCTCAAATCACAGTAAGGAAGTCAGCTTCACTTAGTTCTTCTCCAAATTCCATTACTAAGAGAAGACAGATTCTTGCAGTACAATCCATCCATCCACTCACTCATCCAGTGACATTACCCAACAGCATTCATGTGTCCATTAACCCACATATATCCATCTGTCCACCCTCCCAGCCAGCCACACGCCCATCCCCCACCCATCCACATCCACATCTATCCATGCATCCATCCACTCATCCCCGTAGACATCTGTCTACCATCCATCCATCATGTATATATATCCATGTACATCTACATACATCTATATATATCCACACATATATATATCCCTGTTCACTCAAACACCCATCCATACACCCATCTATCTATGTATCCATAATATATCCTTCTGTCTACCATCCATCCATCCATCCATATATATACATCCATGTACATCTATATACATCTATATATATATCTACACATATACATCCCTGTTCACTCAAACACCCATCCATACACCCATCTATCTATGTATCCATAATATATCCTTCTGTCTACCCACCCAGTCATCCACCCATCCACATGTATACCCATCTGTATACCTGCCTACTCATCCGTCCATCCACCCACCCATCCATGCATCTGTAGGTCCATTCATCCATCTGTGTCCATCCACCCACCCATCCATGCATCTGTAGGTCCATACATCCATTCATCCATCTGTGTCCATCCACCCACCCATCCATCCATCCATCTGTATGTCCATCCATCCATCCGTCCATTTGTGTGTCCATCTATCCATCCGTCCATCCATCCACCCATTCATCCATCCGTCTGTCCATCCATCCATCTGTATGTCCATCCATCCGTCCATTTGTGTGTCCATCTATCCATCGGTCCATCCATCCATCCATCCATCCTTCCATCCATCCGTCCATTTGTGTGTCCATCTATCCATCCGTCCATCCATCCACCCATTCATCCATCTATCCATCCATCTGTATGTCCATCCATCCATTTGTGTGTCCATCTATCCATCGGTCCATCCATCCATCCTTCCATCCATCCATCCTTCCATCCATCCTTCCATCCATCCACCCATCCATCCGTCCATCTGTGTGTCCATCTATCCATCGGTCCATCCATCCATCCATCCACCCATCCGTCCATCATTTATTGAGCATCTGGAATGCATTTTTCTAGATGTCTGGGTTACAGCAAGTAAGATGCTGTCCCTGTCTCCTCGTGTTGCTTACACTCCAGCAGGGGAATGATATGAAAATGTACGTTATGGTCCAAAGTGTTGCGTCCACATCCTATTCCTCACACCTGTGACTGTGGCCTTCCTGGGAAATGGGGCCTTTGCTGTCATACGGAGGGCCCTGGTCGAGTGGCTGGTGTCCTTGCAAGGAGACAGAATTCGGACATAGAGAAACAGGTGCACAGGGAAGAAATGGGAGGAGGGAAGCAGAGGCTGGGGCGACCTCCACATGCATGGGATCCCAGGGACGCCTGCAGGCACAGAAGGGGTGCTCCTCGCCCTGCAGACGCCTGCAGGCACAGAAGGGGTGCTCCTCGCCCTGCAGACGCCTTGCCTGAGGGCTCTGTCCCTGCAAGTGCGGGCAGGAGCTCCTGTCACTCTAAGCCCCGGTGTTGGTCTCCCAGCAGGTCCAACGCGAAGGCCGCGCTCGCCAAGGCTGTCACGTAGGCGCCTCACTCGGTGCTGTCTGGGCCAGGTAAAGACTCGGGGTGCGGCTGGCAGAAGGGGCCCCTAGGAGGCCTGGGCAGGAGCGAGCTGAGTCGAGAGAGGAAGGTGGTGGCCCTGGGAGGCTGGAGGCCGGGCAGGGCCAGGAGCAGGCTTGGAAAGCGGTGATGCACACAGCTGCTGGAAGACGGGATGGCGTGGGAGACTGACTCCAAAACGGAGCGAAGAAAGCCAGGCCTGGAGCTGGGAGGGCACGGAGGGCACGCGCCCCGGAGCAGCCGCTGCGAGCACCCAGCACCCAGCACCCAGGCCCCTCCAAGTTCCCATTAAGGGGGAAGGCAGAGAATAAACAGGAGAAACACCTACTAAAGCCAGGGCGAGGGATGTGGGCGGGGCTGCTTTCCCCAAAGGGCACCTTCCGGTAACTGCTGGGGCGCCCTCCACCAACCTGTTTCCAAGCCCACAGCCAGACCTCCTACAGCACCAGGACAAGAACACGGTGCCCGTGACGAGTCCGGGAGCCTCTCCTCTGTCACCAGGGACACCCCGACCGTCCCAGCAAGAGGGAAATGCAGTCCAACAGGGACGCTCCTGGAGACGGGACTAGCCCCAAGTTCCCGTGCCTGGCACGGGCCGTGACACCAGAGTCCCCAGCGGAAAGGCGCCATCTGGCGCACGGGCACTGTAGGCCCTGTGACCACCCTGTCAGGTGTGGGGTGGCGGGTGACACACCGAGGTCCAGCTCCAGGCCACGGGCAGGGCCAGCCTTGCAGCCAGACCTTCCAGGCAGGGTCAGGCCTCGGCCCGCTGCACAGACTCCTTCCTGAACAACTCCCAGAGCTGGGACGCCCTGAACACCCGTGAGGACAGGGATTCCCACGGGGTCGGCTTCACACTCGGAAACACTCTGAGGGTGTCCTTCACTTGGGTTGAAAAGACAGTCTGGAAGAATTTCACCTCCTGGGAAAGAACTCGCCAACATTCACGCAAGCTGCAAGGCCAGCGCAGGGGTCCCCCACCGGCTCTGGCACCGGCTCTTTGCAGCCAGCAGATCAGGTGCATCTTTTACCCAAGTTTAGACCTGGCAAGGTCATGAGACCGTCTCCGGGCACGTGTGCATGCGCGCACACACCCACACACGCACACGCACGCACGCACGCACACCCCAGCAGTGTGCTCCTGGAACTGCCGCAGCCCCGGTCTCTGCCTTCCTAATTCGCGACCCTGCACAAACACTAGTAAAACGCAGTAGCCACTTGTGTTATGAGAGCTACTGACTCACACAGATGACAGCCTGGCAGCAGCCCAGACCGCAAGCCTCGGGGAGCGAGTGCACGTGGAAGAACACTTTCTAGCTAAGCCACCGGGAGCTCAGGCTCCATGTCCTCCTCAGTATTTCCCACACCTGCTGAGCGACTGACTGACGCGCTCTGCCTTGCTCTGAGTTTGTCACGGGCCCCTTTGTATGAGGTTGGGTTTGGGGGCTGGGGGCAGGTCGGACACTCGTTCTGGGGCGAGCCACACACGAGGGGTGAGGGGGGATCCTTTTGGTTTGTTTTATGTGTGGCTGCAGGTGTGTACATACGCAACACTCACCCAGGAGTCTACACTGGCCATGCCATACGCCAAGAGTGTCTACACTGGCCAGGCTGTACGCCTCAAAACAGGCCACCCAGTCTAGGAAAAGGCACATGGAAAAGACAGGACAAAATGGGGCAGGAATCTGTGGTGGCACCACTGTTTCGCGAGCCCTGGTTACATTCAGCCACGCGGGAACACTGGCATTTACAGCGTCTGTTGAATTCATGACTGCACCGAGGTATTTGGGAAAGCAACACGAAGAATACTTTGATCCGTATGCGCCATGGCCCGCATAAGCCTGGTCACTACAGAGCCGTGGGCCGCGCGGAGCTGCGGTGGACAGAGCTGTGGTCAGTTTAAAGCCGCGACCGTGGCCAGTAAAAAGCTGTGGCCTGCAGGGATGCGTGCTGATTCTAGGCTACAAGAGCAACAGGAAAGCTAGATTCTGGGTTCGTAGCTGTGCTTCATGTTCTGTGGCTAATACAGATCCCTGCCCATGTGAAAGGAAGACAATAGCTCCACTGTACCAATGAGCTGCGCTAACACCCCACCGGAGCATCTGCATACTAATACTCGCGCAACAGTCGGCCTTTGTGTCCGCGAATGCAGCAGAGGGGGCATCCGTGCCAGCAGCTTCCCCGGCACACCAGGGCCGTGAGCCTGCAGGGCCCGCGGGTGGGACGAGCAGCTGAAATGCACCAACTCACGCCGTCTTCAAAGGACGTCAGTGCAGGTTTATGCTTACGCAGTATCGATTCCACGTTTAACCAAACCTGCAGGTCTGATTTTACCAGAATTCACACTTCTATGCTAGTGACCAAGTTCCACGGTGCAGGAAACCTTCTTAACACACACACACACACACACACACACACACTCACAGCCCTCCTTCGCTGCCTAAGTGACCCGGGATGGGGGTGGGAGAGTGCACCAGCCCTCAGAGGGGGCGTTACCCTCCCCTCTTTGACGTTTGCATGGACCATGGGTCCCGGAGCAAAGCAGTGCTCAGCAGGCTGAGTCGGTGACACGGGGAGGTGCTGTGCACTTTGAAGTCCCGACCAGCTGAAGGCTCCCCCGTGACAGGCCGGTTCCAGCCAGAGGGCACAGTGGCCCGGGCCCCACACCAGCCAGGCCAGCTGCTTTCTGCCGCGTCTGGAGCAGGGCACAGGGCGCCCGGCCTGTTGCTTCTCCGTCAAGACATTTCTTAGGTGGCCGTGCCCCCCCACCTGCTCTCACTTCGGCCTCTCCGGCGGGATTTGCTTCCTCCACTGTGAACCCCTGCACCCAGGCTCTCTGTAGCCGGTTCCCCTGCAGACACGCGGGCTGGTGCAGCCCACAGCAGCGTGCAACACAAGGCCCCCCTTCCCACAGCCCCTCTGCAGATGTGTGGACAAGTGCCTCCTGCCTGCCCTTGGGTTCAGGTGTGGTCAGGGGTGTGTCCTGCTTCCCTCCGGTGTTCGTGGATCTCTGTGTCCTGCCCAAGCCCCTGCAGCTGCCCCATCCCATCCTCACCCCGCACCACACTGGGCCGCCTGGGCACCCTCGGTGAGCAGGCCTTGTCCTTGGGGTGGGCACCTCGGAGTGGCTGCCTCTCTGCCTTCGAGCGATCTCGTTTGCTTCTGCGTCCCTCCCCTGGTGGGGCCACGCCCTGTTTAATCCCTGGCTCATCCAGCCAGTGCCCTGGAACATTCTTCAAAAGGAAACGAAAGGAACCAGCTTCCCCCGTTTTCCTAGGAGGATCTGGGTATTGGCACGGTAGCTTGCTTTACATACTGGTTTTCAACTGGAATTTCCCTTAAATCTCGCAAGACTCCACACCCACTTGTCAAAGAGCCAGGTGTACACAGTAATCTGAGTTGTAGAATTCAGAGTTCTCCCTGGGCGTATGGATGGTTTTGTAATATTCCAGATAAAACCTCTCACATGGCTCAGACGTAGCAGAAGACACGGGACTGGCACTGTGGTGCAGTGGGTAAAGCCATTGCCTGGGACGCCGGCATCCCCTGTGGGTGCAGGCTTCAGTCCCAGCTGCTCCACTTCCTGTCCAGCTCCCTGCTAATGGCCTGAGAAAGCGGTGGAAGATGCCCAAGTGCCTGGGGCCCTGCACCCACGTGGGAGACCTGGATGAAACTCCTGGCTCTCGGATTCAGCCTGGCCCAGCCCTGGCCATGGAGGCCTTTCAGGGAGTGAACCAGTGGATGGACTCTCTCTCTCCCTCCCTCTGTTCCTCTTTAACTCTGACTTTCAAATAAGTAAGTCTTAAAAACAAACAAAAACCCCACAAAGTAGCAGAAGACAGGCTTTAGATTTCCAGCTCTTTCTCAAACCCCAAATGCAAATGTGTGCACTTGGACTTGCTGCCTATGTTGGAAACATGGTTGAGCGGTGCTGGGTGCTCTGTGGTCAGTCTGGAGTGAACCCAAAGAAAACACAGAGGGGTCCGTGGTGACAAAGCTGCGGCTGCAGTGTCTCAGGTCCCTGTCCTTGGCAGAATCTTTTAGTGACTGTTACACACACACACACACACACCTGAGATCCTGAAGTCACCCAAGGCTACCCTGGAGCCCTGAGGCTCACCGGGCAGCATCTCTGGACTGGTTTAGAAACTGCCCCTGAGCCGGTAGCCTGATGCCCCCAGAAAATGACAGCTCATTCCCACGAGATGGCCTCTGGCACAGCTGTGATGACAGGTGAGTGTCCCTTTCGGGGCCAGCACTGTTGCCCCGTGGGTTAAGCAGCTTCAGGAAAGGAGACAGGGAGGAAGTGAGCACTGGAGTCAAAGGACAGGAAGGGACCATGCGGGATGAAGGCCTGCGGACCACGGTCGCAGAGGGCACATACGGGTCCCCGTGGGACACGCCTGTGGCCTCCAGGCAGGCCATGGTGGGGAAGTCTAAGAAGCCCCAGGTGTCCCCACACCAGGGTCTCCCTATACCTTTCCTATCTCACTCCTGGCCCCTGTGAAAATTCCCACCCAACAGCCCCATGGCACAGCTATCTGCTCACGGCCCTCACGTGGCCCTGGTCCCTGCTCACGGCCCTCACATGGCCCTGGGCTCTGCTCCCAGCTCTTGTTTGCCCACAGCCTCCAGAAACTTCCCCAGAGGCCCTCGGTAACAACTTTTCATGTGTGTTTCTCCTGCAAGACAAAGATATTTTGACAGAAGTACAACTGGCTTACTCACTTTGAGGATTCCGAGCGGTAACCGATCCACTGGGTTTCCCCACATTTTTGCCCTGGTTTTAGAGACAACTGGTCGGCACGCAGGCCAGAGCGTGGTCTTCGTTAGTTCTGGGTGTTTTACATTCCCATAAAATCGCCACAAATACACACACACATAGCCACACACACTCACACACACATACTCAACACCCAGCCACATGCGTGCAATCACAATTATACACACAGTCTCACACACTCAGTAGCACATGCCACACATGCACACAACCACAGCTGAGCTGACCCAAGGGGCCCGCTCTCCACTGCAGGCATGCCGGGCTCACAGCCCCAGGCCCCCAGATTCCTGTCCAAAGCTTCCTTTGGTGGTGGGGGTGTGACACACGTGTCCCCGGAGACCAGCTCAGCCACTGATGGGAACCCCTCCCTAAAGGAACTTCTTAGGGCCTGGCGGCCAGGCTCTGCAGTCCTGTGTCTCAGCAGGGCCCTGGGGCTGAGGCGGAATCCAGCAGGAGTGGCTGGGGCCGACTGGCTGTCTTGGCCTTCCTTCCCCTCCCTTGGCCATCCTGCTATGATGCTGCACCGTACTTGAGCCGGAAGTCCCTGGACGACACCTGAGAACACATGGTGCCGCCCCCAGGGCGGGTGGGCGCTCCCAGGGCACAGCGCTCCCACCGTCCATGTCTGAGGCCAAGGTTCAGAGGTGCCGGGTGTACCTGTCCTGCTAGTTTTCCCAACGATTTCTCTACACGCGATCAGTAAGCTGGTGCCCCAAATAAACCTGTATCTAAACACGCCAAAACGCGCTACTTTCCGGAATTATCCAGATGCACCCTATCACCTGCTTCGAAGCCCCCGCACGGCACAGATCAGATGCACTTTTGTGGAGCAATCTAGGAAGTGGAGCGGATCCTGAATCACTCGGTTTTGACTTGGCATTTTTACGGCAGGGCGTCCACTGTCCACAGCCTGCAGGTGACTTCGCTGTCAGCCAGGTTCCGAACGCTGCCCAGCGGAAGAGCCTATGGGGACGCTAACCCCTCGGCCGGGAACCTGGAGCTACAGCCACAGTTATGCAGGGGGTGTCCAGGGCGGGGGCCTGGCCCTCAGGGCAGCAGCGCCCTGCTGGGGAGCTGTGGAATTTGGACGTGTAGGCCAGGGCTGAAGAGGGCCCTCCTTGTTTGTGGGGTGCGCTGCGCGCGGGGTCACCAGGCAGGGCAGGCGAGACAAAAAGGCCCATGGTTGTGGCCTGGGGATTTGCTACGGCAGAAATTCTGCATCTATGAGAGGCATGTGGCTGGCCGCCAGGCTCCCGCAGAGACTTCTTTAAGACATGTCCACCAACGGATCCCATCAACCCACCCCTCTCACACAAACGTCTGCTTTGTGTGCCCAGAACAGTTTTTTCTTGCTCTAAATAGCTCCCCCGGGACCCTCCCACAGAGGGTAAGGGGTCACAGGGAGGCAGGGAAGCAAGGGTGGGCACTGCTCTGGAGACCCCAGGAGTCTGCACCTCATGGGGCTGAGTCCCTCCCTCCCACAACAGGGAGGCGGCCCCCGCATCGGCTCCCCCAGCACAGCTGTGTAGAGCCAGGGGACTAACCAGCCAACTCCACGTCCACGGAGGTCCTGTTCCATGCGTGGCCTCTGGTGATTCTCCCAGGGACTCTGTTCTGACTGCTGTGGGCAGGAATACGGCAGAGGCTGTGGCCAGTCTGCAGGACTCCGGACTCCGAGGCTGGGACACAGCTGCCGGCAGCCCCTGCCTGCACCGCTCCTGGGAGCTCGGCCTGCACCTGCATCTCTCAGGCAAAGCCCAGCGCACGGCTGGCATCTCTCACGGTGCTGCTTTGACGAGTGCTTGTATTTACGTCACGAAACGTCGTGCCAGGCAGAAAGTGGGCCTCTGCCTCCTGAGGGCGCCGCAGCTGGAGTGACAACACGGAGCAGCCCACACACCACCCCTGGCCTCACTCTGCTTACAGCAGGAGAAGACATGACTCCAACAGCCCTGTAACGAAGCCCAGGTAGCATCTCACCAGTGTGAGGGCCCGGCAGGAAGTCCCCACCAGGGCTCTGGGGCAAGGCGGAAGGAGCCAGGGCCGCAGGGGCCGGGCAGCCGGCGGCAGGGCTGGGAGGTCAGGCCGCCTCCCCTCCTCCTGAGGCCTGCACGTCTCGGTCAACCCGATGAACCGCCTTTCCTGAGTGAGCGAACGTCCTCGAAACCGGGGGATTCAGAAGCACCAGGGGGCTCAAAACCCAGCTCCAGCCCAAGTGACGTGGACCTCGGCGCCCCAGGCCCGGGCCCCGTCTTCAGATTCCTGGTAGGATTTTAACATGTCCACTTCTGAGCACAGTCGCAGAGTGAACGTCACACACGCTCCCCGCCGGCACCCTCCGCTCCTGCCCAGACACCGGCCTGCTTCACGGCTCTCCAGGCCCCGTGCCTCTGCTGTGGCGATCCCCTGGCGGTGTGCTGGGATCCGCTGTGGCTTCGCGTCTGAACCCGTGGGCTCCTGAGGCCTGGCACCACCAGCACCCGGAGCTCAGCCCTGCATCCAAGCCTCTTCGTCCCACACGTCACCGCTCAAACCCTCAGAATCAGTTTTGGGTCTTGCTACTGGAACATCATGGACACACCATGCACCCAAAATATTTCCAAGTAATAACACAAAGTTGCATCAAACACCATTTCCTTGTTTCTCAGCTCAAACCTGTTTTTCGGTCAGCGACATAAGCTCCATCTGGGAAGCGGGTGTCGGGCCGGGCAGCAGGGGCACCCGTGTCACACGCTGAGGTGCTGGGCTCAATGCCTGGCGCCGGCCCCTGACCTCAGCTTCCTGCTACTGCGGGCCCTAGGAGGCAGCACCGAGGGCTCCAGTCACTGGGTGCTTGCCACCCAGGGAGACCTGGCCCTTGTTCCTGGCCCCTGGCTCCAACCCCTCCCCCCCCCCCCCCCCAGCTGCTGTAGGCATCTCTGTCTGCCTCTCTCTTTCTCAGGCGCGTGTGCGCGCACACACACACACACACACTTAAGAAAACCAGTGTTGCCAAGGCAAGTGTCCCGTTGCCGCTAGGGCGTGGGATGTGCACGAAGGGCCGTGTGCTCACCTAGCTGAGCGCTCGTCACACAGCAGGGCAGAGGGCAGGAAGCAGGGCGCTCGCTAAGTCTGCACGGTGACACCCGGGCTCACACCAGCCTGCAAGTGACACACGTGGGCGGGAGCATCAGCGGACCAGGAGAGACGCTGACGGTGGCTGAACCCCACAATAAAGTTCCGACGCAAAACACTAGGCCCCGTGTCCAACTCTGTGAAACTGCCCCTCATTTTGATGTAAGTAAAACTGAAGCTGAGGGTAGAGCCAATTCTTGAGAGCAAGTGCTTCACAGGAAGCCGTCATCGTACTGAGAATGTTCTAGAAGAAAACAAGTTGCAACGCAAGTACTACTGTAAGCGCGTGCGCTCCTAAGTTGCTTTCAAACTGCAACGAACTCTGATGTTTCCACGTGCGGGGAAACCCACCCTAGGGCCAGCACAGCGGTGCAATGCGTTAGGCCACTGCTTGCGACACAGGCATCCCATACTGGTGTGTTGGGTTGAGTCCTTTTTTATCTGTTTGTGGTAAAGATTTATTTATTTATTTGAAAGGTAGAGTTACAGACAGAGAGAGAGGTCTTCCACCCGCTGCTTCACTCCCCAAATGGCTGTAATAGCCAGGGCTGGGCTAGGCCAAAGCCAGGAGCCAGGAGCTTCTTCTGGGTCCCCCACATGGGTGCAGGAGCCCAAGCATTTGGGCCATCTTTTACTGCCTTCCCAGGCCATAGCAGAGAGCTGGGTTGGAAGTGGAGCACCTGGGACTTGAACCGGTGCTCATATGGGATGCCCGCGTTGCAGGCGGCGGCTTAACCTACTACCTACTATGGCTGCCTGGTTCCTGGCTTGGGTCTGGCTCAGATGTGCTGTTGTGGCCATTTGGAAAGTGAAACAATAGGTAGAAACCTCTCTCTGGCCCTCTCCCTTTCTCCGCTCTGTGTCATGCTGCCTGCCAAGTTAATAAATAAATAAACCTGTAAAAAGAACAGAAAAGCCATCCTAAACTGAACCTGTTCTGCTGACTGTAGGACAGGCCGGGACAGGCCGGTCCTGCCTGTGGGAGCCTGTGTCTCCCAGAGTCAATGGGACAGCGGTCTCAGGTCAAACAGAGGAGACGCAGAGGGAGGGAGAAGCGCTGCTTCCCGGGGTGGTCACGCTGTGGAGGGCTGAGCACGCAAGTGCGGGGCATGCAGGAGAGGGCCCAGGTTCCAGGACAGAGACGGGCTTGGGGGGCTGGCGGCGTTGAGATGGGGGCTGTTTTTACTGCATTCTCGCAGCGCTGACATCCCCCGCCCCCTCCCACAAAGTGACAGCCACTGAGCAGGACCTGGGTGTGGATTCTGGCAGGGTCGCAGTCCAGGGGACCGACAGGACCAAGAGGGCAGTCCCAGTTTTGTGACTATGAGCTGGTGACCCAGCCTCGCTGTCCGTGCTAGAAGGAGGATGTCTTGTCTCTCCCACCCCCAGCATACCAGGTGAGAATCCTCTCTGAGCAGACGCTGCCCTTCAGGAGGGCACGGGCAACAGGTAGGCGGGACGGGGCCAGACGCACAGACAGGCAGTGACGGGCCTTGGACAGCACCCCGAGTTCCGCAGCCTGTCAAACAGTCTCGTACAGAAACGAACACGCGGTTTTGAATAATTCACCTGCTGCATTTGCGGATTATCACAGCAGGGAGTAGAAGGCCCGGAGACAGCCTGTAGACTCAACGTTAATGCCAGTTCTCGCGGTTGACGGCCTTGGTCTGTACCAGGGTCTGCAGGTGGCTAACGAGTTACTGTTCAGTCGGAGGACTTCTCCGTTCTCCATGGATCGTGCAAGGGGTTAAGACATTGAAGGGCGAATCAAGTGGGCATGTGCTGGGCTCAGAAATGAGAGGAGTCTGATAGGGATGGAAGCTTGCAGGCACCGAGAACCTCCGCGCCAACACCAGAACCCAGGGGAGGCCCCAAACAACTCGGAGCCCCGGCCGGGCCGGCTTTGCTGGAATGCCTCGTCTTCCGCGAGCGTCCTGACTGCCCCCAGTCTGCTCCCTGACGCACCAAGAGCACTCGCACGCAACGGGGGTCTGCTCAGGGCGTCTCAATAGCACGCAGGGGCAGAAACACAAACCCGTCCTCAGGCTCCACGTTTCCAGGGTTTCCCTACCCCTCGGTGACCGGACCCCCTGAGTCAGACAGAGGTCGGCAGCCAGGTCCCCAGCTGCCTCGCCCCCCTCGCCGCAGCCCGTACTCAGCCCAGGGCTTGGTGCTGACTGGACGACAGAACCCCAGCGACAGACGGGAGCATGCGTCTGCCCCGACACCCACAGGTGTCCGGCACTTCTTCAAGAACTCAACGTAGAATCTGCTCGGATTATCTTCCTGTTTTCTTCCCTTTCAACCTACAAATTATCTACTAAAGCATCGAATATGATCAAGAAAAGATCTGCAGGAAATCAAAGGGGAATAGCACAACCCACACCACCGTGCCCATCTGTAACCGGGAAACAGAGGCAACGTCTCTGATACAGTTACAGGGAGCAGCTCAAGCCGGGGTCCTCCAGGATGGAGACAAAGTCACTCTCATGACGGAAGGGAAACGGCTGTCGCTTTCTGCAGTCCTTCCAGGTTTCTGCTTGCCGAGTGCAGGCATCTCCTACCTGTGCCTGAAATCCTTCCCAGTTACAGACGGCAGGCGGAGGGCGGTGTGCAGCGTGGGGTGCGTCCTCACCGCTTGGTGGTCCTACAGGCCACCATGGGCTCTGCCGTGTGGCACTGGGGCGCTTTGCTTTGGCACCTGCACGAAGGGGAGCAGGAGTGCCCCTCCTAGCTCGCTTGGCCAGGCGCCCTGGGAAGACATCAGTACCAGTTTACCTCACCCCTCTACAAGACACTTCTGTTACCTTGTGAGTGTCCAGAGAATGCTTTTATCACCTGTTGCTGTGGAAAACCTCATCAGAAACTGCGACCTTTCACATTGCCCTGTTTTGCAGGACGGGCTCACAATGGGAAAAATAAGCGACATTCAGGAAAGGTTGCTGGTGAATGAGTTATTTTAGGGCTTTCTTGGGGACAGTTGGGGATCTGTGTGCAGCACTTACTGTCCCTGCAGGCCACAGGGCAGTGGGCCCCACACACAATGTCTGCTTTTCAGAAACAGCGCTGCGACCTCGAGGAAGTGCCGCCGCCCGCCAGCCCGGTACCAGCTCGTGTTAGCTACTGCTGTCTTCCAGGGCGAAAACAGCTCAGAACTCGGCAAACCAAGAAATGCCCAGGCTTCAGGCAAGAGGACACGGCTTTCCAGATTCGCAGAGGCGCCGTTCCACCTGGGTAAAGGCGGAAAGGCATCTAAGGCATCACTAGCAAAAATGGCCTCTCAGTTTACCCACTGCTAGCTACTTCTAAGTGTTATTTTGGTAATGAAGTCATATTAAGGATTTAAAAAAGTCTTTGTGTTTCCAATTTGTCACAATCAGATAATCAGACACCACTCACACTTCACAGGGCATCAGAATGAGGAAGTGGCAAATATTTCCTCTCTTCATCTAGTGGGGCAGAGACTTTTAAAAGTCTGCTTTTGAAATTCTAACTTCACAACACTGGGTACTTTTAATAATCCATTTTCTTCTGTTGCATGTTCCCACAATGAACTGACAATCTCATGAGGGAAGTATCCTAAGGAAAATGTCAACATTTCTACACGCTGAGCACAGGTGCAGAACCGATTCTCCACACCAAAGTAAAACAGAATTTCTTGACTCCATAGCGTCTCCTGTTTGTATCTGGCACAAAGTCCTACAGGTTTCAGGTTTTTCCTGGATACTGGAGTATCTGAAAGGTGTCAAGAAGAGAGCTATTCTCTCAGAAGGCTCTTAGCAGGGCCCAGAGCGAACCAGTGCCCCACACTGCTCGCTCGGGCTGTGAGGACCCAAGGCCAGTGCTCCTCTCATTGCCAGCCACAGCGGGCTGCCAGGAATCTACAAACGAATCTCTACAAATACCCAAACACGGTGGACAGCGCGCCTTCACCAGGATCCGGTCTACCTGGGACACAGCTCTCAGCCCGTGAAGGCTCCACACAACGAAACAGGCTGTGGCACTGCCCACAGCGGGCAAGTGGTGGAGATTAGCTTACCCAAAACTCCCCAAGTGGAGCCGCAGTCACGTGAGAGGGAAGCGGAGCCCAGGAGCTGATGAGGCACTGGGTTCTATGCAGGCGTCCCTGCAGCAGGTGTCCAGGGTAGGGGGAGGTGTCAAGGACTCTGCTCCCCTCCAGGCCCTGCCGCCTATCCACCCTGGCCCAATCCAGCCTCGCTGCCTCCACGCATGTTACACAGGCCTCTGCTTACATCCGGGATTCTGGGCTCTCGCCTCCTCCCTCGAGGCTGTGGGGTTCCTCTCTTCGGATGCAGGTGCCCACAGCTGAACGCATTCCAGCCATACTTGAGGACCACACAGGGGGCTGGTCTTTCCATGCCATCTGCACGCTGGCCAGGCCAGGCCCCGGACCAGGGCACTAGGGCTTGGTCACGCTCACCTGGACTCAGCCCCTACTTCTGCTCCCCAGCCTGTGCCCCACCCCTGCCCGCCCACCATCTCTGCCCGAAGCACTGCAGTCCCCTCCCCGAGTGTGGCACCTCATGGAGCACACCGAGGCCTGGCCCCTGAGGTCCGTGTCCAGGGATCCCTGTGCTTGCCCGTGCAAGGTACCAACGGTCAGACTACTGAGACTGCCTTCAAACCCCTGTCACACCGGCCCTCCAAGTTTCAGAGATGCCCGGGACTCCCAATCTCCACCCCACTGGTCCCTGCACCTGCCTCCTTGACCAGGCCGCTGGGGCCGGGGGCTGTGGGTTGCTGTCCTCAAGTTCAGCTCCAGGGCCCCAACCCTTGTGCCTTCCTGGTGCTCCTGACAGAGGTGCAGAGTCCTGTGTGTGTGTGCTGACACTTGTGCTACCTCCCCTCCCCTCGCCACTGAGCCCGAGCGTCAGGTGCACCTGTGGTCTGCACACACCTGCCAGTCAGTGCCCTTCCCCTGCCCGAATGGCCCTCTCTCTGACTCAACACGTAGCCCTGCCATGCGTCAGTGCAGATTAAACTTGACTTGCAAGAGAAGACGACAGTCTTTACAAGTATTTTCACGTTGTGACAGACTTCTAGGAGGGTTGTATGGTTGTCTGTGTGACTGTGTGAGGACCGCCCACATGACGAGATACAATACACCAGATACTGATCATGGATGAGTGCTATCCCGACACGCTGAACCCAGGCTGGTTTTCCCAAGGCCTCAGCTGGGTTGCTGGAGTTACTGTTTAGCCCCAGGAGCATTAGAAAAGGGGCCTCGCGTGGGTGTAAGGAACTGAAAACCATGCACAGACCACGCTGCCTGGTCGCAGACCACCCACCCAGGCAAAAGGGATGGGGAACTAGCCGGCCGGTGCTGCAGCACACAGGAAATGGGTCTCGACAGCTCTCCTGGCCGGGCCCGGGCACGCCCACGGCCACCACGGACCCCCGCAGAATGTGAAAGTCCTGGAGCCGCCAGGAGGACCCAGATACTGAAAGAAGAGGACAGTCTCATGTTCCCACACCGGTCGGCTACTCCCACTGTCTCCGGCAGAACCGCCTCCACCGTTGAAAAGGTGCTGCTGCGAATTGAGTCTTCAACCCTGAAGGGCAGCACGGGAAGAGGAGAAGGACCATGCACCGGTCTGAAAACCGAGACACTTCTCTCCGGAGCACACGGGACGTCGCTGCACCGGCTCTGTCCGTCCTCTTCCGGTGGACTCGACCTCTGTGTGTGAGGTCACCAGGAGGGAGGGTTTCACCGCACAAGCTGCTAGCTGGATGATAACCTGCATACTGGATACCAGAGCCGACTGGCAGGCAGCACACACATTCCTGTCTGCCGAGCGCTACTTCTGCTTACTGGTAATGCTGCGAGCTGTGTCCTGGGAGCACCAGACACGTCTGCTACAGGAGGCGGGACCTCGGCTAGTCCAGCACATCCTTGGAGATGGACGCTTACTCCCGCGTTAGGCAAGGTGTCCAACTTCACTAGTGTGCGTCAGACCCCAGCCCACCTCCCCATTGTAGTCCCTGCTCTCTGATCACAAACAGTCCTCTCTCAAAGTCGGCGGTGGTACTGCTTATTCATCCCACAGACGGGCGGGACAGCACAACACTCTGGGCCTGGCTGCTCGGGCCCCGGATGGAAATGTGTGCAGGTCACATCGCACCACCGCTTCCACCATGCATCCCACTCACAAGTCTGCACCTTGCCCCCCTACGCCCCAAGGGCCTCCAGCCTGGGCAGCTGCAGGGCAGGGCCAGGGCCAGGACGGGGGAACCCTCAGGAAGCAGCCAGGCCCTGTGCCCTGGGATTGCCAATGCCCACGCTACCCCACGTTATTCTGTCTCCACAACTTTCTCCTCCCGCTCGTGTCTCTGAGGCTGGCTGAGAGGTGTGCTGTCGTGTGGGCAAACACTGGCTCAGAGGAGTTAATGGGAAGATGGGCGTGTGCACGTGCCGTCTCCACCCACGATGCAGGGACTGCGGCACTGCCAGGCAGGCGAAGAGACCTCTGAGGTCACCACGCATCAAGAGTAGCTGTCCCTGCTGCCAGCCTCACGTCTGCACGGACTGTCAATCCACCAACAACCACCTCTGCAGGATGGTGTGCAATAAACGAGAACGCAGGCGAGACGTAAAACCCAGTCCTGGGGAGGTGCGTGCGACAAAAGGTGGCTACTGCCACCAACAGCTGATACCCCGGAGCCCAAGGCTCAGGGCAGCACCACCCACAAGAGGCAGAGTGGAACCATGGCCAGCATCCACCGGCAGACCAGTGGCCAGACCAAGCGCTCCGTGGCTGTGACATCCACGGGCGGGTGTGTGGATGGACAGAGCCGCCAGGACCCGGCTGTCTCAGGTGTGGCGAGGGGGTTAGGGAGATAATCACCAAGCGCTCTCCTGAGAGGCTGCATTTAACACTTCCGAGGGCAGAACTGAGCTGGACTGAACAAGGGATGCTACAGAGAGGCGGGGCAGGAGAGGGCGGGAAGTGAGAGGGTGCCTCTGGCTCTGGGCTGCTGAACCTGTGGAAGAAGGTGTTTTATTTCCCTTGACAACACCTCTTTCTCCCCCAAAAAATGTTGGGGCCAAAATGTGGGCAGCAGTGCGGCCCAGATTCTCAGGGACTCCCCTGGGCGACACTGGAATATTCTCTTCTTTCACTGGGGTTAGGTGGGGAAGGAACCAGTCCTTAGACAGAGTTGTGGCGGCTGCCGGGACGCGACTGGCTCCTGAGGGAGGGCGTGGCAGCTGCTGAGGCGTGATTGGCTCCTGAGGGAGGGCGTGGCAGCTGCTGAGGCGCGATTGGCTCCTGAGGGAGGGCGTGGTAGCTGCTGAGATGCGATTGGCTCCTGAGGGAGGGCGTGGCAGCTGCTGAGACGTGGTTGGCTCCTGAGGGAGGGCGTGGCAGCTGCTGAGACGCGATTGGCTCCTGAGGGAGGGCGTGGCAGCTGCTGAGACGTGGTTGGCTCCTGAGGGAGGGCGTGGCAGCTGCTGAGACGTGATTGGCTCCGTTCACCTTTAGGGCACCTGTGTCCCCCAGAGCCACTGTATCCTTGAGAAGCTGGGGCAGCGAGGGCAACAGCACCGCTCCAAGCACAAACGGCAACTTGGGCAAGAGTGAGGCAGAGGCGGAGAGTAACTCTGGCTTGAGACCAACGGAGCCGGCAAACGAGATTCAGGGCCCACAGGCCTGACGTCCCAGAGCATCACAGTGGTGCGACGGGGGGCAGCAGAGACGTCCACGCGTGTCCCTGGGTCTCAGACCTGCTGCCCACCGGGCTGAGCACACTGGGCCTGAGCCAGGGCACCCCCCCCCCGACTGCAGCCCATCACATCTGGTCTTTGCGCCACAGTAAGACTCATCCTTGCTCTTTGTTCCGGGCCTCCTCGGCTGTCCTAGTGTGGCCCTGGTGACCCCGAGTGGCTCTCAGCAGGCCTCACGCAGGCACGTGCGCAGGAACCGGGCTCCCCACCACACGCAGCCCTAGGCTGACGCTCAGACGAAGGGGAACCGTCCACTTCCTGCTCAACGGGAGTCTTGGAAGAAGCCGGCTGGCAGGCGGCTGCAGCGCGGGCAGTGGGCAGCCCCGGCTCCAGGTGCCGACTGCTGCCCGCTCGCCTCCACCGTCCTCATCTCCGTGGCTGGCTCCCAGGGGGCCGCTCAGCGAGGGTCCTGCAGGGGCTCGGCAGACGCCAAGGGCGCTCCATCTCCAGTCACCAGTGCCCTGCGATGCTTGGGCCCACGGCCTGCAACAGCTCTGAGGAGCCACTCAGCTGCCCTGGGCCCACGTGGCTCCCGGGTCCCTGGGAAGAGCCCCCTTCTAAACCGGAGGCCGAGGCAGCCTGTGGCCCAGTCGCCTCACCTCTCCTGTAGCTTTGGTCAGCCGCAGACAGATCTCTTTCTGGCTCTAGCCCCTGGCCTCCTGGTCTTGGCGCATTTGCTTTGGAAAACTTGCTGCCAGGAATCCAGGACCCTGGAGACGTCGGCCTCTTCCTGGTCTCAGGCCAGGCCTGGCGGAAGCATCCGGTTCAACCTGTTCTGCTCCCAGCAACGTGGGGGGAGCCAAGGGCAGAAAGCCGAAGTACCCGGCCTGGGGGCCCAGCAGCCATTCTCCTGATCACTTAAGTACAGTGATTCCCAGAGGCCCACACAGTTGTCCATCAGCTCAGGATGGAGGCTGTCAAGCAGAACCGGACTTCCACCCGCACTGACCGTGCCACGGTGACAGCCTTCGGAGCGGGACCTCTGAGAGGCAGGAGGTCTTTGGCTATGAGCACTCTGAGCCTGGGAGGAGGCACGCCCCCTGGAGGGCTGCCCAGGTACCACAGCCAAGCAGTCGGGAAGTATTTGATGCCACAAAGTATCATTCGCGTGAATTCACTGGCAGGCACGCGGAAGTGACAAAGGGGACAGTGACTGCTGTAACAAATCTGTCAAGCAGAAAGGACAATGTCCCTTTCCCAGGTGTCCTGGGGACTAAGCTGCTTCCGGTGGGCCCAGGAGCACTGGCCCCCACCCTGCCTTTGTGGCCTGCGGCATACGAGGCTGGCCCTGTCCTACCTGTCCTGGCAGTCACATCTGACCTCTGGCACGAGATCAGATGACTTCACATTCCTGCAGGGTCTCCACGTTCGGCTTTGTTTCTCGGGCCCGCACCTGCCCAGAGACGGACTCACACAACACTGACCTGGTGGCTCCTCTGGGTCGGAATAAAAGGTCTCGGCGGCAGCAGAACCGTCAGCAACAGATAAAGCTGGCGTCAAACACGCCGAGGAGGCCATGCGGGTCGAGGGGTCCACAGGGAGCCAGGGCCGACCCCTGGCCCGACAGCGCCTGTCCATCCCGGCAGAGGTGACTTCCGTGGGATTCCAGCCGTGTCATCCGGGGCCCCTGCCCACATGAAGGTCAGGGGAGCACACAAGCTGTTCTGGTCTTGCTCATCACGACACGGCAGAGTCACGGACAAAGGAAAATATCATCGGAAGGAGGAAGCGTGGATGAAGTTGACGCGCAGCCAGCCACTGGAGTGGCCCCAGCATCTTTTCAGTCTGTCACCGGTTAGAGGCCGTGTGGCAAACTCCAGAGCCTCAGGGCACCGTGGCGTTTCCAGACCGGGCAGTAAGCCACACGGACAGTCTGGCAGCTGCAGAACCCCAGCCCTCAGCGTCAGCCAAGCACAGCTACATCAGATACAGAGAGCGCCCACACATGCTGCAATTTAAACTTCTCACGGGAATGCTTCCAATCTTGAAACCTTATCAAAACTGGAAAAAAAAAAATGCCCCACTCTATGGACATAACACAGCCTGCTTCAGGCCACACGTGGCCACAGCCCAGGAGCCTGCTGGCGCCGCTGGGAGCGGGACGTCTCCTGGGAGGTGAGGGCACCCACTGGAGGGGCTCAAGTACTGAGTCACTGAGTCACGTCATTCCCTCTGCCGTAACAGCTCTGAGGCCCTTGGGAGCTGCTGCCACAGGCACTGGCCAGGCCCCTGTGCCTCAGCGACCAGCAGCACCTGAGGCCGGCCTCTGGTCTTCTGCAGGGCCGGGCCCAGCCCATCAAAGCCCTAGCTTGGGGCCTGGGGTCCCAGGAGCTTGGTCTTCAGTGCTGGGAAGTCAGGTGGCACTACTCGTTTGTACGAGGGTTTGTGGTAAGGAGGAGCCGTATGTAACAAATTATCGTGGTAAAAACACCTTGGAGTTGGCTGCCGTTTGACTCGCTGTCTGTGGTAAACTTCTAAACTGGAAAACATCCTGGGCGACTGTTAAATGAGGCTTTGCAGCCTTTGACTAATGAGGCTTCGCAGACCTCTGATAATAATGGTTACAGTCCCTGCTGCCTGCCCTGCCTGGGCACCTGTGTCCACTCACAGATGGCTCCGTTACCACCCCTGCTGACCCCCAAGGAAGCCGAGATATTGAAAGACGAGTTAACAGCCCCAAACCACACCTCCATTAGGGCCTGCTGCCCCCTCTGGGGAAGTGAGAAAGTGTATTCCACTTAGGCAGCCTGCGGGTCCACGGCCACAAGGGATGTGCCCCGATGTGTCTGAGGTCCTGCCTACTTGACACAGATGTCACACTCGTATTTACAGTTTGTTTCCTAGGTGTACC
Source organism: Oryctolagus cuniculus (assembly GCF_964237555.1). Taxonomy (NCBI): domain Eukaryota; kingdom Metazoa; phylum Chordata; class Mammalia; order Lagomorpha; family Leporidae; genus Oryctolagus; species Oryctolagus cuniculus. The sequence goes on along the minus strand of NC_091441.1, from coordinate 2,241,454 downwards.
AGAACTCAGGCTTTATGAAATTGAGAGGAACACACATGGACATGTCCACACGTGCGCACGCTGCGGTATTTCTGGGATGAATATATTTCTCTGTAGCTGCTAAACACAGGAGTTCTGTCTCCCTAGTCGGAGCGGGGACTCGCCTGTCTTCCTCACGGACTTTGACAGGATTCCGCCCATCCGTGCAACATGCCCAGGACCCGGCCGTCAGCGTGCAGCAGCGGGAAGGCGGCGTCCTTGGGGCTGAAACGCGGCAGACCGGAGCAGCTCTCGCACAGCTCCACGGGCCAGGAGGGCTCCGCCAGCCTGCTCTGTCCCAGGCAGGAGCCACACTCCTTCCAGAGGGCAGAGGTGCCCTCTGTTGGTGGCTCCTCTCCTTTGTTAGTGGGATGCAGAGGGACCGGACTTTACTCCCTGTCCTGCGCTAGCCACGGTCAGAACTCTGGAGGGAGCGGGGCGCTGAGACCAATCTCTGCCTGCCCTCCTGCCTGGGCTCCAGGGACGAGGACAGTGTGCAGTACCGCTCGGCAGCGGCTCCACCACAAGGCAGCCTGGCTCTGCAAAGCTCGGTCAGCACGCAGCTCTCCGGCCCATGGGCCCCGGCGTCCTCCTGCCCTCACGCAGCGGAGCAGCCATCTCCACTGACAGCCCCAGAGCTTATGGACAGGCATGACCGACGTGCACAAGATGCTCCGCCGGGCTCCCCATGGCTGGCTCTGCCAAGTCCCTGAAGCTGTCTGCTTGCTAAGGAGCGGATGGCCCTGGCCTCTGGTGCACGGAGCCAGCCTGCCTGCCTGAGGCGGTCCTGTGTGCCTGCCCAAGGCGGTCCTGTGTGCCTGCCTGAGGTGGTCCTGTGTGCCTGCCCCAGGGGGTCCTGTGTGCCTGCCCCAGGCGGTCCTGTGTGCCTGCCCCAGGCGGTCCTGTGTGCCGGCCCGAGGCGGTCCTGTGTGCCTGCCCAAGGCTGTCCTGTGCGGCCTTGAGCATTCCCTGTAGGAACCAAGATTCACCCACCTACAAGCGCTGGACTTGAGCCTGACTGCAAACATCGCGGCTCCCTCGTCCAGGCCCCCGGCTCCCTTCCCTGATAGTCACAGAGGTCCCGTGCGGCTGTGCAGGGCACAGCTGAGGGGCCGCGGCTTTCTCCACGCTGCGACACAGCGATGCCCTCACGCCGCGGCTGGGAGGCCCCATTTCCTGCCTTCTCGTGGAATCCACCACCTGCTCCAGGACGGCCTTGCTGCTGCCCTCTGCTGGAGGGCCGTGTGCACACACGTGATGTTTGAAGAAGAGCCGACACAGCTTGAGCGAGCTGGTTTTACGGCTTCCTCAGTGCTCTGAGTTCCTGCGGAGCCCAGGGAAGCACCGGGATGGGACGCTACTCAGCGCCAGGCGGAAGCACCACAGCTCCACGGGGCCGCCCAGGCTTGACTGACTCAGGGCACTGAGCGCCCACCTGCCCCGCGCGGGGCCTCCCGGGCCTGCCTTGCCCACGGCAGGAAGCGAGGACACCCGCAGACTGCACATTCCTCTGTGGCTCTGACACTGGACAACAGCTCGGCCGTCAGCGCCCTGGAGATGACCGTGAGCAAGCTGTTTCCTCAACACGCAGCGGGCTGCAGTGCACGCCCTGTGGAGCTGTGCGCAGTCAGCAGCTCCGCGGCCTCGCTGCGGGACCCCGGCCCTTCTCCGGGGCACACAGCAAGCACAGCAGGCAGCCGGCCAGACACTCTGCCCATCACAGCCCAGGTGCAGGGGAGGGCACTGCGCTGCCACGGTAAGCCCCTGCGTGGAACACCTGCACGCCAGCGCCTGGCTCCCCTCTGCTCCGGCTCCCTGCCAGCGTGCCTGCGAGGCAGCGGACGACTGTTCCAGTGCCTGGGCCCCGGCCACTCACATGGAGACCTGGATGGCTCGTGGCTTTAGCCTGGCCCAGCCCTGGCTGTTGTGGGCACTTAGGGTGTGACTCAGAGGATGGAAGACCTTCTATCTGTCTCTGCAGCAGAGAAAACTGAATAAAGAGGAGAGGAGAGCAGAGGAGAGGGAGGGGAGGAGGAGAGGAGAGGAGAGGAGAGGAGAGGAGAGGAGAGGAGAGGAGAGGAGAGGAGAGGAGAGGAAAAGAAACCCCACAAGTGCAGGTGTGTGGATGGAAGCAGCTGCACCCCCGCTGTAGCTGACACCTCTGTGAAAGGGTCAGGGACCTGTGATGAGCTTCAGCTCCGTATCATCTCCACAACTTAAGGACAAGACAATAACAGGTCTGTTATGTCACATGGTACACACTGGACATACACACGTGTTGTATGTGTGCCCACACACATACACACAGAATAACTGTCAATGTTACTAATCACCCAAAAACAACCACCAGGGCAATAATGATGAAGATGATATCTGATTGCAAAACAGGTAAGCTTAGCCAGAATAACTCCATGTGACTTCTATTTATATGTAAAAACTAAACTTGGACACTGATTTTGCTTTTTCCTGTTTTGACTATGTTTGCATACTGTACAGGTAAGTTATGTCTGTCTGGGTGTCTCTGCATCACTTCTTTTTTTTTTTTTTTTTTTTTTTGACAGGCAGAGTGGACAGTGAGAGAGAGAGAGAGACAGAGAGAAAGGTCTTCCTTTGCCGTTGGTTCACCTTCCAATGGCCGCCGCGCGCGGCCGGCACATCGCGCTGATCCGAAGCCAGGAGCCAGGTGCTTCTCCTGGTCTCCCATGGGGTGCAGGACCCAAGCACTTGGGCCACCCTCCACTGCACTCCCGGGCCACAGCAGAGAGCTGGCCTGGAAGAGGAGCAGCCGGGACAGAATCCGGCGCCCCGACCGGGACTAGAACCCGGTGTGCCGGCGCCGCAAGGCAGAGGATTATCCTAGTGAGCTGTGGCGCCGGCCTCTGTATCACTTCTGTGTTATGTCTGTACGTGTGCATATACAGCACTGCTGTTCTGTGTCTGTATACATGACCTCTACATATGTACTGGTCTGTATATGTGCCTTGTATGTTATGTGTGTACAGGTCACTATGCACCACTTGTGTGTCATATCTGTAACTGTCTGTATACCTCACTTCCACGTTGTGTCTCTGTGTGTCTGTATACCTCACTTCCACATCATGTCTAAGTGTCCATATACAACACCTCCGTGTTTTGTCTGTACGGGTCTGATACATTACTTCTACGTTAAGTGTGCATGGTTTCACATCTATCACTTCTACGAATGTAACTGGAATACATGGGCAGACACCATCTAAAGAAATTGATCTGAGAGTTCATAGGTGGATTTACCCCTAAAGCCACCATTATCCCACCATCATTTTCCACTCCAACGCTGGCCGCCCCTTTGTTCTGAGGCGCGGCTGCCCGTCTTTTGCGGGTGTGCTGCTGGCTTCTACTCCTTCCTCCCTCCTCTGCCACCAGGGAGCCCCTGCCTAGGCAAGCACCCAAGACAATTCCTAGGAAGACGGAATCAAGCAAACAGAACTGCGGGGACACCTGCCTGTCTCATCCCTGTTAATCAGCTCTCGCTGTTGTCAGCTTCCGGGCCTCTGTGTTAAAGTGATTCTCATGGAACTACAAAATACTGGAAAAGTGGCAGCGGTACATTTGGAATTATGTGTGTTTGCCAAGACAGACAGAATTATAACAAGGAAGGGACTTTCGGAAACAGCAAGATCCCAGGAAGAAGACACCCTGCGTGGATGACCCCGCTGGGCACCGCAGGCCTCAGAGGAGACCTTTCTATAAATAAGCAGAGGCCAGGCGGGCACAGGGCCAGGCAGTCGGCTGGCCTTTCGCACCTGAACTCGCAGGCCGGCTGTGCCTGGTGGGGGGGAGGGGTGCTTATTTTAGCAGCCAGAAAACTGCTCACAGCAGGGTGCTCTGTGGAGTGGAGCACATTTAACCTCTTGCTCTCTTCACTTCAGGAGTGCGTGGAGACAGTGATACACACAGGGTGGCGCTGCTTCCCCCGGGGCGAGGCCGTGGGAGGGAAGGCAGCCTCTGAGCTCCGCAGTCCTAATGGGAAACCGTGTTGGACCGCACCAAGGTAGGAGTCAGGCGCGAACACACACGCCCACTCGCGGGGAAGTGCAGAGAAAGCGGATCCTCAGGGCAGCAGAAGGCACAATGTCGTGAGACCAGTTATTTCCCAATCCCTCGAGTCGTTCTGTGCAGATCAGATGTGCCCACAGGGCCTGGGCTTTGGTGCAATTTCACTTCCCCATTCGTTACTTTTCACATTTATGGAACCGACGTCAGGCTCGCTAATGCCTGAGCGCATGGCGAGAGAAATGCCGCCGGAAGGGAAGCCTGGGGGATCTCGGGGCAGGGCGTGCAGGGGAAGGCAGGAAGCCAGAAACACAAGCCCGGGACGGACGGAGCCTGTGGGCCACGCGCAGGCGCTGCAGGAGGGCAGGAGGCAGCGTCCCGCACTCACGCCCCCACTTCTGAGGGTGAGGACGGAGCCACGGTCCTCCCGCCAGCAAGGACTTAAAACCAAAGGCGCGCTGAGCGTGCCCAAGCATCCACGTACCGAACACCTCGTTGTCCTCCGAGGTCCCGCGCGCGAGCTCTCCGAGGTCTCTCGCTCTTTCAGGTGCTCCTCTGCTAGGGCCCATGTCCTGCAGAAACGGCAGCGAGGAAACAGGTCCGTAAGACAAAGCGCTTCACCTGCAGACAACCGCGTGGGCTTCTCCCTCTGTGAAACTCCTGTGGGACGCTACAGCTTCCCGCCGCCCTGCTTCAAGCAGAGAACAGCCCTGGCCCGGGGCCGCTCCCTGCAGGGGCCCCTCCGCGCCTCCCCCAGCGCTCAGTGCTCTCTCTCTGCAGCCGGTTGCTCCCAGACAGAAGAACGGGAGCATCAGCCTGAATACAGGCGTCCGCTAAACGCCACCCAGGTATGCCGGGAGCTGCCCCACTGCGCACTGTTGTGGACCAAGGGGGACATTGTCGGGTGCAGCGGACACAAACCACACATCCCGGAGCTCCAGTTTTGGCCCCTGCAAGCCGCTGGGCCTGGCTGATAGCGGCTGGGAGGAAACCACAGCCCAGAGGCCCCGCCACGGCCCTGGAAGGAGGGGGCTCCTGAGCTCCCTGGGAATTGGCAGCCTCGGAAGCCGAGGGACTCTGCCCTCTCCTCTGGGCCTTCCTCTGAGGCTGGGCCCGAGGACAGCCCTAGGGTGGGCCCTGTGTTTTAGTTTAAGCACAATGTAGACAGTGGGTGTGGTTCCGCTTCTTCCCAGTTCTGTAACCAACCCACTCAAGACGCATTGGAAGGCGCCGTCGCCACATCCCGCTCCCTCACACCCCTCCCTCCCCACCTCCCCTTCCGGGGGCAATCAGTGTTTCTAGATCCTTCTGGGTTCCCTGCCGTGGTCTGTGCACAGTTGAGCGATGACGCTTCCTTCCCCTCCTCTCTCGACACGAACGGCCTCGCCCTGGCTGCGCTCTGCTTCTCAGTTTCCTCAGGGAACAGGGGCCCCCGGAGGTGACTACACATGGGCACCTGCAGAGCCCTGTGTCCCCAGCAGCCCAGCTCGGCTGGCACCTAACCAGCTGCGCTCAGCTCGTCTGCATTCGGTTTGTCAGTTCCGACTGGTGCTCACGGACCTGTTAACTCCGCACAGTGCACGGGCACAGGGGTTTCGGGAAGCTGAAGGAGTGCGGAGGAACCTTCCACAGCCGGTTCGAGGGCCCCCTGCAGTGCTGCAGTGGCTGCTCCTCCAAGGCTGCGCCTTCCACCCGGCCCCCGCGCTGGCCAGCGCCAGGCTCCACCAGGCCCCTCTCTTACTCCCTCTGCACCCTCCTCCCAGGACCACAGGCGCTGCACAGCCTGTTTTACTTCCCCTTCCTTCTAGAGCAAGGGTGGGACGGCTGGGCTCACACTGTGGCTGTGTGGCCACGGGCAAGTCACTGGGCCTCTGGGCCTCAGGCTCCTTACCGATGAGAAGGAGCCTGGCGTGGATGTAGAGAGGACCTCCTAAGCTGCTACTTAGAAGTGCTTGGAGCGTGCCTGGCCCCTAGAAACTGCTATGGAAGTGGCAGGGGCCCAGGGTGCGCATTAGCAGGAAGTGGGAATTGGGAGCAGAGCCAGGACTCGAACCTGACCCTCCAACACGGACGTGGGCATTCCCAGGGCGGCTCCCCTGCTGTGACAGGCGCCCGCCCCGCTGACGGCGTCCTCCAACACGGACGTGGGCATTCCCAGGGCGGCTCCCCTGCTGTGACAGGCGCCCGCCCCGCTGACGGTGTCCTGCAGGCCCTCTTCATAGAAAAGGTCGCGTGTTTCTTGCGCGTCTAAGGAAACGCTGGCCCTGCACCATCCCCTCGGCCCTGGTGTCAGGTGCTAAGGTGACCTTAACGGGACAAAGTGGCGTTCAGAGGGACCCGCTCCCAGCCACCACCAGATTCTCTCTACACCCGCAGGCCGCTCGGCACAGGCCGGAGTCAGAGCTGCTCACCAGGATAACCCCAGAGCAGAACCTCACAGAACCCGCTTATCTGGACGACAAGACGCACCATGAAAGCCAGGCAGGGCAGACCATGGTCAGCAGGGATGGACTGCGGCCTCAGCTCAGGAAGCGCTCGGATCTTTCCCATGTCCACCAGAGACCGCGACAGCTCAGCGCCCAGGCCCTGAGGGCCTCCACCACATGCTGCAGGCTCTGTCACACACAGGGATGCCCAGAGCACGAGTCCCTCTCCCCCAAGCCCACCACAAGGACAAACAGAGCAGCTGGGCTTACGCTGGATCATCCCCACGGAGCACCTCCTGTCATGAGCACCAGTGACTGTCACTCAGCTGGAAGGGCTGGGAGACAGCTTGGGCTTACACTGGATCATCCCCACGGAGCACCTCCTGTCATGAGCACCAGTGACTGTCACTCAGCTGGAAGGGCTGGGAGACAGAGTCCCAGCCACGGGGGCGCCCCCTGCAGAAAGGTTTGGAAGGTTCCAGTGGCCTGTGTCGGAGCTGCGTTCCCACAAAGCCGGGAAACGCGGTCCCAGGCCCTTGGGACTACTTGCTGTTACAGTCACACTCTAACAGGTCATTTTTTCGTGTCGTCTAAGCTTCCTGTGAAATAATGAACACAAAGAAATGTGCTCAGGGTTTTATTAAACACGGGCTTTTAGAAGTGGCACCAAGAAGACACTGGCCAGTGTCACAGTACGACTGCTTGCCCAGGTCTGTTACATAACTGTGCAGGCTCAGTCTATTTCGGGAGCACAAACACCTCGCCATTTACTCTGGGAGCTCCTCCTGCCTCAGCTGGGGACGTGGGATGCAGACGGCCGCTTCGGCAAGGGAAAGGCACGCGCACACGCGTGCACACACACACACGCATGCACATGTACTCACACACACACACACACTGATTCAGTCAGCGAAGCTGTTACTCCAACAGCTGGACAGCTGAACTTCAAGTTCAATGACAAGGCACGTCCAGCTACTTCACGCAAGGGCGTTTCTTCAGCTCAAAAGAATAATGTGCCAAATGCGTTTCCTCCCATTTTATTTTCTTACTTTTAAAGCTTATTTATTTGCAAGGCAGAGTGACAGAGAGGGAGACGGAGAAACAAAGAGATTTTTTCCATCTCTTGGTTCACCTCCCCTTCCCCGGTTGCCTGCAACAGCCAGGGCTGGCCAGGCTGCAGCCAGGAGCTCGGAACCCGGCCGGCCGGCCTCTGTGTGGGAGGCAGGGACTCGGGCAGTTGAGCCGCCATCAGCTGCTTCTTGGGACATCAGCAGGACGCTGGACGGGAAACGGAGCAACCAGGACTCGAACTGGCACTCGGTATGGCATCCCAAGCGGCAGCCTAACCTGCGGTGCCGCCACACCTGCCCCTCCACCTTTTATATATCAAATACAGACTTGGTTTTCCCTCAGAAACAGCAAGCCACGCGTGCCCCCGCACTGCAGCGGGCGTAGGCGGCAACAAGGTCAAATGTTTAAAGACAGACTTGTCTGCTCCAAAGACAAACAGGTGCACGCCGACAGAACACAAAGGCCCCTCTGAGCCTGTGAGTGACCGCAGCCCTGCCACCCCTCACCCTCTCGGCCACCTCTGCAACACAGGACATGACAGTCTGTCTCAGGGCCACCGTGAATGCAGTCAGCGCTGGGCGTCCTTGGTCAGTTTCTGACCCCGGGCCATGGTCAGGGCTTTGGAAAGGTGGAAACAAATACTAACGTCGTGACGGCACACATCAAGAAGTGAGGGGAAGGTCCACTCGGAGTCCGATTGCACCTGGGCTCCGGTGCCCTCCCTGCAGGGGGAAGCAGTCACTGTGCAACGTTAGGGGCTCCAGCCCCCACAGCTCTCCCCCAGCCGACCCTGGGAGTGGACGGAGCCCTGCCCCAGCCTGCTCCAAGAGCTGCCCTCCCCTGCCTCCACGCTGGACAGATCGGGTCATGAGAAGGTCACTAGGAAACCCAACGTGTTTCCAGGTCGGCCTGCACACGGTGCCGTGCTGCAAGGTGGTCACCGCCATCAGCCAGGAGCGGTTCCTCCCTCCTTCAACGCCTGCACTCGGGCTCTGCACGCGCAGGCTCAGGAGCCATTCTGTCGTCCAGGCAACCACCCGCTCCTATGTCATAACTGATAACAGCCCAGCTGGAATATGGTTACAAGAAAACGCAAAGTCACCAAATATTCTGAAAAAGGCCTCTGCAGAGAGTTCAGCTCACTCTAACAGGTCATGTGACAGCCCTGTTCTCCAGGAAGCGAGCGCACCGAGCAGGCTTCCCCGGGTTACTCACGCACCCACACTTTCCCTCTACGCACTCAGGGAACCGCGGCTCTGAGAAGTCCCAGCAAGCTCCGGCTCTTCGGTTCATCCACGTCGCTACGCACGCGAGGAGGACACAGCAAAGGCTGGTCCCTTTTCAAGGCCGCGTGGCAGGAAAGCTGAGAGCTACCAGGTCCCTAAACAGCGTGAGCAGCTCTCTTCTGTCCAGCTGCGTATCTGACATTCCAACAACAACACGGAAAGAACGGCTCACCAGGAATGCACTCCCGTGACCTCCCTAAGCACTGTGGAACACGCCGTCACGGCCCACTCAACAGCAGAGACGCCCCGAAGCTTGTGTTTGGTCCACGACATCTGACAATAAACGCTTCTTCAACCACTATGGCCTTTATAATTTCAATAGAAAAAAACCATCGGAGACTCGTGCTTTAGGGAGCAGAGCACAGCAGAACCATTGCCATGACAACTCACCCGGCTCGGGCCAGAACAGCAGCGAGCCACACACCCGCTCTGGGAGAAGGGACCCCAGGGCGTGGCTACGGCGAATGCATCACCCGCCGTCCTTGTGTTCGCTGCGCGTGGACGGAGAGGCTCCCTGGCCCAGCGAAGGGCCCGTGTCCACTGCAGCCCATGATGCTCAGGGTGCTGCTCGCGGCAGGGGACGAGGAGTGGGGAGGGGAGAGAGAGAGAGTTGGAGATGGAGAGGGGTGTGTGAGAGGGAGGGAGGGAGGGAGACAGGGAGAGAGAGAGGGGTGTGTGTGTGAGAGGGAGGGAGAGAGGGAGAGAGAGAGGCCTGCTGTGCTGAGAGAGAGAGAGAGAGAGAGAAAGGCAGAGCTGGAGATAGAGAGGGGTGTGTGTGTGAGGGGGGGGAGAGGGAGAGAGAGGGAGGGAGGAGGGAGGGAGAGGCCTGCTGTGCTGAGAGAGGGACAGAGAGAGGGAAAGAGAGAGAGGGAAAGAGAGAGAGGGAGAGAGACCCACTGTGCTGAGAGAGAGAGAGAGGGAGAGAGAGACAGAGCTGGAGATAGAGGGGTGTGTGTGTATGTGTGTGAGAGAGAGAGGCCTGGTGTGCTGAGAGAGAGAGAGAGAGAGAGGGAGAGAGAGAGAGAGGGAGAGAGGGAGAGAGGGAGAGAGGGAGAGGCCTGGTGTGCTGAGAGAGAGAGGGAGAGAGGGAGAGAGGGAGAGGCCTGGTGTGCTGAGAAAGAGAGAGAGAGAGGGAGAGAGAGAGGGAGAGAGAGAGGGAGAGAGGGAGGGAGAGGCCTGCTGTGCTGAGAGAGAGAGGGAGAGAGGGAGAGAGGGAGAGAGGGAGAGAGGGAGAGAGGGAGGGAGAGGCCTGCTGTGCTGACCGGGCATGCCCCACAGTGTCTTCTAAAGGAGGTAAATTCCTACCAACCACTACGTCTGCCTTTTCATTTCAACGTCTGGACGTCAGTGCTGGTGAGCGCCTTGGTGCCAGTGAGGTCACACGGTGTGAGGTCACACGTGTCGCCTTGGGCACTGGGTGCCTCCTTGGCGAACCTGCCTGAGTGTGCTCACAGGGGCTGTGCTCAGGCTGTGAGGCTGCACTGGGCCACGAGGCCCCTTTCCTGAGAGTCCAAGGCCGTGAGAACACAGTCCCCAGTACGGTGCTCACATTCACAACCATGACAATGAAGCTGAAGCAATCAGGACAACGATGTGTCAGACGCATCCGCGAGTGGAGCCGGGCGGAGCCTAAGACGGCATCGCTGCAGTGGCCGGTGGGGGACAGGAGAGAGACCATATGTGCACATGCACACCCATCACATACTGCCACACACGCCACATGCATGCTCATCACATGTGTGCCACACACATGCCACATACGCAATGCCACATGCATGGTCATCACATGTGTGCCACACACATGCCACACACGCACACGCTACATGCTTGCTCATCACATACGTGCCACACACATGCATGCACATCACAGTGCCACATACATGTCACACACTCATCACACATGCCACATACACACATGCCACACATGCAGAGATGCACACCACACACACATAAGCATCACATACATGTAGCACACACAGAGATACACACTAGACAAGCACTCGCCCATTTGTAAACACAGATGAAGTTTTTCACAAACGTATTCCAGCAAATCAAACTTCTAAACTGAAAACCAGACACTGAAAACAGGAAGCGTCTTTTGGAAAGCTGAATTTTTGTTCATTTCTTCTCAAATATTGTAAGACTCTCATCAAATATAAAAAAGTCTTCCTTAATAATAGAGCGAGCGCAGAGACTATGGGAGGCCCTGCTCTCCCCGCTCGGAGCCTGAGGTGAGCTTGTGGCCCAGGGTCCAGTCTGGCTGGCCTCTCTGCAGGGCCAGGCCTGCTGCAGGAGCACAGGGAGCAGGTGCCCAGAGCCACGGCCGCCACATGCAGCCCTGCCCGGTGCACACCTCCGGGGCCTAATGCCGAATCCACGCCCAGGAACCCCAGCTCAGCCCACTTCTCCACTTTGATCACAGTCATCACGATCCACGCACACCCATCTGCTGGCTACACTTGGTATCAGGTCCTCAGTCAGATGGGAGCCCAAGCAGGCACGTGGGAACCCTTCACACCTCGTGGGTCCACCACGAGCCCAAGTACGCGGCCGCAGTGAGGCCCACGGCGTGCAGCCCACGCTGACGACAGGCCCAGAGCTGCCACCTCCCTCCCCCCACGCCGTCAGGGCTCATCAGACAATTCAGTGATGCAAACGAGGCAGGGGGAACTTCATGAGCCCAGTGCAAAGCATGGCGGTGAGCAAGTCCGACCGTGGCGGCTCAGGCTGCGTCTCCTGGACCCCTCAAGCAGGAGACCCCCAGATCGTGGAACCCTGAGGGCACGGGAGGTGTCCACTGGGGGTGGAGCCTCTGTGTCTGCCGCTGGGCACAGGGGGCTGTTTGTATTTCCTCATCATCTACCTCTGACACTTGCTGATTTCTGTCCCAGAAGTCTGTCCAAGTTAACTGCTGGCAACTCCGTCACAGCTTCCGCTAAGAATCAAGTCAGCGGGCAACTCCCAGACCTGACACCTCGGCATGGGGCTGAAAACGCAGGGTGAGGGCCTAAGCCCGACCCCTCTGGGTCCCGAGTGCAGGCTGTGCGCGGAGCCCCAGGCCCGGAGCCGCCCAGACACCCGTGCTGAGTGCTCACTGGCTGCTGGTTTTCTGCTGCCCGGGGCCCGCTTCATAGCCGCCCCCACGTTATCTTTAATGAAGGCTGTCGAGGGCCAGCTTGTGTGCTAATTACACCTTGGGCCTCGGACAACCACGTTCCCACTCCTGAGACTCGGTGCCACCCGTGTTCCCAGCCCACCAAGCACTCAGAAACCAGACGTGCCCTTCCGGCCACTGTCTCCCCAGAGGTTCCTCCTTGAGCCCATTCCAGGAGCAGAAGCATTTCACCCCCACCTCCCCACCCCCCCCAAGACTGCCCACGGCGCACGCTTTCACCCCCACCCCCCCGGACTGCCCACGGTGCATGCTGTCACCTCCACCCCCCCGGACTGCCCACGGCACACGCTGTCACCCCCACCCCCCCGGACTGCCCACGGCGCACGCTTTCACCCCCACACCCCCGAGACTGCCCACGGTGCACGCTGTCACCTCCACCCCCCCGGACTGCCCACGGCGCACGCTGTCACCTCCACCCCACCAGACTGCCCATGGCACACGCTTTCACCTCCACCCCCCACAGACTGCCCGCGGCGCACGCTTTCAACCTCACCCCCTGGAATGCCCGTGGCACATGCTTTCACCTCCACCCCCCGCCCCGGACTGCCCATGGCGCACGCTTCATCCGATCGTCCCTGATGCCAGCAAGATGCCCTGCGTCTCCAGACTTTCGCCGGGGCCACTGCTGCTGTCCCCCTTCCGGCACCGGAGTGCTCTGTCCAGCAGGTGGGAAGGGGCTCCTCCTCCAGCGGTGGCTGTCAGGGCCCCAGTGCCAGGCTTGTTTGTTCAATCCCACGCCCACTCACACCCCAGCCACTTCTTCACTCAACATCCGCTCCGTGTCCAGCACTGCTGGGCTCTGTGAACACACCCCACCCCCCACACCAGTCAGGTGATCCTGGGCATGTGCCCTGCTTCTGCACACTTCAGCTGCTCAGGCAGAGGGGAGACGGGGAAGGAAGCGCACGTGGGTCTGTGTGTGGTGTGCGTGGCACACACTGCTCCATGCACAGCACGTGATGGGCACGGCTGCTGCTGTCCCCCCCACTCACTGCTTCTTCTTGTGAAGGAGATGAGACTGTGTGGGTGCCATGTAGACAGCCAGTGCTGCACGGAGGGGCAAACACAATCCCGCTGCACACACAGAGCCCCGGGCAGGGGCACACACAATCCCGCTGCACACACAGAGCCCCGGGGAGGGGCACACACAATCCCATTGTACACACAGAGCCCCGGGAGGGGCACACACAATCCCGCTGCTGCACACAGAGCCCCGGGCAGGGGCACACACAATCCCGCTGCTACACACAGAGCCCCGGGGAGGGGCACACACAATCCCGCTGCACACACAGAGCCCCGGGGAGGGGCACACACAATCCCGCTGCACACACAGAGCCCCGGGCAGGGGCACACACAATCCCGCTGCACACACAGAGCCCCGGGGAGGGGCACACACAATCCCGCTGCTGCACACAGAGCCCCGGGCAGGGGCACACACAATCCCGCTGCTACACACAGAGCCCCGGGCAGGGGCACACACAATCCCGCTGCTGCACACAGAGCCCCGGGCAGGGGCACACACAATCCCGCTGCTGCACACAGAGCCCCGGGGAGGGGCACACACAATCCCGCTGCACACACAGAGCCCCGGGGAGGGGCACACACAATCCCGCTGCACACACAGAGCTCCGGGGAGGGGCACACACAATCCCGCTGCACACACAGAGCCCCGGGGAGGGGCACACACGATCCCGCTGCACACACAGAGCCCCGGGGAGGGGCACACACAATCCCGCTGCACACACAGAGCCCCGGGCAGGGGCACACACAATCCCGCTGCACACACAGAGCCCGGGGAGGGGCACACACAATCCTGCTGCTGCACACAGAGCCCCGGGGAGGGGCACACACGATCCCGCTGCACACACAGAGCCCCGGGGAGGGGCACACACAATCCTGCTGCTGCACACAGAGCCCCGGGGAGGGGCACACACAATCCTGCTGCTGCACACACAGAGCCCCGGGGAGGGGCACACACAATCCCGCTGCACACACAGAGCCCCGGGGAGGGGCACACACAATCCCGCTGCACACACAGAGCTCCGGGAGGGGCACACACAATCCTGCTGCTGCACACAGAGCCCGGGGAGGGGCACACACAATCCCGCTGCTGCACACAGAGCCCCGGGCAGGGGCACACACAATCCCGCTGATACACAGAGCCCCGGGCAGGGGCACACACAATCCCGCTGCACACACAGAGCCCCGGGGAGGGGCACACACAATCCCGCTGCACACACAGAGCCCGGGGAGGGGCACACACAATCCCGCTGCACACACAGAGCCCCGGGGAGGGGCACACACAATCCCGCTGTACACAGAGCCCCGGGGAGGGGCACACACAATCCCGCTGATACACAGAGCCCGGGGAGGGGCACACACAATCCCGCTGCTGCACACAGAGCCCCGGGGAGGGGCACACACAATCCCGCTGCACACAGAGCCCGGGGAGGGGCACACACAATCCCGCTGCACACAGAGCCCGGAGAGGGGCACACACAATCCCGCTGCACACAGAGCCTGGGGAGGGGCACACACAATCCCGCTGCACACACAGAGCCCCGGGGAGGGGCACACACAATCCCGCTGCACACACAGAGCTCCGGGGAGGGGCACACACAATCCCGCTGCACACACAGAGCCCCGGGCAGGGGCACACACAATCCCGCTGCACACACAGAGCCCCGGGGAGGGGCACACACAATCCCGCTGCACACACAGAGCCCGGGGAGGGGCACACACAATCCCGCTGATACACAGAGCCCGGGGAGGGGCACACACAATCCCGCTGATACACAGAGCCCCGGGGAGGGGCACACACAATCCCGCTGCACACACAGAGCCCGGGGAGGGGCACACACAATCCCGCTGCTGCACACAGAGCCCCGGGGAGGGGCACACACAATCACGCTGCACACACAGAGCTCCGGGGAGGGGCACACACAATCCCGCTGCTGCACACACAGAGCTCCGGGGAGGGGCACACACAATCCCGCTGCACACACAGAGCCCCGGGAGGGGCACACACAATCCCGCTGCACACAGAGCCCCGGGGAGGGGCACACACAATCCCGCTGCTGCACACACAGAGCTCCGGGGAGGGGCCGCGACGAGCCTCGTGTGAGGGGGCACCCAAGACGGCAGTTGGTTCAGGTCTGCAGGGGATCACTGGCCTTCCTTCCAGCCCCTCTACTCTTAGGATGGCTGGGGGCCGGGGGTTGTGAGGGTCCCACCTCGACCCGCTGCCCCTTGCAGAGCCCACGTTCTAGCGCTGCCTGGCCCTGCCTGGCCCATGGAGCACCATCCTCAGCGCCCTCCACTCCCTGTGGGAATGGCTGCCAGGTCCTGGCACGTCCCTGCCACCTCCAGGTTCCGGAGGCCTGCCCAGCACACCTGCCCAGCACACCTGCCCAGCGCACGGCCTGTCTCCCAAGGAGCCCCTCCTCCTGAGCCCCAGACAGACTGCCAGGGACCTGCTGACTCTGATGTGCCATCCCAGCCTCTCGGGTGGCACCGGGCAGCCCGCAGTGATGAGGGGCGCAGCATTTGGCCCTGCGCCCGGGGCTAGGTGGGACCTACGCCTTCTCAGCTGGGTGCCACTTCCTCCTGCACCTGCCACACGCGTCCTGCGGAAGAGTGGGAGTGGCCGCGTTCTGCTGTGCAGAACACTGGCTGGACGGTCAGGGGTGAGCCCAGACAGGAGGGGCTGGCGAGAGCGACCCTGCCTGCAGGAAGTAGCTCTGGGCTCCGGGCACCGGGGCTGTGACCTCAGGGATGTGCCGCAGGGTGCTCACCAATGTGCCCGTGGAAGGGCTGGCGGAAGGTTCCAGAACAGGCTGCTCTCTGGGGCCTCTACTTCCTTCCCCTTTCCCACCTTCCTGGAAGAGTGGGATCTGCAGTCTCTGGAAGTGTGAGCGACACAGCCTTGCACTGTTTTCCTGAACGCAGGGGAGAGAACCCAGGAGGGCCCCGACAACCTCATCAGTGCCTTTTCTCCCACATCACCCATGAGGCTGCTGCACTGGACACCCTGAAGCCAGGAACACTGAAAACCGAGACAACCCGGGGTCCGTCCTGCTGGTCACCCACCTCGTCCCAAACGGGCAAAGTCGAGGCTGAGACATTTATAACCCCGAAGGCCTGCTCTTCATCTGGGGCGGCCAAGCCTAAGGCCCTCTCTGTGCGTCCCCCGGAGCGGGCTTCTGGCTCATAAAGTTCTCCACTGACGTCCGGCCACGCTTCTGGATTTTTCTATTTAATCAGCTTGAGAAACAAGATGCCACATTGAGAAACGGGCTCTGAGGTTGCGAAAGTCGGACTTGTGTGGGGAGTAGCTCACTGGTCTGTTTGTGTTTCTAATTAATCCGGCTTTTTATCTACACCGTGCATCAGAGGCGAGCACGTGGCAGCCAGAGACAGAGGCGTGGGCCTTGCGTGGCCCCAGGGAATGGTGTGTGCACTGTCATCGTGAGAGCCTGCTCCTTCTCTGTGGGGCTCCAGACAGCACTGCAGTGGCACCCTGGGAAATCTCTCCTCCGCAGACCAGCATGGAGGTAGCGCATAGCTCAGCTCCTGGCCCCGTGGAAATGGGGACTTCCATGTGGACAGGCAGTGCAACCCTTGCGTACCACCGCATCCCCGCTGTGACCACGGCCATGTTCCAACCTTCCCACCGTGAGCTGCTCTCCACGGCCGCCCTGTCACACTTTGTCGCCAGCGAGCAGTGCTGCCGGGTTACCCAACCTTGGGAATCTCTGGTCTCCTCACAGCCCCCTCGGCAATGAGACATGACGACTCTCGTGTGCTCGTTAGCGCACCGCTGTCAAGTGCAGTCACCTGGGTACAGGGGGGCTGTGATCGGCGTGTGACCGGGGGACGGGTGTGTCCTCACCACCACATGGAACTGTCTGCTGGGGTGTGGGGACGCTGTAGAGTGACTGGATCCTGACCACGGGCTACCTGTCGAGTGCTTCCGAGAGCAGTCACCTGCACAGGTGTGGGCCAGGTGAGGGCACGAGGGCAGTGCCCCCTCCCTCCGTCCTGCGGAGCAGCAGGTGTGGGGCTGCAGGCCGGGCCCTTCCCAGCCCCAGCCTCACGCCTCCTCTGCGACCGTGTGTGGGCACCGACCGCTGTCCCTGTGGCCGTCCCCCGGAATGGGAGACAGAATCAGTAGGAAATTCCTCCCGGCCACCAGCCCCGAGCGCGGCCCACGGGGAAGCAGCCAGCAGGCCTCTGACACCAAATCTGTGGGGGAGGCCGGCCCCTCTGAGCTGGCTGCTGGCCGCCGGCCAGCGCTGGATCTGCCAGCCTGTCATTTCCAGTTCTGGCCAGGACACGTGAGCACACCTCTGAGGACGAGGGGAGTTCAACTGGTCACTGACCGCACGCTTAAAGACACAGGAGACTGTGAGGCGTGGGTGGGAGCCCCTGGCCCGTGTCGGAGGCCATGACAACGCGTGAGGGGACCCCAAGCTGCGGGGTGTGCTCTTTCCACGCCTCCTGATCTGCGGGTTTGACTTCACTCACACCCCACACCCCTCCAGGCGCCTCGTGACCCAGCTGTGGGGCGTCAGACTTCTAACTGGTGGGTGGCGTGTGGTGACGACCGCAGACATACAGCAAAAGCCACCGCATGGCACCACACCATGACAGCCGCCACGCACTGACGGCTCCCTGTCCGGATCCTCGACGGCGCTCTGTCCAGAACTGTCCACAGCGATGGGAACGCTCTATGTCTGTGCTTGTCCGACAGATACATGGGGCCAACAGCACGCGGAATGTGGCCAGCACAACTGGACATGGGAATCTGCAACGCCGTCAGCCTTGGAGTAACTCAGACGTGAGGAGCGCGCGCTGTGAGTGGCGGCTCTCAGCCAGTGCACCTGCACCGCCCTCCGTTCTCTCAAACCCGCTCGACGGGTCCGAGTTCCCTTTTGCTGGAGAAGAGAAACTGGGGTGTCTGCCAAAGTCATACGGTTTCAGGCAAAAGCAGATGCCACGTTCAGGGGTAAAACCCTGTGCCGAACACAAGCACCGTAAGTAGCAGAGGCCGGGAAGCCAGTGCGGGCGGGCCGTGAGCTACGGCGATTGTGAGTGTGAGCTCACACCCGCCCTGTGACCTGGGAGTGCACGCAGCATGCCGGGTCTGACCGTCCCGCCTGCCACAGGAATCTCCAGGAGGCCCTCGCACGCGCGTTCACGTGGCCGCATTCCACGCTCACCCAGCCGTCTCCCTGCTGACATGCCCGGCGCCTCTCGGAGAACTGCAGTGAGCCCGCAGGAGGGGGAACGCAGAGGTATGTAAAAGCTGCCCTTTCCACACCGCCTTATACAACCCTGCGGGCCATCGGGAGCCCGGCTACCGTTCTGGAAAACTCGAGACGGAGCCGCATCTGACTGCAGCCTGCGCCCAGAGAGCAGGGGGAGCACCTGCAGCCGGGCGCTGTCACCACGGGAGATACTTCTGAGCCCTGGGCTGTCAGGACAGCCGGCCCCGGGGAGCGGGAAACGGCGGCCCCCACGGGAGAGCCCTGAGGGTCGGCTCCACCGGGTGAGTCCTGTGCCTGGTTCCTGCTCTGGGCTTGGGGGAAGCGAGGCCTTGGTGGCCACGAGAGCTGAGTGCACCCGGTGCAGGACGGGAGCGTGAATGGGTTCAGCAGTG
Source organism: Oryctolagus cuniculus (assembly GCF_964237555.1). NCBI lineage: Eukaryota > Metazoa > Chordata > Mammalia > Lagomorpha > Leporidae > Oryctolagus > Oryctolagus cuniculus. The sequence goes on along the minus strand of NC_091441.1, from coordinate 2,222,785 downwards.
AGGCTCTTGGGGAGCCCACGGTGACACAAACTCTGGGGCTTATCAGCAGCTTAAAGAAAATGCATCAACGTCAACTTCACGTTTCTGTTTTTCCTATTCTCTGTGGCCACGAGGAAGCCTGCCCCTATGGCTCGGTTCTGCCCACGGACAGAGTGACCTAGAGGTGCCAGCTGCCCCTCCAGCTCTGCCCGCAGCTGCCAGGCCCAGGCGGTCTCCCTGGGCTGAGTCTGTCGCCAGTGAAACAAAGACAAGGACTTTGAGGTTTGTGAGGTGGAGACAGGATGAGCAGACATCGCCAGTCAGAGCGTGGAAGACAAGATGGTGTGCCGAGGGCCACAGGTGTGCGACGGAGTGGGGGACCCCTACCCCCAGACATGGGCAGCCCACAGCCGCCTGGCTCGTGGGTAAGACCTCCTTGTGGGTGTGGCCTTGTGGTGCATCTGTGGCAGGAAGAGGAGGAATCTGAACAGGAAACGCCAGAGTTAACAGGAGACTGACTTCTGCAGGACTGTGAGGGTGCAAGGCTCACGACACGCGCGGGTGCTCGTGTGGTGCCCAGACTGGGGTGAGGTCAACGCCGCCGGCGGCTCCCGCTCCCTGGTGCTGCTGGGGTCCGTCAAGTCAGGGGGACATCGTGGGTGAACCGTGCCCTCCCCAATCCACCGAGACGCCCCAGCCCTCAGGACGCCAGAACGTCACTGCCTTGGCAGACAGCGCCTCAAGGGGGTCACGGAGCTAAAACACCGTCGTCAGGGGACCGGTGCCCTGAGAAGAGGGCCAGAGGGCAGTGAGGGGTCCCCTGCCGAGGGGAGAGGCACGGGGGAAACCGGCCCTGACGGCACCTTCACCTCCAGGATGTGGGAGCTGTCGGAGCCGCCCACGCTGCCACCGTGTGCGACGCCAGCCCCGGAAGCCGACACAACACACAACGTCTGCAAAGAACGTGGCTGGCAGCACTCACGCCGGCGCTCCTACCACTCGGGGCGCCTCTGGCACCCCGCTCAGTCATCAGCTGCAGCTTAGCTACTTCTAGAAAATTCCAAAGAAAAGGCCCACAGCTGCAAAGGCTGGTGACACTCAGAGACGCGCAGAGGGAGCTACAGGCACACAGACCCTGATCTGCGTGCCTGTGGGTTCCCCCCGGGGCCGCCGCCCTGGCCACGCCCTCCAGCAGGTGGTGAGCCGCATCAGGCAGGCTGTGCAACGCAGGGGGTCTGCTCTTTCCTGCAGGGCGGGTGGGTCTCCCTGGGGGTCTCTCCAGGCCAGCCCGGGTCATTTTTGCCCCAGACTGCCCAATGGTAGAAATGGCAACCGAATCCTAAGCAGGCAGATGGGTACAATGCCGGCCTCAGTGAGATGGGGCTGTTCAGAGGCCAGGATCCACGGTGACTCAGACAGCAAGAGTCAAGGGCAAGGCGGAGTTTCTGAACGGGAGGATGGCTCTGACACTGCTCTGCCCGAAGCAGCTCTGTTGCCCTCTGCACAGGACGGGCAGACGCACGTGATGCCCGTCCTGTCCTTTCCCCCATCCCCCAGCAGCCTGTCCTCGCGGCCTGGGCGGTGCCCACACCTCGGGACTGACAGTGCGACAGCGGGGACACTGCCCTTCCTTGCAGCGCCCAGAGAAACGCCCAGGAGCCGCTGAACCACTTGCTCTCCCTCCTCCTGGCTGTCTGCTGTCTTCTCCAGCTTGAGGGAGAAACCAGCAACAAAATGTCCAGGCACTGGGGCCCGGGAGACTGGACTGGGGATCCTGGGGAGAGGGCAGAGTCTAAGCACCTCCCTCCCGGCAGCCAGCGAGCCCAGGGCGTGTTCATGTGGGAAAGTGAGTACGCAGGGCCGATTTGCTGCAGCTGGCACGCCCGTGAGAGGCAGCTGCAGACGGACGGGGCGGTCAAGCCTCAGCTCCTGGGCACCTGGGCCATAAGGAAGGGGTGTTCCGTCACGTCAGAGCCCACGCACCCCAGGAGCAACACTCCAAGGTGGTCCGGGCTGGCCGCAGAGGAGGCGGCAGGGGGCCACGTGGGCCTCCACCTCCGGGCTGCACAGAGGTGACTCGGGAGGGAAGAAGAGAGGGGCCCCGGGCCAGCCGACAGCAGCCAGACCACAGACCCTGTTAAGAGGTCAGTGACGTGCACAGCTACACAAGGCCTTCTCTGGACTCTCTCGGGGTGAAAGCACAGAACAAGGCCGGCCGGCGTCAGGCACAGACAGACTGAGCAGTAAACCACAGGGTTCCCCCCGGTTCACCGACGGCAGCTGCATGGGGCTGGCACCTTGAGGGGCACCCAGTACTTCCCAGAGAGAGAGAGCTTTCCCTGCAAACCGCCCGCAGCAGCCAGCGACTTCCCACTCCTACTGTGTGGACTCTACAGTCCCCTGTGTAGCCAACAGCAGGCTGTGGGCCGCAGGGGTTCCGGCTGTGGGCGCTGCCGGTCAGCAGGGCCGCGGCCGAGCGCTTTCCCACTTTGAGCAGAGACGCCGAGTCCAGAGCACGCTCCGTACGGTGACTAAGTGCATTTACGGTTCCTGGTTATCGCTAATGGTAACAACGAGATAATCAGCAAGACAGCTTAAGGCTAATTAGCAGCAGTTACTCAGATGAGTGAAATTTACATATTTATAAAACGGGTCCTGACTCATTAGGCAAGAAACGAGCTGATGCTGCTCGTGACGTTAATTAAGATAAAATACGAACAAGAACAGGATGCCACCGCTGATTTGCCCTGCACGGACGATCTGGAAGCACACCGTGGAAAATTACCCACTTGGCTGAGGCAGGAATGGAGTCCACGTGGGGATCAGGCAAGGCCCCACGGCTGCACGGTTCGTTATCATCAACTAGAGGGCGACTCCAGGCCACCACCAACCCCCCGGACATCGCCGAGGCCCCCTCTGCGTGGATGCAGTCCCCGCCTGGCTGTCTCGCTGCCTGCCGCTCTGCAGTCTGTCTTGAGTTGCCGCACGCCTGCTGCTCTGTGTGGTGGTAGAATTCTCAAGGAGGCCAATGCTTCAGAACCCTCCCCTCTGCGGGTTAGGGTGGACTCTAGGTTTGGCACAGTGTCGGGTGCATTTCCTCAAAACCGGACATGGCTCCAGCAGCTGCCACAGGTGGACAGACAGCGAGGCAGGGAGGGCCCGGGCTGTCTGTGGCCCCGGCCAGCAGTGCCTGTCCTGAGTGTCTCTCCAGGACCCTCAGAGACACCGCCCAGAGGTCAGAATCAGAGGGAGCTGCGCCTGGGAGCGGGGGGCGGGGGGGATGACGAAGCTGCCAACATTACAGAGACAGCCATTCTGACTTCCGAATGTTCTGATAAAGGTTAGGAAAGGGAGGTGGGGAGACGGCACTGTCAGTAACAGCAGGCTCCTAGCAGGGCTGCACTAGTCCCTGCGCTGAGGGCTGCCCTAGAAGCTTCCAGGGCTAGGAGGGCAACAGCGTCGCGGCTGATATGAAAACCCGGCGGGCAAGTACAGTTTGCACTGCAGAGAAGAACCCGGAGCCTTGGCTCCCAAACCTGCAGAGCTCGGAAAAACGCCCGAGCCACACCAGGGCTCCTGGGGGCGGTCTGGGCTGAGCGCCCCGAGCCACACCGGGGCTCCTGGGGGCGGTCTGGGCTGAGCATCCCAGCCAGCACCGGAGCTCCTGGGGGCGGTCTGGGCTGAGCACCCCGAGCCACACCGGGGCTCCTGGGGGCAGTCTGGGCTAAGTGCCCCGAGCCACACCAGGGCTCCTGGGGACGGTCTGGGCTGAGCACCCCAGCCACACCGGGGCTCCTGGGGGCAGTCTGGGCTGAGCACCCCAGCCACACCGGGGCTCCTGGGGGCGGTCTGGGCTGAGCACCCCAGCCACACCAGGGCTCCTGGGGACGGTCTGGGCTGAGCGCCCTGAGCCACACCGGGGCTCCTGGGGGCAGTCTGGGCTAAGTGCCCCGAGCCACACCAGGGCTCCTGGGGGCAGACTGGGCTGAGCACCCTGAGCCACACCAGGGCTCCTGGGGGCGGTCTGGGCTGAGCACCCTAGCCGGCACCGGGGCTCCTGGGGGCAGTCTGGGCTAAGTGCCCCGAGCCACACCGGGGCTCCTGGGGGCAGACTGGGCTGAGCGCCCCGAGCCACACCGGGGCTCCTGGGGACGGTCTGGGCTGAGCGCTCCGAGCCACACAGGGGCTCCTGGGGGCGGTCTGGGCTGAGCGCCCCAGCCAGCACCGGGCTCCTGGGGGCAGTCTGGGCTGAGCCCTCCAAAGAAGGGAAAGTGGAGGAAGGTGGCGAGGTGGCTGGAGAGTGGCCCGGGGGCGGCTGCTCAGGGCAGGGGCCTGGAGAAACAGCTTGGCCACACCTGCCCTGCAGCCAGACACCTGGATGACCGGCAGGTCCAGGGTGGAAGCTGGAGCCCAGCCCCAGGTGGGTGGGAAGCCGGAGTGGCCAATTAGAGGGAGTGACATTTGCCAATCAGCCTGTTTAAACCAGGCGAGGCTGACACAGTGAAAGTGCTTTTGCCTGGTGCCAGGGGTTTTATCGTCTTTGCCTTCCGTGAGAACGCGCACGTGGCATGGACACACAGCGAGGGGCCTCCTCCCCTTCCTCTCCTGCCCCCACCCCCGGCCTTTTCTCCTTTCTCCCTCCCCCCACCACCCCCCGCTAGTCCTTCCTTCCAAACACCTGTGCGCGGAATGCTCTCTTCACAAACACATCAGTTACCTGGTTCACAGTCACAGGGCCCCGCCTGCATCCCGCCACGCGGCAGCAGCACACGTGCGTGCGTGGGGAGGAGGGGTGCGTGGGTGCGTGCATGTGTGCGTGAGCTCGGCTCACTCTTACCTTATTGGCCTTCTCCACAGTCAGCTCCCGCTTCCCCGCGTGGTTCCCCATCCCGAACCCGGGGGCTCTTCAGAGGCTGAAAGAGAAAGCGCGGTGTCAGCCCAAAGCCGGTTTGTGCAGAGTCTACACGCGTCCGTGAGACGCGGCAGGCCCACATCTGAGAAGACCGAAGCCCTGACACTTGAGACAGATCCCAGGTGGCCCGAGGAGCGCACGCCACGGTCTGGGGCCTCTGCCAACAAGCAGTGCCGGCGCCCGTGTTCCCTGTCCGGCCATTAACACGCTCCTGCCCGCTCCTGCGTCTGCGGCAGAGGCCAGCCCCTCTCAGGAGCCCCCAGGTGCTGTGCGCACACGGGAGGGCACTGGGAGCTCACGGAAAGTGGGTCAGCCTGTGTTTGCTCTTGCTTCACCACATCGTCCCGGACGCTGGACACGCCTGCATGGGCACGGATTTCCAGAATCTCTCTGCAGCAAAGTAAACTTTCCTTTAACTCACTTCCCGCGAATCTTTTGCATCTCCCTTTCGGGGGAGGGGGTAGTGGCTGCTGGGGAGGCGCTGAGCACTTCTGTAAGGTAAGGAGCGGCTGTTCCTGCTCCGTGAGCTCAGGAATGGCGGGAAGCAGAGCAAGGACTGCCTCTCATGGGCGTGCCCGGGACCTGCAGGACCCGCGTAGACACGCAGTCGGGGGCAGGCAGAGCAAGACTGCACACGGGACAGGCGCCCGGACACTTGCAGGACCCGCGTAGACACGCAGTCGGATACAGAGCAAGACTGCACACGGGACAGGCACACGGGACCCTGCAGGATCCGCACAGACACGCAGTCGGATACAAACAGAGCAAGACTGCACACGGGAACCTGCAGGATCTGCACAGACACGCAGTCGGATACAGAGCAAGACTGCACACGGGACAGGCGCCCGGACACCTGCAGGACCCGCACAGACACGCAGTCGGATACAGAGCAAGACTGCACACGGGACAGGCACATGGGGACCTGCAGGATCCGCACAGACACGCAGTCGGGGGCAGGCAGAGCAAGACTGCACACGGGACAGGCGCCCGGACACCTGCAGGATCCGCGCAGACACGCAGTCGGGGCAGGCAGAGCAAATGCCCTCGTTTATTTCCTAACTCAAACCTCTGCAGCTGATACACGATTTCCCCCAAACACACAGAAATAAGAACTAGCCAAACCCACCGCAAACTGCCCGCCCGCCCTTCCCGCCCGAGGCCTCCCCCGGCGGGGACATCTGTGTGTCAGGCCCGGGTCACACTCAGTCCCAGCACAGGCTTCCCCGGGCTGTGCCTGTGGAGCTGGGAGCCCAGGAACCGCCCTCCTCCTGGGAGGCGGGGCACAGGGGATTTCCAGGACAGCAGGCGTGCCTGAGTGTACGGCACTTCTGTCCTTCGGTCTCCCTTTGCAAAGGAGAGAACGGCCGGCCTTGTCCACCTCCCCTGTTCCCGGCACCTTCTGGGAACAAGCTGAGGGTCTGGCCGAGGATGCCCTCTTCGACTGGGGACTCCCAGCCTGTGAGGATCCATGCAGAGAGAGGCAGTGAGGCCGCAGGTGTAGACCAGGATCCTGTGCACTGGGGCACTGAGCCCAGGCGTCACCAGCCTACACTCAGGGCCTCCAGGAGGCCAGGAGGGGCAGCCACGGTCCCAGTCAGGACCAAGTTCCCTCTTGTTTAGACCTCACAAAAACAGAAACACAGTGACCCGACGTGAGCCCATCATGTCCCTGCTTTCCTGTCTCTGTGTCCTCGCCTTACAGGGAAAGTAACCCTGAAACGGCCGACCCGCCTGTTCCCTGCTTACGCCCTCTGGAGTTCATGTAGGAGACCAGAGCCAGCCTCCTGCCCTCTGCCTCTGGGACAGCTCGCAGGGCTGGGCGTGCTCGGTGGAGCAGAGAGCCGCTCACGACCACCGCGACATCAGGCGGCTCTCTGGCCTCTGAGGACGTGGGAACGCAGTAAAGCACTGTTGGGTTACGCGTGTCTCAAAACGCAAGGCTAGCTCTGCAAACCATCAACCCGGCCATCAATATCCCCAATTCACGTGGACAGGACAACCAAAACATCCCGTTAGGAACCTCCCTGGAAGTGCCGTTTGGGGCAGGCACAGGTCTTTGCTCCAGGAGAACGGGTGAAAGGGAGGAGGAGGACTGATTTTTGCCCCCTTGGGCCCCCACACAAGCGGGTGCTCCTGTGAGATGCTGAGCTGAGTGCAGGGCACACGGGGCTGCCCTAGCTAGAGGTCGACAACTTGCAATATGCATGTAATACATGAGAATGACAACACACGGAACACATGAGCGCGCGCTAACAAAAATGAATGACAAGGGCTGGCACTGTGGCGCAGCGGGCCAAGCTGCCGCCTGTGACCAAGCATCCCATCTGGGCTCCCGTTTTAGTCCCGTCTGCTCCACTTCCGATCCAGCTGCCTGCGGATGGCCTGGGCAAAGCCCAAATGTAGGAGACCTGGATGAAGCTCCTGGCTCCAGGTTTTGGCCTGGCCTGGTGCTGACTGTTTTGGCCATCTGGGGAGTGACCCAGTGAATAGAAGCTCTCTCTCTTTCGAATAAATAAATATTTACAAAAAAAAAAAAAAAAACCTGAAGACAGGCACAGATGGTTCTTTGGTCGCAGCCGACCACCCCGGCCTCAGAGGCACCTGCCATGGGCACGGAGCAGCCTGGTGCCTGGCCGCTGGGTGCCATCTCGGGCTCTGCTTCCCGCACCCTGCGTCCCCCTCCCCAGGTGGGTACACGCTCCCTCCTTCTAGAAAACAAGTGCCTGAGGGTGCGTCCGGAAAGGGAGCAGTGCGGGGGCGGTGGGGGTGGGGGTCAGGGGAGAGCTGCTCCCGGGGAGGCAGTGGGGGCGTCCCCGGGTGAGCTCGTTCTGATCTGACCTTCATGGTGCTCCCCAGCTAGGCTCCAGCGCACAGTGGGAGCCTCGCTGAAAGGTAACCAAGGCACAGAAAACCCAACACCACTGGACAGGGTGGGCTGACACGGCCAAAGCGCAGGTCAGACTTCTGAACACACCTCCGTTTGGTTACTGAGACCCACCGGCTCTGAGTTGAGGGTCCAGGAGAAACAAAGTGCATTTGTGTTTATTACCGGGGTTGCTAAATGCTAGCCTGGGGTGCAGCTTACATGCCTGCAGCGAAAGACAGACAAGAGGAACGCAGCTGGCAGATGACAGAGTCAGGGCCTCCAACGGTGGGAAACGTCTGGGGGATGCCAGCACCTGCGGTGCTGCACGCGCCGTGGGAGGCACGGGAGGGGATGCAGGCCCCTCGTTCTCTGGGCTGCAACCACGAGCGACCGCAGCCTGCTTGGCTGGGCGCTAACACTCGCCCGTCTGGGGCGGAGACGGAGCCGAGTCACAGAGGGCCCAGGAGCCCGGCAACACAGCACTGCAGAGACAGGGGCTGTGCGTTCCAAGGGCGTCTTTATTTCATTCCATTTCTGCAATTAATCAAACTGAGATAGCGAGGGAAAAATCTGGTAACCATGTGGGATGTTGTCGGGAAGCCAGGCTGCTCCGCAGGCTGACCTGAGTAATGGAAGAGCTTCCGGCAGAAGACGAGGGGCGGGGAGGGGAGGGCAGGGAGGGCAGGGGGGCAGAGGGCGGGCTCCAGCTCCCGCAGGACCGTCACCCGCTTCGGCGCCGGCGTGAAGCCTGGCTCAGAATTCCAGCCAGCAGATAACTGGTAATTTTCAGAGTGTTCAGATGTTATCAACACTTCGTGCTAGCTCAGGGCTGAAGCCAGTGACAGGCGGCGCAAGTCAGGAACGCAGAACTGCTGGCATGCAACTCCACCTTCCCTGTTTGGCGTTCATTCTCACGACGTGCTCCTGAGGCCGTGTGGACTGCTCAGTATTACGAGGGAGCAGTCAGCTGGGACGCCCACCGCCCAGGACGGAGCAATGCCAAGGGCGGCCTAGAGAGCCCGCAGGCCAGGGTGGCTGGGGGGCACCTGCCTCGCTGAGCCAGGGGAGGGCGGACCCCCACTCCCACACAGAGGCCCCTTCCCGCTCCAGCCCGTGCCGGGTCCTGTGGCCCACTCACTCCTAACAACAGCGAGCAGGGCCCGCTGCCTGTGTGAGGCCCCCTCGGCTCTGGCGTCAGACAGGAGGGACCTGACGCTTCCATGACAGACAGGCCTGCGCCTTCTGTGCCCGCCTCCTCTGGTTGTTCCTCCTTATCTCCACACGCTTGTTGCGAGCCTCACTTCCTGGAGGGGTGTGGACGCTGGTTAATATTTTACAGGGACCTGGGGCTACACACAGGTGGCCGTGGCTCTGCCTGGTGTGACCAGCCCACATGTCCCTCCGTGGCTGGCGGCGTGACACAGGGAGCTGGCACGGGGCATCAGAGGCGCCGCGAACACTTTGAGCATTGCTCACAGCAGGGCTGTGCTCACAGGCAGAGCAGCTGCCGGACTCAGCGTGTTTCCGATCCCCTCGAGTGACTCACACATTCCTGGGACGTCAGGTGTGCCGGCTGCTGACAACTAGTGTGGAGGGGGAAGAACGTTCCGGCCCCTGGGGCCCACAGTCTGCCCAGTCTGCGCGCCCTGGGCGCCATCTTTCCGAAACCACAGAGCGCGACTGAGTCCTCCAGTGGTTGACGGAGAATCTCCTGATTCTAATCAGGGAAGAGAATCCACGTGGGGCCACCGAGCCCACCAGGGTCTCCAGGGACACCTGGCTCAGGGCCCATCTCCTAACCAGTGCCACGTCTACACACAGGCATGCACCATTTTAATGGATGACTTCCTTCCAGAACCTCCTGGAACTTTCCAGAACCTGCAGATTTTAATCAGGGAAAGAATGCAATGCCTGGTGATCACCCTCACCGCGATCCTGCAGAGGGCGGGTTCAGAGCTGCTCTCGTCAGGGTGGCCTCACGGGCAGGCGTAAGGCACAACACAACCAGCGGGCACTAGCAAGTGACCACCGTGTTGCTAGGGAGGGGAGGGGACCCCTTGCAGACAGCAAGACGCAGCACGAGGGGTCTGGGCTGGGCTGGGCGCCGCGGCAGCACCATCTATCTGTGCCCTTGCTTTTTAATGCTGACTCTCACGGCCTCAGAGGGACCGAGGGACTCAGCGCACGCGGCAGTGACGGGCACCACTCCGGTTGACTGCCAGCATCCGGCTGCAGCGCGGCCGTGAACTGACCGGATGACTCGGTCTGTCTTCTCTGTGCAGTCAGAGTGGGCTTGTTGGGGGCGAGAGCTCTTTCAGAGGCCAGCGGGTACTTTCTCTGTCATGCGTAGGCGCTGATGACTCAAAATACAGTGACAACAAAGCCGCAGCACCTCGCCTCCTTCGACAAAAAACTACAGCAGGTAACAATAAATAATGGGGCGCTGGAGGCCCGTCGTTAAACCAAGGAGCTCTTAAACGGCTGCTGAAAAGCCGGCATTTAAGGGACTAAGGAAACAGCAGACCGCTAAGAGCTGGGCGCACTGCCCAGGAGCCTGCATCTGGAACCTGCGGCTTCCAAACCCTCGCTCGCCACTCAGGTCTCCTCAACCTCTGGGTCGAGGCGCTGTCATCTGTTGCTCTGTCCAAATCAAGATTACCCAGGAATGCATTTTACAGGAAGCTAAGAATGCGGTTTGAAAGAAGCAAACATCTCGGAAGACTTTTATATTCACCACTTTGCGGCTTGCCTGATGGGCTGTGACCGCACTGCCATTTTAATAGGGAGCCTTAATCACGTCTACATCTCTGCATTCTCATCTGTGTCTACAGCAGTCCACAGCGCAGGAATAACACCTGTGGGTACCTGGCTCCCTATTCAACCCCAAGCACAGATTTCAAATGAGATGGCAGCACCCAGAACCGTGCAGAATGGACTCAGGAGAGCAGGGGGCAGGTGTTGAATTCTAGCTGGCCCCCGCGACTGGCCACTGGGCAGCCCGACAGGCCCCGAGTCTCCCGGAGCTCCTGGGCTTTCCTTCTCAACCTCCAGCAACCGCACCAGCTGCTCTGATTTCCCCGGGGACAGCGTGCACTCCCGCATGTGCTCTGGACCACGGCGCACCTCCAGGAACCAGCGCTCCCCAACAGGACATCGGCAAGCACGCAGGCGCGGGGCAGCCGCCGTGGGCCAGAACCTGGCGGAGGAGACCCAGTCCAACCCAGGAGACGGGGAAAACCCAGTCTTTTAGGGTCTTCTGGGTGCAGGGGGCCAGAGACGGCAAACAGAGCAGAGAGCTGGGTACACATGTACACACACACACACACACACACAATGTTCCTTATACACAAGGACAAAATACTCCTTATAACAGGCACTCACTATGTACACAGGGACACACACTGTGTACACATGCTCACAGCACTCACACAATCTGCATTCCCTACTCATACACACACTATGTACGCACACACAGACTCATGCACAGGCACAGGTACACACATGCACTCACTATGTACACATGCACATATACACACACGCATGCACCATACACATGCACACTCAGATGCACACACTCTTGCACACATGCACATGTATACACACTCACTATATAAATGCACACACACACGCTAGACATGATGCACTCTACACACGCACTCACTATAGTCACACTCACTACATGTACATATTCACATGACACACAGGCATACACACTCATACACACAATATGTGCACGTGGATGCACACAATAGGCACCCATGCACACAAACATTCACTAAACGCACATGCACTTACAATACACACATGGCACACACACAACACCCCACACACATTCAAGCATACATATCCACACCCAAATACTCATACATGCACATCACCCCCCCATACACTGTACTCCCCTTCCCCCTCACACACACACACACACACTGTACTCCTCTTCCCCCTCATACACACACATGCTGTACTCCCCCCCCACTGTACTCCCCTTCCCCCTCACACACATGCTGTACTCCCCCCACACACACTGTACTCCCCTTCCCCCTCACACACACACATGCTGTACTCCCCCACACACACTGTACTCCCCTTCCCCCTCATACACACACATGCTGTACTCCCCCCCATACACTGTACTCCCCTTCCCCCTCACACACACACATGCTGTACTCCCCCCCCACACACTGTACTCCCCTTCCCCCTTACACACACACATGCTGTACTCCCCCCCATACACTGTACTCCCCTTCCCCCTCACACACATGCTGTACTCCCCCCCCACACACTGTACTCCCCTTCCCCCTCACACACACACACGCTGTACTCCCCCCACACACTGTACTCCCCTTCCCCCTCACACACACACACGCTGTACTCCCCACACACACTGTACTCCCCTTCCCCCTCACACACACACATACACACACACACGCTGTACTCCCCCCATACACTGTACTCCCCTTCCCCCTCACACACACACACACATGCTGTACTCCCCCCACACTGTACTCCCCTTCCCCCTCACACACACACATGCTGTACTCCCCCCCATACACTGTACTCCCCTTCCCCCTCACACACATGCTGTACTCCCCCCCCACACACTGTACTCCCCTTCCCCCTCACACACACACATGCTGTACTCCCCTTCCCCCTTACACACACACATGCTGTACTCCCCCCCACACACTGTACTCCCCTTCCCCCTCACACACACACATGCTGTACTCCCCCCCGACACACTGTACTCCCCTTCCCCCTCACACACATGCTGTACTCCCCCCCCACACACTGTACTCCCCTTCCCCCTCATACACACACATGCTGTACTCCCCCCTCACACTGTAGTCCCCTTCCCCCTCACACACACACATGCTGTACTCCCCCCCACACACTGTACTCCCCTTCCCCCTCACACACACGCTGTACTCCCCCCTCACACTGTACTCCTCTTCCCCCTCACACACACACACACACATGCTGTACTCCCCCCCACACACTGTACTCCCCTTCCCCCTCACACACACACACACACACACACACGCTGTACTCCCCCCTCACACTGTACTCCTCTTCCCCCTCACACACACACACACACATGCTGTACTCCCCCCCCACACTGTACTCCTCTTCCCCCTCACACACACACACACACATGCTGTACTCCCCCCTCACACTGTACTCCCCTTCCCCCTTACACACACACATGCTGTACTCCCCCCCACACACTGTACTCCCCTTCCCCCTCACACACACACACACACACACTGTACTCCCCTTCCCCCTCACACACTCACACACACACACACACACGCTGTACTCCCCCCCCACACACTGCACTCCCCACCCCCTGCTGTACTCCATCCCCGAGTTCTCAGGGCAGCGTGAGGACAAACACACAGGTGCTCTCCAGCTCGCTCGTTCCAGGTGCCACTGTTGACCCTTCTCCTCGCGCGCCTCCACCTGAATGCCTTCCGCAGTGTGGCGGCACAGACAGGACGGCACAACCAGACAGGGGACCCGACGGCCCATTGGGAGGGCCTGTGTAGCAGGTGCACGCTGTGTGGCTGCACCAGGCCAGTGTGGGCCCACACTGCCCAGCCCAGGGAGGCCACTGGGCCTGCCCCTCCAAGAACAGGTGTGGAGGGGACTGGGAGGCCTGGGAGAAGCAGCCCTGGCTCATGGCATCCAGTCCCAGGGGCCTCATGGTGTCCAGAAGACACCGTGAGTCACTCCTGGGCTGGCTCTGTGGAAGCTGCACCTGCCTGAGCCTGCACCTTGGAGATGGCGCGTCCCCACTCTCACTTCTGTCCTCCCATTGGACCTACTGCCATTGCCTCTGGGCTACTGTCACCACCCGTGACCGACGCCCGTGACCTCTGACCTGCTGCCGTCTGCCAGCACACGGTCATTGCCTCACAGGAACCTGGTGCCAAGCCCTTGCCACAAGGGACGCTCAGCACAGTGGGGCTTGGTTTGTCCGCTGTGCTGTCCCTGGGACACATGACGTGGCAAGCACACAGCTGATCTGTAAACAGTGGCAGAACGCACAGGTGAGGTGGGAGAGCAGTGCACTCTGTCCCCTATGCTGTGAAATCTGCCCAGGTTTCAAGCCACCCTCACACGAACCATTCGCTTTACGTGTCCATAGCACACTTCATGTTGGTGTTGCTAACACACACACACATGCACACACACACAAAGTACTTTTAAAAGCCCGTGCAAGGGGCCAGTGCAGTGGCATAGCAGGTAAAGCCACCACGTGCCACACCAGCATCTCATGTGGGCGCTGGTTTGAATCCCGACTACTACACTTCTAATCCAGCTCCCTGCTAATGCACCTGGGAAAGCAGTGGAGGCGGGCCCAAGTATTTGACCCGGAAGAAGCTTCTGGCTTTGGTTGGCCCAGACCTGGCTGCTGGTTATTTGGAGAGTGAACCAGTGGACAGAAGACCTCTCTGTCTCTCCCTCTCTCTCTGAGCCGCTGCCTTTCAAATAAATAAAAACTTAATCTTTAAGAAAAAGTTTGCAGCAAAATGAAATTAAAAGATAAATGTATTTCTATGGGACTTATTCTGAAATCCATGCACCATCTAATAGAGTTTCCATATGTGCTGTGACGACCCCTGGTCTGCGTGGGCATTGGAGTCCTGCACGGTTTTCTCACAACGCACATTTTCAGTAACGTTTTCAAGACCTCATGTGCCTGGATTTCAAGATGTTTCTGCACCAAAGTAAACTCGGTCCACGAACTCCCCAAAGTCCTTTCCCATACACACAGCTCATTGGGCGTCGGGGCCATGACCAGACACAGCTGGAGACGTGGCGTTCGGCGTGCGTCCACACTACACCTCTGGGAGGGCACTGACTCCCGCCACGTGACAGCTACCAGCCGGCAGGGCGAGCTCTGGACATCCGGTCTAAATCCGCGCTCCAAACACGAGTCTTGACAGGAGAATGGCGTCGGGACGAGACAGCGCCGCCACGCTCCGCAGCGTGAAGGGCCAGACAGCGCCGCACAGCCGTGAAGGCTGCCACAGCAACTCACTCCCTCTTCTTCACGGTTCCAGGAAGGCAACGCGGCTGGGGCTCAATCTCGAGCAACCCCAGGGCACTTGGGAAAGAACCAGAATAAACACCCAAAGCGCACTTCCCACCCCACCCCCCCACGAGAGACCCGGCTCCCAGAACACGTGACGGTCCTCTGTGCTTATTTTTGAACTCACTGACTTAACTGATCTGACGCGTTCAGGCTGAATGAATCACACCCCCGTTCCTGCTGGCTCCCGGCCGCTGCAGCCTGCGCCGGACACCTGACTGCTGTGCACGCCGGGCGCTGGTGGCGCAGACGCGAGAATGAGCGGACTGGCAGAACCGCCCCTCCATCTGCTAGTGCAGCCAGACGAGGCCCCCGGCCGGCAGCAGGCTCCCCGCGAAGGAAGCGGTTCCAGCCTTTCGCAGCACGCGATTCGGGACGGAACTTTCCAAGCTCTGGTGCGCAAAACGTGCCTAAGCTGCAGAAGGCAGCGGGCCCTTCTCCAAGCTGGGCCGGGGGTGGGCCAGGGAGTGGGCCGGGGGTGGGCCGGGGGTGGGCCGGGGGTGGGCCAGGGAGTGGGCCAGGGGGTGGGCCAGGGGGTGGGCCAGGGGGTGGGCCAGGGGGGTGGGCTGGGGGTGGGCCTAGAGAGTGGGCCCAGGGAGTGGGCCAGGGAGTGGCCCAGAGGGTGGGCCAGGGGGTGGGCCCAGGAGTGGGCCAGGGGGGTGGTCCGGGGGTGGGCCTAGAGAGTGGGCCAGAGGGGTGGGCCAGGGAGTGGCCCAGAGGGTGGGCCAGGGGGTGGGCCGGGGGGGGGGGTGGGCCAGGGCGTGGGCCAGGGGTGGCCCAGGGGGTGGGCCAGGGTGGGGATGCATCTGCAGGCAGCACAACCTGGAACTGGGAATCCCAGCAAGGTCCCAGGCACGGCCGGGGGGCTTCAGCAGACCTGGACGGGGGACTGAGTGAGAGGGGAATACAACTCTGCAGCTCACTCCTGATTAAAACCAGCTACGCTGCCTCTCCAGGAACAACTGTCTTCTTACATTTCTTAAAGGACTTATTTGAAAGGCAGGGTTAGAGAGAGAGAGAGAGAGAGAGAGATCTTCCATCTGCCGATTCACTCTCTAAACGGCCACGACAGCTGTCTCTGAGCAAAACAAATCCGAGAGGCAGGAACTCCACTGGGATCTCCCACGTGGGTGCAGGGGCCCAAGGACCCGGGCCATCTTCCATGCTTTCCCAGGCCACAGCAGAGAGCTGGGCCAGAAGTGGAGCAGCCGGGACTCCAACGGGCACTCATATGGGAACCCTCTTAGAGACGTTGAAGACCGGCAGGGGTCTGTCTGGATGCAAGGCAGGGCTTGGGCCAACCTTTTGCCTTGGGGAGCTTATCTGTGGACTCTACACCTGCTCTCCCTTGCGGTTTCCCACCACGCCTGGCCCAGCACCTCGCACGCTGAGGCCGTCCCCGCCACGCCTGGCCCGGCACCTCGCACGCCGAGGCCGACCCCGCCACGCCTGGCCCGGCACCTCGCACGCCGAGGCCGCTGGATGAATTCTCTCTACGGTAACTGTGCCTGCCCTCCTGCACGCTGGACGTGGCTCTGGGTTTGCTTTGCCGGCAGGTTTCCCAACTCTGCTAGGTTTCAACTGCACAAGAAGCCGGGTGAAGGACAGGAGAGAGCGAGAAGAATCCTGGGGCGCACTCGCCGTACCTGAGCAGCCGCTGCAGCGCAGGCAGGCTGACACAGACCAGCGGCACCCCAAAAGTGTGCAGAACTGACCTCTCAGAAGCCAAGCACAAAGCACGGAGGAGGGGTCACCTTCTCGGTACGTCCTGGAGCGACTGGACAGAATGAGCCGAGCCGCACAGAAACCCTCCACTTAACTGCAAACACACGACAGGCTGAAGCGCGGAGTGTGGCCCTATACAACTCGCATGAGAAAAGCACAGAAGCACCTGGGACCGTGGGCCAGGTAAAGAGCTCCCGGATGCCCCACCAAAAGTCGCAGCCCAGGGAGGGGACATTCGTAAGGTAGAACCCATCAAAGGGAGAAACACCCCCTCTGCGACAGAGCCGGTGGAGAGGACGAAGTGGCAGACGGAGCAGGAAGTGCTGCTACTGCGAGTCCACAGCCGACACCAGAACCAGTGACAGGGCACCTGGAAAGGGGGCCGAAGACAGGAGCAGACTCCGAGGGTCTGCGGCTGGCAGGCGACCACACGGGAGGCCCCTGCCTCGCCCGCCACGAGGCACTGCGGACTGGATCCACGAGGAGCTAACTCCACACGCTCAACAGAGCAGCGACATCAAAAGCCATGCGGGCCGTGGGATCCGGGCCACGCACGCCACGCTGGTGAGGCTGTAAAACGGCACGGCTCTCCCGGACAAGGGCTGACAGTCTGTTACACAACCTTGTCCGTCCCCTACGACTCAGCAACTCCACCCATGGATTCACCCGGAGCAATGAAAGAAACTTGTGCATGGAGGCGCAGAAGCTGCACCTGCAAAAACCCAAAGCTGGAAGAATCCAGTGCCCTTCGAGGGAGGGCCCACCCACCCACACCACAGCCCAGCTCAGCGACACGCGATGGCCCTCAGGTGCGGGCATCAAGGGAGCTGGGCTCAGTGAGGAAGAGAGCCACCCAGCGTGAGCAGAGCGCGCCCTTGAAGTGACGAAGCTACAGAAGAGGAGGAAGAGACGGTGGTTTCCAGAGTTCAGGGCGGGGCAGTGCAGGGCGCTGACTCCATCAAGGGACCCAGCAGGCGTCCTGGGAGGAAGCCGCCCTGCAGACTGGCTGTCACACGGCTCGCCGTGGGTGACAGTGACACAGCAAGGAGGACACTCACACACACACTGCTGACATCTGCACGAGGAGAAGGGCCTGCATCAACGCTGGCCTCCTGCCTGCCAGCCGGAACCGAGTTTTCCAAGATGGTGGCACTCGGGGAACTAGTGGAGTGGCACGTGGCATCTCCGGGGTTCGTTACACGTGCCTGTGCATCTACAATGATCACAAACTGGCGAGCACGCGTCCTGCTCTGGCCCTGCCCGAGGCTCCCGCGAGGACGGACGTGCCTGGAGCGAACCCCGTGGGTCCCAGGGGGCCGCTGTGTCCGGCTGGGTGGACGGCCCCTGCCGTGGGGATTCCTATGGACACACTGAGAGTCACCCCGCTTCCTCGCTGCTTAGCCGAGTCAGGATTTAAAACTGGCGCAGGAGGAGAGCGTGGACGTGTTCTAACTGCCGCTCCGGTTTTCCGCCCCTGGTTATCAGCGCTGAGGTCCTCCGTGGGTCTCGTCCGTCCACCTGGCCTTCACCGTCCACGCAGTGCAGCTTGTGCAGGCCCAGATTTCACTCCACAGCAGTGTGCTTACGGTCACCGACGGTTACAGCACTTCGTGTCTTCCAGATGCGAACATCACACAGCTCTGCTTATTCTCAGTTTGCAGTCTCCTGCTTATCATAATAGCGTCTCACAGCCCCTCACCGAGTCCAGGATAAATTAACACTCAGAACTACGGTTATGTATTTGAGGGGCAGAGACCACACACACACACACACACACACACACGCAGCGGCTGGGCAGACACAGGGAGAGAGCGCCTATGCACTGGCTCACTCCTCAAATGCCCACAACAGACAGGGGCCCAGGCTGCAGGGCCAGGAATGCAATCTGGGTTTCAACCCGTAACTGGCAGGGCCCCGATCACCCGGCCATGATGGCTGCCTCCCGGGGTGTACACCAGCACACACCTGGAGTCAGGGCCGGGCCAGGAAAGAACCGACCGTGGGACTCGGGCACCTTCACCACTGGGTACACGCCTGCTCCCACAGCCACATTTTAATGACCACGCAGTCCCAGTGGTTCCAAACACACACGCAGTTACGCGGGTTGCCATTTGCGGGAGACCCTGCCTGCGCTGTCCTGCCCTGAGGCCTGCAGTGCGCAAGCTCATTCCTCGCAGCCGGTCAGGAACGCGCCTGTCCCTCTGGTCAGCTCGTCTGGGTGAGGCCTGCCTGCGGCAGGAGCGTGCCCCACCGCTCAGAGGCCAACAAGCAGCGAGCTCTCTGCCGGGGCTTCCTTTAGGGGGGCTGAACGGAACACCCCGAGTGTCCAATCGCACACAGACGATTCACTTAACACCACGCGGGAGCCATCCAAATACTCTGTTCTCTCTCTAGACAACCCAGGAGGCCAAGGAGAGGATGGCCCACGCAGACAGCGGGCAGTCACAGCAAGGAAGCCCAACTCAGAGGGGAGCAGGAACCTCGTGAGAGGCCTGGTTTCCGGTCTTCAGCGCTCCCTGACACCTGCACCGTGTCACTGACCACAGGGGGAACACCCAGGCAAAGCCAGCAGGCGGCCTGAGGCAGACAGGGACTTTAAAAACACCCTGCACCCAGGGCTGCCCGGCCAGCGGATAACAAGTGGTCCAAACCGAGCAGGGAAGTCCTGGGGGTCAGTGTCCCCCCTGCCCCTGTGGCCTAGGCCCCGCCTGGGAGGGCAGAGATGCCAGCTCAGCTGCCTCCCGACCTGGGGACCCTCCCTGGGCCGGGGGCACCCAGGCTCCAAGAAACGCAGGTGGCAAAAGGCGAGCCTTCGACTCTAATGAGCTCTGTTCCCCAGGCACCCGGAGCACCTGCGCTCCCGGCACCGCCAGGCCCAGCGCGGGCGGCCCCACCGGCGGCACAACCAGGGCCCCAAAGACGCCGCCTCCCGCCAGCGCCTTACCAGGGGCCCCAGCGTAGCTCCCGGCTCCCCCAACCCCCAGCTTCCCCAACAGGGCGCCGAAGCGGGTCCACCCGGGGCCCCCAAAGCCGAGGCGCGAGGGGGCGGCCGGGGCAGGCAGGTGGGCCGCGTGAAGGCGTAAGCCGGACCGGCCTCCCGGCGCCGCCCTCGGGGCTCAGAGGGAAACTGCACCTGCCCTGGGGGAGGGGCGCGAGGAAGGCCCGCGAGCCAGCCTGGACCCCCGGACCCCCGGCCACCAGCCCGCCGCCGCGCTCACCTCGCACCCCGGGCCTCCTCCCCACCTCCACCCGCACCCGGTTCTGCCACGCCGGGGCCACCAGGCCGGCCGAGGTCCACGCTTGGAAACCCGTCGGGTGGCAGCGCTCGCCGCCGTAGACGGGCGTCTACACCCGCACGCAGTGGCCACGGGGCTGGGGACCCGAAGTCGGGTCCCACAGGCCGCCCGGCCATGCCACCTGCTCGGCCCCCTGCGCGCTCCCGGGCCGGCGGGGGGCCCGTTCCGGGGTCGCGCTCCCGCGAGGGTCACCCACCTGCCGTGCGCTCGCGCTCCGGGGCCGAGGGCCGCCCTGGGGCCCCAGGCCGTTCTCCCCGCTCGACTCCGGCGGCTGCGGGCGCGGGCGGCGCGGGGTCCCGGGGCCGAGGACGCGGGCGGCCGGGCCGCAGGCTCGTGCTCGCTGGCGGCGGCGGCTCCGAGGCGCGGGCGCGCACCCCGCGTCCCCGCCCCGCCCGCGCGCCCCGCGGGCTTCCTGCGCGCCAGGTAAACAGCGGCTGCCGCGCCGCCGGGCCCGCCCCGCGCGCCCGGAACTCGCCGCGCTCGCCCGCGGGGCCCGAGCCCGACCCGCGCGGCGCGCGCCCCGCCTGCCCCAGGCGCGGGGCAGGACTCGGCGGGCTGGTGCGGGCTCCCGCACGGGAAGCGCAGGTGCGGGCCGGGGCCACGGCACCCAGCGCGCGCTCCCCCTCGTGACCCGCAGGCGGCCGCCCCGTGGACGTTGCTCACCGGGACACCCGGGCGCGGTGCGGCCCCGCGGGGTTTCCCCGGGTCCCGAGCTCGCTCCCAGGGGACAGGAACCAGGCCGAGCGTCCTTGCTGGACTGAATGCGCGGGCAGTGGCATCCGCCCCCACGAGGAGGAGGCGGGGACCCGCGCAGTGCTACGTGGACCGCGCCCGGGGTCCCCTCTGGTTCCTGGGCCAGCAGCCAGCGCTGGGACAGGGGACTCCCAGCCCACCGCTCTGAGGCGGGTCCTAGACGGTGGCCCAGCGCCAATGTCCGAAGAGTAGCCTTCCCATGACAACTCCAAGACCACCCCTCACTTCCCCCCAGGGTGAGACCCCTCTCCCCAGTGTGAGACCCCTCCCACCTCACACAAGGTGAAGCCCCTCCCACACCACAGTGTGAGACCCCTCACTCCAGTGTGAGACCCTGCCCACCTCACAGTGAGACCCCTCCCACCCCACAGGGTGAGACCCCTCCCACCTCACAGGGCGAGACCCCTCCCACCTCACAGGGCGAGACCCCTCCCACCCCACAGGGTGAGACCCCTCCCACCCCACAGTGTGAGACCCCTCCCACCTCACAGTGTGAGACCCCTCCCACCCCACAGTGTGAGCCCCCTCCCACCTCACAGGGCGAGACCCCTCCCACCCCACAATCTGGGACCCCTCCCACCCCACAATCTGGGACCCCTCTGACCCCCACAGTGTGAGCCCCTCCCACCCCACAGTGTGAGACCCCTCACTCCAGTGTGAGACCCTGCCCACCTCACAGTGTGAGACCCCTCCCACCTCACAGTGTGAGCCCCTCCCACCCCACAGTGTGAGACCCCTCACTCCACAGTCTGAGCCCCCCACCCCAGTGTGAGACCCTGCCCACCTCACAGGGCGAGACCCCTCCCACCTCTCCACAGGGCGAGACCCCTCCCACCCCCAGTGTGAGCCCCTCCCCTCCCTTCTGTAGACAGCAGCAGAGTCGCAGGTGCAGCGTGAGGAGTGGTCCGGATCTCATCCCTCCACAGCCACAGTGAGAGGGGGTTCGGTGCCGATCTGAGAGCCAGGTATCACCATCGGCTGCGCTAACCTCAGTGATGGGAAATGCCTGCGCGATTCAAGCCCCCTGGCCACCCGGGCAAGATCCATGGCATTCCGGGTTTTAAACGGCAGTGCCTGTACTTCTTGGCTTCAGATGCTCTCTGGTGGCAGCGCGGGGGGAGGGCCGGGCTTGCCTCTTCCGGCTGCTGTCTTTGTTGCTGTCTCTGGGTTGAAAGTTGGGTAGAAATGCTCTCCTGACAGCCAGAGCCAAGCACAGAGAGTCGCAACGGAGAGGAAATAGAACGTGCCCGTCTGCAGCAGGAAGTGTGCTCGGGTTATTAGCATAAACGACAATCGAGACATTCTAGAAGCCCCTTCAGGGTGCTGGTGGCTTTCTTGGAAGGCTGGGCTCACACTCAGGTGTGGACATAGGAATGCATTCGCTTCGTCAGCGGTCACATGTCCCACGTGGGTATGGGCTGGGCATGGGCCAGACACGCTGGGCTGCGTCGCTGCTCTGTGGCTTCCTGGCCATGGGGCCTGGGCAGGAGCTTAACTCTGCGAGCCTCAGTGGCTTTGCATCTGTGTATTTTAAAAATATTTTTTTTGACAGGTAGAGTAGACAGTAAGAGAGACAGAGAGAAAGGTCTTCCTTCCGTTGGTTCACTCCCCAAATGACCGCTATGGCCGGCGCTGTGCCGATCCAAAGCCAGGAGCCAGGAGCCAGGAGCTTCTTTCCTGGTCTCCCATGCGGGTGCAGGGCCCAAGCACCCTCCACTGCCTTCCCAGGCCACAGCAGAGAGCTGGACTGGAAGAGGAGCAACCGGGACTAGAACCTGGCGCCCATATGGGATGCTGGCGCCGCAGGCAGAGGATTAACCTAGTGTGCCATCGTGCCAGCCCCTTTAAAATATTTTTTAAAGAATTATTTATTTTGAAAGAGTTAGAGAGAGAGAGAGAGATCCTCCATCCACTGTTTACTCCCCAGACAGTGGCAGTGGCCAGGGCTGGGCCAAGCTGAAGCCAGGAGCTTCATCGGAGTCTCCCATGTGGGTGGCAGTGGTCCAAACACTTGGGGCATCTTCCCTTGCTTTTCCCAGGCCATTAGCAGGGAGCTGGACCAGAACTGGAGCAGCTGGGACAGGAACCAATGCCCATATGGAATGCTGGCACTGCAGGTGGCAGCCGAAACCACTATGCCACAGTGCTGACTGCTCCACCATCTTTAAACATGAATAAAGGAGATATGCAAATTAGCCCTGCAGGGTGTCTAAGAGATTATTGAGAAGTGCAAGTTCTCCCCCAAATGCACACACTCTTTGTACAAGATCCAGAAGTGATAACAGCCAACTGCATGGGGTTAAGGGGTAAGAGGGAACCGTATGCTGTCTGCAGAGCCGGGACTCCTCGGACGGGCAGTTCCCTCTGCTCACCCTCCTGTCCAGTCCCAGGGTATTCCTGGAGCAGAGAGGCACCTGCAGGGCCATCCCCTGCTGGGCGCGGGAGGAACCAGTCAGGGGGCCAGCGGGAAGTGAATCCCCTGGGGCTTGTGGCTGGGGAGGAGCCAGGGCAGGAGCCAGGGCTGCAGGACTGGAGCTGGCTTCAGAGGGGGAAAAACACTGACCTACTTGTAACTTCTGGCCTCCTCTGCCTCGTCACATCCTCCCGCATGAGTCACTGCTCTCTCAAAGCACCACTTCCTCATGTGTCAAACAGAATCAGAAGGTGTCGTGAGTAAGAAGTAGGAAGGGGAGTGTGAAAGTACAAGGAAGAACGTGAAGAACTCGTAGGCTTGCGGCGTTTGTGTTGTAGAATAACATCGAGATGAATGAACCTGTTAAATCTCCCAGCGCCCCAGGTTAAAGGCAAGCTCCCTAAGGGAGAAACGCGTGCAGGGTAGTTTGGGCAGTAATTATGAGTTGCTAGGGTGATGTTAACTTCAGGTGGACACCGCTGGGCTGATGGGACAAGCTTATGTTCATATTCTATCAGAATTGTTTTCTGTTTGGTGCAAAGCCACCATACAAAAGTCCATGTTTACGAAGATAATGAAGAAAAACCACAAGGTTTCTTTCAAAGGCAAGGTCCCCTCGTTCACTCTGAGTTGTTCATAACTCCATTTGTCCTGCCCTTGTGAAATCACAGGTGCCATGTATTTAGGCTCTTGTCACCTGCCACGTGCCAGTGCCCGGTCACTGTCACATGTCACTGTATGGACGGTCACTGGTCACTGTGTGGAGTGAGTGAGCAGCAGTGGGTGCAGAGGCCTTGTCTCCTGTTCACTGTGTCTTCACTATGGCTGGCACCTCAGTTCATCTCACATCAGAATGCTTGGTGCCTCTGCCTTCCAGGGAATGGAGCGCCAGTCTCCTTGGAGGAGGGCCCCAATTTCCACTTTCCATTTTAATGTGTGTGTGTGTGTGTGTGTTTACCTAGCTAGAAACTACTGGGAGCTTTCAAGCAGAGCTGTTCAGAAGAATTATGTGGGGCCCTTTTGTTGGTGCCATCTGACTTGCACCTTTATGCCTGCATTGGGCAGTGGGGCAGATACAGCTGTCGCTTGGTATCCACAAGGGACTGGTTCTAGGACCCCCTCAGATACCAAACTCCTTGGGAACTCACATTCCCTATATAAAATGACACAGTCTTTGTCTATCCATTTGTGTGCTTCAGATCACCTTGATGGCTTATAAAACCTTGTACATTGTAAATCTATGTAATTAGTTGTCATACTATATTGTTTAAGGGGACGATGACAAGAAAAATATCTGTACATGTTCAATACGGATGTAGCAGCCGCAGGCCTAACTACATAGCCCACCTCAGCCAAGGCATAACCAGGCCTTGAATATTTCCAGCTGGGGTTGCTTGGCTCAGGTACAGACAAATCGCATCTGCTTCAGTGAGAAAGGAGGAAGACCCTGGGTAGGAAACTGAGAAATTGCTTCTGAGGGCCCGGTGGCTGTGGCGCACCAGGTTAAAGCCCTGGCCTGAAGCGCAGGCATCCCATATGGGCATCGGTTCTAGTCCTGGCTGCCCCTCTTCCAATCCAGCTCTCTGCTGTGGCCTGGGAAAGCAGTAGAGGATGGCCCAAGTCCTTGGTCCCCTGCACCCACATGGGAGACCTGGAAGAAGCTCCTGGCTCCTGGCTTTGGATTGGCGCAGGTCCAGCCATTGCAGCCATCTGGGGAGTGAACCAGCGGATGGAAGACTTCTCTCTCTGGCTCTACCTCTCTCTGTAAGTCTGTCTTTCAAATAAATAAAATAAATCTTTATAAAATTAATTGCTTCTTGAAAGGAGTGCATTTGTTTGGCTACAGATCTCCTCAGAGCAAGGGATAAACTTAAGCCCCTCTCAACAAGTCTCTTCCAAAAAACACACTTCAGGGAGTTTGTGGAAAGATACACTTGGAAGGTTGCAGGGTAGGCATTTGGCAGAGTGGTTCACCCACTGGTTGGGACATCCGTGTCCCATATGGGAGTGGGTGGGTTGAAGTCCCAGCTCTGAGCTACTGTGTACCTGGTTGGGTTTCCACCTCCCATGTGGGCAGTATGTACTGAGTTCCCAGCGCTTGACTTTGGCCTGGTCCAGCCTCAGCCATTGCGGGCATTCGGGAGTGAATCAGGAGGTGGGCGATCTCTTTCTCTGCCTCTTAAATAAATATAAACATTTTAAAGAAGATGTCTATTTTGATGCAGAAATTTGAAATCCATGAATAAATTTTTCACAATACTTATTTCCATAAACTTTTTGAAGACCCCCTCACATACATGGATTTTGAAATGTTTTTGTAGCAAAATAAACCTTTCTTTAAATTCCAGTTTCCACAGATTTTTCGAGGTCCCCTTGGATGTGTCCATCAAGCTGGCAGAAAAGCAGCAGTCACAGCTGGTTTAGTCTGAGGAGCCTGCGACTCCTCGGGACACCAAAGACCAGCCCTGGCTCTGTGCTGTTGGTGTCAGTTCTGTTGGACGGTTTGACTCAGCTAAGGAAAACCCACAGCAACAAGAACAGCAATGCACCAGAGTGTTTAAAAACAATTTATTTGCTGGAAAGGCAGAGTTTCAGGGAATGGGAGAGGTGTGAGGGTAGGAGGAGAGACATCTTCCATCCACTGGTTCACTCCCCAAATGGCTGCAACAGCCAGGTCTGGGCCAGGCTGAAGCCAGGAGCCTGGAACTCCATCCAGATCTCCCATCTGGGTGGCAGGGCCCTCAGCACTCAGGCCATCTTCCACTGCTTTCCCAGGTACATTAGTAAGGAGCTGGATCAGAAGTGGAGCCCTTAGGACTTGAACCGGCACTCCTATGGGATGCTGACATCATAGGCGGTGGTTTAACCTGCTGTACCACAACTCCGGCCCCAGTGTATCAGAGCTTAAAAGTTATATTCTGAAAAAACAAGGGACAATTTGGAAGCTGTCTTGATTCTTCTGGCTGCTGGAGTGACCTAGATAACTTGTTAGAGAACTAATATTATTACTCAGAGAATCTGTTCAATAAGTCAAAACAGGGCTTTGTCCTCACAAAACCCTCCAAATGTGATATGTAGATTCATTACTGTCATAGAATGGGAGAAGTGTCCATCAGGGATCTTTAGTGAATCAGAACCCTCAGGTTCTGTCCATCCACCCATCTACCCGCCTACTATCCATCTGTCCATCTACCTACCTATTCATCCATCCATCCACACACCTATACATCAGAAGATTTATTTCAAGGTGTTGGCTCCCACAGGTTGAGGGCCATCAGGTATGTAATCCATAGGCCAGACCATGAGTCTGGACACAGGCAGGGGCTGTCACTTCAGTCTTTTTTTTTTTTAAGATTTATTTGAAAGGCAGAGTTACAGGGAGAGAGAGGGAGAGAGAGAGAGAGAGAGAGAGAGAAATTTTTTTGGTTGTATGGAA
Source organism: Oryctolagus cuniculus (assembly GCF_964237555.1). Lineage (NCBI taxonomy): Eukaryota > Metazoa > Chordata > Mammalia > Lagomorpha > Leporidae > Oryctolagus > Oryctolagus cuniculus. Next base: position 2,196,309 of record NC_091441.1, on the reverse strand, counting down.
CTTAGAACTGAGAATATCAAATTTTAATACTTATAAAGTATATAACATATTTTATATCATTAAATTTATAATAATATTTTCAAATGTCGTTATTAATATGTTAAATAAATAAGAGTTAAACATGTAGCACTTTTCTAAAGAGTCGATAAATATTTACCAGCAAACGACTAGAGTAAGGAAACATTTGGGCGACAGGGATGATCTGCCTTTGGGGCTGGCATTGTGGCCCCGTGGCTTACGCTGCTGCTTACAACGGCAACACCCTGCTTCAGAGTGCCGATTCTAGTCCCGGATGCTCCACTTCTGATTCCGCCTGAGAGAGAGACGTCTTCCACCTGCTGGTTCACTCCTTAAATGGCTGCGACAGCCAGGGCTGGGCCAGACTGAAGCCAGGAGCCAAGAGTTTCTCCCGGGTCTCCCACGCGGGTGCAGGGGCCCAGGCACTTGGGCTGCTCTCTGCTGCTTTCCCAGGCCATTAGCAAGGAGTCGGGTAGCAAGTGGAGCAGCTGGGTCCCAAGCTGGCACCCACACGGGATGCTGGCACGCAGGCAGTGGCCTTACCCAGTTGGCCACAACGCTGGCCCTGCCACTTCAGTCTTGGGGAAGAGAATTACTTCTCCAGGAAAACCATCTGTGTTCTCCAGGGCCTCTCCTTTCCTGAGAGCCACTTGACCCTCGCTGTAAATCATGCCTACCAAACACTTCACAACAACCCTAGACTGGCTGTGCTTCCGTAAGTGGGTGCGGGCACATCAGATCCGCACAGAAGGCCCTGAGAGGCCTCAGGAGAACCCTGGAGAATTTGTGCAGACGCTTTCCACATGGATTTCCTAATAAAACTGACTGAAATTATATATAGCTCCCTTTCTTTACAGCTCTTGGAGTTGTTGTGCAATTTAAATTTAACTTCTCTTGCTTAGGGACATACATACAGATGCTAAAATGCATTTTTCAGTCGACTCCCACACTTCCTGAACTTCATGAAATAGCTGCCTTTAGGACAGGAATCTTTTCTAGAATAGCAGCTGGCAGAGCTGAGTGATGAAGCACTCAGGAGACGAAGCCCCTGCGCGCGTGCCTGGCCCGCTGCCCGACGATGCTCTGTGCTGTGTGTGCCTCGGAGCGGGCTTTAAAGGGCAGAGTCCTCATTGCTCAGGGAGAGGCCATCGGTTCTCTGCTACTGTTTCGAAAACTATAGATAAAAGCAAAATCTCAGCGCTGTTCTACAAACATTACTGCATCACCTCTGGCCCACTGTGGAAATTCATGGGAGATGCTGTGTTGCCTGGGCACAGCAGTCATGGCCAGTTTTATGAAAAATCCAGTTTATTAACCTCTCCAGTGGACTTTCACGACCTTGAATCTGCAGCCAAGGTCAGCCTCATAAGAAGGCAGAATATTGTTTGAACTTGGAGACATCTGAAAAGCTCTCTTCTGCCTGCTTGCCCAATAATATCAATTTTCTACTGGCCAAAGAGAAAAAAATTTAAGTTAGGATATTTCATCTTAAAGCTTTGATTCAGGATAAGATGCCCTGGTAGAGGTAAAGCAGGTGGAAATTATTCCCTAGCTTGATTTCAGGGAAAGAAACTTTGGGTCATCTTTGATCCAGTTTCACCTGGAGGGAGGAAGGACTGCAGGTAAACAGGGGTGCCAACTGGTGAGCTCAGACGTTCTGCACATCACCTCTTTTCCTGTCACCTCATGTTGTCTGGAATCAACCTGACTGCAAGTGTTTTTCAAAATACTAAAGCAATAAGACAGATTTCAGGGTCACATTAAGGGCTACTGATTCTCTGAGTGACCACAGGAGGTACACAGGTCTGGAAGGGGGTGGGGGGGGGTCTGTAGAGAGATGGAAGATCACCTGGGTTCTGGCTCTGAGGCTCACGCTGAAGGAACTGGCTAATCACTAAGGGGGTGCATGGGGGAGTGTGAGGGCATATTTGCAGTAAGTGTGTAACACAAGCAAAGACCGATTTCTGAAATAATCTTCTGGATACCTGGGTCTATCCGTTAACTGACATCTTATGCTACCCACGGCCCTGGACTACACCAGTGGCTCAGCGGGCCTGGAACCTGACGCATGTGCGGCTGACCTGCGGTGCAGGCAGAGTCCACTCCTTCTGTGTCTCTCTCCTCTGAACGCAGTCCAACGCTGAGGGGCTCTGGTGTGGAATGGGCTGTGGGGAGATAGCACCCCAGTGAAGCTCTGGCAACCGAAAGCAGAAATTAAGAACAGGCAGACAGCCCCATCAACCAGCAGGGAGAAGTGGAGACAAGAGAGGTCAAAAACTCTTAGCAGGGAACAAGTGGCTGCTGATGCAGAGAACACAGGGTGTCCAGAAACGTGGGGTCCAGCCGCGGCATGCCTGTGTGCAGCCCTTCTCATGTCTCCAGAGGTGCAGCTGGCCACCCCTACTCGGTGACTTCAGGTATTTAAGAAATTCCGGGGGCCAGCGCCGCGGCTCACTAGGCTAATCCTCTGCCTTGCGGCGCTGGCACACCGGGTTCTAGTCCCGGTCGGGGCGCCGGATTCTGTCCCGGTTGCCCCTCTTCCAGGCCAGCTCTCTGCTGTGGCCAGGGAGTGCAGTGGAGGATGGCCCAAGTGCTTGGGCCCTGCACCCCATGGGAGAGCAGGAGAAGCACCTGGCTCCTGGCTTTGGATCGGCACAGCATGCTGGCTGTGGCAGCCATTTGGGGAGTGAACCAATGGAAGGAAGGCCTTTCTCTCTGTCTCTCTCTCTCTCTCTAACTCTGCCTGTCAAAAACAAACAAACAAACAAACAAACAAACAAACGGGATGGGAACGTGTTTCCCCTACGTAGACCCACTCCCGGGTTACTCTGCTATTTAGGACTTCTGGTTCGTCCTACTCGCCCACATTGCTTTTTCCAGGCACTGTGGGACAGCCTTCATTTCATGAGGCTGATACACATTTGCTGACTAACGAATGGAATGTCTGTCAGTCACACTACAATCATTCACTGCTTGGAGAGGATCTGAAGGGACCCTGCACTGCACTACTGGACTCGGATGCAGCCAGCAAACATGGAACGCTGCGGTCACACACGAAGTCGGAATCGCTGACTGTAACCTTGAAATGCACGGGCTGACGCTAGTGACTGCAGTTTTAAGCCTTTTGGAGTTTTGTTATGAAAAACAACCAAAAATTCTTCTCCCAGCCGTTCATTTTATTGGCAATCAGAAGCCAAATAAAAAGTGACAGGACTAAGACTTCCCACGTCCAGTGTCTCACACTTACACGGGGGACATTAAAGTTATAGGACTAATGCGAGAAAATGTGAACATCAGAGATGTCACCCTTACAATGTCAGTATTCAAGAGGTGGCGAAGGCGTCGCTTGCAACCTGACCAGCGCAGCACCCGTGCGGCCAGAGGCGCCCGCAGAGAGCCAGGCCCGCTGTGCGCAGGCGCGCCTGCCCACGGACACGCGCACGCCGCACTCCACGCGAAGGCGCGGCTGCCCGCAAGCACGCACGCAGTCCTGCTTTCCCGCCTCCCCTCCGCGCAGCTCCGCACGCGCAGCCCTCGAGGGGCCTGAGGGCGCGTCCGCGTGCCCCGGGAGTCCCAGCGCGGACATGAGATGCTCGCCTCCAGCGTGGCGGGGTCGCGGCGGGGTCTCCGGGAGGTCACGGGGTCACGGGGTGGGAGCCAGCCCTCAGGAGGGCACAGCGCTCCTAGGACGGAGCGCCCGCCAGAGCTGCCTCACGCCCTCACCCTCACCGCCTCACCCCCACCACCTCACCGCCTCACCCCCACCCCCACCGCCTCAGCCCCTCACCCTCACCCGCATCAGCCCCTCACCCCCACCCCCACCGCCTCAGCCCCTCACCCTCACCCCCACCGCCTCAGCCCCTCACCCTCACCCCCACCACCTCAGCCCCTCACCCTCACCGCCTCACCCCCTCACCCTCATCATCTCACCCCCTCACCCTCATCATCTCACCCTCACCGCCTCAGCCCCTCACCCCCACCCCCACCGCCTCACCCCCTCACCGTCTTGCCACCTCACCCTCATCACCTCACCCCCACCGCCTCAGCCCCTCACCCTCACCCCCATCGCCTCACCCCCTCACCATCTTGCCACCTCACCCTCATCACCTCACCGCCTCACCATCTCAACACCTCACCCTCACCCCCTCACCATCTCGACCTCACCGCCTCATCCTCACCTCCCCACCGCCTCACCCCTCACCCTCACCAACTCGCCGCCTCACGGCCTCACCGCTGGCCCTGGAGAGGCGGGGAAGCGGGTGCTCCCGGACCCTGACGGTGCCGGATGCGGGCCTCCAGCCACCCCGGAGCGTGAGTGATGAGTGTCTGCTGTTGGTGGCCGCCCAGTTTATGATTGTTTTAGAGACTTATTTGTTTATTTTAAAGGCAGAGTTACGGAGGGGGAGGAGGAGGGGGAGGGGGCGAGGAGGGAGAGGGATCTTCCACCTGCTGGTTCACTCCCTAAATGGCTGCAATGGCCAGAGCTGGGCTGACTGAAAGCCAGGAGCGAGGCCCTCCATCCGGGTGTCCCAAGCCCTTACTCCACCCTCTGCCGCCTTCCCAGGTGCGTTTTCAGGGACGGGAACCTGCCTCCGTGTGCGATGGGGGTGGCAGCTTTACCCTCTGTGCCACATCACCAGCCCCTGTGGTAATTTTTTTAAATAGCAGCCTGATGGGCCCAAGATAAGGGCCTTGTGCATTTTAAAATGTTTGCATGGAATTTTACTTAGGAGTGTGGAGTGATTTATCTCCCTCCTCCGCTAGGGAGGGACACTTGGGTAATTTCTAATGCTTTGTGACAAACAGCGCTGTATGGAGAGACACCTCACGTGGATGTCAGCGTTGCTGCTGGGCCCACACTTCTCGGGCCGCTGCCTGCAGGTGGAACTGAGCTGCTCTCCCCATAGCTTGGCCCGTGGATCAGAGTTTCTGTTTCTGGTCTTCCACCGGATTCCCTGAACTTACCGTGTCCAGTATAACTTAGGGACGCAATCAGTGGAGCTGCAGAAGTTGATGTTCAGTTTGTAGCTTGCTAGTTAGGGATTTTATTCTTGACAATTCAGATTTACCAATTAGCCGTCTGATTTTTGACTGTCCTCGGTGGTTCGTGATTCTGGTGTTTTTGAAGGTCAAGTAGGATTGATGAGGTGCTGATTGTGCTGTTGTGAGTTAAGGTGACTTAAAGGCTGTGACTTTGTTCTCACCTGTGTTCGGAGGCGATTCCTGAGAGGCACTTTGGCTAGTCTGGGCTGGATCCCGAGTAAGGGTTCCTCAGGGTCGCTGGGCAGAGCTCCCTCAGTGGCAACTGTGGACCCTCAAGTCCTTTGTACACATGAACTGTCACATCTGTTAAAAAGTACTCTGATTTCTTAGTCACTCAAAAGGTCAGTAGAAGCTGTCCCCATGCAAGGTCAGGGAAGGACGAGAGACAAAGGTCTCAGCCAGTGGAAGCGAGTGTGGGGAGCCAGTGAGCAGGTGACCAGTGAGGAGCCACAGGGAGACGCTCCCTCCTTTCGCACGGCCCCCCCTATCTGCAGTGGCAGGCGCCGCCTCTCCCAGGGTTATGGGGCAGAGCTTTGAAGAGGTTAATGCAGGGGCGGATAGGATTCATTTTTAGCTTTATTCACTTATTAAGTAAAACAAGTGTATTTTTAGTTGAGGTTATTCTGGCAATATTTTGGGTTGACTAGTGTTTCCCAGAAAGATACATTCAGGTTCTAATGTCTGGCACCTAGAATGTGACCTTCTTTGGGAATAAGGTCTTTGTGGGTGAAATCCAGGTGAGATGAAGTCACACTGGACTGGAGCGGACTGGGGAGAAGGCCACATGCAGACCAAGACAGGGGAGGGAAGATGCAGCAGCAAGGCAAGGAGGCCACAGATCCCCTGGAACCAGCAAAGCGGGAGAGGGGCTGTGGGCAGATCCTTCCCCGGAGCCTCCAGAGAAGACCAATTTTGCTGCCGCCTCACTTCTGACTTCCGGCCTCCAAGACCCTGGGATGATCCTTTTGTGCTGTTCTGAGCCAATCAGGTTGTGTGCCTTGTTGCAGCAGTCCTAGGATACCAGTGCAGGTGACAAGCACCAAATACTGGTTTTACCGGCTTAGGCAAAACCAGGAACAATACAAAATCAAAGAAATGAGAACAAATGATACCCCGAAGGGAAGGAGGCAGCCAGTGGCCTGGAGCTTCCCCTTCCGCGGCCAGAGGAACTGGAGTTTTGAGGGCCTTCTCTGGCTGCCATGTGGAAACTGCATGGGGTCGTGTGAAGATGGGATGGAGACCATATGAAGACTGTATGGAGACCACTTGGAGACTGCATGGAAATCCCATGAAGACTATGAGGGTCACCTGAAGACCACGTGGAGACCACTGGAGACTGCATGGGTATCACATGAAGACTGCATGCAGATTGTATGAAGATTGGATGGAGACTGTGTGAAGAGTATATGGAGATCATGTGGAGACGACATGGAAACTGTGTGAAAACCCCACAAGGACTACATGGAGACCACATGGAGAGCACATGAAGACTGGATGGAGATCATGTGAAGACTGGAGATCACGCGGAGACCGTGTGGAGAAGAGCTGGCAGCAGCGCGGGACAAGACCGCTTAAGTGCAGGGAAATGTTTTGTTTCATATTGTCAGCTGGGGTGGGGTGTGTAGCTGAGGACAGTAATAGCAGGAGCAAAGAGAAGTGGTTGGTTTCAGATTGAGCAAGAGGTGCCGGCTGACTGGAGGCCCTGTCAGATTGCCTAACCGCACTGCCAGGTGGACGGGCCCAACACTGTTGGAGAAAGTCACACTAAAGTTCAACTGGATACTAATAATTGACTCAAGGCCAACACAGAGACAGAGGTTCCATTTTTAGAAGTATGATGTAACACTCTGCCATTTAAAAGGGTTGAAGTGATCAGCCCCCAACACTGACCCAGTTGTTAATTTTGTATCCATACACCCCCTAAGGCCTTCCCTAACTGTGTCTGGCAGATGCAGGGACAGGCGCAGGGAGTGTGGGGGGTGGCAGGGCCCCGAGGGCCGAGAGCAAGAGAAAAGCAGCACCCCTCAACAAAGGTGGGGGAGAAAGATCCGGGAAAAGCCTTGAATTCCTCCCCAAAGACCAATTTCCGAGGGGAGCAGGGTGAGGGGTGGGGAGGGGTTACAATCTATGCTTCTGCCCAGGGTGGGAGTGGAGGAGGGGACGGGACAATGGCTTGGAAAGGACATCCTTTAAGACTCAAAAAAAAAGAAAAAGAAACCAGGGTGCAAAGCACCCCCTTACCCAACAGTAGTCCCCCCAAAACCATCACCTCCACTCTGAGGAGTCAGCTCACGCTGGAGGGCTGCCATGGAGTGGGGGCGGGGCGGGGTGGGGCGGTGGGGAGCAGAGGCCCAGGCCATTCCGTCAGCAGCAAGCTGCTGGTGTGATGTGTCTTCACAGTGGAGTAGCCATGTCCCACCGCGACGATGGGCGTCAGCTGAAATACGCGTTCTTGATCCCGAAGCTCAGCTTCGTGGACAGTGGTTACACTCGACAGGATCATGTGATAGCACAACTTATATATCTCAAATGGACAAAAAATTAGTATCATTGACAGTATCTTTAGATGGATCGCCTTTGCATGGGAGCTTCCTTCCCAGTACTTTGAGGCCTACGGGATGAACCTAGCAGATTCCTACTGTGGAGGGCGTGGCCGGGGCTGGGCCGGGCCGGGACCAGGGCTGGGCTGCCGCCAGTCGCGGTAGCACTGCCCCTCAGGCGGCTGAGGCAGCTTCATGTTCTCCTCAGCCATCATCAGGCACTGCAGCTCCTGCAGCACCACTCGGAGCTAGCACCCACTTTGCTAGCACGGAGATGTCTCTCGGGGCCACCCCTCCGTTAGAGCTATTAACTCCGTTCATATTAATTTTTGTTACAAATCTACAAAGGGGGGTGCTTCTGGGTATTTAGGTCCGCATGCTATTCTAAGGCTGTATATTCTGTTTTTGTAAATTGTCTGAGCACGTGGTGGCTGCCATCTTGCGTCACTGGAGCTCCAACGTTTGGGTTTAAGTCTCTTTCTTTCTGTCTTACCATTACTACACATGGCTTTCATTTGTGTTCATTTTCAATATTTAAAAATTTCCGCTGTGAGCTGTGCTTTCACTCTGAGTGTTAGTGTGTGTCGAGTGTGTGGGAGGTTGCAGTTACCTCTTCTGCACCAACTTCTGATCTCACAGCCCTGTAGTGAACGAGCTCTGCTTGCTCCAGGGCTTGGGTGCCGGCCAGGAGCTGCTTTGTGGGCTGGTGTGTGGGCATTTTCAGCTCCATCCTCAGTGGGCATGAAAGGATGACACGTGTTCTACCTGCCCACAAGGTTCTCTACGGTGTAGCATGGTAATCTTCCTAGTTGTGCTCCTTCCGTCTCCTACAGCTACACTAACGTTTAAAAGTCTCCATTTGAAAAAGCATTTTAGACCTACAGAGAGTTGCATAAGCAGTATAGAGATTGCGTGCATTATACCTGTCACCCAGCCCACTGAGCTTGGCGATTTATATAAGTCTTCTTCTCTATAGAAGCCTGGAAGCTGACACCGGCCCTCTGCTGGGAAGTCCACAGGCACTGCTCCATCTGCCCCGTGACCCCAAACGCTCCTTTTGGACCGGTATTCAGGCAAGGACTCCGTGTGGAGTTAGTTGCTGAGTGTGTCTTCCCTCTTCTGACCCATGATACCGTGTCTTGTGTGTGTGTGTGAGTTTTGCATGCTCATGAAGGGTATTGGTCAGGACTTTTGCAGGCTGTCCCTGTGCTGGGTTGAAAAGTGTCTTCTGGGGCTGGTGCTGTGGCACAGCGGGTTAATGCCCTGGCCTGAAGCACCAGCATCCCATATGGGTGCTGGTTCGAGACCTGGCTGCTCCGCTTCCAATCCAGCTCTCTGTTATGGCCTGGGACAGCAGTTAGAAGATGGCCCAAGTCCTTGGGCCCCTGCAACCGTGTGAGAGACTAGGAAGAAGCTCCTGGCTTCTGGCTTCGGATCAATGTAGCTCCGGCCATTGCGGCCAACTGGGGAGTGAACCATTGGATGGAAGATTCTCTCTCTCTCTCTCTCTCTCTCTCTCTCTCTCTCTCTTTCCGTGTGTGTGTGTGTGTGTGTAACTCTGACTTTCAAATAAATAAATAAATCTTTTAAAAATTGTTTAAAAAGAGAAAAGTGTCCTCCAAAATTCACATTACCAGGAACGTCAGAATGTGAACTTACTGGAACTACGGTCTGTGCAGATGTAACGAATTAAGATGCGGGCATACTGGAGTAGGGTGGGTCCCAATGGGATGAGGGACGTCCTTGTAAGAGCAGGGGTGTGTGGCCCAGATGCACACAGAAAGCGGGACGTAGAGTGCGACAGAGATGGAGGCTGAAGTGACTGTTGGGGGCCCGAGAGCTGGGAGGGCAGGGAGGACTCTGCCTCTGGTGTTGGGAGGGAGCACAGCCCTGTGCCATCCCAATCTTGGCATCTGGCCCCAAGAACAGGCAGGGCTACCTTCTGTCACTCTCGCAGTAAGCTGTCTGCTTTGTGCGACTTTGTCACAGCAGCCCAGACAGGACTCACAGGAGTTTGTCAGTGAAGGTGGAGGAGTGGAGCCACTGTGTGTTCTCCCCACAGTGCAGCTGCAGCTGCACACGGGGTTTGCGACGTCGTCCTGTGAGGAGTCTTGAGGTTTTAAGGGAAGCAGGATCAAGAGCCTGAGGCATCTGTGAGTGCTCTCGTCCTCCCTGGCAGCCTCCAAAGCTGAGGTGGACCAGACTCTCCCATCCTGAGGAGGCTGGACGCATGCTGTCAGGAGTGGGCTTCTGAAACACTTACTGGTAACGTTGGGTGGGAACTGGCTACTGCAGTGCGCTGTGCAGGAGGGGACTAGGCTTAGCCTCAGGAAGGAAGTGAGAATTCGAAGCCACGACTTCAGTGCCGGGTGACTGGGATGTGCTCCCATTCACCCACTTCTGCCTTGTGGGGGTCCCTTATTTTAGTTGCCGGCGGTCATCACTGGAGGTGAAGGTGAAGCTTACCCATGGAAGTCACTCCTGTGTGCTTGCCTCGCGTTCTGCCACACGTGTGTGAGGATTGGACTCGGCTCTGACGGGCTCCTGCTCAGCTCCGCATCGCTGGCTCCAGCCTCGGCAGAGGGTGTTGGCGTCGGGGCCCATGCTGCTCTGGGAAGAAAACATTTTCTTTCAGGCAGGCCTGGAAAATGCAAATCTAAATGCCACAAGGGGTCTTTTCCTTTGTCCCGTGGCCATTTAGGAAGAATCCAAAAGAATTTTGAATCGTGCCAAGAATCTGGGGGCCCGTTTGGCCTGTTCCTCACCTAGAAACACACTGATCAGAGAAAGTGAGTCTCCCTCAGGCACTGCAGAAAGTAACAGGTCAAGGACTGGGCGTTTGGCCAGTGGAAGACGCCAGGTTGGGTTGCCCACAGCCTGCATTGGAGTACTTGGGCTTGAATCCCTGCTCCACTCCTAATCCCAGCTCCCTGCTAAAGCAGAACTGAGGGACATCAGCGGTGGCTCAAGCACTTGGGTCCCCGCCACCCACTTGGAAGACCTAGAGTGAGTAGCAGACTCTGGTGGCAGACACTGGGGAGTGAGCCAGCAGATGCTCTTTGCCTCTCTGTATTTCAGATAAATTTACAATAGAGATAATAAAGAAGAAAATAGTGCAATCAAATAATATCTAGTACAAATAGTAGGCTGTGTCCTTACCATTTGGCCAGAACAAATGATTAAAATTGTTTAATGAAATTACAGGATTTCAATAGCATAAATTTGAAACACCGTGAAACTTATGACACAAATTTGATCTTTATTTACACGGGGCTAGACAAAACCTTTGATTTTATTTATAAATATTGCTTGAAGACATGGTACATTCCTGTGTATTATAAATGCTGGCAACACGAAAGGAGAAGGCAGCATGCCTGACTCCTGACTCCCGCAGGCTGAGGGAGAGGCTGGCTGGTCAGTACTTGCAGAGTTGATCAACAGACAGGATGTCCCTCCTACTAGTTGTGATTGACAGAAAGTCCCACAGCGCCGAATCCAGCACCCAGTTCCCAGGCTATAGCCTTCACCTTGGCCATGCTGAACTTGACCTTAGCTGGGCTCTCCCAGATAACTTGCACCCTGGGAAATGGCTGATGACATGTTCTGACTCGTGGGCTGGGGACCCAGTGCTCCCAGGGCATGCTGAGGAGTTGAGGAGATTCATCCCAGCCCTTGCCTGATGCTGCGGGCTGTGGTTTCCCGCGCTGCCCAGTGGTGCTGTGTGTGATGGTGGATGCTATTGGAGATCTGTGACCTGGAAGACTGCAGTCTACTTGGCTGTCCCTTCCTCTTTATTTTGCAATCAAATTGGTAAAGGACTGCCTGCCCACTGGCAGTGGTGGGTTTGCATTTCCGTGTTTTATGCTGGACTCACGGTTGAAATGTTAGAGTTAAAGCTGTGTGCTTTTCCTCTGCCTGTAGGGCCACGTGTGTATCTCAGAGGGGCCGTTGGTTTACATCGTGAGGGTGTCAATGTTGTCCCACCCCTGAGCAAATTTGATTATATAGTCTTTTATTGAGGCCTGATTGGCTTAAAAATAAATAAATTGGCTTAAATTTAAATATTCAGTACTTTAAAAATTCTAGAAATTAATGAAATTGAATCTTTCGTAGGGGCTTCTGGGCAGACAGTGCAAGTGCACCGCAGGCAGATCTTCTCGAAGGCACCACTGGTGAAATGGGAATAATCTCAGAAGGCGACTCACTTCTCCCACATCCGGGGACTGCTCTGCCTAGGGTACAGGAGACACAGAGTTATCATAGGAGGAAGTTTGTGGGGACCCCACTGTGGGTTTAACGCAGTTATATTTTAAAAGTGTATTATTGAGATAAATTCTACTTTTTGAATTGTACAGTTCAATAACTTTTCATGTGTTTGCCAGCACCATAATCTAAGTTTAGAATAGTTCCTTATCCTAGGAAAAAGCCTGCATGCATGACTGACCACCTGTAGCTTCTTCTGCTTCCTTACCTGCAGCCCCAGGCAGCCCCAGGCAACCACTGGGTCAGAGGCCTTCTGTCTCCATCGCTCTGTCAGTTCTTAGTCATCGGACATTTCCTGGGAGTGGAGGCACACAAGATGCAGCCGTCTGTGGCTGGCTCTGTTCACTTGGGGTCAGGTGCTCAAGGTCACCTGTGTTGTGCCTGTGTTGTAACCAAATTCCATTCATACACCTGTCAGTTGATGCATGTTGGGGCTATTAATTGCATTGTCTGAGTTGCTTATTTTCGTTTCTCACTAACACAGCACATGTCTCATAGCAAGTTACTAGCTTGTTAGTGGAGAGAAGTTTTACAGTTTGACATAATTTAGATTGACTTTGAAAAGAATAGGTCTAAAAGTCAAAGGGATCACACAAACAAGACTAGTTTCTGCTAATACTAACTGATAAAATTAAAAAGGGAGAGAACAACCCAACATGGGAAGCGGGATACACAGCAGACTCATAGAATGGTAGATGTCCTAAATAGCATTCTGGCCTCAGAATCAGCCCTTAAGGCATTCAGATCTGGCCGAAGAGCCCATGAGAGTATTTTAGGCATGGAAAGCCAAGACACTCTGGAAAAGAAAAAAAAGAAGACCTAAATGAAAGATCTCTGCAAGTGAGATCCAAGTGGAAAGAACGGGGCCATCAAAGAAGGAGGTACCTTTCTCTGAAGGGAGCAGAGAACTTCCACTTTGACTGTGACCTTGTCTGAATAAGATCGAAGTCGGCGAACTCAAAAGGCTTCCATAGCCTTGGCAATTCATGACTAGGGCCTAGGGAGATTACTGATGCCATAAACAAGAGTGTCAAATTGTTAAGTCAATAACAGGAGTCACTGTGTACTTACTTCTCATGTGGGATCTGTCCTTAATGTGTTGTCCAATGTGAAGTAATGCTATAACTAGTACTGAAACAGTATTTTACACTTTGTGTTTCTGTGTGGGTAAAACTGATGAAATCTTTACTTAATATATACTAAATCGATCTTCTGTATATAAAGATAATTGAAAATGAATCTTGATGTGAATGGAATGGGAGAGGGAGCGGGAGATGGGAAGGGTGCAAGTGGGAGGGCAGTTATGGGGGGGAAGCCATTGTAATCCATAAACTGTACTTTGGAAATTTATATTTACTAAATAAAAGTTAAAAAAAAAGAAAAGAATGCTTTCACAGTTCTTTGACTGTCTTATTACCTCAATATCTTCCTTTTCTTGAAAGAAGAGGTCAAGTATTTTTTAAAATGAAAAATAGCTTTCGTGGGTCCTGGATAGAATATATGAATAGATTCTGTTTCAAGGATGTTTCGCGACTTTTGTAACTATCTGTGAGCATCAAAACTTCAAATACTTACAATAAAAATTTTAAAAGGATTTATTTATTTATTTGAAAGAGTTAGAGAAACACACATACACACACACGGGGGGAGGGAGAGAGAGAGAGAGAGAAGAGAGAGAGAGAGAAGAGAGAGAGAGAGAGAGAGAGAAAGATCTTCCATCCTCTGGTTCACTCCCCAAATGGCTGCAACAGCCAAGGCTGGGCCAGGCCAAAGCCAGGAGCCAGCAGCTTCTTCCAGGTTTCCTATGTGGGTGACAGGTGCACCAACACTTAGGTCATCTTCCACTGCTTTCCCAGGTGCATTTGCAGGAAGCTGGATCAGAAGTGGATGAAGAAGCCATGACATGAGCCGGCACCCATATGGAATGCTGGGATTGTAGGTAGTTTTACCCACTACACCAAAACATCAACTTCTGAGATTTTTCTTTTCTTTTCTTTTTTTTTTTTTTTGGACAGAGTGGACAGTGAAAGAGAGAGACAGAGAGAAAGGACTTCCTTCCGTTGGTTCACCCTCCAATGGCAGCTGCGGCCGGCGCACTGCGCTGATCCGAAGCCAGGAGCCAGATGCTTCTCCTGGTCTCCCATGGGGTGCAGGGCCCAAGCATTTGGGCCATCCTCCACTGCACTCCCTGGCCACAGAAGAGAGCTGGAGTGGAAGAGGGGCAGCCGGGACAGAATCCGGCGCCCCAACTGGGACTAGAACCTGATGTGCCAGCGCCGCAGGCAGAGGATTAGCCTAGTGAGCCGCAGTGCCAGCCTGAGATTTTTCATTTTTAAGGTGGACATATAATTTAATGTTTTTCTAAGAATGTCATTTTTTGTTGAGCTAACTGCTTTGGTTATATGCTGCTTTTTTTTTTTTTTTTTAAGACAATGTAGATTCTTCCTGCAACTATTTGGAGAATATATTTTTAGGATTTGCTGACCTAATTACTGCCATGTGATTTTCTCTTAACGCCATTACACGTGGAGGAGCGAAGCACGAACAGGGCATTCGTTCGTGGATCCCCACTGTACAGAGTGGATACTGGCTGTGATGCATTTCCTTGTGCCATTCAACTAAAACGTTTATAAAAAAGAATTTTTCAAATGTACATAGTTACAGTGAGTCATTTTTGCTTACCCGTGGCCCTAGCAGCACAGCAGAGAAAGTAGTGTTTGTATTTTTCTCCATGCTAAGGAACTAAATAAGCCACCAGCATTGTGGGGCACTGAGTGGGTTAAGCTGCTGCTTGAGATGCTGGCACCGCACATGGGCACTAGTCCTTGTCCTGGCTGCTCCACTTCTGATCCAGCTCCCTGCTTATGTGCCTGGGAAAGCAACAGAAGGTGGCCAAGTACTTGGGCCCCTGCCACCCATGTGGGAGATCCAGATGAAGCTGTAGGCCCCTGGCTTTGGCCTGACCCAGTCCCAGCCATTGTGGTCATCTGGGGAGTAAAAAAAGCAGATGGAAGACCTCTCTCTCTCTGTAACTCTGCCTTTCAAATAAATAAATAAATGCTAAAAAATAAAGAAACTAAAAACACCCTCTGAAAACATGAGATCCTTATGATGTTTTGATTAAGAATTTATAATAACTCTGACATTTAAAATTCAGCCCCCTTGTAAACTGGTAACTAAGCTTTTATAGGACTTGGACTGTAAATAGGAGTTTAATTGCAAAAATAATTTGAAAAAAATATTGAAAGTGTTAGCTTTTCATATTGCTGAGGGGATGGTGAGAGGAATTGTAATTTTATGTGTCACGATTCCTGTGATGGCTGCCCAGTCGTGTGCGGAGGTGGCTGACTGAAGAGCACTGGGGCATAAGCTTTCGGGCCCCTCCAATGCAGAGCCCCTCCCCAGGCCCTGCCCCTAGTTTTGGGTTAGAATATTCTTTCTCTTAGAGAGGGCCCGCTGTCTGAATGTCAGGTCCTACAACACACCAGGTGTCTGTACCTGCCTGGGCTCAGCCAGCGGGTGGGATGGCCCCACTGGGTGGGAGGTTTCGTCTGGAGGTCAAGGGCTGCTCCCTCCTGCCTCTGCCCTCCCTCCCAACTCAGGAAGGGGGAGCATTCACCCTCACCACCCCTGCAAGGGCTATAGCTTGGGACAGGTCCTCCCTACAGCTCAGGGCAGATCCAACTGAGAACAGGTCCTCCCTACAGCTCAGAGCAGATCCAGCTGAGAACAGGTCCTCCCTACAGCTCAGGGCAGATCGAGCTTGAGGATGTGGGTTCAAAGTAGACACTTGAAATCAGTAGTGGAACAGCACTGAGAGCGGAGGGTGCTGGGTATGTCTTTGGAAAGAGATGGATTTTTGCAGACCACAGTTAGCTCCAGTGTGAATTTTTAAGCAAGAATGGGATCAGGTCAGGGTGGCTGCAGGTTTGCTGTCACGGGAAAGGAGGCAAATGTTCAAGTAGCCAGAAGGGAAAGGCGCCGCGCAGGGCCTAGGTGTGAAGGCTGCAGGTAGAATGTGGGGAGGAGTGGTCTGGCCATGTGCTGCCTGTGCAGGTGAAGTCTTGGAATGGGAAATGGGGGGAGATTTGGCAAAAACCCACAGTGAGCACAGCCCTGGCAGAGGATTCCCCAGGAATGTCCCGGAGATGCAAGGTCTCAGGAGAAGCCGAGTCTGAGGGCCCTGACGTTAGAGCAGCAGTGTCCAGGAAGAAGGGCCTGGGAGCCAGGGTAAGCAGGCGATGAGAGTCCCTTGGGGCTGGGAGGGGTGTCAGTCCAGGTGGGCCTCTCTCAGTCCCTGGCACTGTGGGACACTGCCCACAGGTTGGCAGGGGCTGAGCCATGGACTGTACACTGTCCTTGTCCCAGGCCTCCTCCCCTCCTCTAGGAAGTGGGGAAGATGATGGGGAGAACTTGACTTGGCCAAATGCCCGGAAAGCCCGGTCAGCTGCAGAAGGAACGAGATCCCTGGTTGGCCAGGGCTGCATTTCAGCTTCAAACGGGACAACACTGCTCTCTGTGCCAGCTGAACCCCTGACTAGAGCTCAGGGCCTCGCCAGGTCTGCCAGGAGCACCAGCCCTTCTTCTCCTGCAGTCCACCCACTTCTGTGCACTGATCTCAAATCTGTGATACATACACATTCTCATTTGTTAATGCTACAGACGGTCTGACAATAGCAGAGCAAAGCAAATATGTTTAACCAGAGTAATGAGCCATGCAAGAGTCTTTGCCTTCTGTCGTTCCGCTGAGAATGCCTTCCCCTCTCGGGTGGTTTCTGTGAGAGGCCCATTTGGAACATCCACTCAAGCTGAGTGCAGGTAGAGCAAGCCCAGAAAATCCAAGGGTTCGATGACCCAAGCGCAGGTAATCTAAGATCAGGAAAACCAAGCGCAGGTAAACCAGGCACAGGTAATCCAAGGGTCAGGTTTCATTTGTCTGGGTGTCAAGAGAGGCTTCCAAGGGGAAGTGAAACCTGAGCAGGGCCCTAGGGACCACGCGGAGGCCAGGAGGTTGGCCCGGCCAGAGCACGGTCATTCTGCCAGGCCGAGGAAGTGACTGCGCAGCCTGCAGGTGGTGCAGGTGTCAACGTCGCTCCGGGGAAGCAGGTGGATGATGTCATCAGGGAGACAGTGAATCGAGGCGCTCAGCATAATCTGGGGGATCGATGAGGGCAGCCGGTCAGTGGCTGTGGAGATGGAGACGGGTGAGCCCCACTGGGGGTGACTGTGTACCCCCAGCACCCAGGACAGGCAGCACACGGAGAATGTGAGCCTGCACTCCTGCACGTCTTAAACAGCAGCTAGAACGGGACACGTGCATCCCGTGTGGAAGCCGGATCCTTGCAGTCCCCGGGCAGAGCAGTTCTACGCACAGGTTTTTCTAAGAAGGGAGCCGTCTGTTGCCCTCCCCTCCCTGGCAGCTCCCACCCATCCATCCCCTTGGCTGTTGCGGTACCCCTTCACACACCTCCTGTCTCCTCCTGTACCACTGTGCCTGAAGAGCCTCATCTTTCTGATCTAACATTCCTCAGCTTGGCAGGTGGCTGTCTGTGGGAGGGCGGATCGAGGTCAACTCCCCACACGAAACACAGCTCCATGGCACCAGACAGGACCAGCTGATCTAGGGGAGCTGAGAGGTTTCAGTTCACCGCTGTGGCCCCATTTCACACCACGTCCCACGGAGTGCCTCCTGCTAAGGAAGCTGTGATCACACCCTCGCAGTCAGTGCTCACCCACGTGTGGGTGCACCTGGCCCACTGAGTGGAGACCCTGTGGTGGACCCCTGTGCAGTGAGTTTGGTCAACAGGGAGGCTGTGTGTGTGCGAGTTTAGGAGAGCATTAGAGCAGTGGCAGATGCAAGGCCGAAGTGGTGGGAGTCTACGGCCTGAGGGGCAGAATATTCACAGCGGCCCCATCTGGGATAGCCTCAAGTCAGAAGCAACTGGTGGACGGGGGCACACACTTGCTATGTCCACACAGTGCACGCTGCTCAGCAGTGAGCGGAAATGGACCCCCGATGCATATAGCAACAATAAGGGATCACCAAAAACAACTGTGCCAAGTGGGAGAAGGCAGACCTACAAGAGTCCACACTGCATGGGGCCATCCAAGAAAATTCTAGAAGACAAAGATCAACTCACAGACAGCAGATGGAGGGCTTCGTGGTCAACGGAAACGTCTATGGGATTTAAGGGATAAAACAGTGCCTCGGCACTCGTTACTGTGCAGAGCTGCACAAGCTGGGCGCACCCACATCTGTCACCTCAGCAAAGGTAGATCTGCCCTCCCAGACACAGGGGCTGTGGTCAGGAGCTGGTCTGTCCCCCGGGGGTTCTGGTGTTGGAAGCTGGATCTCCTGGATGGTGGTCAGAGTAAGTGCGGCCTCACAGAGGTCCGTGGCTCACTGGGAGCTCTGTCCTCAGAAGGGAAGTGGGGCCTGAGTCTGTGGCTCCCTGGGTGGCAACGTGCCCCTCCATCTTGCACGGCTCCCTCCACCTGGTGCCAGCTGCACTGACACCCTCATTAGCACAGAGCTCATGCTATTGCCATGCCCTTGACCCTCCAGGACTGGTAGCCTTGTTATAAAGTTGCCCAGCCTTAGGTGTTGTGTAATAGTCAGAGCATACTGACCCTTGCCCTGGGAGAGTGGGCGGGAACTCCCTTGGTGATTCCATTTGAAAGGGATGGCCTCCGGGTCATGCAGACAGACAGACCTGGGTGCAGAATCTCTAAGTGGCTCTTATAAAGACAGCTATCTTGAGGGGCCAGAGAGAAGATTTACAATCACAGTGCATTAAGACAAGGAGTCAGGACCAAGCATCAGAGAGGCCTGGCTCATGGCTGGGGGTAAGGGGGAGGTTGGGTTAGGCTGCAATCCAGGCAGAAACCAGGAGCTATTAAGCTGAAGGGGCACCCAGCATGTGGAGGAGGTGCCGCGGAAGCCCTAAGAACCATGGTTATCTGTGGCCTGAGCTCTGCTTTGCAGAGTGGGGGTGGGGGAGGCTCCTCCGATTTGGGTAAGGAAGAAAAGCAGTCCCCTTCCCCACGCACTGTGTCGTTGAGTGCACGGGTGTTGACAGGTGGTGGTCAGCAGGTTGTCTCCAGGCCTCTGTCGCTGAAGCAGGGCTCTGCACTCAGCCGTCTGTTTCGCTTGGTTGGGAATGAAACTCCTATTGCCACCCCCAGTGTAGAGCAGACTGGGTGGTCAGGAAGTCTCCAGGGTTGATGTTTGAGAGGGCTGGTGTGGCGTGTTCCACATGGATCCACCAAAGCCCTGGAATCCTCTGGGAGGGATGGAGAGGCATGGGAACACATAGCGTGTGCTTCACTTACCTGCCCTGCTCCTCCAGCTGGTGTAGGGATAACGAGAAGTTGGGTTCTGGACATGTGGTTTAATTGTGGGGTCAGAGCAGTGGACTGTGGGAAACACTGAAGGGGAAACAAGACTCACAGATGGACTTCACATTTACTAAAAAAAACCTTAAAAATACTTTAATTCGCATGTTAAGAATTGAATTAATTTTATTTTGGGGATACATTTATGAAACGCCTTGTAGGAAATGGACCACAGAAAGCTTCTGTCCTGATGTTTGTGATTTTATTTCTGCAAGTAAAATCATCAATGCACTGGAACGCATGTGGCCTGCAGATCCTCCTGTGAACACTGGGAGCCAGGTGCCTGACGGGCAAGGGTTTCCTCCCAAAGACCTCTGAGCGTCTCCCTACCTCACTGCCTCACTCTACAGTTTTTTTCTTTTTTTTTATGAGAGAGAAACAGAGACAGAAACATATACACACACAGACTCTGTCCACCAGTTCACTTCACTTCCCAAATTCATTTCCCGAATGCCTGAAATAACCAGAACTGAGCCAAAGCTGTAGCCAGGAGCCTGGAGCTCAACCCAGGTCTCCCAGTGGGTGGCAGGAAACTGGTCATTTGAGCCATGACCTGCTCCCTCCTGGGGTCTGTGGGAAGCTGGAATCAGGGTCCGGACCTGGGACTCGAGCCCAGGGACTCTGGTATGTGACACAGGCATCTTAATCAGTAGGCCAAAAGTCTGCCCCCACACATTTCTGTTTCAAGCCTATATGTGCCCTTTGAGTCCATCTGGGCTGTTTCCCTGGCTCGCGTATTCTGCTGTCCCTGTTCCTTTGGGAACCACTCCTCGCCCAGCCTGGTGACAGCAGTGGGGGTGCCAGTCATGGAGTATGCAGGCCTGGTCATGGGGCTCCTCCCTCCCAGTCAGCGACCAGCCCAAGCCGGGTGTGGAACCAGCCCCAGCAGCCAGACTCTGTTCCTGGAATCTGCTGTTCAGAGTTGTGGAAGGTCGGAGAAGGTGTACTTTCCTGTGTATGAAAAAAGAAATCTTCATGGCAACTGAAGATAAAATACTGAGGTTTTCCTCCTGAAACAGAGAAAGGTGATCTGAGTGTAGGAGAGTCTGTTCAAGCAGAGGCCAGGAGGGAGGGCCCGGACTCGGCGATGGCCGCCTCTCCTCGCCATGGCCTCCTGGCCTTCATGGCCAGAGCATTTCCTCTTGGCTCAGTCTACCAGGACATCTGCAGCTGTGACTTGCTGCTGCGGAAGGACTAACTGGTTCCTTAACTCAGCTGCCAACAGTAACAACTCAGCCAGAGTAACAGCCATGGCCAGGAGAACTCTGGTCACAGCTCTCACTGCTGGGTCCCACCGAGTGCTCAGTGATTGACAAGTGTGGTTTATTTCATCTTCGGAAAAACTTCACAGATGAGAAAAATCACAACTTGCCCAGGGCCACGGCTCAAATAAGTGGCGGCTCCAAAACCCGTCGGGGTCGGAACCTGTGTTTCTGTCCTAAGGACTCAGTTTGCCTTTCTCGTCTTCCCTGATTTATGTCACCTGCCCCTCCCCGCCATGACCTCGGAGGTGGTGAGTGCAGAGCCAGTGGGTGTACTTGAACTTGCTTGGTGGCGGGGTTGGCAGACTGTCTTGCCTGTAAAATGTCAGTAAGCGTCACTCCGGAATCGTTTATCCTCGCGACCAGAGGCCGGTATCGTCTGCATTTGGAGGTGGTCAAGCCCAAGGTTGAGTGTCTGGCAGGTGGTGGTATGCTGGACCTGGCCCGTGACCTCCACAGGGTCAGCAAGGAGAGGAAGAAAGCTCTGCTTTGAGGTCTTACCCAATGCGCTTACACCACGCACTTGTAGTGCTGTGTGCTTGTCAGGTGACCGGCAGTGTTCCGACACAGAGAGCTTGCAACTGCAGCTCGCCCCCGTGGCCATGCCAAGTCAGGGGAGCTGGCCTTAGAGCCGGACATGGACCACCTGGGCTCCACCAGACAGCAGGGGTGAGGGCCTCTGTGGAGGACGAGGATGGTCAGGTTTACTTCTCGTGGTCCCTGGGAAATGGGTGCTGAGAAGTTCTGAGTGGTCCAGCAGGGGTGAGAAGTTGTGAGTGGTCCAGCAGGGGTGAGAAGTTGTGAGTGGTCCAGCAGGGGTGAGGAGGGAGGCAGCAGCCTTTCCTTGAGAGTTGCCGGAGTTGGGAGTTGGTGTCGCCTGGTGTGTGGTTTCACGAGCATGTGTCGGCCCTCCCGAGGGTTCTGTTCCCTGGATAGAGGAGCCCTGCAGGCCCCACCATCTGCTTCTGCCACCTCTCATCCAGGCACCATCATCTCTGCCTGGCTGTGCTGTACCTGCGGGGCCACACCTCCTGCTGGGCTTTCCCCACCCCCCTGCCCTGGGCACTCTGGGGTGGCCCCAGCACAACGACGGCCCTCGAGGTTCCCAGGACCAGGGAGGGGAGCGGGAGCAGGCAGCTGAAGGCTCTGCTTTTCCATGGTGGATGACGTCCTCTGCAAGGCTTCCAGGTTTGTTTCTATCAGTTTAAAGATAATCTTTTAGGTGATTTTGTGATTTTTCTAAAAACTTAAATGATGACTCATAGAGAGGCTTAAACTCCCAAGTTTGGGTTTCAGTGGACATTTCTGTTCTAATGCTACTAATGACCTTAACCTGGAATGGTCGTACCGCCTGTCGTTGGAGCCACTGGATCAATGTCTTCATGACACTGATGGACACGAGGCACACACGCCCTAGCCATGGGTCTTGGACACATCGCAGTTTTCTAATGCATAGTCTGGACACGTGCAGTGGTATGAGCTGAATGCTTATGGACCAGGGTCTGTGAGGATGCTGCTCCAAGGGCAGGGTCTGGAGGCAACGCACAGGCAGGTGAGCTGGCCACAGCAGCACAGCAGCAGGTGTGGCTGCAGGAGGGGCATCTCGGGAGAACAGGGGGACCCTTAAACAGACGCAGAGCGTAGGGGTGTGACTGAGGTCTTGGGTCCCTCTGCTGGGGCTGCCCCTCAGGCCGCAGGATGCCAGCAGCACCTCTGGCCCATACCCCCTGGAGGTCAGTAGCACGTAGGCCGAGCGTGACAGCCCCAAGGTCCCTCCTGGCGTCTCAGTGTCTGCACACAGCCAGGGTCATGTGGCCAAGCTGTGGTTCTTTCCTGGGGAATCCAGGCCTGGTTGCCGGTCTGGTAGCTTTGAGGAAGGATTTCGAGAGCAATGAGAGACAGCCTGGCCTGCGAGGCCACAGCCCCAGGGTCTGTCTGTTCTCCAGCTGACCGTGTGTCCCCTCCCCAGGCCAGAGCTCCCACCTGTGGGGTGGCATCTCCTAGGCTGAGGAAGTGTTGTCACTGTAGCGATCGTGCCCAAGGGCACTGGGACCCAGGGGAGCATTCCTGCTGCCAGGGACCCCACAGGCCTGTCCCAGAGGGCCCACTGCTCCAGGCTGTTCCTAATCAGACGCGGAAGGGGCCTGACCAGAACTGAGGCAGGCAGAGGTTCTAAGAGAAAGTCTTATCAAGGGAGGCCAGCCCCGAATGTCAGTGCACACTTCACCGAGTGATACTGAAAATGGCTCTTCAGCCTCCTCTAGCCTCCAGATTGTCCAGATAGGAGGTAGTTTGTGAGACTGAGAGGGGACTTAATGAGAAAATAAATGCACAGGGCAAGTTCTGAATGTGTGTTTACTTTATTATAATTACAATTAACCACGAAAATAGCGAGATTATTATTATTGTTACGAGAGTAATTTGTAAACCACTAGGTATGCAAGAGTGTGTCTGTGCACAACAGGGGAGGGGAGGCTCGGAGCTCGGTGTCTGCTTGGGTTCCCTGCCAGTGAGAGCCTGGGGCTGGGCACGTCTTCCCACTCACTTGAGGCTCTCTCCAGCACTCCCTGGACTCTTGAGACAGAGGTGGGGGGCACACAGGCAGATCGAAGCTCCCTCCCTCCTGCAGAACCCAGGCTCCTTGAGCTGGTGTCTGGATGCCAGGGGCCAAGTACTGTCCAGCAAATTCAGTCCTTGCCAGGGGCAGACACCCACTGCCTCTCCTCCTGGCCTCTTCTCCCTGCCTCTCCTACCCTGATGGCCTGTGCTGGGTGCTAATGTCCCTTTGCCAGGTGCAGCAGTCTGGGGCACAGGTCCTAACCAGGGCTGTGTTCCTTTTGGACCTCCTTCCACACCCAGATGCTCAAAGACAGAATCTGCACAGCACAGTGGTGGTCAGAGCGCAGTGACCAGCCGGCCCAGGCTGGGGCACTGTCCTGATGCACTCTGCCGCGCCAGCAGTTGCACACCTGTCTTCCTTTGTGTGTGAGTAAATGCCAACGCGACAGAAGGACCAAGAGCCACTCGTCCTCAGCTGTGTTCCTGCGGGGACCCCGTGCCTGCCCCTGTTGGACACTGTGACAGGGTCGGGGATTAGAAGCAGTTCTGGACATGTTTAGGGGTCCCCAGGGCTGATGGAGCAGGGGTCACAGCCATATTTATGACTGTTTTTCATACAGTAGCCCATACTGTAATGCTGTTCCACACTGGCCCGTGCTCACAATGGGAATCTCCAGGATGGAAGCCTTCCAACTGGCATGAATGTGGCTGCTTACTTCACACCCGCGTTGAAGGAGCCTGTTTGTCGGGTTCTGAGATGAAATCTTGTCATCTTTTTTTTGGAGCTGCTTTTGAATTGGCCATCGCTGTGGGGCAACATATTAGATTCTCATGGCACCACCTCTTCTCATGACAGCCAGTTTCTGTGAAACCATGGCAACTGCACAGGCCCTGGGGACTTGGCTCAAGTACTGCGCTAAGTGATTGTACTCTTGATTGCTGGACTGCTTCAGCTCACTTGAAGTCTCTGCTGGTTGCATTTAAAGCAGACATCAGCGAGGGAAATTAATTGTCCTATCATTTATTAGTCTACTTATTTTAATTATGATGTTCTATTTTTTAAACCCTGGTTTCCAACTGGAAGGGCATGGCACATGAACACAACAGCAGCTCTTCAGCCTCTACAAGGCTCTCCGGTTCATCCCTTGTACCAGCAGCCGTCAGCGGGAGAGGGCAGTTAGTGTCTGCTCTCAGTCTCCACCGGGGCTTGACACCACAGAGGAAGACCTCGGTACATGAGATTCAAAATGTGTGACGCACTCCTGAGTCGTCTGTGACGGGCTGCAGTGTGGGAGCTGATGGACAGAGCAGAGACAGGGCTTGGCCAAGGTGGGCCGCAGGGAAGGGACCTGGTGTAAATAGCAAAGACTAGAAATCCAAGCTAAACACATTCAAAATACCGAATACGACGTCATTGAAACCCTTCTATGTCTAGTGACTGGCCAACATTAGTTACTGGCACCCAAGGCACTAATTGCTGGGTTGCCTCATTGTCTGTTTGGAGCTAACTGTGCCAAAAGAGGGGCACTTTCCATGTGGCTGGGCTTTGACTGTGTACAGATGTAGCAGGCTGCACAAACATCATGCCCTACACGTCATGAGCTGTGGGTGGTTCTTGGGCATCAATTACAGGAGCAATGCCATCTGGGAGACAGCAGGCTCCTCGCCTTTCTCAGGAATGTGGATGCTCTTCAGCTACAATCGCAGCCGTAACTTTTAACATGTGGCACACTGCAAGTAGGTTTGGGAGAGGCTGTTTTCCTATGGTGGAGCCACGGGGTATAAGGTTAGCTCCTCAGGGCTGACGTCGTGGCACAGCGGGTGAAGCCATTGCCTGTGACACCGGCATCCTACATGGGTGCCGGTTCAAGTCCTGACTGCTGCACTTCTGATCCAGCCCTCTGCTGGTGTGTCTGGGAAAGCAGTGAAGCGGTGGAGGATGGCCCCGGTGCTCGGGCCCCTGCACCCGCGTGGAGACCGGAGGAAGCTCCTGGCTCCTGCATTTGGCCTGGCACAGCCCCAGCCATTGTGGCCTTTTGGGGAGTGAACCAGCAGATGAAAAGTTTTTTCTGTCTGTCTCTCCCTCTATCTATGTAACTCTGCCTTTCAAATAAATAAAATTGATTTTTTTAAGAAAAGTTTCTGTAGCTCTGTATTCACGGCTGTGTGTCACTGAGCTGTCTCTCTAGGGACCGGGTTGTCACACACCATCAGCTCTGTAGTACCATGGGATGCTCTCCTTCCACTACTAACAGGGTTCTAGCTGGCCCGTCGTAATCAGTGTGGATAAAGGGAGCCAGTAGGGAAAAGCCAGGGGGGAATCAGGTCTCTCATAGAAGTCAAGAATCCGTGATGTTTACAGCTCAAGAACTGCTGGGATGTCCATGTGCATGTCTGGTGGGGGTTGGGGGGCAATCGCCATCCATTCTGCCTAGGTGCAGAGAGCACACCATGAGCTCCAAGGCACAGTCTGCCACACAGCCCATCACAGGCGTAAGGGGCTGCCCAGCGTGTCTCACACCAGGCTGCATGGCACAGTACAGGGTCTGCCCCCATGGGGTGGATGGAAATCCACTGCAAACCCCCTGAAAACAGAGAGCAGAGCAGCCGTCAAATGATGCTTAGTCTGTCTGATTCCATTAGACTCTTGGCTGTCTCAGGCTCTTTGTTCGTTATGTACAATGTGGATCTGAGAGGGTCCCACGTCAGATAGGGGTGAAGTGAATTTCAGTTGAGTTTGAGGATTTTACAAACAAGCTGGAAGGCAGTTGTGATCAGACCTCCTGAACCACAGACCATCACGCTGAGAGCCTGGAGACCATGGAACGGAGAGCTCAGGGAGACAACAGCGTGGTGACGTGAGTGAAGTGACAACAGCGTTATCGATTAAACCACACTGCTCCTATTGTAATAATCACCACAAGGCTTCCTGCTGTTCAGTGTGGCATGGCACTCCATCAGTGTGATAATATTCCACCACTGCGTCGTCTCCATCAAGCCCTCGTGAGGACTCCGGGGCGGAGAAAGTCAACGGCAGCTGCTTCTCTGCTCTGCACTCCACCGTGGCTCATTCACGCTGTAAGCACTCACTCTGGCAGTGGACCATGTGGCCCTCAGGAGCTTCTCCCAAGGCCAGCTCTGTGTGTCACGGAACCCTGCAAAGGTCGCACAGTGAGGTGGACGAGCATCCCATCCTGGCCGGCGCCCCTGTTGCCGTGGAGCCCCGGCTTGTCTCTGCTGAAACGTGCTAGTCCTGAGAGTGGAGGGAGCTGCCTGCTGACGTGTGAAGCCAGAGTGTCAGAATAGCAATCTCCCCGTTGTTTTGAGTTTCTGAAGGTGCTTCCTGTAGAATTTTATTGTGTTTTGTTTTGAAGATAGAGGGACTAGCAGTTTCTTAATGACAAAAACTGTCTTGTGAGGAAGACCCGGTGTGTACTTGGTCAAGTTGCTGTGTATATTAGGAAAATGGTTCTTTTTCAAAATCCGTTTTTCATGTTATTCATTTATCAGAGAGAGAAACACGCTCCATCAATTGGCTCATGTCACAAATGCTCATAACGATTGAGGCTGGGCCGGGCCAAAGTTGGGTGCTGGGAACTCAACCCAGATCTCCCATATGGGTGCAAGACAAAACCATCTTTATCCTGTGCCTTTCAGGGTCGACATTAGCAGGAAGCTGGGGCTGGGGTCTGGAGCCGGGTGTTGGACCCACATGCTCTGATGTGTGATGTGGGCATCCAGATCGAATGCGAGCCCCGTGGTTCTTTGGAGGAGGCAGAAGCACATATTACTGCAGTGAGATCCTTCGGCACCTAGCAGGATTCTCCGGATCACGAGCAAACGTCTCGGCCCCCCTGTGACCCCGTTTCCTCATTGACGGAGAAGAGGTCAAAGCCGGTGCTCACTGAGGCGAGCGTGTGGCTGCCTCCTGCCTGCCGGTTGCTTCTGTTCATCAGTTTAAGGAAAGCACCTGCTAGTTGTGTCCAGTGAGGGGCGTCAGTACTGCTTACATGCAGCTGCTGGCTAACGTTCCCTGCCTCGCACCTCATTGGAATCCTTAACTGGGACAAACGACCTACTTGCTGCTTGGGAATCGGAATTGTCTACTGGACTTCTGCCCGTAAAACCGTATTGAAAGAGGTCTTAGAAACTGTGCTCCTGTTTCAAGTGCCTTTGGGAGAGGCCACTTCTCTGTAACATACAGCAGTTGGGGGGAGAGCTAATGCGCTCCTGCTGGTCTGACTCTCGCTGTGTGCTGCCCTGGGCTTGGCTTCCCTCACTCCGCCCAGTTGAGTATGGGCTTGTCTTGTCCAAACAGTGAAACATGCAATGGATGACACGAAACACACATGCTAATACAATGCTAATGCATAATTCAGTGCACAAATGTTAAGTCCTGGAATGGCAGTATTTATTAGCCTGCACAATGCCGCACCAGCCCTGGATGATCTCAGACGTTAAGATGGAAGGGAGGATCTGGTAAGCTAAAAACCTGGGGGCAGGAAACTGGGGCCATCATGGAGCAGCTGTCTGAATGTGGCGGGGGAGGGAGTGGCTGAGACTCCTGTGCGAAAACACAAGCCCTGTTCTTTATTGTTGGGCCACAGATGGCCTCTCTGGGGGACTCCTTAGGAGTTTTTAATAAAATAAACATTCCCGTGGAGAGGAGCTCATTTTCCATGTTTGTCAATTAATCCTGGATTTGACAAGGGTTAGAGTCTCAGGATTTGTTGGCAGCTGCAGGAAAACCCTGAGAATGGCAAATGAGGACCCACTGTGCCTCGGCTCCCCAGACCTCACCCCATATGTTGCCCATCTTCGCCGTGAGAAGTGGAGTATCCGCCATATTTGATGCCCCACCTTTCTGATGCTAACGTGTTTCTAGGCATGAAGCTTCAGGAAGAGGATGGGGGAGGGAGCAGACTCTCAGGAGGAAGGCGGGGGATGCTCTGTGCCTAAAACCTGCTGAGAACAGAGTGTGTATTTTCCCAGGGAGCCACAGGCAGCGTTTTCCTGGAGTGAGTGAGTGGGACGCTAACGGGGGCTTGTGGGGAAACCATATTCATAATCCCACAGGGCTTCCAGTGGCAGGGACTGGGTCGAAAGCTCCTGGGTGCCCCTGCCTACATCACTGGGCAGCATCGCAAGGCAGTGCAGCTCTGAGTTGGCACTGACAACCTTCCCTCCGTATCTTACTTCAGCTACTGTGGTTTTCTAGACTGGCTTTAACTAGTTCTAGTCTTCTGTGAATAAATGCATCCGGAAAGGTTAAAAAAATGCAGAGCTCTGTATCTGCCAGAGTTTGAACTTCCTCTTATTTTTTTTAAAAATGTATTTATTAGCCGGCACCGTTGCTCACTAGGCTAATCCTCCGCCTGTGGTGTCAGCACACCGGGTTCTAGTCCTGGTCGGGGCACCAGATTCTGTCCCGGTTTCTCCTCTTCCAGTCCAGCTCTCTGCTGTGGCCCAGGAGGGCAGTGGAGGATGGCCCCATGTCCTTGGGCCCTGCACCCCACATGGCAGACCAGGAGGAAGCACCTGTCTCCTGGCTTCGGATCAGCGCAGCACGCCGGCCGCAACGCGCTGGCTGTAGCAGCCACTTGGGGGGTGAACCAACGGAAAAAGGAAGACCTTTCTCTCTGTCTCTCTCTCTTTCACTGTCTAACTCTGCCTGTCAAAAAAAAAAAAAATGTATTTATTTATTTGAGAGGCAGACAGACAGAGAGAGTGCTGCCATCTGCTGGTTCACTCCCAAATGCCCGCCATGGTCAGGCTGGGCCTGGTCAAATTTGGGAGCCAGGAACTCAATCCAGGTCTCTCCCAAGGATGACTGGAGCCAATAGTTGAACTGTCACCTGTTGCCTATGGGGGTCTGCATTACCAGGAAGCTGGAGTCAGGAGCTGGAGCCAGGAATTGATCCTAGGTACTCACATATGGGATACGCGCATGCATCTTAACCACAAGGCTAAATGCTCTCCTCTCAACTTTCATTTTGGATTATTAAAGGAAGAGCCAAGGGCACTGGGCTAAGCCACAGTTGTTGTTTTTTTTTTCTTTTTTAAGATTTATTTATTTATTTTACTTTTTTTTTAATTTATTTGACAGGTAGAGTTATAGATAGTGAGAGAGACAGAGAGAAAGATCTTCCTTCCATTGGCTTACCCCCCCAAATGGCCACAATGGCCGGCACTGTGCCGATCCAAAGCCAGGAGCCAGGTGCTTCCTCCTGGTCTCCCATGTGGGTGCAGGGCCCAAGCACTTGGGCCATTCTCCACTGCCTTCCCGGGCCACAGCAGAGAGCTGGGCTGGAAGAGGAGTAACTGGGACTAGAACCCTGTGCCCATATGGGATGCCGGCACTGCAGGCAGAGGATTAACCAAGTGAGCCACGGCGCCGGCCCAGATTTATTTATTTATTTTAAAGTCAGAGTTACACAGAGAGAGGAGAGGGAGGGAGGGAGGGAGGGAGGGAGAGAGAAAGTCTTCCATGCTGTAGTTCACTCTTCAGATGGCTACAATGGCCAGAGCTATGACGATCTGAAGCCAGGAGCTAAGAGCTTCTCCCAGGTCTCCCATATGGGTGCAGGGTTCCAAGGACCCGAGCCATCTTCCACTGCTTTCCCAGGCCATAGCAGAGAGCTGGATTGGAAGTGGAGTAGTCAGGACTCGAACCAGCACCCATGTGGTATGCCAGTGCTGCAGGCGGCGGCTTTACCCACTATGCCACAGCGCCGGCCCCTAAGCCATAGTTTTCCTTCTCCTTGGCACTGACTGAACAAGTCACTGGGATGGCTGGCACCCAAAGCCCAGGGAGGTTTGGAAATCACTGTATCTGAACTTACGCACCTTCACTGTTTAGGAGGTGTGCAGTGAACGTGGTGCAGAGTCTCCCTGGCTCACTGAGAGTTGTGTTGTCAAAATTCCTTACTCTGAAAATGTTGCCATGACAACGGTCTCTAGAACGGGAGAGCCCACGGCGAGTGGGTAGTGGGTCTGGGTGGATGAAACCAGGTGGGAAACCTTGATGATGGAGCTCCGAGGGGGAAATTCTCCACCACCCAAACAACCTGTTACCAGCAAGGAGCGCTTCCCTTTCTGGCGGCTGTGTCCCTGGCTCTCAATGCTCGCAGCCCCGTGGAGACGCGGCAGCTGCTTTCCACGGCAGGGCGTTCCTGATGAGCAAGTGCAAGAAAACGTCGAATCCTGGGATTGATGCCAGGCCTCTTGGGATTGATGCCAGGCCTCAAGATGTCCTGTGTGCACATCAGTCCTCACTGTGTGCTGAGAGTATACGGAGTCACACGATTCCTGAGCTAGCTCGCTTCTTTCTCACCAAAAGGAAGGAGAACGGTTTTGACCATGTAATGTTGTCAGAGGAGTCTTCTGTTTAGTGTGGACTTTCAAGACGGCCCTTGGCATGTGTATGCTCACTGTTTGTTTTCAGTCACTTGTGAACACCCAAACTGAAGACATGGGATCATCCGTTTCTGAGTTGACAGCAGCGTGAGAGCCTGCACTACTTGCCTTTCTATGCCTCACGCACTTCACTCACCCTCATGGCTTCCAGCGCCAATGAAAGGTTTCGTTCTTTTTGCGGCTAAACAGAATCCCATGGTGTATGTGCGCCACGCCTCCTTTATCCGTCTGCCAGTTAATAGACACCTTGGCTGACTCTGTTTCTTGGCTGTTGTGAATGGTGCTGCTATAAACATGGGAGTGCAGACGGCTCTTCAGTAGATGGTTTCATTATCCTGGACATGTTCCTGGTAGAGGGGTTGCTGGATCATATGATGGTTCCATTTTTAGCTGTTTTTTATTAATTTTTTTGTGGAAAATCCATACCGTTTTCCCCAACAGCTCTATTAACATACATTCCCACCAACAGACCCCTTGTCACTACTTGTTATTTTTTTGTCTTTTCAATAATAGCCAAACTAACTAGAGTGCAGTGATAGCTCTGTGGTTTTGACTTACATCTCTGATGAGTAGGGATGTTGAGTGGTTTTAATGTGCCTGTTGGCCACTTGCACGGCTTCCTTTGCAGTGTGTTCATTTAGGTCTACCGCCTATATTGTCATTGGCCATTTTTTTTTGTTTTGTTTTTATTTTGGCTGCTGAGCTGTTGGGAGTATGTGTTCTGGGAATCAGCCCTTTGTCAGAGGGGTCGTTTGTAACTGTTTCCCTCTGTAGGTTCTCTCTGCACTCTGTCCATTACTCCCTTTGCTGTGCAGGAGCCTTTAGCTTGATGAAATCCCATTGGTTTTTGACTTTTAAAAACTTCAAGAGTTGAATTTTGCATGCTTAGAAGACAAATGGAAATCACTGGCTGAAACTTTGGCTTGTAAATGGTGCATCTTACTGCTGTGGTCTGATCATAGAATTTCTGTGTCAGAGTTCCCTGTGTGTGGAAGAAATGGTTTGGTGGCTGGTCTGTGTATCCTCTGCTTCACAAGCTAAGAAGTGGGAAATGATAAAAACGGAACCTTGGGGCTGAGGATCCCTCCGGGTGGTGGGCCGTGCCGGCTGCAGGCGAGCCAGGGGTCACAGCCTGCATTGTCATCCTCATGCACTCCAAGTCCACGTCCAGACGGAGAACCTGAGGGGAGCAGAGGAGCCGAAACGCCAAATGGAGAGCGGCTTTGAAACACGTTACCCGAACCTGCGTCACCCTCGGCCAAAGGGATATTGTGTAGCACTACTGAATTTTGTGAATGGCATTTCAAAGAGAGATTTAAGCCAAATTTAAGGCCGTTCCACTGTGATCCTCTACATACTGCTTGTGAATAAAAATCCAGCTACTATAACTTGAAAAATTCACATTTTTCTGGATATAGCAATCTTTTCTTCTCTTCTTCTGGGAAGCCAAAGGATGCTACTGGATCGTTCAGAAAGGAGAGACTCATATGCACAATTCTTTTGGAAGGCCTGAAAAAAGGTTCCTGTTGGTGTGAGTTGCTGTTAAACCCTTGCTTGACTTGCAGAATGGTTACCTCTGTAACAGCTACAGGTGTAAATGCTTTGCTGTAGGTAACTGCTTCTGAATTTTAGGCATGTTGCCATCAAGTGGTGATAAAAAGACACAGTACAGGGGCCGGCACTGTGGCTCACTAGGTTAATCCTCCGCCTGTAGCGCCAGGATCCCATATGGGCACCGGGTTCTGGTCCCCATTGCTCCTCTTCCAGTCCAGCTCTCTGCTGTGGCCCGGGAAGGCAGTGGAGGATGGCCCAAGTGCTTGGGCCCTGCACCTGCATGGGAGACCAGGAGGAAGCACCTGTCTCCTGGTTTTGGATGGGCATAGCTCCAGCCAGCCATAACAGCCATTCTTGGGGGTGAACCAACAGAAGGAAGACCTTTCTTTCTGTCTCTCTCACTAACTCTATCTGTCAAATACATAATAAAAAAAGACAGTAGATCTGAACTATTTGGGTTGGAGACTAGAAATATCCAACCTCTTTATTAAAAAAGTTTGTTTATTTAAAAAATGACCTCTATATGGGCATGTCACATCTTTCACATATCAGAAAAGAAACAGGGAAAAACCTTGTCTCCTCTTTGAGCCTTGGAAATCTGCTTGAAAATTTCTCTGTGGCTTCTTTGCATGGCCCACATTTTTTTTTCCTTGGGAGCCCCATTTTCCTCTGGGCATTTGGGCTGGCCCCAGCTTGTAAGTCATTTTCTAAGTGTTCTTCTTATCCTGGTATTCAGTCTTTGTTTTGATTAAATTTTTGGCACTTTTTTTGCGGGTGGGGGGAGGTGAATCCATGAGGAAAGATGGCAAATCCCTTGTTGGAATGATCTCAGAGGTGGGGGTGGGTGGGGGGTTCCTGTAGCTCTTCCATCGCCTGCGAAGGAGGGTCATGTTCACCTCTGCTCTCCCTCTGCCTTACGGAGCTCCGTCACGGCCTTCAGGGCTGTCTCAAGTTTGCCCTTCAAGCTGATTGGAAGGTTAGTACTGTGAAGTCAGGAGACAATTAGACTGAATTATAACCTACTTCAAGTGGGGAGCCAGAAACTTGAAGGTGCCCGTGACACAGGCTCAGGCTCCTGTGGGTCCTACACACAGGGAAGGCACCACTGAGGGTTTGCATTTCCCAGGACTTGCTCCAGACGCACAGATTTCTGCAAGTGTTTCTCCCCCTCCAGAACTCCATGGTGCCCTGCTGTGTCCACTTCTGCCAGTCCATCTTCACATATTTCCTGCGAAGCTTTGCAAACTGTTGTTGAGATTCTACTTCATTCTGTTGTAATAAATTGTTTGGCCAAAATAAACATGCACTTGGAAACAAATAAAACAGTGCAAAAGAGTGGAAGACTGAAAGCTCCAGCCACGTATAGCACACCCTCCACGAGCCCGCAGTCACTGGAGGCCCCTTTCAGATCTGTCTGGCCCCTTTCAGATCTGCCGGAAGGGTCCCAATAACGCATCGATACCCAGTTTGTGATTTGCAGCTTCAGTCAAACCCCATGGGTTCCCTGTGAGAAGTATCGGGCTCGCTTGCACTCTTCACATCCTAATACTTGATTGTGCTTCTTTCCTAATCAATATTGTAACTTAAGTATTTACTGTTTTATGTTCCATCAGTTTTATAGCACAGTTGAAGTGCGGTTGATGTTCCACAAAGCCCTCCCTCTCAACGACCACAACTCAGTGGGTTGAGTCTCTCCACAGAGCTGTGTGACCATCACCACCACCTGGCTTCAGGGCCTGCTCCCTGCCTCTGGGTCTGTTACAGCCTGTCCACCGCCCCAGCCCTGCCCCGGGTGACCACTGCTCCACTTTCTGCCTTCGTGAATTTGCTCATCCTGCACGCGTCGTGTGAGTGGAATCACATGGTGCATGGCCTTTTGCAACTGGTCTCTTCCCTGGCTTCATGTCTTCAAGGTTCCTGGTATTGTGCCCAGCATCTGGTGTGCCTCAGCCTACATGTGGTCTTATGCCAAGTGGTGTCCCGTTTTGTGGATATACACTATTTTATTTATCCATTCAGCAAATTATAGACGCTTACCGCGTTCCGTTTTGGGGTGTGCGGTTTGAGTAATGCCGGAGTGCATATTCACGGGCAAACTCTTGCGCCTGGATTCTCAGGACACAGGAGAATGCTGCTGGGTTATGTGGGAAGTCCACTTGGCCTTTCTGAGTGAAACTCAAGTTACCAACATAGTTTGGGAGAAAACTGCTAGCTCTTGCAGAATGACTACACTTTCTGCGTTCTCACCAGCAGAGTGTGACGGTTCCAGTCCCTCCATTTCCTGTCAGTGCGTGTCGTCGGGCTTGAATCACAGCCCGCCCTCCACGTGAAGGTGGCACTCCGTGCGATTCTGATTGGCGATTTTCTGATGGATAATGGTATTGAGCTTCTTTATGTGCCATCATTGGATGTTTGTGGATTGTATTTGGAGAAATGTCTGTTTAGAAACCTTGCTTCCTTTAAATGTGGATTTTCTTTTTTTGCTGTTGTGTTGTAGGAGTTCTTTATATCATCTAAGTACTTGGCCTTCATTGTGTGTATGGTTTACAAACATTTCCTCCCATTATATGGGCAGTCTGTCTGTTTTCCTTGGTGTTGTCCTTTAAAATACAAAGGTCTTTGTTTCAATAAAGTCAAATTTATCTCTTTTTCCTTGGTTTCTGGTGTGCTTGATAAGAAACAGTTGACTAACTATTTTAAGACTTTTCACGCCGGCGCCGCGGCTCACTAGGCTAATCCTCCGCCTTGCGGCGCCGGCACACCAGGTTCTAGTCCCGGTTGGGGGCCGGATTCTGTCCCGGTTGCTCCTCTTCCAGGCCAGCTCTCTGCTGTGGCCAGGGAGTGCAGTGGAGGATGGCCCAAGTCCTTGGGCCCTGCACCCACATGGGAGACCAGGAGAAGCACCTGGCTCCTGGCTCCTGCCATCGGATCAGCGTGGTGCACTGGCCGCAGCACGCCAGCCGCGGCGGCCATTGGAGGGTGAACCAACGGCAAAGGAAGACCTTTCTCTCTGTCTCTCTCTCTCATTGTCCACTCTGCCTGTCAAAAAATAAAAAAAAAAAAGACTTTTCATGGAGCCAGCATTGTGGAGCAGAGCATTGAGCCACTACCTGTGATGCCAGCATCCCATGTGAGTCTGCTCCACCTCCAATTCGATTAGCTCTCTACTAATGAACCCAAGAAAGCAGCGGAAGGCAGCCTGAGTGCTTGGACCCCTGCCACTCATGTGGGAAACCTGGGTGGAGTTCCAGTGTCTGGGCTTCGGCCTGCCTCAGCCCTGGCCGTTGCGGCCATTTGGGGATTGAGCCAGCGGATGGGGGATCTTCTGTCTCTCTGTCTCTCCCTCTCTCTCTGTGACTATGCTTTTCAAATAAATGTGCTTTTTAAGATTTATTTACTTATTTGAAAGAATTATGGGGTGGAGGGCCAGCGCCGCTGCTCACTAGGCTAATCCTCCGCCTAGCGGCGCCGGCACACCGGGTTCTAGTCCCGGTCGGGGCGCCGGATTCTGTCCCGGTTGCCCCTCTTCCAGGTCAGCTCTCTGCTGTGGCCAGGGAGTGCAGTGGAGGATGGCCCAGGTGCTTGGGCCCTGCACCCCATGGGAGACCAGGAAAAGCACCTGGTTCCTGGCTCCTGCCATCGGATCAGCGCGGTGCGCCGGCCGCAGCGCGCCGGCCGCGGCGGCCATTGGAGGGTGAACCAACGGCAAAGGAAGACCTTTCTTTCTGTCTCTCTCACTGTCCACTCTGCCTGTCAAAAAAAAAAAAAAAAAAGAATTATGGGGTGGAGTGGGTGAGAGAGAGAGAGAGAGATTGATCTTCCATCTGCTGGCCCACTTCCAAAATGGACAGCAAGGGCTGGGCCAGGCTGAGCCAGGAGCCAAGAGCTTCATCCAGGTCTCCCACTGTCCACGGGAGTCAGTCATGCTTCCGAGGGGTTTCCCAGAGATGGAAGGGACCTGTGGCATCAGGTGGTGGCCCTTGTGTGGGCGGCCATGCCGTGGGGCTGCAGCGCAATGTCCTGTGCTCTGTGGAGACCAGGAGCCGTGGCCATGCACACAGGGCACAGAGCGCTGTCCTGCAGTGCTCCTTGGTCCCCACACAGGCCGGTGATGCTCCCTCTGAGACACCGTGTGGAGCTCTTCTGTCCTGAGAACGTGCCTCTCTGTTCCTCCAGACACAGCGACACACCCGGGGGCTGCCGAGCCTGCTGCCCTCGGCCGCGTGCTCTGCTGTGGCCTGACCGCCATGAACTCTCAGGCACAGGTCAGTGTGCTGAGTCCACTGGGCAGCCTGCGGCGTACGGATGTCAGTTGGGGGAGGCACAGGAGGCGTCGTGTACCTCATTTCCAGCCAGTCATGAAGGCGAGGCGTTGGGAAGATCAACTGATCTTTTTTTTTTTTTTTTTAAAGATTTTACTTATTTAGTTGAGAGGTAGAGTTACAGACAGTGAGAGGGAGAGACAGAGAGAAAGGTCCTTCATCCGTTGGTTCACTCCCCAGATGGCCGCAATGGCTGGAGCTGCACCGATCCGAAGCCAGGAGCCAGGTGCTTCTTCCCAGTCTCCCATGCGGGTGCAGGGCCCAAGCACTTGGGCCATCTACTGCCCTCCCAGGCCACAGCAGAGAGCTGGACTGGAAGAAGAGCAGTGGGGACTAGAATCAGCGCCCATATGGGATGCTGGTGCTGCAGGCGGAGGATTAAGCTACTGTGCCACAACACCGGCCCCCGAGTGATCTTTGACCATGGCACAGGGAGCTCAGTAAAGAAAATACCAACTCTTGACAGAGGGTGCTGGAACAGTTGGGATTCTATTGACTGAAACTTGGGCCCCTGTGTGTATCTAGTACCAGAGCAAATATTAACTTGATTGGATCATCAACTTTATGTCAAACCCTAAAAAGAAAGTTCTAGAAGATAATATGAGAAAACCTTTGTGACCTTTGGCTAAGCAAATAGTTCTTAGATACGATAAAAAACATCAAAGAAAAAAACCGGATATGTTGAATGGATTTTATCAGAATTTACAACTGCTGTTTGTAAGAATACTATTAAGAACATAAAACAAGGAGTGGACATTTAGGATGCCGGCTAAGACCCTTGTGTCTCATATCAGAGTGCCTGGGTTCCGCCCCTGCTCCAGCTCCTGGCTCCAGGCTCCTGCTAATGCCAAGAGGCGGTGGTTATGGCAGAGGTGGTTGGGTCCCTGCCACCTGCATGGGAGACCTGGGCTGAGTTCCTGCTTCTGACTTTGCCCCACCCAGTCCTGGCCATTTTGGGCATTTGAGAAGTGAACCGGCAAACAGGTGCTCACTTGCTCTCTCTCTCTCTCTCTCTCTTTCTCTTTCTCTTTCTCCGTCCTTCCCTCAAATCAATAAATAACAGAGTAGAAAACATTTGCAAAATCGCTGTGATTTAAACAACTCAATAGCATACTTAAAGAACCCTCACAACTCAATAATATGAAAAGAAACAAACAACAGATCCGATACAAACATCTGGACATTCACTAAGAAAATATGTCTGTGGCAAATGAGCACCTGAAAAGATGCTGGAAGTCATTTGTCATTGGGGAATCCAGATGAAAAGCAAATGGAGATAATGCTACACATAAATTAAAAAGAGCCAAGAGCAAGACCCTGACTGCCAGGGAGGATGTGAGCAACTGGAAGCCTGGTTGCTGAGGGAGGGGCGTGGGGCAGTCTCTCTGGAGTGCTTGTTGGCGTCTCATGGACACACTGTTACCATTCAGTCCAATGATACAATGCCTGGAGATTTAGCTGAGACCATGAAATCATATCCAGAGAAAGACGCCTATATAAATGTCGGTAGTGCTTTTTTTCTGTAGTAAGTCCAAATGGAAAATACAATCGTCCACCGAAGTGTGAGCAGGTAAACAAGTTGTGGGACATTGGCACAGTAGGACACCACTCAGCAGCAGAAATGAATGAACTGCATGGATGAAGCCCAGATCCTTGTGCTGAGAGAGGCTAGACTCAAAGTCTACGCACTGTATGAGTCCAGTTATACGAAGAACAGAATCAGATTAGTGCTGCCAGCAGTTGGAAGAGGTGGGAGGGAGTGACTGTACTGGGTTGAAAGAGAGCCAGATTGGCCAGCACTGTGATGTAGCGGATAAAGCCACTGCCTGCAGTGCCGGCATCCCATATAGGTGCTGGTTTGAGTCCCAGCTGCTCCACTTCTGGTCCAGCACTCTGCTGTGGCCTGGGAAAGCAGTGGAAGATGGCCCAAGTCCTTGGGCCCCTGCACCCGTGTAGGAGACCTGGAAGAAGCTCCTGGCTCCTGGCTTCGGGTTGGTGCAGCTCTGGCTGTTGCGGCCATCTGGAGAATGAACCAGCAGATGGAAGACCTCTCTCTTTCTTCTTCTGCCTCTGCCTCTCTGTATCTCTGCCTTTCAAACAAATAAATGAATCTTAAAAAAAAAAAAAAAAAGGGAAACAGATTGTCTGTGTTGACTATGGGAGTGTCTCCCAACTGCTTCATTTTGTCAAAGCCCTTAGACCTCTATACCTAAAAAGGTGAATTTTACTCTATGTAACTTACCTCAATAAATCTAATATTTGAAAAATAAAAAAGGGAAGAGATACATTTCTGATCGCTTCCTCATCTTCCATACAGACTTCTCTCCCTCCCCTCCCCTCCTCCCCTACTCTCCCCTTCTCTCCCACCTTCTTCCCTCCCCTCCCTCTCCCCTCCCCTCCCCTCCCCTCTCCTCCCCTCTCCCCTCCCCTCTCTCCTCTCTTCCCCTTTCCTCTCCCCTCTCCTCCCCTCCCCCTCTCCTCTCCTCCCCCCTCCCCTCCCCTCCCCTCCCCTCTCCCCTCCCTTTCCCTCTCCCCTCCCTTCCCCTCTCCCCTCCCCTCCTCTCTCCCCAGCCCTCTCCCTCCCCTCCCCCTCTCCTCTCCTCTCCTCCCCTCTCCCCTCCCCTCCCCTCCCCTCCCCTCCCCTCTCCCTTCCCTTTCTTGGCTTCCAGCTTTGCGTAATGAGCAATGTTGGGAGGCTCCAGGGAGACCCATTCCTCCCTTCCTGAAGCCCAGTGTTGACTGAGGCAGAGGGACCACTGCTTCCCCAGGGCATGGTTTCTCAACCGCAGTGCCCTGGAAGGAGTGGTAATTACAGCAAGTGAGAGCAGCGTCCCTCTCCTCCCTGGGTCTGGCAGAGGTGATCATAGTTTCAAGGGAGCCACTACAGGAAAGAGGACAGGAGGCCTAACAGGAGCTTTGTAGGATACTGTTACCATTTAGAGATTCTTTGTATATTTGAATTTAATCCCTCCCTGCCTGCATCCCTCCCCACCCCCACATGTACCCATCCATCAGCACATCTGTCCGTCCATATATCTGCCTGTCCATCCACCCAGCACATATTGGAGAAACCCCTAGGGAGTGTCTGACACTCTGTGAGGCCCTGAGGATGCAGTGGTGAATACATGCAAACCGACTCCTCCCCCTCCCCCACTCCACCCCCATTCTGACAGGTAGGAAGGAAACCCTGGTGTTAGACTCTTAGCTGAGGCTCTCTGCCCAGAGAGTGCTTCTCGAGTCATGTGATTGAAGGGTCAGTAGCAGTGAGCCAGGCAAGAAAACAGTGCCAACCCAGAGCCTTATGAGGCCATGATGGGTTGGGGAAGTGGAAGAAGAAGGTTAAGAACAGGGACTCAGTGTGTGTGTGTGTGTGTGTGTGTGTGGCTCTGATGGGCGGCAGGGTCAAGTTGCTGGGGACAATCGGAGGGGAAGACAGAGGTTACACACGGGATTTGCGACTCATTGCGGAGTGTGAACTCCTCTGGAGGACAAGAGGCTTAATGCTAGTAAATGTTTTAGGTTTTTCAGAAAAACACTCTTCTCCTGGAGGAGGAATCGCATTACAAAGGGGATCAAACTGAAGGCAAGAAGCCAGGTTTGAGGCGTATTTGAAAGTCGTGAACGGAATTTCTTTGGAAATGGGCTTCACCTTGCAGTGTTCACTCATGCAGCTGCTCTGGTTCCTGCAGATCACCACGGGCACAGGTGCCAAGCCTAAGTTAGCACCTGAGCAATGGGAGAGCAGGGTCCAGGGTGCAGGGTCCCTGGCACGGCCCATGCTGCTTAGGGCTGCTTGACTTTGTCCACAGACAAGGCCATGACCCAAGGTAGGCGTTTCAGATCACGGGCAAAAGCTGAAGAAGTGAACCTTAATTCGTCAGAGACAGATGTCTCAGCGGGCTCACCCTCCCTCTTCCCAGAGCCTCCACCAAGGTATCCGCTGCTTAATTAGGAATGTTGTAGAAGGCACAGCAGTGGGCCCCGCGGTCTGGATTCAGCTTCCTGCTCTTAGAGCCATGGCACGGTGACGGCCAAGGAATGGGAGTGGGGTCAGGGAGTCAGATGAGTGTGAGGTTGTGAATGTCATTTAGAAGGCACTTAACATGTGTAAAAATCAATTATGTTGGCCGGCGCCGTGGCTCAATAGGCTAATCCTCCACCTTGCGGCGCCGGCACACCGGGTTCTAGTCCCGGTTGGGGCGCCGGATTCTGTCCTGGTTGCCCCTCTTCCAGGCCAGCTCTCTGCTATGGCCAGGGAGTGCAGTGGAGGATGGCCCAGGTGCTTGGGCCCTGCACCCCACGGGAGACCAGGAAAAGCACCTGGCTCCTGCCATTGGATCAGCGCGGTGCGCCGGCCACAGCGCGCCAGCCGCGGCGGCCATTGGAGGGTGAACCAACGGCAAAGGAAGACCTTTCTCTCTCTGTCTCTCTCTGTCCACTCTGCCTGTCAA
Organism: Oryctolagus cuniculus; assembly: GCF_964237555.1. Taxonomy (NCBI): domain Eukaryota; kingdom Metazoa; phylum Chordata; class Mammalia; order Lagomorpha; family Leporidae; genus Oryctolagus; species Oryctolagus cuniculus. Next base: position 2,155,486 of record NC_091441.1, on the reverse strand, counting down.
AAACAAACAAACAAAAAAAAAAAAACAAAAAAAAATCAGTTATGTTGTACAGCTTGATGCACCCCAGTAAAACCACTGAAACTTTGTTACAAAAGCTCCTGGGAAATCTTGGAGTCTTGCACTCTCACTTACATACCTGCAGTCTGTGCTGCCTCAGAACATTGGGTCTTCTCTTCTCTCTGAGAGTATCAGAGTAACCTAGCAATCCCGGGCCAGGGCTCCTTGGAGCTTGCTTGTGGTCGTTGGATTTAACAGACTAGCTCAGTCGTGCAGGTTGTACTGGACAGAGCAAAATGGAAAAGGAGAGACCAGAAATCAATCCTGTAAAAAGAGGAGTGAGACCACCTAGAGGAGTGAGACCACCTAGAGGAGTGAGACCACCTAGAGGAGTGAGACCACCTAGAGGAGTGAGACCACCTAGAGGAGTGAGACCACCTAGCTCACTCTCCTGTGGTTCTGTGCGTAGCGCCCGGGCTGGCAGCGTGGGTGTCACCTGGATCTGGCTGCACGTCGTGGGGTCTCTGTGACAAATCCCCAGCTTTGTGGGGACTCCGGGCCTGGGATTATAACCTGGGCTCGTCCTGTAGGCACCCTGCTTGCAAGTATCCACATGGCAGATATTGCTACAGAACCAGGTCTCTGGGGTGACAGGGAAGTGGGTCCTGACGTGGTTGAGGCCGGGTGGTGAGCACGGTTATGTCAGTGAGAAGCAAGGCTGGTACAGCAGCCCCAGGAGCCTCAGGGGCAGAGTCGGGTCAGCCCTGCCAGCCACAGTGGCCCCAGGAGCCTCGGAGCAGAGTGGGGTCAGCCCTGCCAGCCACAGTGGCCCCAGAGCAGCTCACAGCCCAGGCGTCTTGGCTGAACAGCAGGTGGAGTGGCCCGGGCTGGGGCTGACGCCTGATGCCTGATGCCTGACGCCCGACGCCCGACGGCAGCAGTGATGACGTAGGCTGAGGGCTGCCTCTTCTGCTTGCTCTGGGGAGCGCACCGAGGGGAGGTAGAGAGAGCTCAGATGGGGCTGAGACCAGCCTGGAAAGCCTTGGTGCAGCCCCCAGAGTGTGGAGTGGCGGAGGTGGCAGCAGAGGCCCCCGTCCCAGTACCTGGCTGCAAGGTGTGCGGCTGAGCGGGGGCCCTGCCCGGGCAGGCTTCTGTTGCTCAGGCAGGCGACCGGCCAGCCTGGAGTGGGGTGCTGGCGAGGGGCGGAGGCCTTGGGCAGACTCTGTGGTCCGAGATCTTGAACACGGCCTCTGGGCCGCCCACGTCCTCTCACCCGCAGGAGCTGCCTACGTGCAGACACCTCCCAAGGACTGCACCCGGGGCGGTCGCCCCTCCACGGACCCTGATCCCAGGTCCCGCCCCTCAAGATTCTTTATTCTTGGAACACACACGGAAGGGGCATTGGGTGGGGGAAGGAACCCTGTTTGCTCGGGGAGGAACCTCACCAAGCTGGGTCTGTAGGATCCCAGCGCATCCGTGGCAGTGGATTCCAGGGCTTTGGCCAGCAGTGACCAAATGAGCTTGTCTGGGACCTGACTCAGTGATGGGGGGTCTGCCTGGGAGCCTGGGGTGGGTGGCCACTTGCTGGGCAGGCAGCTCAGGCCTGCGCTCAGCGGGGGCTGAGAGCTGTTGAGGGAGGTGTGGCTGCCTCCCGTGACGCTGACACTGTGGCACTGCGGCTCTTTGGAATCACGGGGCTTCGTTCAAGCGGGTTTCTCAGGTCTGCTGCGAGGCCCCACAGCCTGCATCTCTCCTGAGCCCCCAGGTGATGCGGGTGCTGCTGGCCCAGGGGCCAGGCTCAGGAAAGAGCTGCTGCCCAAGGCATGGTCTTCAGGGTCGGGGGCGTGGGGCCGACTGTGCAGCTGGGCTGGACCTGCTGAGTGCAGGGTGCCCAGCCACCTCCTAGAACATTCTCGGGACAGGGTGGAGATGGGCTGGGAGGGCAGTAGCGCCCCCTGCAGGCTGGAGGAGAGGGGAGCAGAGTTCCCAGGTGTGGGTGGTAGGTTCTGGCAGCCCTGAAGCACACACAGCCGCAGGGCAGGGTGGGATTCAGAGTGGCAGAGGTCGTGGGGCTGTGGCGAAGGCTAGGAGGGCACCAGGTGTTCAGGAAGTAGAGCCGAGAGAAGTTTAGCAAGGTGCCGCCTGCCCTGTCCACGTGGAGACACCCGGAGTCAGGGACCATGACCATTCGGAGGAGAGGGTCCCTCCAGGAAAATCCGGCCTCCCTGGGACCACTGGAGGTGTCCAGCCGATGACTTACGACCTCTCTTACTCGTCTCACGGCTGCCAGCGTTGGGCACCCACTCTTCCAGGTCTTTACTTTATTAACAAGGAGCGTTCTTGTGAAATCATCGTCTGCTACCCAGCTTCTGTCCATTCAGAATGGACCATGGTTCTTAGCCAAGCAAAACCGGGTATTTTAAAAAATTAAAAGTCAAGGAATAAGTAAAGCAAAATACTTTAGTCTTTTTGCTTTAGCTCATTCTCAGTTCTTTTCTCCCAGGAGAACGAGGCATTCCTCCATTATTTAATTCCCACTTAGCTGCCACTGAGGACACACTTATGGGGGCACTCTCTATAACTGCCAGTTCACAAGGATTTCCTGGCAGGCGATGGCGCCAGTTCCTACTGTGATGCTAATAAGTCCAACTTTCTTTTTCACCAAGCAAACGTCTCAGCTAAGTAACCTGACCAGTACTTGGATCATTTTCCCAGTCACTCAGGGATTTTTGAGAGAGTAAGTCCTTTGGGTTATTAATGTTGGCTTTAAGTATGGAGAAACAACCCCATGATTATCAGTAACTTTTTCCATGTCTCTAGAGATTTATTTAAAAAGAACTCCAGGGGGCGTTGTAAAACCGTGCTCTAAATCCAGCAAGTGCCCGTCTGGTGTGCCTGTGTGCCATCAGGTGCCTTCGGAAACTCAGATCTGTCCTCAGCTGCCTTGGTTGTGGTCGACGGAGGGGAGGCAGTTTGTCACCTGCGGGTGCTGTGAGGCTGTCAGACCAGGCAGAAGCGAGTCAATATGTCACAGATGCCCTTTTGAAGAGCAATGGCGTAAATTTGTATATGGAAAAAAATTAAAATTATTGAATAATTAAAGGTTTCCATTTTATAATAAAAATTGCAAACTGCCAATGCAATGAAATGATGGATAAGGCAGATGATGGCCAAACGTGGAAGGCCGTTCATCCCCGTCTCTCCCCCTCGAAGGGTTTGGTGTGGCTCCTCCTTTGGCTGCTCAGGAAGAAACATGACTGGATGTGTACGTGAATATTATGGGCAAAATGTGAACAGGCTACACATTGCTCAGCCTGATTGTTTTTTCATTCCTCAGTTTCTCTCTTGCCACTCTTCCCGCTAGCCCGGGCTGAGTGAAATGTCACCCAGACATTACTGTGTGCCCCACGTAGGCAGCACTGGGTGCATGGGTTGCACGGGGCCGATGCATCTTGCTAATTCATCCAGTGAGATTTAGGAAGGCTTTCAGAGCACCTCCAGTGTCCCCACTACTACAAAGTCCTGCAGTGAGCATGCTCTAACGGATCCACTGAAACGCGTTCATGTGGTTAGCTTGGGTTCCTGAAGGCGGGCAGTTCACTTCTGGCTGGGGCTGTGGCTGTGAGCCCTCACACTTCAGAAAACCTCAGGTCTCCTTCGCAGTGTGACCAAGGAAAGAGTCTGGAGCCGTTTCTGTCCATTTCCCCACCACAAGGCAAGCCTCCAGTCACAATGGGATTTGACTGACAGTGCATGGAGCCTGTAGATGAGTGACGGGGGTGGGGCCACATTGCTGTAGAGAATCTCACTTCTCCCACTGCGCATGGGTGGAGAAGGGTAGGCCTGTTTCTCTTTCATCCATCATAGGGAAGCTGGCTTTTTATGTTAATTTTATAATGAAGTCCTTTATTGAACTCTTGCTGTTTTTGCATTTCTCTAGAGTGTTTCCAAAAGTGAGACTTTAAAAATTCATCTTACTTGGGTCTTCATCTGAACGTCAGTTTCTGGACGCAGGGGAAGCTCTCCTACTGCATCTTGGGTAATTTCTTTACCTCTAGTTTCTCCCTCCCTCCCTCCTCCCTCCCTCCCTCCCTCCTTTCCTTCCTTCAATGGGAGTTAAACACAGAGACGGAGACACAGAGAGAGAGGTCCTCCATCCACTGGTTCACTCCCCAAATGGCCACAATGGCTGGAGCTGTGCCGATCCAAAGCCAGGAGCCAGGAGCTTCCTTCAGGCCTCCCACGTGGGTGCAGGGACCCAAACACCTGGGCCATCTTCTGCTGCTCTCCCACGCCATAAGCAGAGAGCTGGATCAGAAGTAGAGCAGCCAGGACACGAACCAGCGCCTGTGTGGGATGCCGGCACTGCAGGCGGGGGCCTCGTACTATGCCACAGCCCCTTTTGAAGATTTCTTTTGTTCAGATACGAGATGGGCCAGACTTTACCTTTGCCTCGCATTCCCCTTCTTCCCCCCTCTGGTCTCCCCTCCTCCCTCCCATTCTGGAAGTTTCCTCCTCTCTCTGTTGCAATCCCACCATTCCTTTTTTTTTTTTTTTTTTACAAATAAATTATAAGCAGGACTAAAGCCCCAGCAAGCGATGTCTTCTAGGTTGTGCCAGAGGCCGTTGCATGGTTGGAAATGGAGGACATTGTGTTACAATAAATCAGGCATAGAAATCAATAAAATAAAGCAGGCACAGAAATGCAAATCCCACACACGCTCACCCGTAGGTGGAAGCTACTTCAGTTGACTTCCTGGGAGTGAGCGGAACAGCGGCTCCCAGAGGCTGGGACGGCAGGAGGGCGGTGGCGGGGGCTGGGTGCCCTGTGCAGAGGTCCAGAGAGGGGGAGGGGTTCCCGTCTCTGCAGCCCAGCAGGGGACTGTGGTTTACAGCTGGTGACAGATTTCATGAGGAACCAGAAGAGGCGAAGCTCCCAGTGCGAAGAAATGACAGTGTTTGCGGAGATGCAGAGGCCACAGCCGGGAGCTGACCAGACCCACCGCACGCACGCACGCACGCACGCCCTGACCAATGCACACACGTGCCGGTGTCACTGAGATGCACAGGTGCCGGCAGAGGTCGCCTGTGAGAGCCTTCTGGTTCTCTGATTATGCCATTTCACACCGTGAGGGCAATGTCTTCTTGAGTCTCCTGGAATGTTAACTAAGCTCAGTGCTTTTTTGTTCCCAGAGAGTCGTCTCTCTCTTTTTCCTGTTAGCATTTCTTGATCTTTGTCTTCCATATGGCCCATTTAAAAAATATATCTGAAGCTCTCTACACTGGATTTATGTTTTGGGACATTTCACCTTGCTGTTGTAGAGGGGTGCCAACTTCTCAGTCTAATTCCACATCTTTTCTCTCTATTCAAACTCCAGTTGGGACTGTTTAGCGGCCGTGAGTGCTTGGTCCTGTCCTCTGTCCCCAGCTGTGATGATGTCCCCTGTGGACCACATCCTCACAGCTCCTCGGGCTTCCAGGCTGGGTCTGGGTTTGTGCTCAGTTTCCCCCACATCATTCAGTGAGAGACATCTATTCTAATGCTGATTTGCATGTCTTTTGTGCTTGGAATTCATTAAGATTTTACCAACTAAAAACCCCCCGCCTGCTGGTTTCCCAAGTCACTGCAGGACTTTGCACCTGCCTCCCGGCATCGTCTGTGAGGGACACACTGTCCGTCCAGCACAGCCACATCCCTCACGTCTGCCTCCGTCTTTGCTCCCATTTCCTCTCCAGACTCTAGGTCTGGGCTCTGCTGACAGTGCGTAGAGGAAGATGAAGTTTGAGTGGCGGGAGGGAGGGGCCTGGGGGTACCTGTCAGAGCACCCCGACTGGCGTTTGGCGCCTTGCCGTGCTGTGCGCTCACTCCCGGGTCCCATGGGGCCGTTCACACAAGGCAGCACCCTGAGGCCTGCTCTAGGAGATGAGGTGTGGCGGTGACTGGTTGACCCAGGCGTCATCTGCATCAACAAGACACCGACTCTCAGCTGGTCAGCACAGCTAGGCCCAGCACCAATTCTATGGACTGACCAGGGCTGACCTCTTTTTTAACACAGGTCACTCCCTGGCAGCTTCCTGCATACCAGGGCCCTTTCATACATCTACACGCCCATGGCTAGGGAGCAGAAAGTCACTTTGGTATAAATTTAGGTAAGCAGAGTTGGACTGGCATTACACGTAATGTAAAATAAAGCGTGAAGTAAAATCTTCACATGTAATTTTTGTGAATTATCAGTCGTATGGCGTCGTTTTGCTGCTGACCAGTTATCTGAGCAGCAGAGGTGATCGTAGCTTAAACGTGGAGAGAGATGACAGAGGCTCTTTCAAGGAATCGAGATCTCCTCTTAGGAACACGGAAGTGACGACATACTGGCCTGCTGGCTGCATCTCAGACACGAACATTACAAACTAGATGGAAAGAGAACTTAAATTTGCATTTGTTCCATGCTTGTTCTTGGCGCTTTACATATGGGAGCGCGACAACACAGGAGAGGCTGAAAGTCCCCGAGCAGAAGAAAGGAGGAAAGTGGGCAAGACCCCAGACCCACCAGCAGCCGAGCGGGGCCTGCCTAGGCCTCGGGCAAGAGAGCAACCCTCACGTAGCTCCTTCCCGCTGCCTGCGGCTGCGCTCCAGCGACTCTGCGGCCAAGAATGCCGGGAGATGCCGGGGACCGCCGTCTCATGCAGAGAAGTTTGCTGCAGGAAGAGCTTGGGCACCCCCGCCTTCACCCCGCCTCCCTTGGCGTCCCCCACCTCTGCCCCTGCCTGCCAGCAGCTCCTGGCTTAGTTGCTCACTGCTGTGCTTCTGAAGGGATCTGGAGTTCCTAGCATTGCACGTGCCTGTTTGGGAGGCCGCGGTTGGGCTGAGCAGCACACGAACTTTTCATAAGCAGACATTTACACAGCCACACAGCAGACCCGATGCCCATGCGCGGAGTTCCCAGACAGAACTTACGGTGAGAAGCCATCTCACTGTAGTCCCCGTAACTCATTGGTCTGCTGTGGAAGAAACAACACCCTGGCCTGCAGCACAAACGTGGGCTGTTTGACAGCTTCTCGTTCACTCAGCAAGCAGGTATGGAGAGCACAGAGGGAGCCAGGGCTTGCGGCTGTGCATAGCCCACGTGTATGTGGCCTGGGTGCAGCTTCTCTGTGCTGTACACATTTGGTGGAAGATCAGTGTGTCCCTGTGTCGCATCCCTGGGAGGAAGCATGAGGGAGCAGAGCCCCTTCCCAAGGCCTGGGGTGCTCCTGGCCCTGCCTTCTCCACCCGTCAGCAGGTAGGACTAAACCCCGTGGTCCCCGACTCTCACGAGGCCGTATCAGCTTGTCTGTCACCCTGCAGGACTTTCCATGCTTTTGATGCCACGCCTTAGGGCTTAGCCTTCCTGTGAGGGTTTCTGAGTCTTTCAGTCTGGAAGTGTTTTTCCCAGCGGCGGAATGCAGGGTGAGGAAAGCACATTTGGAGGGCTGTTGAGGAGTTGGCAGTTACTCTCATTTCAAATTGCAGGATGGGACAGGAAACCAAATCTGGGGCTGGGGGCCGGGGGGAGGCTGGGAGCTTTCATCTGCTTTGATGCAGCTTTTCCTGTGAACGTCTGGACAGGAGTGAAGACACCGTGTCCCAGACCACCTGCCGCGCCACTGTGCGTGTCTGCATGGGCCGGGCCCCTTGGAGACAGACTGGGGAGGAAGTGCCCGCCCGAGCAACCTGGCCATGATGCTTGGAGCTCAGCACCTCTAGGACACGTGACTTTCAAGAAATCACACGTGTGTTTCTCCCCCTCAGAGACAGATTTCATAATAAAGGTCCGTGTGCTGGTGTCAGAGGTCTTGCTATTTATGGAATGTTCCAGGGGCTTGGAAGTGTGGCAAAGACAAGACGGCACTTTCGAAGCAGTTCCACCATGAAGCTGTCGGTCTTGCTGCCGAGGACGAAGCTAAGGTTCTCAATGGGTGTGGCTCACCCAGGGCCACACATCTGGGGCAGGGTGAAGGTGGCCTTGATGTGACACTGAGGCTTTGCTTCTCTGTCGCTCCATCTCGGCCCAGCCTTGGCCACACGTGGCACAGTCGTGAGCAAACAGCCTTGCTCGGCTGCACCCAGAGGCAGGGCTGCAGGTGCTGGGCCTGGCTGGCAGCGCAGACGCCCTGGGCCAGGCCTGCAGGAAACACAGGCCGAGGGAGACAGTTCCCCCAAGGCTCTCCCTGGGACGGAAGACAGCGTCTCCTCCGATGCTTTCTACCAAAGCTGAGAAATGGTTTGCATACAGGGCCCAAGTTTGAGATTGTAACTGCACAGATGACATCAGCAATACCTGTTAATATTGGAGTTCAAGCAGGCGCCGCGGCTCACTAGGCTAATCCTCCGCCTTGCGGCGCCGGCACACTGGGTTCTAGGCCCGGTCGGGGCACCGGATTCTGTCCCGGTTGCCCCTCTTCCAGGCCAGCTCTCTGCTGTGGCCAGGGAGTGCAGTGGAGGATGGCCCACGTCCTTGGGCCCTGCACCCCATGGGAGACCAGGAGAAGCACCTGGCTCCTGCCTTCGGATCAGCGCGATGTGCCAGCCGTAGCACACCAGCCACGGCAGCCATTGGAGGGTGAACCAACGGCAAAGGAAGACCTTTCTCTCTGTCTCTCTCTCTCACTGTCCACTCTGCCTGTCAAAAAAAAATATTGGAGTTCAGATGGACTTGAAAAAAGAAATAGTGAAGTCAGATAGTTTGCTCTGAGTGAGCAAGTCCACACCACACTTAGATAAAACGTGTCAGTGACAGAAGTAGAAGACAGGCCATTCTCTCAGCTTAATTAGCCAGAGGCAGCAGGCCTTGTGGGTGCACCCATGACATGCTAGAATGTTCCAGACCCCCGGCCCCCAGCCACCACGTGGAGTCAGGTGTCTGGAACAAGTGCGTTAATGGTGCTGACAGGTGTTCAAGTCCTTAGCAGGATGGTTCACAGTCTGATGAGATCAGCGAGGAGCGTGGGGGGAGAGCTGTGCTACCCAGGGAGGCCTTGCTGCTGCCCCGCGTGTGTCCTGCAGTTACAGGATACAGGACACAGCCCCTTCTAGAATGCCAGTGTCTCCCACCTCAGCCCTTGCTGCTCTGACCTGCGATCTTCCTGCTGCTCCCAGCGCAGCCGCGGGCGTTGGCGGGAGGTAGGCAGCCACAGCCCTAGGAGCCGTGGAAGGGCGTTTGGAAGCTCCTGGCCTGCCCATGTGGGGTCTGCGCATGTTTCTGTGTTCACATGCACACCTGGGTGAGGCGTGTCTGTTCAGAAAGGACTGCAAGGAGTAACCCTTTCTTGGTGTAGATTTTCTACTCGTCCCTAGAGGAAGGATTTGTGTGCTGACTCAAATGTGAGTGAATGGATGAGCAGACGCCTACAGGAGAGAAGAGGACATCTTGAAGGAGATTATCAGTGTTGAGGGCCCCCTTATGATGCGATGAGCCCTGTTTTCTTAGCAATGCTAAGGGTAAACACAGTGATTACCTTAAACTCACATAGAGAGAGAGGATTAGAATACTAGAAATACCTATTCTGAAAGCCAGTCCAAAATTCCTGTGTTCTTACATCTGTTTGCTTAATTTCTATCACCTTTGACCTCGCTGGTCTTTCCTATGCATCTCATTTCTCAAAGTGTGCATGAGATCTGAAGAGCTGAGATGTGCTACCAGTCCTTCCCACGAAGCAGTGCGGTGTGAGGTCTTAGTGGGGGGGGATTGAGTAGAATTTACTGTGAGAGCAGGGGAGTGGATCCAGCAGCCGAGTCGGGGCTCCAGGCCCCGTCCTCGGCTTTCCTTTCTTCTGCATCTTCTGTGCTCCTGAGGGGCTCGCCGCACCTGGCAGCCACAGGAGCACCACGGTCCTGACGAGCGTGGACCTCACGGCTCAGAGCATCAGGGCACGACGCATCCGTGAAGGCTTTGATTGGCGAGGCCAGAGGGGCCCATTTCCAGGCTGGAGCGAGGACTGCATGGATTCATGAGGATCTGCGTCTACGCGGCTTCGTCCCGGAGAAGGCAGTGACGCTGGGCAGATGAAACAGGCACTGAGCTCAGGGCTTTGCTCCACAGTGGGATCTCGACGACTTCCATTTTGGAGGACACCCCTCTCATGGTGCCTGTGCCGGAGAGGCCTGTGCCGAGTGTCTGGTGCCCTATCACCGGAGGAGCACAGGTGGAGGGGAATCGCAGTGTCACAGGCGCCCCAGTCGTAAGGCGGGTGTCACTGTGCGGGCTTTAGCCCTTGGCTTGTCCAGTGGTGATAATAATGCCCACTGCGTAGGCTGCTGTGAGGATTCAGTGGTGTGCACATAGAGTGAGGCACTCCAGAAATCCTTCCACATTGTGGCTAACCACGCCGTTGACTTGGTGAATGCTGGCGCACTGCTGTTACCACACCCTCACATCTGGGGAGTGGTCCCTGCTGGATCAGAGAGCAGAGACGGGAGCAGGCCGTGCAGTGGGTGAACGAAGGTGATACTAGTTGCCGTGTGATACTAGTTACCGTGTGGTACTGGTTACCGTGTGTTGTATATTCTCTTCTAGACATTTCCTTTTGATACTATAGCCTGTGCATCATTAGAACTTAGGTATAGGACAGGAATCTTGGGCAATCCACAGCTCCTCCCCCCACCCCTCCCCCACCCCCCGCCTCTCCAGGATGTCCCTGAGGGCCAGGGAGGCCCTTGATGTGAGCGGATGGATGCAGAGGCTATGCACCCAGCAGAGCTCCCAGGGCTCCAGCAGTGGGTACGGGGTCAGAGCCTCACCTGAAAACCAGGGCCTCAGCGGGGCAGGGAGGGGGGACGGAGGCCTGGGGAAGCCCCTCTGCTGGAGCCAGCTGAGGACACGCCCTGGCGCCAGGGAGAAGGGCCGCGGGGAGGGGAGGCTATGATAGGGTCACCCTGAGTGTTCCCTGCAGAGACTCGAACTCCTTAAGACTGGGGTGCAGGCCCACCACACCCTGGACGCCTGGTGACCCTGCTGAGAGAGTGAGGACAGAGTGGGTGCAGGCCCACCACACCCTGGACGCCTGGTGACCCTGCTGAGAGAGTGAGGACAGAGTGGGTGCAGGCCCACCACACCCTGGACGCCTGGTGACCCTGCTGAGAGAGTGAGGACAGAGTGGGTGCAGGCCCACCACACCCTGGACGTCTGGTGATCCTGCTGTGATAAGCGAGGGCAGAGTTTTCCACGACTTGGGAACGAGCCAGGCCTCAGAAAGGAGAGGAGGCCGAGCTGGGGCCTGCCTGGTGAGTGCAGGGTCCCCTGTGGTGTGCAAGGCGAAATGCCGGTTAGGCAGGCGATGCCGTGTCCCAGGGGAAGGGTCACAGAGAGCCTGGGATGTGGGCACATGGAGCCTCCTGGCTGGGGCAGCAGGGAGTGGGCAGCCAGGAAGCCACAGTACTGCAGAGGGCAGGAGGCTGGCCAGGGCCGGGAGCTCCTGTCTAGATAGAAACTGCAGCAGAGTGGTACCCCTGCCTCACCCCTGCCTCTCCTCTGCCTCACCCCTGCCTCACCTCTGCCTCACTCTTGCCCACCCGGCCTCACACCCCCACCTCTGCCTCATCCTTGCCCACCCTGCCTCACACCTCCCTTTACTCCTATCTCACCCTTGTGTCACCCGTCCTTTTCCCTTCCTCACCTCTGCTCATCCCTGCCTTTATCTTTGCCTCACCCCTGCCTTCATCCTTCCCTCACCCCACTTCACCTCTGCCTCACCCCTGCCTCACCCATCTCACCCTGACTCACCCCACGTTGTCACCTCTGCCTCACCCCTGCCTTACCCCCGCCTCACCCCACGTTGTCACTCCTGCTTCACCCCTGCCTTACCCCCACATCACCCCACGCTGTCACCCCTGCCTCACCCCTGCCTTACCCCTGCCTCACCCCACGGTGTCACTCCTGCTTCACCCCTGCCTTACCCCCGCATCACCCCACGTTGTCACCCCTGCCTCACCCCTGCCTTACCCCCGCCTCACCCCACGCTGTCACCCCTGCCTCACCCCCGCCTCACACTGTGCTCCAACACCAACAGCCACAGTCCTGTCCTGGGCTCTGCAGCCCAAGCCCCTGCGTGCCTCAAGGAGTGGCCGCTGACCCCACAGGACGAGCACCGTGCATCCCTGTGGGAGCAGCCGCTGTGCCCCAGGTGCCCTGCGACGGGGATTCATGAACACTGGGCACCAGAGACGGGGCCTGGCCTTCATCTTCCATGAAACGTGTTGTGTTCTCTCTCTGGAGATGTTTCTCTGCGTCTTCCATTCCTGATACATTGATCACATAGCGCTAATCCCATTAAAAAGCGGTTTTCTGTCCGTTTTATGGACTCCGCACAGGAAAGCCTTGCTCAGTGTAAAAATAAGGCAACCCGAGTGCATAACCAAGAAATTCCTGGCATCCAAAAATGATGCCGGAGCCCAAAGTCACCGGGTTATCCAGGCCACGGCCGCAGGGCACTCCTGACAGACTCACCGTGGCCGCGGGACTTGCTGGGATAGGAAAGCGGCTTCAGTAATTACAGCGCTGCTGAGACCCACGAAGGCGTGGCGGCGCCGGCGGCGCGGTGGCTGGGGATCCTGCCTGCTCCCACCCAGCGGCTGCTCCTCGTAGCAGAGGCCTCTCACCGGGTAGACCAGGAGTCTGGGCTAGGGAGAGGACAGCTTCTGCCCGTGAAGACTTGGAAGGCGTGTTCAAGCTTGCCTGTTCCCACAATGCCTGTAGGCTTGCCTAGCAGCACCAGGCTGAGCAGCACAGCTCACCTGAACCCGCAACGGGGAGCAGGACATCTGGGGGTCACTTAGCACGTCAGCGCTGGCTTTCTAATTTCATAGGGAAAGATGGCTTTGGGGCTTAACCTGGAGACTTCAAACTCAGACCCTGTTACAAAGCCAGGGCCCAGAGGGGCTCTCCCATCGCTGTGCGTCAGCGGTGAAACTCCCCAGCCAAACGAACGTACCCGGCAGGTTCTGCAGCGCAGGTTCCCCCAGCCGAGACCTGTGTCAGGAGAAGCAGCCCCTCTGGGGTGTGCAGTCCTGTGCTAAAGGAAGGGGACCCACGGTTTGACCTTCAGCTCTGTGACCGCACAGCAAATGCACCCCGTTTCCTTGGCCAAAGCCTGGAGGGCGTGGGTGTTTCTCATTCCCGGCCCTGAGAGGAACAGAGAGCTGAGCCAGATCACAGCGTCTTCCAACAGGGAGAGCAGCAAATGGCTGGAGCAGAAAGTTCCAGAACACTCCGGCAGCCTCAGAGGCAGCTGGGAGAGGAAGGTAGCTCTGGGCACTGGGGCCCAGGTCCCCTCTGTCGTGCGGGGTTTGCAGTCTGGCTGCACCTCTGGGTTCCGAGTGTCAGATGCAGACGTTCCCTGTAGCACGCCCAGAGTTGGCCCCACGGGGAAACGGCAGACGCAAACGAAAACAGTTTTGCAGGACTGCGCTCTTCTCTTGATTCTCACTAATGTGCTTTGGCCAAGTAGAAATCTAAAGGACAGCATTTTTACAAAACCGGAAGCAAGTCACAAGAACAGGAGCTCGGTTGAAACAATTTAAGCATAATTAGGCTCCAAGGAGCTCATAATTAATTTTTATTTCTTTATTTGCATTTTATTTGGAAGGCAGAGAGACGACAGAAACAGAGCTCTCCATTCACTCTTCCAAATAGCTACAAGGGTCGGGGTGGGGGCAGCCTGAGGCCGGGAGGTCTGGAATTCCTTCTGCGTCTCCCACGTGGGCAGCATGTTCCCAGAACTTCCAGTCAGGCTAAGATCATTCTTTATATTGCTTCTCCTCCTGTGGTGGGAGAAGGGAGGAGACAGAGCGAGAGAGTGAACAAGAGAGCACACAGCGTAGAAAACAGAGCACAGAACAAAATGCTGAAAGTCAATCCAGAAACCCATACAGAGTAGCAATATCAATAAGTAGAAGTGTGTGAAATTCACCCGTGTGAAAACTAGAGATTGCTGGCTGGATTCTCAAGTAATTTGGTCCTGTGTTCCTTTGAAGCGGTGCCCTGCATCACAGGGCATGGAAGTGACAGGCACTGTCCGTGCATCTACAGTGCCACGACAGCCTCACAGGCCAGACCAGAACAAAACTTGTCACGTCACTGAGCACAGCACACTGAGACAAAGAACAAGCAGCCAACCACTCAGACCCACCAGTCTGTCTAAGAGCCTGTGTGTATGCCACGAATGCATGAAGCAGCAGCAGGTGTGTGACCCCTGAGACCGCCTGGAGATGGCTGAGGGGACGGGAGGTGGAGAAAAGTGACCTCAGTTCTACTGGTCATCGTTTACTCCTCTAAGCTAGGTGGTGGGCCTGCGGGTATTTGATATGATTCCAACATACCTGTTCCATGCCAGAAACGGTTCATATAAATCTTTCCCTGTGCCACACGACGTGACTTTCCGTGCAGCAGAGCCGTCCAACACCTGGCACCAGGCAAGGCAGGGACCCAAAACAGCCCTGACAGGCAGCCCCACTTCCGGAGTTTTTTCAGGTGTCCTTCGGGGCGGGGCAGGTGAGGGCACTGCAATGAGCAGGCCTATCCAGTTTGTCCCCTGGAAAACGTGCGTCAGCAGTGCCAGACCCTTTGCAGGTCCGGCGTGGGACCACAGCGTTGGGGGAGCTGCAGCAGCCTTCCCAGTGCCAGGGAGAACGGCGCGGCAGAGCTGCAGACAGCTCGGGCACTGCACAGACCCCCGCGGGCCCCAGGGCTCCCCGGATCTAAGCCCTAAATCTGCCTCCCGCAGTGCGGCGCCCCCTCCCCTTTGCGCTGTCCCTGCTCTCGGGCCGCGCGTGGTGCCCGCTGTGGCGGCGGAGTCATCATCAGGAGAATGCACTGTGGTGTGTTTGAAAGATGCACACACACGACGCAAACATCACAGAAAGTCAATTTCCGCTCTTCAGCTGGGAACCTCCGGGATGACAAACCCACGTTCGCCAGCGCAACTGTGCCTGGCTCCATCCCTGCCGTGTGTCCAGCTTGCAGCAGGCAGGGACAGGACGTGCGCACGGTTCGGTCAGCGCCCAGAGGAGGAACGCAAGGCCTGGAGTTGGAACGCTAAACCTTCCTCCCAATGCTTTCTTCTCCCTGCTGTTGGCGGGGGAGGTTGGGGGCGCTTGGGGTTTGTATCGGCGGGCAGGAAGTGCCAGCTGCCCGCTGCCCGGGAGACACTGAGCGATGAGGCAGCCTGCGCGCCCCAGCGCCTCCCCGTCCAGCGCGCCCTGGAGCGCGCTCCGCGGCCCTCGCCAGGAGCCGGGGCCGCATCCTGCAGCCGCTACCATCCTCAGACCCCAGCAGACCCGCACCCAGTGCAGGCGCGCGCGCGCGGGTTGTAGCAAGGAGGTGGGCGGCGACCCTTCCTGTTAGGATTCGCCGTCTCCGCTCGCACGCCGACTTCCGGGGGTACGCAGGGGGCCCCCAGGGGGCGCAGATTAAAGCCGGGTTAAGTCTTCGCCGCTCCCACCCGGCCCTGCCCACCACTAGGGAGCTCAGAAAGCGCTCTCGCCCTGTGCGCTACTTGGAATCCCAGCAAGACCTGCGAGGGAGTCGGAGGCGCACGCAGCTGGGGAGGTGGCGCCGAGCGCACGGGAAGCGCCGCGAACCCTCTCCGCGAGCCCCACCCTTGGTGCGCTGCGCTCCCGGCCCTGCCCCGGGTGCGCTTTGGGGAGGAGCGGCTCTGGGCAACAGGTGCAGCCGGAGCCGGTCGGCAGCACGGGTCTGGAGCCGCTAAGGCGCCGAGAGGACTTTCACCTGCAGGGCTGCAGCCGGCGGGTCCCGGGGTCGGCGGCCGCGCGGCGGTCGTAGACGCGGGGCCAGGAAGACGCCTGTGCTCCCCGCCGGACAAGAGCCAGCTCCGCGCCCCCGCGCCGGCTGTCCAACGCCCGGCACGAAGACTGCGCTGCCAGGCGCGGCTGCCCCGCCGCGGCGCCCGCTCTCCTGCGCATCGGCGGAGGCTCCGGTGGAAACTCGCGCGCTGGCACTCGGGGCGGGACCCCCGGCGCCGGCTGCCCGTGGCAGACAGCCTGCCCCGCCACCCCGCGTCCCGGGCGCCCCCGCGGGCCATGGAGCTGGCTGCAGGGAACCTCAGCGAGGGTAACGCGAGCTGGCCCGAGCCGCCCGCCGCCGAGCCCCGGCCGCTGCTGGGCGTCGGCGTGGAGAACTTGGTCACGCTGGTGGTGTTCGGCCTCATCTTCGCGCTGGGCGTGCTGGGCAACAGCCTGGTGATCACGGTGCTGGCGCGCAGCGCGCCGGGCAAGGCGCGCAGCACCACCAACCTGTTCATCCTCAACCTGAGTATCGCCGACCTGGCCTACCTGCTCTTCTGCATCCCCTTCCAGGCCACCGTGTACGCGCTGCCCACCTGGGTGCTGGGCGCCTTCATCTGCAAGTTCATCCACTTCTTCTTCACCGTCTCCATGCTGGTCAGCATCTTCACGCTGGCCGCGATGTCGGTGGACCGCTACGTGGCCATCGTGCACTCCCGGCGCTCCTCTTCCCTGAGGGTGTCCCGCAACGCGCTGCTGGGCGTGGGCCTCATCTGGGCGCTGTCCATCGCCATGGCCTCGCCCGTGGCGTACCACCAGCGCCTCTTCCACCGCGGCGCCGCCAACCTGACCTTCTGCTGGGAGCACTGGCCCGACCCGCGCCACAAGAAGGCGTACGTGGTGTGCACCTTCGTCTTCGGCTACCTGCTGCCGCTGCTGCTCATCTGCTTCTGCTACGCCAAGGTGGGGCGCGCGGGACCGAGGGCGCGGGGCCGGGGGTGCCCCGGGAGTCGCGTTGTGTCCGCAGCCCCCGCCCGCGGGCCCGCGCGGCCTGGCGGTGTCCGGCGGACGCCGCTCTGCCTTTGCCTCTGCGGGCGCCCTAGCGTTGGAGGCGGCGCAAGGGTTCGCGGAGTTTGCGGTGCTGGGGAAGTTCGCGGGTCGCCAGTTGACTCCGGGAGGGACGTTCCCCGTTCTCGAGCCCTAGGCCCCCGCGGCCCTGGGAGTCCGAGCGCAGCCCGCGCGGCCGGCGAGAGAGCCGCTCTGGTGGCGCAACTGGGATGCGGGAGCAGCCGGTGCCACTGAGCGCGGCGCTGCTGGGCGCGGGGTCCATCGGAGCGCGTCGGGCCCGCCGCCCCCTCCCTGTGCTGGTTGCGCTGGGTAGAGAGGGGGCGCCCGCCGGGAGCTCCCTCCAGGACCGGCTCTGGGAAGCCGCTGCTCCTGGGAGAACGGAGCTTTGCGGTAGTCAGCCCCGGTGGGAAGACGGCATTTCCTGTGGTCCCCGGGGCCGCGTAGAACCCCTGCCTTCCGCGTTTCCACAGCTGAATCCCCGACCCTGGGGGGAGGCTCCCGGGAACACAGCGCCCTCGGCCGCGCCTTAGCCCGCGCCCCAGCTGCTGGAAGGCAGTTCTCCTTTCCCTCCGCTTACTCAGAGGACCTGAGGACTTCTGCATTGACCTGTGACACGACCGGTCCATGTCTGCGTCAAGAGGCATGTGTGTTGAGTGAGGATGGTGTTTGTGGGGTGCACGCCAGTGTGCACACACAGCCCCCCTATACCCTCAGCGCTAGACAGACAGCTCCCCAAATTCTGAAATTTCTGCCCACGCTCCGCCCTGTCGGTCTGGCCCCCTGTTTCTGGGAAGGCTGAGGCGACAGGACCCTGAACAGCACAGGGGGCGGAAGGAAGACGCTGGCTTAGAATCGGTTCCCAGGGCATTCTCCCCCCCCCCCCCCCCAAAAAAAAAAAAACCCTCTCGCCATAAGCCTGCTGGTGTTGTTCCTCCTCTCTGTGCCATCCAGGTGGGCTACGTCTCCTGCGAGTGGCAGTGTTTTTTGATGTCACCCGAAGGTTCTGTGAACAGATGTGCTGGGGAGGTAGGGGATTCAGAAATGGCCCCTAGCCTGGCCGTTGGGAGAAGGCTGACTCATTCATGAGTCTGGGAATGCAACCCAGAGGCTGGTCCCCCAGCGCAGCTGTCCCTGTGTGCCGTCTCACTCGCCTCGCACACCCCGTGGGTGCCGGCTGCTGTCCCCTCCGCAGTGACGAGAGGAGTGGAGGCCCCGGGGGCCAAGCTGGAGATGGTTCCGGAAGGCTTTTCAGCAGGGGTGCCCAGGGGCATGGAGGAGGGGCAGACAGTGGGGGCCTTGTGGGCATGGAGCTTGAGACCAGGGGGACACTTAAAATGCTGCCTTCCGGGTTCCTAGCTTCCTGCCTTAGACCCAAAGCGAGCGCTTCCCTCACTCCCCCAGAGGCCTGGGGGAACTTGCTCAAATCCTGCTGGTGGAAGTGACAGGGTCAATCTTCAGGGCTAAACTGGCCATCTTGCTGTTGTTTGAGAGCTTGTAAAACTCGGAGGGCAGAGTTTAAAAAACGTTTTTAAATACTCAGTCATTTGCAGATTTTCTCTGGAAATTGCTTGCTTCTAAGTGGAAAAGCCTTCTGAATTTGAAGTAGTATTTGCAAGCCCCTTCCAGGGCAGTGTGAACAGGTGGAGGTGTGTGGCCTGCAGTGCTCCCTTGGGTCAGCCGGTGGTGCTTAGCACCTGCGGATCTCGTTCTTGAGGGGCAGGTTCGGGCCTGGCTGAAAGGGGTTGCTTCCAGAGGTGCTCTGTGCTCCCCAGACCCTGCTGGTTTCCAGTGGAACAGCTCCGGCACCTGTCAGTCATGGGAGCGTCCAGAACACGTGACTAGAGGACAAATGCCGGCGACCAGCGCAGTACCCCCTGGGGCGCCCACTGCTGCTGTGGGGCTGGCCTTGGGAGCATCCTGCTCCCAGTAACTGCTGCCCACCCCACCAAGATGCTCCACACCCCCAGGGTGTGCCCGGCATGGCCCTGGGGGTGGGTTTGACCAGGCCCCTCCCTGTGTGTGGAGTGAGTGAGGTCTGTGGCCACACCTTCAGCCCTGCCTTCTTCTTCTTCTTTTTAAAGATTTATTATCTGAAGGTCAGAGTTACACACAGAGAGAAGGAGAGGCAGGAGAGAGAGAGAGAGAGAGAGAGAGAGAGAGAGAGAGAGAGAGAGAGAAGCCAGGAGCCAGGAGCCTCCTCCAGGTCTCCCACATGGGTGCAGGGGCCTAAGAACTTAGGCCATCTTCTGCTCTCCCAGGCCACAGCAGAGAGCTGGACTGGAAGTGGAGCAGCTGGGACTCGAACCAGTGCCCATATGGGATGCTGGCACTGCAGGCACTGGCTTTACCCGCCGCGCTACAGCACCGGCCCCGGCACTGCCTTTTAGAGAGCACCATCATCACCCCTGGGGGGACCCCCCCCAATTGGGATGCACCACGCACAGCGGTGTGTGCAGAGTGCGGGCACACATTGAGGGGAACAGCCATGGAGAATGCGCTGGAGTATTTCCTCCACTGACCGTTTGCCACGTCTGGTGTTCTCGGATGCTCTGGGGTTACTCAGCTGTGACCCAGGTTAGTTTGTTGAAAGAATAAACTCTTTTCTTCCCGTTTGAAATGCTTTCCTATTTGCTCCTGCAAAATCTCTCTTGTGCCACGTGCCTTCCTTTCAGTTTTTGGTACCCTGATTATTCCTGCTGGAACGGTGGCCTCGTCCCCTGCCAGTGCACTGAGGGTTATCCACGCGCCCCCGTGGGGAGTGAAGGGCTGTGCTGCCATAGCTGGTGCATGGCCGTGTCAGGAAGTGAGGGAGAGGGTCTGAAATCAGAACCCGTGCCACAGGGACGGCCACTTACCCGCTGCAGGGCCTGGAAGTCTGGCGAGCACACGCTGTGGTTTCTCCACTGGAGCACGACGGCTGCGTCCTGCTGGACGGGGCAGGACCTTCAGGGAGTGCAGGCCGCAGGGCCACAGGGAGACCGAGGAGTGCCAGGAACGTGTGTCCCGCTTCTCGAGAGACTCTCAGTAGTGTGGTATCCACGCTCTAGGGCATCAGATGCTATTTTTTTTCCTAAATTTCCTCTCAGTTGGGAGGTAAAAGTCAGCTCAGGCACGAGTTCCCGATTGGTGCTGTTGGATATCAGGTTTGTGTTGGGAAGTCGTACATACAAGCAACAGTTCTCACGCCGTTGCTCCTGAAACACACTGCAGGGACAGAGAGCTGCTTTCTGTACCAGAGAAGCCTCAAAGTACTCACGGACAGGGACATAGTTGTAGAACCTTGCAGAACAGTGGATTAATCCTCGGTGATGTCGAATGCCTGAAATGTGGGTTGTGTCACGATACGGCGTGCTGGGTAGGCTTGGAGCAAGGGAGGAAAGCAGGCCGGGGCCGGCAGTGTGCCTGCAGGGGGTTGGCCATGGGGACAGGCATGCAGGGAGGGCAGAGGAGGGGCTACCGAATGAGGAGTGGCCTGAGTGTGGGCTCTTCCTTGTTCACCTCTGCTTTCCCCGGGGGTGGTGAACTGGATGGAAGGTGTCTAGTGTTTCAGTGTGTGTGGGATCCAGCATTGTGCCTGACATCTCGTGGGGACCTGTTGAGAGTTACTCGTGGATTCCGGGAGTCACCACGGCAGAGGCAGACAGGTGTGTGCCTGCCTGGGCCCCGGTGGGGGTGGCTCTCAAGGAACACATCCCAGGGCCGCAGGCGCCAGGACCCCCCACGCTGCAAAGTGCATCTGGGTGTGCGTCCGACTTCCTGGGACACCCCCGAGTGTGGGAAGAGCAGGTGCCCCTGGCAGCTCACTCGCTGAGCTTCATCAGCTGCGGGCCATTTCTGTACGTTTTCATGCTAATGATTTTGTAGGTGACCACGGCGGAGCGCCAGTGGTCATCCGTGAAAAACGAGAGTGAGCGCGGGGGCGTGAGGCAAACCGGGTTCACCCATCTGTGTTTTCCAGGTCCTCAGTCATCTGCATAAAAAGTTGAAGAACATGTCCAAGAAGTCAGAAGTGTCCAAGAAAAAGGTAGGGCTCATAGGCCGTGTTACGTATGGGCCTCTGTTTCTGGCTCCTGTTTCTACTGTCGGCTGTCCTGCCCCCACCCCAAGCCTGCCCCCTCTGGGTTCCCTGGTGCAGCTCTTTGCCGCTGAGGTGAGGGATGGGGTGGAGAATCAGCCCTGGGCGGGGGGCACCGCAGCGGTGCTGAGCTGCAGGTCCGCGCCTCCCCAGGCCGCGTGTGTTGGGCCGACTGGGGCAGAGTGCGGAGTTTCTGACTTGCTTGGTTATAGGAGTGTGGTGATGTCGCTCTCTGCTGCTGTCTCTGACGTGAGTCTGGAGCCATCGTTGTCTTCCGTCCCCATGGCCTGCAGAGCAGAGAGCCCCCATCCCTGCTCTCCCACCTGAGCTGGCGCTGTGCCTGCGGAGGGGCAGGGCCACCCAGAGGGTGCTGGGGGTGCTGCCTGCTCTAAATTGTCCCCCTCGCCAGGGCCCGTGCCTCCCGGGGACGGCCTAGTCACAGTTTCACCTCCCTGGGGTGGCCCCGGTTAGCTCTGACTGAGCCATGTCTGTTTAATTTCTGCTGCAAGGAAGTGGAGGAGGTTATTAGACGGTGATCAGCTAATGGTGAGTGTGGAGGAGATGACACCCGACGCTCGCCCACTGATGTTAGTCATAACATCCTACCATGCGTGGTTTCCTTCCTTCTCAAGTTTATTTTGATCAGTGGCATGCATCATTTTGATGCATTATAATTTAGGTAATCATATTTACCCAAATAAAGGGCAGCTCTCCTGATTTTCCTTGTTTATCAATGACAATGTGGCTAAAAATCGCACCTGCTCCTAGAGTGGGAAACCGGTGTTTAAAAAGGGTAAAATTTAAGACTCTTTCTGGCAGCAAGCATTAGCCTGTATTGGAGACATAGCACGTGTCTTTAGGATAAGCATGGAGGGCACAGCAGAAGCGAGGAGACTGACAGCTTCTTGCCATTGTCCCTCCTTGTAGCGCCCGGCTATCACGTGGGCTTACTTTGAAGCTCCTTGGCCCCTCTCCCTAGCAGCTGACACAACCTGTCGAGTTCTGTGGGTGGAGTGAGTCCTAAAAGCTGGCATGTTCCTGTTCCCACTGATGTGCTATTATGCTACAACTTTTCCATTTTTCTGGTGCATTAGATTTTCCTCTGAGACACACTTCTCATCTCCAAGAAAGTGATTCATTAAAAGCGATCGCCGACTGTTGATCACCTCCCCTTGCGCAGTGGAGCGCGGGCCTGCACAGGGCTGAGCTGGCCCACGGGGTTCCCAGGGCATGGGCTCCAGAGGGAGGCCCAGGCTGCAGTGGGGGAGACAGCCGTGAGAGTCCCGCGGTGCCGCCCAGCGAGATTCCGGCTTGGGGAGGGGGAGGGAAGGGCGGGCTTCCTGGGGGAGGGGGTGCGGTCTTGCTGAAGCCTCCACAGAGGAGCCTCTGCTGATGGCTGGTGAGTGTCTGTCCTTGATTCAAAGGTCTTCTGGTGACTGGCAGGAGGGAAGCAGCCTTTCTCTAACCGCGTCTGAGGCTGTGCCAGCTCCGTATCTGAAAGGTGTGGGAAAACAAGTTGCAGGCGCCCCAGGAAGAATTCAGTGCTTAAACGAAAGGAAGTGGGTCTTGTGAGAGAGGAGTGGGAGGTTCCTATTTGCTTGCAGTGAGAGTAGTGTGATGAGTGTGACAAACTGCACACACACGTGTGTGAGTGGTGTGATTCGTGTCTGTGGGTATACACATCAAGGAACCCCTGGATAAATGGAATTTAAACATAAATCCACTTTGGTGCAGAAAATTGAAATTGATGCATAGTTTTTTCCATCATCTGCGTTTTCCATGAACTTCTTAAAATCCTCTTGTGGCCATGGATTTCAAAATTTTTGCACCAAAATAAGCTTGCAATTTCATTTCATTTTATGAAACTTTTTGAAGTCCCCCCCTAAGTAGAATAAGTGTATGTGCTTATGTGGAATTACTCCTTTGCT
Source organism: Oryctolagus cuniculus (assembly GCF_964237555.1). Classification (NCBI taxonomy): domain Eukaryota; kingdom Metazoa; phylum Chordata; class Mammalia; order Lagomorpha; family Leporidae; genus Oryctolagus; species Oryctolagus cuniculus. The sequence continues at coordinate 2,132,643 of NC_091441.1, read as the reverse complement.
CCTTCTTCCCGCATGGGAGAAGGTCTGAGCTTCTGGAGGGGGCAGCTGTCCTCTTCCGTTCTCACACCTGAGCAGCTTTGAACAGATGTCCGATCTCTGAACACAGCAGATAAATGTGGCAGTGATGCGGCATGTGCCTAAGAAAGAGAGGAGAGCGGGGTGGTGGTGGGGGGGAGGGCAGTGGAGAGAGAGCAGCAGAGGTGGGAAGGGAGGGGAGAGATGCGCAGCAGAGAGCGAGACTGCGAGGTCACTCCCTGAAGGCAGGGAGCTGGGGCTCAGTGTGGGACTCCCCCAGACCCTCGCCTGGAACACTGTGTGATGGGTAGCCATTGTGTGATGGATAATGGATCGATGGCACGCAGGCTTTGGTGGGTAGAGGATCCCTGGGACGCAGGCTTTGATGGGTAGAGGATCCCTGGGATGCAGGCTTTGATGGGTAGAGGATCATGGGACGCAGGCTTTGGTGGATAACGGGTTGATGGGACGCAGGCTTTGGTGGGTAGAGGATCCCTGGGACGCAGGCTTTGATGGGTAGAGGATCCCTGGGATGCAGGCTTTGATGGGTAGAGGATCATGGGACGCAGGCTTTGGTGGATAACGGGTTGATGGGACGCAGGCTTTGGTGGGTAGAGGATCCCTGGGACGCAGGCTTTGGTGGGTAACGGGTTGATGGGACGCAGGCTTTGGTGGGTAGAGGATCCCTGGGACGCAGGCTTTGGTGGGTAACGGGTTGATGGGATGCAGGCTTTGGTGGGTAGAGGATCCCTGGGACGCAGGCTTTGGTGGGTAGAGGATCCCTGGGATGCAGGCTTTGATGGGTAGAGGATCATGGGACGCAGGCTTTGGTGGATAACGGGTTGATGGGACGCAGGCTTTGGTGGGTAGAGGATCCCTGGGACGCAGGCTTTGATGGGTAGAGGATCATGGGACGCAGGCTTTGATGGGTAGAGGATCATGGGACGCAGGCTTTGATGGATAATGGGTTGATGGGACGCAGGCTTTGATGGGTAGAGGATCATGGGACGCAGGCTTTGATGGATAATGGGTTGATGGGACGCAGGCTTTGATGGGTAGAGGATCATGGGACGCAGGCTTTGGTGGATAATGGGTTGATGGGACGCCGATGCTGAAGGGTGATCGTTGATGGGGCCTGGATTTTAGTGGACGATGGGATGCAGGTTTCAGCAGTTTGCTGCCTTAGACTCCCCCTGCTGTGGCTCCTTTCTCGGCCTGTTCTGGCGCTGTGCTTCTGCCCACAGGCTGAGTGTCTTACACACGGTGATCATTTATTTCTCATCTCTCTGGAGCCTGGCAGTCCAGATCAGGCACCAGCGAATCCGGCAATCAGTACCTGTAGAGGGATCGTCGCCTGGCTTGTCGGTGGCACCTTCTCACTGCGCTGTCACATGGTAGAAGGGGGAGGCAGCACGCGGGGGCTCTCCTAAGAGTGGGATTCCGGCTGGAGAAGGCTCCTCCCGTGGCCCCCTCGCCTCGGTGACTCGGTTCCGACGCAGGTGTCTTGGGAAGATGCAGACATTCAGACCACATCACCGTCACCTCGGGGCTTTCCTGCGGAGATCTATGGCTATGTGGGGTGGAGAACTGGACTGTTCCCGATAGCCATGCTATAAACAGTCACCCCCGTGCTTGGAGGAAGTCCGTCTTCTCTTGCAGACCTAATATTGAAGAATAATTGCCCTCTAATTGGTTAGATGTTTTGCTCAGTCTCTGCTAGACTAGAAGACATGTTTCTGGCACGAGGCTGGCTGGGCAGAACGCGGATCCTGAAGTCATCCTTGGGGTCTCAGCTCACTGCCTGGGGGCTGCTGGGAGGGAAGTCAGAGTGAAAGGTCTCTGGGTGCCCTGCCGGCGAGCGAGGCTTTCTAACGCTTGCTTCCTGTGTGTGTGTTTTGTTTTCTGTTACTCTGGCTTGGAGTATTCGGCGAGCTTTCTGGCTACCGTTTATGAAATGTTTTTCATCATTTTCAGCTTGTAGTCTTTTTTTTTCTTTCCAGCCAGATTCCGTTAGACATTCTGTGAGTCCAACTCTTGGAAGGAAGAGCAGATGTCTCAGATGACTGGAAAAAGAGCATTTCCTAGAGAGGACAGGGAGAAGTGTTTCCAGACACTGTGAGTTAAGGAACAAACAGAAATCCGCGAACGAGGGCCTGATCCCAAGGATAGTAAGAATGAGGCAGAGGCTGAGTGTGTAAGTTTACAGGGGACTTCTCCGTAGGCGGGTGGTGTGGGCACGCAGCACATGCACGCTGGGCGTGGCACCATCTCCAGAACACACAGTGGTGCTGTGAGAGAGGGAAAATGCGCGTGTCAGAAACGGGAGACGGACCGGCCTCATGTCCACTGGGAGGTTTCCGTGTCAGTGGTGCTGTGAGAGAGGGGAAATGCGCGTGTCAGAAACGGGAAGAAGGACCGGCCTCATGTCCGCTGGGGCTTCCGTGTCGTGTTCTGATGCTTCAGAAGGAGACGGGAGGCGGCGTCTCTGGCTCTGTCTGAGGAAGGGCCGTGTCCACCCGGGGGCTGGGGTGTTGAGCCAGGCCTCCATGATGGTCGCAGTTGCACGTGGGTAAGGGAGTCTGGCTTGTGTCCTGGCTTCTGTGTAACCCATCAGTGGTTCCCCAGTCTCCCTCCCGAGCTTGTCAGGAAGGCAGACTGCTAGGCCTGCACTTCAGAGCTCCCCGCCCCGGACACGGGGGGCCTGTGGTTTACTTAGGCCCAGGGTGGGAGGAGCCCACACCGCACCCCTTCCCCAGCTCTGGGGCCAGGCTGGTTTTCTCCCAGAACAGGACCTTGCCTGGTCAGCACATCACCCCGATTCTCCAGGCCCCGAGGCCTGCAAACCCTTGTTGCAAGTGGGGAAAGAAGACCTCTGTCATCTGCTGTCCCCAGCTATGCACACGGGTGTGTCTGACATCTTGGTGTTGCTGTGGCTACAGGGCCAAGCGTCCAGGGCCGGTAGGCAGGGCCCTGACTTGTGTGCTAGCTATGAGAATGTCGGCTGCAAGGGGCTGGGTCCTTGATGAAATGCAGGGCGACTCCAGAGTGACCTCAGTGGGGACCTCCGTCCACTGCAGGGGATCCTCTTGGACTCTGGGGAGCAGCCGTGGACAACGTGGAGTTTGTGTGAACTCCCGTTAAAGATCCTCCCCCGCATACTCACTACAGGTCGCAATGTGGCTGCCTTCCAAGGCCACCAGCAGACCAAGAGACAGAAACAGACCCCAGTCCTAGCTCTGAGAAGTCCAGTGGGGTTGCTGAAATTTAAAGGTGCACTTTGAATGCTCTACAAACAGACAGACTGCAAACACACGCAGGGCACTGCCATGGAAAATATCCCATGCTGAGGTCACGCCGCCATCTGCCCTGTGGGTCTGGATAAGATAGGGATCTTATCAGCAAGCTGCTGGGGTTATGTGCCCTGCGCTCCACGCTTCGTAAAACGCCGGCAAGAAGCAATGAAATGGAATCTCCAAGGGCGATCATCCCGGGAAGCCCAGAGGTGCTCTGATGGGAAAGAAACGAGGATGCTTTCTGTTCTATTTGGAGGTACAATTACGTCTAGATTGTTTGATCAAATCACCCAGAGTGGCATTTCTCATACGCTAATGGGTAAATGGGATGATGGCGGACACTCCCTAGATACATGTGAGTGCGCTGTGTGTTTGCTTTGCGTGTCATGTGCTAAGTGGCCATGGGGTGTGAGCTGGCCCCCCGTCAGCTTCCGCATGAGCGCCTCTCACGTTTAGATGCAGCAGGTGCGGTCTGGCTCAGCCTGGGAGTCGAGGCCCCGCGAGGGGCGTTGTTTCCACGCTTACGACACAGACCTGCTGCCCAGCCGTGGTACCTGACCGTGAGTTGGGTCTCGCCTCTTGCTCCTCCTGGCCACTGGCGCTGGCCGGCCTCGTCCTGGAGTCCAGCCCTCTGCTGTCTCCCGCCTCTGCCTGGCCCCTGGATTCTAAGTCCCCTCTTTCATAGCTTCCTGCTCGCGTCCTAGTTGGTGCCCACATCAGCCCTGGGTGTCTCGGCCTGATGTCCTGCAGGCGTTTGGCCGTGTGGGGCCACCTCTGCCACAGCGGGGCTCTGGTGCCTGTGACGGTCGTGCAGGTGGGGGCGCTTGTGTTGTGACAGTGGCTTCCCAGTCACAACACCTGTGGCCTGTGTCTTACTCTTCGCTCTATGGGAGCGTTGAGAACAGCCAACGCCATGAGCTTTCTTCCGCTTCCTTCTCTCGCTTGCCTTTCCTCCTGACTCCTTCCCGTGTGCATCGCCCCCATCACACGCCGGCCTGCGATGGTCGCATCCGCGTTCCCGGCCGGGGAGGCCCGTGTGGCCCCGTGTTGCTTGTGCCCCACAGCGCTGCAGCCTGGACGGCGTCTGGGCAGGAGGAGGCTCCTTGACCCCTGCTCCGGGGCAGTGGCTGAGATCCCAGGCGTCTCATCCCGGTGCCCGCCCTGCCTCCTCCCTGCCCCCGGGAGCTGGGGCGGCAGAGCAGCCGTGAGCGGCTGGGGAGCCTCCTCGTGGGCTTAGGTTGGAGAACAGAGATGCACGTGGTCTTGGGGGCCTTTGTGACCCACCTGACGACCGAACTGCTTTGCGTGAATGTGTCCCTGTGCGGGCGGTGGAGCAGGAAAGGGGGTCGGTGGTCACAGGGCAGGTGTGAGAGCCGGGCAGTGACGAGCTGGCCTCAGCCCTGACTCGGTGTTCAGCTGCAGAGTTTGGGTGCTCGTGTTGGTGTGACTGGACATCCCATGGGTCATTCCAGGGCCCACAGAGCAGTGATGCTCACGGCCAGGGGCCGCTGCCTTAGGTGCCAGCACCATCCAGAGCTGCGGGGACTCTGCGTGGCTGCCGTGGCACGGTGGCCCAGCCTGGCGCCTGGCTGTGCTTCTTGGAGGAGAGCACTTTGTAGGGAAGGAAGCAGCTCACTGCTGTGCATTTTGTAGCGGGAAATTAGGGCGCCTTAACTGGGCATCTGAATACCACAGGCGTTGTCTTGGTTTGTGCCTGCAGACCGGCACGAGCACCTGGTGGGTGGTTCCGTGCCCACAGGAACAGGCAGCGGCGTCCTGTGGCCCATGGAGGAGGTGGGGTCTGTATGCACGAGTGTTGTGTACAGGAGGGTCCTCGTTTAGCACAGGCCACCTCCTCTCTCGTCTGCTCAGTAGAAAGCCCGAGGCAAGCTAGTAGACGCTTCTCCGTTTTCCAAGTCTCTGATTTAGGGACAGCAAGGGGAGGGTCCGGCTGGAAGCGGCTCCAGAACACCCGTGTGTGTGCGTGTGTGTGTGCGTGTGCGTGGCCTCTACCTGGCTGGCGTTGAGAGAGGAGACAGAGGTCCCCACTTGTGGGTGATGTGCTTCCTGCAGGTAAACAGCTGCTGCCTCGGACCTTGGTCCCCGTCTGCCCCCAGGACTCCGAGGTCACGCTGTGCTCGGTGGAGGGGTGCTCCCGGGGGGGGGGGGGCACACCGCAGGCCTCGGAGACGCTGTGAACAGACATCGTGTGACGCAACAGTTACCTTGGAGGCAGACTGAGTGCCTTCTGCCTGACCCCATGAGATGTGCGTGAAAGGATCTTGGGGCTGGCGAGAGCGCCGGGTTAGTTTTCTGCTGTAATCGACTTCTGTCTTTCCTCTCCTCCTCCCCTACCCCCGCAGACGGCGCAGACGGTCCTGGTGGTGGTGGTGGTGTTTGGCATTTCCTGGCTGCCACACCACGTCATCCATCTCTGGGCTGAGTTTGGCGTTTTCCCGCTGACCCCGGCCTCCTTCCTGTTCCGGGTCACTGCCCACTGCCTGGCCTACAGCAACTCCTCCGTGAACCCCATCATCTACGCCTTCCTCTCTGAGAACTTCAGGAAAGCCTACAAGCAAGTGTTCAAGTGCCACCTCCGCCACGAGTCCCCGCTCAGTGACAACAGGGAAAACAAGAGTCGGGTGGACACCCCCTCGTCCACCAACTGCACCCACGTGTGAGGAAGGAGAGGCCGGGCTGCTCTGGGTGTTGTCTCTGCTTGTGGACCAGACACGTAACACACACAACCTGCTGTCACATTGGTTTCACTGAATCCCACGTGCGTTGAGAAGTGCCCTGAACCACCCAGGAGATTCTTAGGTCCCACGAGCGTTGTTTTCCAATTTTATTTTATTTTGAAAGCATATATCAGAAGCAAAAGAAAATGCTGTATAGTTTTATACCTCCTAAGAAATGGAAGTTTAGTACAAGTCCATAGGTAATGAATCAATGTCCTGAGAGTTTAGTAGAATTCTGTTGGTTCCTTCTAGAACAAGGAGCAACCCCATCCGGAATTTTTGTGATGTATCTTTTAAAGCAGACTTATTTAGAAAACCTCGTGCTTTGATTTTTCAATTTCAAAGGCAGAGGTGACATTAGCGGCCGTGTTTCCAGGTGTGGTCGCGGACCCGCGATGGGGATGTTTGCCTCTCTGACGTCACTGTGGAGACACCGCGGGGTTGAAGCCGACCCCCTGAGATCCCCCCGCCGGCCGCCGTCGTGGGTGGAGCTTGTGAGGTTGCGCTCGGCCCCCTGCGATTCCCAGCTCCCTCATCTTCACTGCAGGAGGCTGGTGCTGTGCGGTGCCGTGCCGTGCCGTGCGGTGCCGTGCGGTGCCGTGGCTGCTGCTCTGAGGGTGGCAGACTACACCGTGAGCTCAGACTGTGGAGTTCACTAACCCAAGCCAGGAAGGCGCCAAGGGCGACTGTCCTCGCAGGGCAGGCCCTCAGGGAGTCTGAGAGGGAAGTGGGTGTTGAAGTTTGATACAGCTTGAGTGTCCTTAGTCAAGGTGGTGAAATCCGAAATGTTTTCAAATACAAAGCTGTTTGAGCACCCACACGATGCCAGAAGTGGAAAACTCCACACCAAGAAGCTTTCTTTCACACACAAAACTGCTGAAAGTGTTGAGTAAAATTGCCCCCAGGCTACGTGCATGCATATGAAACATAACGACTTTTGTGTTTAGACTTGGGTCCCCTCCCCAAGACATCTCACTGTGTATTTTTTTTAAAGATTCATTTATTTATTTGAAAGTCAGAGTTACAGAAAGAGAAGGAGAGGTAGAGAGAGAGAGAGAGAGAGAGAGGTCTTCCATCCTCTAGCCCACTCCCCAGTTGGCCACAATGGCTGAAGCTGCGCCAATCCAAAGCCAGGAGCTTCTTCTGGGCCTCCTTCGCGGGTGCAGGGGCCCGAGGACTTGGGCCATCTTCTGCTGCTTTCCCAGGCCATAGCAGAGAGCTGGATCGGAAGTGGAACAGCCGGGACTAGAACCAGTGCCCATATGGGATGCCGGCACTGCAGATGGCGGCTTTACCCGCTATGCCACAGCGCCGGCCCTCACTATGTATTTTGAAGTATTCCCAAATTCCCTCCCTCCCGCCAAAAAAAATATTCTGAAACACTTCTGATGCCAAGATGTTTGGGTAAGGAATATCAAACTTGTCTGTGTACTTGGCCAAAGCATTCGCTGTGCCTTGAATGGAACCTACCAGAAAGGAGAGGTCAGGAGCGCCAGTGAGGAGAGGTGTGGGCAGTTATTTCCGCGGGGTGACGATCAGGCCGGTGGAGCAGTGGTCCTGCAGTGTGCAGAGGGCTGGCCACACCAGCCTGATTCAGATCGCGCTGGGGCACAGCCGCCCTGTGAGTGGGGACGCCTCTGATGCCTGCGTGTGGCTTTTTCGTTACTTTTCTGGAAATACTTAACGCACATTTGCCCAAATGTTGTTCCCTCTGGAAATGTCAGTGTGGGCTTAAAGCTGTCACCACTTCAGCTCCAAATGTTTTCATGACAATGTCAGAATCATTCATGTTTACATTAAGAAACGGTAGGGAAATCTCAAAGTTTCCTACAGTAGAGAAGTACTTTTTGAATTCTAAGACTCTGATATATTTTCGGAGCACATAAAAGCATGAAGTTTTTCAGAAAAGCATTTTGTGTGACACACACTTGTGCCAAATCCATGTGAAAATATCCATGTGAAATACCACACTCCAGATGAAAGAACGCACTCAGCGTGAGCCCTTGGCACGCCGGTTCTTCTAGCAAGGATTCGCTGTCACTGATCGCATTCCAGGGAGCCCTGTTGACATCGCAAAGCCCTAAGCGACTACCCGGACAGGAGAGAAGGTGAGAAATGACGGGGAATGGCCGGCCCTCCTGGCTGTTGCCGGGGACAGAAGTTGTGCCCAGAGCGGGTGAGTATTTGAGAGTTATCAGCCCCTCGCGGGCATGTGTTTCACACTTCATTCACGCAGAGGAGCAGGGATGCCTTATCCCGACACTGCTGCTCGTGTAGGGCTGCCCTGGTCTGGACTTGGGGGTCGGGAGCACTGAGGAACGGCCGCCGCTGCTTCCTGAGAGGCCCAGAACGCGGCATCGGCCGGCGTGGCCCCCTGGCTCCCCGAGAGCTGCCGTGGGCAGGAGCTGGGGGCGTGGCGCTCATGAGAACCCTGGCACTTCCAGTCCCCAAGCGGGGGGCAGCCGCGCAGCCATTCTACTTGGCTGTTCCTCCTCCGCGTAGCCCAGGTTGGCTCCACTCCCAAAGCCACGCTGATGCTGATGACGACTCACACCCTCAGAAAGCGGCCGCTGTGTAACGTTCTCAGAGTGATGAGGACTTGTGGAAGAACCTGGGACAGCCCTGGCCTTGCCCGCGGGGGAGGCCACGGCCCCTGCGAAGCACCTGCTCTTGCCTGCCCGAGGACGGCTCCCGCCGCGCCTCCCCACCCGGTGGCTGGCGCAGGAGGAGCACTGCTGCCTTCACGGGCGGCCACGGTTTGCAGGAACCGGGTGACTTCTTCCTCAGAGCCCCAAGGCAGTGGCTGTTTCTTAGAGTTCCGCCTTCCCGTGGGACGTGTAAATCGGAGACGTGGTTGCCGTCTCGCCCGGCCTCTGCTAGTGTCGTAATGGTGGCAGGAGCACCTCCGGCACGCCCGGGACACTCCCGTGCCACCCTCCCCCTGCGTGTGCTCGCCAGTGCCAGTGTGGGGGCGCCAAGGGCACGCCGGGGCGTTTCAGGCAGATTGCGTTTGCTTTCACGCGTGTTGTCTGTGTTACAAGCTGGGGCCGAAGCCGTCGTTCGCTGCTCTGACCTTTCTCCTCACTGGCTTCTCCAGGGAGCTCCTGGCCGCGGGCTTCATCTGCGGCCGAGACGAGACCAAGTGGACCGAGAGGAGGTGACCGCTGGCGGCTGCGTCGCCATGCTCACGACTTGGGTGACTCGAGGCGGTGGTCTCCCACGTGCCCTGCCCACTTGAGGTGTCGGCAGAGAAGCCGTGGTGCCCCAGCCCCCTGCCTGACGTGGCCGCGGCCCACCGAGTGGAGGAAGGGCCTGCAGCTCGGCCCGCCTTTGCCTCACAGGAGTGACCACGGTGCCGCGAGGCTGCTTCCTGCGGACACGCACCGTCCGGAACGCGAGGCGTCGCAAGGACTCCCGGGGCTTCAGTGCGGACATGACTCTGACCAGGACGCGTGTTCAGCCTGGCTGTTAGCGTGCAGCGGTTACTGCTCCGTTCCACGTCAGCCGCGGGCTTAACGGGTGACTCGGTCGCTTAGAAAAGGGACCTAAGATGTGGCAGTTACCTGTTGCCTTGGAAGGAGAAAGCTGTCAAATGGTACTTACGGCTGTCTGAATTCACACAGTGCTCGGGTGTCTTCCCTTTTAGAGGGGAAGGATTGATCCTGAAGAACGCTTCCCAGTGCTGACGTCTCTGCCGAGGGCTGTTCATACAGGGGGAGCTGTGCTCAGAGGGGGTCCACCTGTAGAGGAGGGTGCTGTGTGCTGTGGGTGTCGGGGGATGTGTTGTGTATTCATCTGTAGAGGAGGGTGCTGTGTGCTGTGGGTGTCGGGGGATGTGTTGTTTACCTGTAGAGGAGGGTGCTGTGGGGTGTAGGGGGACACGGTGTTCACCCATAGAGGAGGGTGCTGTGTGCTGTGGGTGTCAGGGGGTGTGTTGTTTGTTTACCTGTAGAGGAGGGTGCTGTGTGCTGTGGGTGTCGGGGGATGTGTTGTTTGTTTACCTGTAGAGGAGGGTGCTGTGTGCTGTGGGTGTTGGGGGATGTGTTAGTTCACCTGTAGAGGAGGGTGCTGTGTGCTGTGGGTGTCAGGGGATGTGTTGTGTGTTCATCTGTTAGAGGAGGGTGCTGTGTGCTGTGGGTGTCGGGGGACACGGTGTTCACCTGTAGAGGAGGGGTACGTGTGCTGTGGGTGTCGGGGGATGTGTTGTTTGTCCACCTGTAGAGGAGGGTGCTGTGGGTGTCAGGGGACACATTGTTCACCTGTAGAGGAGGGTGCTGTGTGCTGTGGGTGTCGGGGGATGTGTTGTTTGTTCATCTGTAGAGGAGGGTGCTGTGTGCTGTGGGTGTCGGGGGATGCGTGGTTTGTTCACCTGTGAAGTGGCTCAGTTCCCCCGCTGGTTTCCTCCCGTGGTGTGCCGGCTCACCTCAGCTTTGCCCCCGACACTGGGATGCTGATGCTGCCGTCTCCGGTCCTTGACGAGAGCCTCGGGAGCCCACGCAGGCCCGGGCCCCGCTGCTTTGCTGCCTTTGGGGCTGCTCCTGGGCTGAGCTGGGCAGATGCCACCACACCTCTGTCAGCTCTGCCCGTTCCTGGTTCCGTGCCGGGTGCCACAGTGGTGGGAGTGGCCATCACTGTGCCTGGGGAATGAGGTGGGCGAGTGTCAGTGAGCTTGTCTCTCTTATTTTTAAATTTGTTTTATTTGAAGTACAGAGTTACAGAGAGAGGGAGAGAAAGAGAGAGGGAGGGAGGGAGATCCTCCGTTGGCTGGTTCTCTTCCCACAAGGCTGCAGTGGCCAGGAGGGCTGCCTCAGGCTGACCAGGAGCCAGGGACTCCATCCTGGTCTCCCAGGTGGGTGGCAATGGCCCAAACACGTGGGCCACCTCCCTGTGCTTTCCAGGTGCATCAGCGGGGAGCTGGGTCAGAGTGCAGCAGCCGGGACTCGAACCGGTGTCCACAAGGTCCACAGGTGGTGCGGGTGGTGGCTTTGCCGTCTCCCGCACGGTGCTGGTCCTGAGCCTTTCACTGTTGTGACTGCTGCGGGAATCCCCTCTGCCCCTCTCCTCTCTGTCCTTGGCCGTGTTTGCCTTGATGGGACAAGTGTGTCAACAGCCAGTCCTGTAGCAGCTCCTACAGGTCATTGTGCCCCCCAGCTGGTGGACAGGGCAGTGCTCGCTGCGTAGCCCCAGCTCTCAGGAGTTAGGGAAGTCCAGGTTGAGGGCTGGGATGATGGCACTGGGCTCCGCCGTGTAGACAGCAGACACCCGGGGAGTCGGCCGCGGTAGCTTGCCCTTGTGGGGGCGTCTGTGGGACGTCGTTCACCGCTGCACTGTGCTTTGGGACGCTGGGTGTCGCACGCCGAGACCTCTGCGGCTCTGCCAAACTCCCTTCCCCACGGTGAGCTGGCCCGGGCTGCTCTCATTGCCACGCCGCACGTGGCACGGACACCACGGTCCTGCCGCTGACGCAGTGCCCGGCACAGGGGTCTGCTCCCGCTTCTCCAGGGCGGCAGGCACAGAGCATGCGCGGGGACGGTCTCCTGGCACCGTCACGGTGGAGAAGGCAGGGCCTGAAGGGCCTGGCCTTGTGGGTGTGACCTGCACAGCTGGGGCGCCCAGGCAGCAGGAGGTCCTGCGAGGGCCAGAGCCCGAGGACCCCCGATGGGGCGCCCGTGTGAAGCGCAGGCCCTGGACGCAGTGCCCGGCGGCCCCTGGAGGACCCTGAACTACCACTGGGTCATGGACCGGCACTCTGCCAGGGCCCCCGAGCCTGCCCCTGGGTGCCCCAGGACTTCTGCAGATCCCCCTGGTGGGGGCCGGGGGCAGTGGGAGCAGAGCTGACAGCAGAGTCTGGCTCCCAGCCCCCACCCCCAGGTGCCGTTGGACACCCACGCACGTCCCGCTGAACATGAGACCACAGCTGATTCTGGGACCACGTCAGCCCTCGTGTGTGTTCCTCTCCCTGCCTCCACCATTCCTGTCATTTCCCTCGGCTCAGCCAGGCTCTGTGCCCGAGGTGGTAGAGCTGTCAGCGTGGAGGGCTCCCCTGTGGCGGCAGGCCCCACCCTCCCACGCGTGGGGCTCAGCACAGTGACGTGTTCCTGGTGCACCCTCCCTGAGCCATCGCGAGTGCAGGAGAGCGGGCCTGGTGGGTGTCATGCACCTGAGGGCCCCTTAGGGCTCCGTGGGCAAGGTCCTGGGCTTGGTAGAGGGACCCTGGACCTGGAGGCTGACCCCCTGTGGCAGGGCCTCCTGGCCGCGCTGTGCCCGCTGAGGCTGAATCGCTCCGGCCAGGGGGTGCATCCACTTCTCCAGGAGGTTGAGTTTTCCCAAACGCTGAGCTGGGGTTCCCCTGGACTCACGGTGTGAGGAGACGAGACACAGAAGAAAGCTGGACAGCCAGGGGAGGACTCAGAACCGGCCTCACCCATGGGTCTTGTCGACCTCAGCACGGTGGACTCGCCGGGGAGACACCCTCGTCTAGGACCAGCTAGGGCCCGAGAAAGCCGAAAGCGAGTCACACTCGTTTTCAATGGAAATCCTCCCCTCCGGTCAGGAAGCAGCCGTGGCGACCAGTGCTGCTGGTCCAATGCTGGGCATTCTCCCAGAGCCACCCAGTTTGACCATGGGGAAGTGTTTTTTAAGGCTGGATGTATTGTCTTTCTCCCAAATAGGATGCTGGTACCTAGGTGTAACGCAAGGAACAAGTTTCCGTGAGCGGGCTCAGGGTCTGGAAACCAGAGGGAGGTTGGGCGTTTGTGTCCTGTCAGTCTTCCCAGCCGGGCGTCCCACAGAGGGACTGTCCCCAGTGGACACTGGCGACGGACAGATGCCTGGATCTGAGTCTCGAAACTTCAAGACAAGGCTAAGCAAGAACAAAGGGTTGAGCTCGGGAATGCTCTTGAAATGAAATCCGATTATAGCAGAAATACCCAAAAGCCACACGCCGACGTGCAGTGACGTGTTCTGCGTTTTGCTTTTCTGAGTCAGTTTACTGCCCGCCAGTCACGTGGGGACTGAGCGCTGGCTGGGGGGATGGGCAGCCCTTGTGGCGTCTCAGGTCAGGTCGGCCAAGGGAGGAGGGAGCCGGCACACTGGGGAGGGGTGGTGGACACCTGGGGACTTGTGGTCTGGTCCGGTGATGGAACGAGGAGTGTGGGGCAGGTCGAGGCCGCCCTAGTCGGCCGTGAACCAGGTGGACTTTTCACGGTGCTCCGGCCTCCCCATAGCGAGGGAGTTGTCAGCTCTGCCAGGTCCCTGGAGAGATCCGAGCCAGTGCAGGGCAGTGGGGTGAGGCCTGGAGCCCGACTTCCTGACCAGCTCCTGAGTGGCAGGCGTGCCTGGGAGAGCCGCAGGCAGATGCACTGGGCTGGAAGCTGCCGCAGGTGGCCAGGCCTCCCGTGGGTGAGGGGCTCCGTGTGCCCCTCCACAGCGAGGAGCCACTCACGTTGAGTCGATGAGCTGCAGTTCTGTAAAATAAATAAATAAATAAATAAATAAACGGGATCTGAATCATTCAGGTCAAGTTTTTTATTGTTTGGCCATAATCATAAATTCTCTGCTCAGCGATGACTTGGCCCTAGTGATAGGAATTTATGTTTTCAAGAGCTTGGAGATGTTGTTAGCTCAACACTTACGGATTTCAGAGATTATTGCAATTTGTCTTTCAAAAGAATAAAATAGCTCGATGGAAAAGAGATCTTAAGGGTTCACCTTGTTCCCCAAGTTGAAGTAGCATCTGGATTCTTGCCTGTGAATTTTTGAACGCACTGTTTCAACCCAGTGTCTAAGTTAAAGCCGCGCACGTCTTGTTACTGCTAACTTGTACGTGCGGCGTTCTCTAGGGGACAAGCGTGACTCTCCCTGCGGTCCAGGTTTTCAGTGGCGGATCTCCTGCTGGCCTGGGTGCCGCGAGGAAGGAAGCATCTGATGCTGTGTTCTTATTTTGCTCCTGGGGCTGCTTAGAGCTGATCTGTAAGCAGCCGTGTGCACGGGCTCCCAGCACCCGGAGCTGCTGTGTTGCTCCCTCGAGAGCTGGCCGTAAACTCGCCTCGTCCTGTCCCGGGAAGTCTACACAGCCAAGGTGCAGCAGTCGGGAGCTGTGTTAGTCCTCCGTGTGCCAGACGTGGTCCTTGTCCATCAGCCGCCCTCTGCACGCTGCATGGAATTCAGCGAGACTTTGTGAAGCGAACCGATTCGCTTCCACTGAAATACAATTTCTCCCTCAAACTGTTCTAGTTTGAGAGTGTGCGTTTTGTCACAAACAAAGCAGAATGGTGCCGTGTTGTGCGGCGGTTCGCTCAGCACGGGACAGATGTGGGCTTGCTGAATTCGTGGAAGCTACAGACGGACCCTCCTGGTGGAAGACTGATGCCCGTGTTTGTAAGCATTTTATTTCCTTCCTCCTCTTCCTCTTCCTCTCTTTCTCTTTTCTGTTTTGATAAATACTGTTTCTTGTCTTTGTACAAACAACACAGAATTGGTATAAGAAATCATGAAGAAGAGAGTAAGACTCACCCTACATGTCATTACCGAGGCGTAACCTTTGTTACCACCTCTGGAAGAGGATGGGAGGGAGGAGCTTCATAAAATGGGTCACGTTCTGTGCAGTGTAAGGAAAATGACCAGCTTTAATTTTGCTTGAATTTGGAAAACCCCTGTGGTGATACAGGGAGCTCTGTGAGACTGACTAGTTGGGACTGTGCAATGTTGAAGAGGCGTGGAGTGACTGTGTGCTAACTGCACGGTAGCTTTCACTGCTAACTGTAGTTAACTGCGCTGTAACTAGTACTCACTAGTTAGCAGCTGTTCACTCATAAGGAGTTAGAGCTGCCGCAGCTCCCTCTGCCTTGTTTTGCTAGGTGTCTCCTGGTCTTTGCATTTCACACACAAAAGTGCTCCGTGTATTTGATTCCGTGTTGATTGGTAATGAATTGATAATTTCCCCCTCTCATGGCCTCCTTGTCTGCACGGATCTCACCACGTGAGTTTGTATTCCCACGTTACTGCATGGTTGAGCGTAGTAACTTGTTTCCTTATATCTGAAAGCAGCGTCCTGTGTGGAATCAGTTCGTTGCGCCTCATTTTCATCGGTCGTCTGCAGACCCAGCTCAGAATTCCAGACACTCCTGGGAGGACGACGTCTAAAGGGAAACTGATTTCCCCTCTTGAGGCAAATAGCACTCCCCTCCCCCCGGGACATCGACTTTTTTTTTTTTTAAGATTTATTTATTTTATTTGAAAGCCAGAGTTACACACAGAGAGAAGGAGAGGCAGAGAGAGAGAGAGAGAGAGAGAGAGAAGGAGGTCTTCTATCCGCTGGTTCACTTCCCAATTGGTCGCAATGGCCGGAACTGCGCCGATCCGAAGCCAGGAGCCAGGAGCTTCTTCTGGGTCTCCCACACAAGTGCAGGGTCCCAAGGTTTTGGGCCATCTTCCACTGCTCTCTCAGACCACAGCAGAGAGCTGGATCGGAAGTGGAGCAGCTGGGTCTCGAACTGGCGCCCATATGGGATACCAGCATTGCACGCGGTGGCTTTACCTCTACGCCACAGCGCTGGCCCCAAGGCGTCTACTTTTTAAACCTGTTGATGCCTGCTGTCTTCACCAAGATGCTTCTTCACTTCTCTCTGCAATGCCTGAGTCTGGCACATGAATTAAATTATGATTGCGCTGTTTGATAAAGGTGAGCAGGATGTTAGTGGATTCCCAACCTTTTATTTATTTTTATTCATTTAAGAGGCAGAGCAAGAAGCAGAGAGAGAGAGAGAGAGAGAGAGAGAGGAAAGGAGAGAAAGAGATCTGTCTGCTAGTTTACCCCCAGCAGTAGCCAGACCCGAGGCAGCCAGGAGCTGAGGGCTCTACTCAGGACTCCCACGTGGGTAGCAGGGACCCTGCCACTCAAGCCAGCATCTGCTGCGTCCGGGGTTCGTTAGCAGGAAGTCAGGATCAGAAGCAGGGCTGGCATTGACCCCAGGCCCTCTCAGCTGGGATGCAGGCAGCCCACGCTGTGCCTTCCTCGCCACGCCAAACGCCTGCTCCAACAGAAGCCTTTAACATGTGTATTCAGATGGCAGTTTCTGTGGTGATAGATTTTATTTGATTACCTGGTAGAATTTCATTTACTATTGAAGGAACAGTACGAGTTCTAGTAGCATCCTGCACGTGTGTGAACACGGGGAGATAGAGTTAAACTAGGCCAGCACGCGGGGCCTGTGCTGCAGCACCTGTCTCCCCCACCTCCCTATCTGAGCCCCCCACTGCCGCTCATCAGGGCGCCTCCCCCGCCTCGCACAGGTCCCTGTGTCTTCCGAGTCTTAGGGCTTCGCGGGGCCTGTGACTGCTGCCTGCCTGGGGTCCAGGGCCTGTCTACACCCCACCCCTCACGGTTCACCTGCTCATGTGTCCAGGTGAATTTAGCCCTCTGCTGCGCTCCTCCAGGAGGCTCATCGGTGAGCTGATGGGTGGAGAGAGAGATGATCTACGACCTTTGCTGGATAATGGGTACAGGGCGGCGTTCCTGTCCTTGCTCCTAACCCGTCACTGACCTCAAGACCCCAGGCAGTGAAGGGCACTGGGCTTTGTGACACTGAAGACCCGTGCTCCGGAACCCTGGGGCGCCCTCTCCAGCAGGGGTGCTGTAGCACATGTCCACCAGGGATCCTCCAGCCCTAAGATCCGTGATTCCACGTCTTGGGGCTGGGCCACAGATGTTGCATTCATGGAATAATTTTGGGCAGCTGGTTACCTTTTTTCCTATGCATAGATGTCTTCTGAGGAGTATATTATTGTTTTAAGCTTGTCATTTTTTAAAAAGATTTGTTTATTTATATGAGTTACAGAGAGGGAGAGAGAGAGAGGAGATCTTCCATCTGCTGGTTCAAACTCCAGATGGCCACAGCAGCCAGGGCTGGGCCAGGCCAAAGCCAGGAGCCAGGAGCTTCATCCAGGTCTCCCACATGCATGCAGGGGCGCAAACATCTGGGCCAGCCTCTGCTTCTTTTCCAGACCGTTAGTAGGGAGCTGGTTGGGAAGGGGAGCAGCTGGGACACAAATTGGAACCCATATGGGATACCAACATCACAGGCACTAGCTTTACATACTATGCCACAATGCTGGCCCCAAACTTACCATTTTAAAACTTAAATTGGGGCAGTTAAAGCTGCCATTGTCTTCTCTGCTTTATCTAAGATGTGACATGAGCACACTTGACTTTATGAGGCGAAGAGGAAAAACTGCCTGCAGTTGAGATACAGCTACTGACACACGTGTGGCATTCCACGCTCCGAAGCCTCGCCTGGTTAAGGCGCGTGCCATGCCCTGTCTTCTAGACACAGCTTCCGGTGGCGCCTCTCAGGAGGGAGGGAGAAGGACAGTGGGTGAGTTCCAGGAACTGCCTCGTCACAGGATCACACCGTAGGTACAAACAGGTGCATCAGGTCTGCATGAGTCTTACGGTATGTGTTATTGTCAAGCTGTTACGATGCATGCTGATTGTACATTTACTATGTTTCCTCTCATTTGAGGATTCTGGAAGATCCTAATCCCCTAATGAGTAACATTTTGTGGTCCAAACACAGATGTTTCTGTAAATTGAATCTTCTTGTTGAATCAACCAATAAACATTTTCTGAACGACATTTGTGTGTGAGTCATCAAGCTTGGCACTGTCAGGGATAAATATGAACAGTTTTTGGTCCTTGTCTCCCAGGAGCTGTAACCACGTAGTTTTAAGAAAAAAGGTGAGTTGTTGATTAGACAAATTCACAAAAATATCCAATGACTGAAGAGCGACTGGGCCAAACTGTAACAAGAAGCAGGAGAAGGAAGACCCTCTGGTAGTTGGAGTTGCTAACAGGGTCTCCAGGGAGTCCCTGTGTCAGCCTGGGAGACTTAGAGCTCCCAGATGTTTGCTTCTCTTGGTCCTGGAAACTCCTCCTCACTGCAGGCGATGCCTGCAGCCAGTGCCACTGTCATGGCTTCCCGCTCTGCAATCATGGGCGAATCTTCATTTGGCTTCGAAGAAAAGGAAAATTGTTAGCCAGTGTCGGCAGAATCAGAGCAAAGCAGTACAAGGACAGTAGAGAACAGCTGTGGTTTATATGTGCCTAAATGATCAACACAGACATGCCTGTAGCGCAGATCTACTAATTGGTCCAAGGACACGGTTATCCAGACTGGCTATGTCCAGTTCTGCTTACTCTACTTTTAAATCTTGTGAAAATAGATGCAGGCCATAGTTTCAGATATTTCCGTGTAGGAGGTTTGGGATGGGATGAGTGTGCATGTTTTTGATAAGTTCAAAAGGTGGTTTTGATTCCTAGACATTTTTGAAAATTGCTAGAAATATTTGAACTTTTAGTTATCAATTAAGATTGATCTCATCAACTGGGAAAAAATGGAAACATAAATGACTGGATCTAAATTCTAAGAGCATAGTCTTTATTTTAAAGGCAATGTTCTCCTGTGTCTGAGTGTCCCGTGTGAAGGACTTATTCAGAAATCAAACAGGATGAATAGCCACTGACGGTCGCTGTCCAGGGACGGCACCAGTGAAGAAGGCCGAGGGAAGACGTCCAAAAATTCACCCTGCCGTAAAATCACTGAAGAGCAAGTAGAGTTAACGGAACCAGGTTTTGTGGTTCTGTGGAAATTAACAAGATTTATAGCAAACTGGGGCACAGTTGGTCAAGAATAACAGCTAAATCTTGGGGAAACCCATGGATTTGACTGAATTTTTGATTACCCTCGCTCCGTTTTCTATTCTGTTGCCCGTGGTGGCTCCGAGCAGCAATCGCCCAGGCGCCCTGTACAGAGGGAGTAGAGCAGAATTGGAGCTATTTCAAGGCCTCCTTTCCCTTCAGAACACTCAGGCTTTGATAGGTCTGGCAGTTGCCTGGAAGATCTTGCTTTAAGTTTTCATTTGGACCTTTCTTGAACTCCTGTCCTAAATGCCTCTCCAAAGAGGGTGTTTGCCCAATGTTTTAATATCAGTTTCCTGAGACAACAGACAATAGCTAGGTCACACAATAGACTCACCAAAAAGCTAAAAAAACAGAGGAATGCGATCTCCAGAAGGGCTTTGAAACCCTGACACACGTGGGACTCTAGAGAGCCGTGTGCACCGTGGGATTGTTTGTGTGCACAGGGCTGTCTCACACCCAGGAAGGCCCTGGGATGGCCCCAGCTCTCACTTCTGGCTGACTCTGCAGGTCTGTGCAGGCAGGAGGTAAAGGCTAAGGCAGGGTTGTAGCTGTGGGCATTGTGCCCTATCATCCACAAAGACTGGGGGCTTATTGGGCCCAGGTCATAAATGGGAATGCCACCACCGTGAGAGGAAAGTCGCATGTTACAATCATGAAACAGCTCTCACCTCTCAGCCGGGGTTTTGACAGTGCGGCCATTTGGAGCTCAGGGGAAGACCCGGGTGGAGGCTGGGTGTGGACACCATCTGCCTGCGGGTCTTGATGAGATGGCACAGGGCTGTTCACTGGTGATGGGAGGAGCACCGGGACCCCTGCCTGGGGGGCAGAAGAGCTGACCTGAAGGACAGTTGCAGAGGGAGGGCCAGAGGCGTGGAGAGAACCAGAGAGATGATCCGGCTTGCAGACAGCCAGACACCTGCCATTGGCTCAGCCCCAGGGGAGGGGTTGAGGCCATCACCTCAGGGGCGTCCACCCCTTTACTGGGTCCACTGATTCAAAATCTGGCCTCCTCAGGAAACATCCTTACAGACACATCTGAATTAAAGAAGGACCGAATATCTGGGAACCTCTTGGCCATCACGTTGATACAGAAATGAGCTGTCACACACACCCAGGTAATTATTATTCAAGATTCTTTATTTTGACTATTTGAAAGGCAGAGTGACTGAGCAGAAAGAGAGAGAGAGAGAGAGACAGAGAGAGAGAGAGACAGAGAGAGAGAGAGAGAGAGAAAGAGAGACAGAGACATCTTCCATCCCCGGGCTTACTCTACATATGGTTGCAACACCTGGGGTTGGGCCAGGCCAGAGCCTGGAATGCCATCCGGTTCTCCCACCCAGGTGCAGGGGCCCAAGCACCAGGCCCACCTTCCTCTGATTTCCAAGGCCTTTTATCAGGGAGCTGGAAGGGAAGTGAAGCAGCCGGGACTTGAACTAGTCGTCTGATACGAGATGCTGACGTTGCAAGTGGCGGATTAACCCTCTGTGCCTCACTAACTGCTATTGTTCAAAAGTCTTTACATTCCTCACCTTATAGCTCAGTCAGCCTATCAGGCAAGCACCATCATTTGCGTTTTACAGGCAAAAAAGCAGAAACCCAAAGAGACAAGTGACCTGCGTTTCTTGGGAGTGCAGCTGAGCGGCACGGCGAGGGCTGGGTCTTGGTGAGTCCCACGCAAAGGAAATGTCATTGTCCTGCGAAGCCTGGGGACAGCACAGTTCCTGTCGCCGGGCCCTTGCCCATGTCCGTGTATCTCAGAAGCGTCTGGCAGTGCCTGGCGCTGGCAGGTATCCGTAATGAATGGTGGTCAGTTACAGCCCTCAGAGGCTTCTGGACCAGGCGCGACAGGTGGACGGTGCTCCTGCGGGGACACCGTCTGGGGATGCTGACGGACCTGCAGAGCTGGTGTGAGCAGAGGCTTGCGAGGGGGGAGCTTCCGGGAGGACTTCACGGGTAGGAGAGCACGTTGGGTTGCACCGTGACGGAGGACTGGGTCTGGCTAGAGGGAAAGCAGTCAGTGGGTTAGAATGAACCTGCAGCTGCTAGCCCAGGCTTGCTTTGCCAGATTCCAGGCCAGATTCCTGAGCAGGAACCCTCACTCGCCGCCTTCCTCCTCTGACCGCGAAGCCTCGGCAGTATATTTTAGAAAGGGCTGGGGTCCCGTGGGCTGAGTTGGCTGCCTGCGCCCTGCACGGGACGCTGAGGCCTCGGCGGCTGGACCTTGGTCCTGAGGTTTTCTGCCCCGGGCGGGGCAGCGGTTTGTGAATGACGCCTTTGTGCCTGCAGGGCCCTCGGACGCAGTGAAGCACAAGCAAGGGCGACCCGGTTCGTAGTTGTTGAGTTCTGTCTTTTCCGTAGTTTCTGCATCCTCTGATGTTTTTGGCTGTTTTTGAAAAGAACGACTTTGGAGTTAGCCAGAAACCTTGCGTGTTTGGTTCACAGCACAGACATTCCATCTGCTCAGGGCTCACTGCCCGAGTCGTCGTGTGCCTTGCGACGGCGTGGACAGAGGGCCTTGCTTCATGTCTGCTCAGTCACCGAAGCCGCAGAGGCGAGGCCGACGTGGAGCCCACTTTAATTAGAAACCGCCGTGTGTACACAGCGGAGACTCCAGCTGCTCTGCCTGCGACGTCACGAGAATGCAATAAAATCTTGCTTTGCGGGTTGTTGTGAGGTTGTCAGGCGGTAAAGGGTGTGGAGGGGCGATTTGCTGTCTGGATGGTGGTTGCTGTCACTGTCACCATGGCCATCGTAGCAGTGTTTGCGTACTGTGGTGGTGGCCGCATGGAATTCTGTCCTTGGGGCTCACTGCCTTCTTCATGCACTGTGCTCAGTGAGCGTCTGTGAGGGCGGGGCTTCACCAGGATGGTCGGGGCGGGGGGCCCTTGTGAGCCGCACTCCCGCTGTGAGCACCAGGGCTCCCTCTGGCTCCACCCCTGCCCCGGCCACCCTGGCTGTTCTCAGTCCCACGATGGGTCCGGTGCCGCAGGCCTGGCCCTGGACGCGTGCTTTGTCCTCTCGGGTCTTGCTTCATTCTCACCCACCTTCCTTCCCCTCCACTCGTTCCTCTTCCAGGTCCCAGTTTGTACAGCCCCGTGCCAGGGGGGCTTTGCTGACTCCAGCCCAGGTCTCTGTGCAGCGTTGCCCTCACTCCTGTGTGTGCCGCGGACTCCGGCTCAGGGCCTGTGGCGTGGTTTTCACAGCCGAGACCCCTGCACATACCGCGCCACATCCGCCCTCGTGGACGCTCATCACCATTTGTTGAAGATTTGAGTAACTTCACGTAAACAAGACCAGAGGGCGTGCAGAGAGAAATTACAGCGTTCATGAGGCCACGTGGTGAAATGTGTAAACAGTGCATCTCCAGGCAGGAGTGCTGCTGTCGTGATGTGATTTGGAGGTGCCTCAGTTTTCTCACCTGTAAAATGGGGTGACAACAGTGTGGCCCTGTGGTAGGCTCTGTCACGACCAGCTGTTGGCAACAATGGCATAGCCGGTAGGTTCCCCGGCTGATGTCATAGTCAGTCATAGTGGCGGTGAGTATTTTCCTTCTTTACACATATAATATGTACAACGTTGTTAGTAGTATTCGCAAGTTATAAATGTATAGTTTATATGTATGTATACACACACACACACACTTGGCAATGTACTGGAGTAGTTTCTTGTTGTTTTATTGGCATTTTTCCTTCTGAGAGAAGTCTTTGGTTTGTCAGCTCATGAAAGCGAAGGGCAGGGGACGAGTCATGTACG
Source organism: Oryctolagus cuniculus (assembly GCF_964237555.1). Taxonomy (NCBI): domain Eukaryota; kingdom Metazoa; phylum Chordata; class Mammalia; order Lagomorpha; family Leporidae; genus Oryctolagus; species Oryctolagus cuniculus. The sequence continues at coordinate 2,110,144 of NC_091441.1, read as the reverse complement.
AGAAGGAGTCGCCGGGTGCGGGCTGTTTCCAGCACGGACGGACCCACGGTTAAAGCCCTGTAGTTTGGGAGACATTACACACACTATAGTGCCGAGCCTCCATTCACCTCACTGCGTATCATGAGTTTACTTAACAGGCTGCGTGAATTTTATTTTGCTAACATTTTATAATTCCATATATTCGGGGTTTTTTTTTAGTAGAAAAATCCATAAATTTTAATCAACTTGCAGCAGCCACCGTGAAGTGGCCCCTCTGAGTGCCAGGGGCTGACGGATCAATGACTCCATTACCGACTCTGTTACCGACTCTGTTACCAAGTCCGTCACCAAGCTGCTGCCCACGTGCTCAGCTTGGCCACAGGCCCCGGGCTTGGCAGTAACCGCGTGTGACCCTGGCTGGCCTGAAGCCCATCGATCGGCGCCGGTCCTCGCTCCTCTTCATCCCTCCCGCGCTGTCCTGGATGTGAAAGGCCGGGAGCGGACTCCTGGGGTTGCCCTTTCAAGCCGTTGGTGGGGAGCTCGGCGCATCTTAGGCTGTGTCTTACCCGGCACCGCAGGGCGCGTGAACACTAGCTGCTGGCGGAGTTCTGGCGTCAGAAGCGTTGTCTTCTCCGGGCAGCTCTGTGGGGTTGGGGCCTGGACCCAGCTGGCTTTGCAGGCTGCGAGCTGGGAGAAGAGGGAGGGCCGTGAATCGGAGCCTTTTGGTGTTGGTGCCCTTGTCCTGGCTGGGCTGGGTGGCCCTTGTGAGCGTCCACTTCCTGGCACGTTGCGTGGGGACATCACTCCCGATCTCCCAGGGAGGACCTGAACGGCGGGGCAGGAGCAAGGCTACCCAGTCCTTGCTAGGTCTGCGTGAGTCTGTGGAGGGTCAAGGGTTTCTGCTGGCAGCACAAGCGGTGGTGGAGAGCCCATTGTGAACACTGTCCTTACCTGAGCTCTAGCTGAGGCTTGTTCTGAAGATCAATAAAGCAGAATTGAGGTCTGGAGCCTTGCCGACATCCTCACGTCAACGCTTCTCCCTTTTCTGATGGAGGATGAGATACCGGGAGCATGATGGCCGCGCGCTGGGGAGTGGGGCTGGTGCAGAGGGCCCAGGAGTGCAGCTGGCTCCATCACCTGGGCTGCGGCGCTGGGTGCCTCCTTGTCTCCTTGTTTAGAGACCCGGCAGCCGCATGATGCGGTCAAGGACACATCAAGGTCGTGGCAGGCCCAGAGCTGCTCCCGAGGGCCCTCGATGATGGCATCGTCAACAGGTGGTACAGAGATGGCATGCTCATGGATGCAGCAGGAGGAAGTGACGGGAAAATGGGAGAATTTCCAGAAAGCGACTCCCACATAGCTAAACTCGCCACCTTCCGTCAACAGGATTCTTCTGGTTCCAAGAGGCTTAAGCAGAGGCCGGTGGTGAGGAGGAGGGTTGAATGAACTTGGGCATTTCCACCACCAGGCGTCTGGGGGTCCCCGGGCGTCAACAGCTGTCTGTGGAGGGGTCGAATGATGCTACCTGGTTCTATCGCTTTCCCCCCTCTCTCCTGGCCTCCTCCTGAAGTCAGGCTCCTCTGTGTGATGAGCAGGAAGGTGCCTTCAGCCCCTGTCTGCGGTGATCCACAGTGACTCAGTCAAGTGTTCAGAAGGCGTGGATTCCGCAGCGACACTCAAGGCCCAGGGCGCTGCCACAGTCCGAGCACAATTTGGCATCCCCAACTCATACAGGCGTTTAACCCCCCAAGTGTTGTGCTAATGGGTAATGGATTCATGTGACCCATTTACGGGGTCTGGGAGGTGGCCCTGGAGGGAGGTCCGGAGGACATGAAGGGCTTGTCCCTGGGTGGCGGCTTCCTGGAGCGGGGTGGTGGGAGAAGCCAGGTCCAGCCCAGCTGTCCCCTGCTTCCTGGCTCCGCCTTCTGACGCGATCTTCCCTCCGCATGTGGTCCACCGCCCTCCTCAACACCACAGCTGGCTTCCTTCCTCCGTCCTGGATGGGGTATTTGCTGTGACGAGAACGTGGCTGGCGTACATGCTGCAGTCCGTTTCCCACGGTGCCACACGCCAGCAGGACGAGCGAGTCTCTCTCAGACAGTGGGGCACTGCTGTAAGAGAAAAATGAAGGAAGACTCTCACTATGGCGTTGTGCTGTGCGGTTTCCCCTCTTATTGGTTAAAGAGCCCTGACATTAGGAATAACGTCTTTTCAAGGTCCCACTAAGATACGTTCCTCCAGGGAAGCACGTTTGGGACCCCAGCAGCCCCCAGGTGAGCAGACCCCCAGCAATATCGCTGCCTTGTTAAACTAAAGCAAGTGGCCCAAAGAAACCTGGGAAGTGTTCTATTCTAGCGCCTACCTTGATGCGATCGCTCCAGGCGGGTATACCTGTATGTCCAGATACATGGAGTCCGCGGCCGGCAGTAAAGCCTTAGGACCCCCTGGCTAACTTTCCGTGTGTCCTGGGTTAGGCTAAGGAATCTGTCAACGACACCACTCAGAGCCATTCTGCTAATTCCTGTTTGGCTGTTTGTGAAAGATGGGGAGAGACGCTCGCGGGTGGCTATGATTAGAGCCACGCATGCGCCTCCGGCCCCCGGCCCCGTGGAGCTGTCGGCCTCGCAGGAACGCTGTGTGGGGCTCAAGCACGCCTTCGGCAGGAATTGCAAGGAAGGCGGGTCCCGGGGCAGAGGTGTGGGCCAAGGGTGATGCGGCCGTGGTGCAGCCCGGCTTGCAGAGGCAGGGGCACCTCTTGTGAAGCCCGGGGAGACCTCGGCTGGGAGACTCAAGGCTCCTGTTGTAGCAGAACCAATCCAGTCGCGTGCCAGACTGCAACGCGGACCGAAGAGGCAGCAGGGCAGGCTGGGGAGCTGCCGAGGGGCCAGGCAGCTGGGGGGGAGACGCGCTGACTTCGCCACCTTTCATCTGTGAACCCCGCGTTACTATTCTCTCAGAGGGTCACGGTCCGCCATGCCCCTGCCATCAGGCTGTGCGCTGTCCGCTGAAATGCTTTGTAAACCCAACAGACGTGTTCTCTCAATTTTAAGACAAAAGCTCCATGTCTGGGAACAATGAATATGAGAATGATTTGTAACAAAATGAGGACCAGTGGCTCTCAGATTTCTCCTCATACAGAACCAGGAACGTGATTTTGCCCAGTCAGAGACACTGAAGTGATGGATGGTTTCCACATGCACACACGTGCACACACACAATACACATGCAATGCACACATGAGCTTTTTTTTTTTTTTGACAGGCAGAGTGGACAGTGAGAGAGAGACAGAGAGAGAAAGGTCTTCCTTTTTGCCGTTGGTTCACCCTCCAATGGCCGCCGCTGCAGCCGGCGCACCGCGCTGATCCGATGGCAAGAGCCAGGATCCAGGTGCTTTTCCTGGTCTCCCATGGGGTGCAGGGCCCAAGCACCTGGGCCATCCTCCACTGCACTCCCTGGCCATAGCAGAGAGCTGGCCTGGAAGAGGGGCAACCGGGACAGAATCCGGCGCCCCGACCGGGACTAGAACCCGGTGTGCCGGCGCCGCAAGGTGGAGGATTAGCCTATTGAGCCACGGCGCCGGCCCGCTTTTTTTTAAAGAAAGCTTTTATTTAATGAATACAGTTTTCATAGGTACAGCTTTAGGAAAATAGTGGTTCTTCCCCCATAACCACCCCCCACCCCCAACTCCCATCCCACCTCCTACTCCCTCTCCCATCCCATTCTTTAAGATTCATTTTTTAATAATTTTATATACAGAAGACCAACTCTATACTAAGTAAAGATTTCAGCAATTTGCACCCCCCACCCCCCCACCCCCACAGTATAAAGTACTGTTTGAAAACAAATTTTACAGTTAATTTTCGTAGTACAACTCATTAAGGACAGAGGTCCTACATGGGGAGTAACTGCACAGTGACTCCTATGTTGATTTAACAATTAACCTCTTATTTATGACATCAATGGTCATCTGAGCTCTTGACATGAGCTGCCAAGGCTATGGAAGCCTTTTGAATCCACAACCTCCATCAGTATTTAAAAAGGGCCATAGCAAAATGGAATCCCTTTCTTCCCTTCAGAGAAAAGTACTGCCTTCTTTGATGGCCCCTCCTTTCCACTGGGGTATCACTCACAGAGATATTTCATGTAGAACATTTTTTGCCACAATATCTTGGCTTTCCACGCCTGAAATGCTCTCATGGGCTTTTCAGCCAGATCCGAATGCCTTAAGGACTGATTCTGAGGTCAGAGTGCTGTCTAGGGTGTTTGTCATTCTATGAATCTGCTGTGTGGCCTGCTTCCCATGTTGGATCATTCTCTCTTTTTTAATTCTATCTATTGTTATTAGCAGACACTTGGTCTTATTTATGTGATCTCTTTGACACTTAATCTTATCTATATGATCGACTGTACACTTAATATGATCATTTTCACACATAAGATGGCATTAGTACCACTCAGCTTAATGGAATCTGGAGTCCCATGACAAGCTTTTAGTTTTACCCTCAGGGGTAGGTCCGTGGGAATGTGTGCCGAAGTATACGGCTCCTCCCTCTCTTATTTCCACTCTTATTGTTTTAGTGGGATGTATTTTCTTTTTTCTTTTTTTTAAAAGATTTTATTTATTTATTTGAGAGGCAGAGTTATAGACAGTGAGAGGGAGAGACAGAGAGAAAGGTCTTCCTTCTGCTGGTTCACTCCCCAAATGGCCGCAATGGCTGGAGCTGCGCCGATCGGAAGCCAGGAGCCAGGTGTTTCTTCCCAGTCTCCCATGTGGGTGCAGGGGCCCAAGCACTTGGGCCATCTTCTACTGCTTTCCTAGGCCACATCAGAGAGCTGCATTGGAAGAGGAGCAGCCGGGACTAGAACAAGCACTTATATGGGATGCCGGCACTGCAGGCAGAGGATTAACCCACTGTGCTATGGCGCCAGTCCCATGAAGCCTTTCTTATAAGGGCCTTGAACTCATTCTTAATGGAAGAGCCCTAGTTGTCTGATCACTTCCTAAAGACCCCATCTCTTAATATGATCTCAATGGTAGCGTGCTGAAACCATAGCATCTCTTCTGATGGGCTACTTCTTTAACATAGGACTCTGGGATAAATTTTCAATTGATTTTATACACCTATGATTAATTCTGTGTTAAGTAAAGAGTTCAACCAATGGTATTAAGTAGAAAAATAATAAAAAATAAGATAATGAACTGTTGCTTAGCAGTCGACACAAGGGCTGTTCGAGTCATCGCTTCTCAAAGTGTCCATTTCACTTCTACAGGTTTCCTTTTAGGCGCTCTGTTAGTTGTCAATGATCAGGGAGAGCATATGGTATTTGTCCCTTTGGGACTGGCTTATTTCACTAAGTATGATGTTTTCCAGATTCATCTGTTTTGTTGCAAATGACCAGATTTCTTTTATTCTTTTACCTCTGTGTATTCCATAGAGTACATATCCCATAATTTCTTTATCCATTCTTCCATTGACGGGCGTGTAGGTTGATTCTTGTCTTAGCTACTGTGAATTGAGCTGCAGTAAACATGGAGGTGCAGACAGCTCTTTTGTTTGCTGATTTCACTTCCCTTGGGTAAATTCCGAGGAGTGGGATGGCTGGGTCGAACGGTAGGGTTATATTCAGGTTTCTGAGGAATCTCCAGACTGACTTCCATAGTGGCTTTACCAGTTTGCATGCCCACCAACAGTGGGTTAGTGTCCCTTTTTCCCCACATCCTTGCCAGCATCTGTTGTTTGTTGGTTTCTGTATGAGAGCCATTCCAACGGGGGTGAGGTAGAACCTCATGTGGTTTTGATTTGCATTTTGCACACATGAACTTGTGCGCATAACACACATGCACAGAACGCACATAAAGGCGTGCATATCTACACATGCACAACACGCGTGTATGTGCATACACACACACACATGCACACATCCGGAACATGTCAGGAGTTTTGTGAAGATGTTGATGGAAGCCCGAGTCAGCACACGAGGGCCATCTCTGCTTGCCAGGTGCTTCCGTCTTCGTGTCTGAAATAAGGACCCTCGCATGGCGCCATCGTTTTTGACACATGGAAATCCTAGAAAAGCTTCAAAGGCACTGTTTCATTTCATTTCCCAGGCCTGTTCATGACGAGGGTCCACTCGGCTCCTCCTGAACCCGGGAGAACAGCGCAGTCTTGGCCAAGTCTGACAGCCCTCGCGTTGGCTGGGTGTCAGTGGCGCACAGTGGGGATGCCGTCAGCACTGGCCAGGACCTTTGAGCCGAGGGGGACGCAGGAGAGGCTCGTGGGTCTCGGGCCCACGTCGGGGGCTCGGGCAGGGGAGCGCCGGCTCTGGGCTGTGCCTGTAGGGACGTCCCATGACGTCTGCTTGCAGGCAGAAGTGGCCGAACATGCAGAGATGCCAGTGCTGCTGTGTCCTGTCGCCGTGACGAGACCTGCGGCTTCTGGATCCCGCACGAGCTACTGAGAAGGATGTGAAGGTCAGAAGCCCATAAAATAGTCCAGCCGATTAAATTATATCAGGGCACAGATGAGCTCAGAGACGCTGCCTCCAGCAAACCCTGTTAATCTGGCGAAATGACTCAGGGCGGTGCATCAGGCGAAGGCCCCCTGTGGGGCCAGGCCGAGCCGCCTGTCCTCCTCCAGTGCCCAGGGCTCGTGGTGCCAGAGCGGACCCGAGCGGGATTCAGTAGCGCCGACAGCATTTCTGTGCTGCCTGCCACAGCCCAGAATGGGACGCTGTGTGTGTTCGGAATTTAAAGTGACATTTCCCCAAGCGGGAAGTGCACTGGGGAAGTGGTCAAACCTCTAAAGAAGACACTGACAGCCTACAGGTGTTAGCAAGAGCGAGCTCCGGCTGCCGACCCTGGGAGGCCGCAGCGGCGGCGCGGGTCCCCGCGAGCTCCTGGCTTCAGTCTGGCTCAGCCCTGCTTCTGGCACCTGGGTGTGAGTCAGCAGTGGGGGTTCTCTCTGGGCCTCCGAAATAAGTAAAGGAAGCTGGGAATGTGATGTGTGCCATCCCCGGGGTGCAGGGGCGCTGGCGGTCGTGGTCCTGACTTGTGCCAGTGCCACGCAGTTCAGAGGAGAAACGGCTTCTCCCAGGAGGGGCTGCTTGGGGCCAGGCGCAGAGTGCGAGAAGTCCTGGGTGCTGCCTCGGGTGTGTGCTCGGGCAGCAATCGCTGAGCTCCCTGTGGTCGAGTGGCACAGGAAAGCAGAGCTGTGCCCATGCCCAGGATGTGGGGAGCCGCCCCCGGGAGCCGGAGCAGTGCCTGGGGACCCGTTCCTGCACGGTGTGCGTTGTACCGGGGAATGTCGTTTTTCACCGTGGTGCCAGCAGAACGCATTCAATTACTGAAATTGCAATATGGGCTGTGCACCCAGACTTCCTGTGGCAGCTGCAGAGTGTGCACCAGGGAGCCCTTCCTGGCTGCTCTACAAAGTCACCGTGTCAGTCGCTCTCCCCTTTGCTAATCCATCCTGCTCCAACGGACGTCGGCAGGACGTGCTAGCGGTCACTCACAGACACGGCCTCAGGATGCTCTCCTGTTAGGAGGGACTCTTGTCCCCACAGTCCAGCTTTCCTGCTAGACGGTTGAGCACGAGCGGCCCTCTGGTTTCGTACATGGGATCTGGGAGGCGTTTTCAACAGGCAGGAGATGCCAGGGGCACCCCAGGCACATGGCACCCGGCGTTGTGGGGGTTTGAAATTTGGGGCACTTTTCGTAGGTTTGAACAGAGACAAACAGCATTTTAAACCAAATGGGAGACTAGGAGCTTAGAAACGACAGTTGGATGTGGTTTCAGATTTCCAGGTGATAAGGGGAGTTTGAAACAGCTCGACACTTTGCTGAAAGCTCGCTTAGCAGTCTGAATTCTTAAAGAAACAGGCATGGCCGTTCTGGGTGTATGGAATCTTCCGGGTATAAGCAGAGCCGCGTCCCTTTCCACGTCCGGTCGTGAGAGCTTCCTCCGTGCCAGGCCCTGCGTGAGGCGCCAGGAGAGACGCAGTGCGGAAATCGGAAGGAAGAAGCCTTGGCTTCCGACCTGGCTTTGGCCGCCTCCCTGCGCTGGGTGGGCACTTGGACGTGACCTCCATGCTCCTGTGCAGAGAGGCTGCTCCTTCAACGTCTAGCTGGGTGAATACAGCTCACAGTTGTTCCAGAAGCCTCCAGCCAGCTCCCAAGACAAGAATCCAGGGGCCCCCGGGATCAAGCGGGAGTAAGCTTCTGGAAGGGTCCGAAGGGCAGGGTCCTCGCCTGCTTCTCCAGTCACCCTTCTCGGCATAGCCAAACTTATAATCCAACCATCAGTACTGCATATTTTTAAAAGACATTATTTACTTGGAAGGCATTTACAGAGACAGAGAGAGAGGGAGAGAGAGAGAGAGGGAGAGAGAGAGAGAGAGAGAGAGAGAGAGAGAGAGAGACAACCGTCAGATGGTTGACTCCCCAAATGGCTTCAACAGCTGGGGCTGGGCTGGGCCAGCTCAAAGCCAGGAGCCAGGAACTCCATCCGGGTCCCCCATGTCGGGGGCAGGGGCCCAAGCACTGGGCCATCTTCCTCTGCTTTCCTAGGTGCATTGGCAGGGAACTGGATAGGAAATGAAGCAACCAGAACTCCAACTGGTACGCATATGGGATGCCAGAGTTGCAGGCAGCAGCTTGACCTGCTGTGCCACAATGCCGGCCACGATGGCGGAATTCCTTGAAAGCGTTTCTTCTTAATAAGCCATTCAGGAATAATAACAAAGACAATAACAGGTGACTTGGATCCTTCTCCCCAGATCCGTGCGTGTGTGCCACGGGAAGCTGGCACTGGGGTGAACAGGGCAGACATGCGGGCTGCTGTGGGCAGACTGTCGGGGTGCACCTTCCTGGCAGGTCACGGGGCTGCTTTCTGTCTGCTCCGTGGGTGAAAAATCCCCCAGCCACCCAAGAGTGAAGGCTGGTTTCAGTGAGGGGAGGGGCTCCGGAGGGCAGGGCTTCTGTGCTGGTCCCTGCGCCCAGGGCGTGGTGGGTGGTAAGAGGTGTGCCTGGGGCCAGCCCCTGCATCCCAGCCCCCCCCCAACACCTGTTGCCCTCGACCTCTCTGTGTGCCGTGTTCCTTACATGCAAAGCTGAGGTGATGATCACGGGGCTGCAGGGATCTCATTGCCAGGATGGTGCCTGGCACGTAAACAGGCGCAGTGCACGTAGACTGCTGCTCACACTGCCAGAGCCCTGCGGGCGCCCTGAGCTGGAGTCTGGTACCCGACTGGACACCTGAGGCACAGCAGGTGGAGCACCCCAGGACACTGAGGGGCGCCCCTCAACAGCTTGGGCATTTGTGTACTGGCTCGGCCGTGGAGAAGCCCACGAGGTCTGAGGACACCAACGTCCCAGGGCACCGGGCCTCGGCGGGTGGATGAGGGCCTGGACGTAGCCCAGACATCCACCCCGTGGGGCCTCCTTCAGCCACGAAGCGTCTCTGCGGTGACAGGAGGTGATTTGGAGGGCCAAGTCACATGCGTCGTGGCCGTGAGCCACGCCTGTTGGATGGGGTGTGTTTGTCAGCTCCCGCCGACATGACCAAATACCCCAGGCTGGGGGCTTCAGGCCAGAAATTTCCCTCACATGGTTCTGATGGCCAGGGCGTCCAGGCCCAAGGTGTGCCAGGGTTGGCTTCCGGCTGGAGTTCTCCTGGCCGGCAGGTGGCCCCTTCTCATCTGACTCCAGGGGCTCTGGTGTCTCCCCCTCTTCTGAGAACACCCGTCCTGGTCGGGAATCACTCTTACAACCTCGTTGCTTTTTAAAGTATTTTTGAGAGAGAGAGAGAGAGAGAGAGAGAGAGTGCTCCCCTCCTCCTCCCCTCCACTGGTTCGCTCCCCAAATGCCCACCACGGCTGGGATTTGGGCTGGGACAGAAGCTGGGAAGCAGAAAGTCAATACAGGTTTCCCATGTGGGTGCCAGGAACCCAGCCATCACCACTGCCTCCCGGGGTCTCCACTAGCAGGAGGCTGCACCCAGGAGCAGAGACTTGAACCCAGGTTCTCCAGTGTGAGCTGCAGGTGTCATAACCAGGGGCTTCCCCTGGGCTAAATGCCCACCCTTACTACCTCATGCAGCTTCAGCTAGCCCCCTGCAGGCCCTCTCCTGAAACACGGGAGGTTAGGAATTCCACACTTCAGTTCTGGGGCTACAGGGCAGCCCAGGACGCGAGGTCTGTCTCGCTGAGCGCATCCCAGACGTAAGGACTGCCCATCAGGGACACTGTCGGGAAGTCCGGTGAGCTCTGCAGGTGCTGCCCGTGTCTCCAGGGGACGCAGCCTGTGTCAGAGACCAGCGCTGTCTCCAGGGGACGCAGCCTGTGTCAGAGACCGGCGCTCTGGGCTCCTCTCCCACGTCCCGATAAAGCTCGTGCACAAAGTTCCGTATTTCAGCATCTCTCTCTGGGGAACACCGGAGAACGGTGCAGGTGCCCAGCTCCTGTTTCAGCCCCTGTGCTGCACTGAGGAAGACTGATGGTGAGCCAGGCAGAGCCGGCTTCCTGCAGCTTCACCCCTCGACTTATTCACAACAAGACTCGTGTCTGAGACCTGTGTCCATGGCTTGTATTATGCAACGCAGTTAAGTTCTTTAGTTGCTTGTGAGATGCGTTCATCTGTTTCCAAGCTCTCATGAACACAAGCAGGAAGGGAGGGCCGTGTGTGGCCATCCTGGTCATTTCTTTAGGGAAACTTCCTGGAAGTGGACGTCCCAGACAGACGGCACCGTGAGGGTTTGGATAGGGGTTGGCACGGCCAGCCCTGGCAGCTTGACCAGCTTGGAGTGTGACCGTGGAAAGAGCTCTTGACCTCTCGCCTCCTTTCCCTCCCAGGGCGCTGGGGCGGCGCTTGTGGTCCCAGGAGCCACTCTGCACCTCCTTTCACTCTACACAATGTCTTTGTTTTGATACTAAATTATATGGTCAGCGTCATTTGATTGGCACATCTTTCATTACAAATGATACTGAAGATTTTTCAATTGTTTATCCGTCTTTCACATGCCTTCTTTTGTGAGGTTTCTGTTTACATCTTTGCTCAATTTCAGTATTAAAGAGCTTATAATTCTTTTTTTTATTTTATTTTATTTTTTTTCCTTTTTTTTTATCTTTTATTTAATGAATATAAATTTCCAAAGTACGACTCATGGGTTACAATGGCTTTCCCCCCCATACCGTCCCTCCCACCCACAACCCTCCCCTTTCCCACTCCCTCTCCCCTTCCATTCACATCAAGATTCATTTTCGATTATCTTAATATACAGAAGATCAGCTTAGTCTACCTTAAGTAAGGATTTCAACAGTTTGCTCCCACACAGAAACATAAAGTGAAAAATAATAGATGATTTTTTTAAATGATGATGAAATCAGAGCAGACCTATTGTCATGTTTAATCCCAGTGAGAGTCAAGTTGGGAATTGATAATTTCTTTTTCTTTTTTTTTTTTTTTTTACAGAAGATCAGTTTAGTGTACATTAAGTAAAGATTTCAATCGTTTGCACCCCCATAGAAACACGAAGTGAAATATACTGTTTGAGTACTCGTTATAGCATTAAGCCTCAGTGTACAGCACGTTAAGGACAGAGATCCTACATGAGGAGTAAGTGCACAGTGACTCCTGTTGTTGACTTTACAAATTGACACTCCTGTTTATGGCATCAATAATCTCCCTATGCACCAGTCATGAGTTTCCAAGGCTATGGAAGCCCCTTGAGTTCTCCGACTCTTATCTTGTTTAGACAAGGTCATAGTCAAAGTGGAGGTTCTCTCCTCCCTTCAGAGAAAGGCACCTCCCTCTTTGAAGACCTGTTCTTTCCACTGGGATCTCACTCACAGAGATCTTTTTGCCAGAGTGCCTTGGCTTTCCATGCCTGAAATACTCTCATGGGCTTTTCAGCCAGATCCGAGTGCCTTTAGGGCTGATTCTGAGGCCAGAGTGCTATTTAGGACATCCGCCATTCTATGAGTCTGCTGAGTATCTCACTTCCCATGTTGGATCACTCTCCCCTTTATTTATTCTATCGGTTAGTGTTAGCAGATACTAGACTTGTTTATGTGCTCCCTTTGACTCTTAGTCCTTTCATTATGATCAATTGTGAACTGAAATTGATCACTTGGAATAGTGAGATGGCATTGGCACATGCCACCTTGATGGGATTGAATTGGAATCCCCTGGTATATTTCCAACTCTACCAATTGGGGCAAGTCAGCCCGAGCATGCCCCAAATTATACATCTCTTCCCTCTCTTATTCCCACTTTTATGTTTAACAGGGATCACATTTCAGTTAATTTTCAACACTTAAGAATAACTGTGTGATAATTACAGAATTAAACCAGTCATATTAAGTAGAACAGACAAAAAAAATACTATGAGGGATAATGTATTAAGTTGTCCATTAGCAGTCAGGGCTATGCTGATCAAGTCACCATTTCTCATAATGTCCATTTCACTTCAGGAGGTTTCCTTTTTGGTGTTCAGTCAGTTGTCACCGATCAGGGAGAACATATGGTATTTGTCCCTTTGGGACTGGCTTACTTCACTCAGCATGATGTGTTCCAGATTCCTCCATTTTGTTGCAAATGACTGGATTTCGTTGTTTCTTACTGCGGTATAGTATTCTAAAGAATACATATCCCATAATTTCTTTATCCAGTCTACCATTGATGGGCATTTAGGTTGGTTCCAGGTCTTGGCTATTGTGAATTGTGCTGCAATAAACATTAGGGTGCAGACCGCTTTTTTGTTTATCAATTTAAACTCCTTTGGGTAAATTCCAAGGAGTGGGATGGCTGGGTCGAATGGTAGGGTTATATTCAGGTTTCTGAGGAATCTCCAGACTGATTTCCATAGTGGCTTGACCAGTTTGCATTCCCACCAACAGTGGGTTAGTGTCCCTTTTCCCCCACATCCTCGCCAGCATCTGTTGTTGGTAGATTTCTGTATGTGAGCCATTCTAACCGGGGTGAGGTGAAACCTCATTGTGCTTTTGATTTGCATTTCCCTGATTGCTAGTGACCTTGAACATTTTTTCACGTGTCTGTTGGCCATTTGGAATTTCTCTTTTGAAAAATGTCTATTGAGGTCCTTGGCCCATCTCTTAAGTGGGTTTTTTGTTTTGATGTTGTAGAGTTTCTTGATTTCTTTGTAGATTCTGGTTATTAACCCTTTATCTGTTGCATAGTTTGCAAATATTTTTTCCCATTCTGTTGGTTGTCTCTTCACTCTCCTGACTGTTTCTTTTGCAGTACAGAAACTTCTCAATTTGATGCAATCCCAATAGTTGATTTTGGCTTTGACTGTCTGTGCCTCCCGGGTCTTTTCCAGAAATTCTTTGCCTATGCCAATATCTTGAAGGGTTTCTCCAATGTTCTCTAATAACTTAATGGTGTCAGGACGTAGATTTAGGTCTTTAATCCACGTTGAGTGGATTTTTGTGTAAGGTGTAAGGTAGGGGTCTTGCTTCATGCTTCTGCACGTGGAAATCCAGTTTTCCCAGCACCATTTATTGAATAGACTGTCCTTGCTCCAGGAATTAGTTTTAGATCCTTGATCAAATATAAGTTGGCTGTAGATGTTTGGATTGATTTCTGGTGTTTCAATTCTGTTCCATTGGTCTATCCATCTGTTTCTGTACCAGTACCATGCTGTTTTGATTACAACTGCCCTGTAGTATGTCCTGAAATCTGGTATTGTGATGCCTCCGGCTTTGTTTTTGTTGTACAAGATTGTTTTAGCTATTCGAGGTCTCTTGTGCCTCCATATGAATTTCAGCATCATTTTTTCTAGATCTGCGAAGAATGTCTTTGGTATCTTGATTGGGATTGCATTGAATCTATAAATTGCTTTTGGGAGAATGGACATTTTGATGATGTTGATTCTTCCAATCCATGAGCATGGAAGATTTTTCCATTTTTTGGTATCCTCTTCTATTTCTTTCTTTAAGGTTTTGTAATTTTCATCGTAGAGATCTTTAACGTCCTTGGTTAAGTTTATTCCAAGGTATTTGATTGTTTTTGTAGCTATTGTGAATGGGATTGATCTTAGCAGTTCTTTCTCAGTCATGGCATTACTTTTTTGTATACAAAGGCTGTTGATTTTTGTGCATTGATTTTATATCCTGCCACTTTGCCAAACTCCTCTATGAGTTCCAATAGTCTCTTAGTAGAGTTCTTTGGATCCTCTAAGTAAAGAATCATATCGTCTGCAAAGAGGGATAGTTTGACTTCTTCCTTCTTGATTTGTATTCCTTTGATTTCTTTTTCTTGTCTGATGGCTCTGGCTAAAACTTCCAGAACTATGTTAAATAGCAGTGGTGAGAGTGGGCATCCCTGCCTGGTGCCAGATTTCAGTGGAAATGCTTCCAACTTTTCCCCATTCAATAGGATGCTGGCTGTGGGTTTTTTATAAATTGCTTTGATTATATTGAGGAATGTTCCTTCTATACCCAATTTGCTTAGAGTTTTCATCATGAAAGGGTGTTGAATTTTATCAAATGCTTTCTCTGCATCAATTGAGATAACCATATGGTTTTTCTTCTGCAGTCTGTTAATGTGGTGAATCACATTGATTGATTTGCGAATGTTGAACCATCCCTGCATACCAGGGATGAATCCCACTTGGTCTGGGTGGATGATCTTTCTGATGTGTTGTTGTATTCTATTGGCCAGAATTTTATTGAGGATTTTTGCATCTATGTTCATCAGGGATATTGGTCTGTAATTTTCTTTCAGTGCTGCATCTTTCTCTGGCTTAGGGATTAAGGTGATGCTGGCTTCATAGAAAGAATTTGGGAGGATTCCCTCTTCTTCGATTGTTCTGAATAGTTTGAGAAGAAATGGGATTAGTTCTTCTTTAAATGTCTGGTAGAATTCAGCAGTGAATCCATCTGGTCCTGGGCTTTTCTTTGTTGGGAGGGCCTTTATTACTGTTTCAATTTCTGTTTCAGTTATGGGTCTATTTAGGTTTTCGATGTCTTCCTGGTTCAATTTAGGTAGGTTGCATGTGTCCAGGAATCTATCCATTTCTGATAGGTTTTCCTGTTTGCTGGCATACAGGTCCTTGTAGTAATTTCTGATGATTCTTTTTATTTCTGTGGTGTCTGTTGTTACGTTTCCTTTTTCATCTCTGATTTTATTGATTTGGGTCTTTTCTCTTCTTTTTTTAGTTAGTTGGGCCAATGGGGTGTCAATTTTGTTTATTTTTTCAAAAAACCAGCTTCTCGCTTGGCTGATTTTTTGTAATGTTTTTTTTGGATTCAATCCTGTTAATTTCTTCTCTGGTTTTAATTATTTCTCTTCTCCTACTAGATTTGGGTTTGGTTTGCTGCAGTTTTTCTAGGTCCTTGAGGTGCGCTGAAAGCTCATTTATTTGGTACCTTTCCAATTTCTTGATATAGGCACCTATTGCTATAAATTTGCCTCTCAATACTGCTTTTGCTGTATCCCATAAGTTTTGATATGTTGTGTTGTTGTCTTCATTTACTTCCAGAAAGTTTTTGATTTCTCTTTTGATTTCTTGAATGACCCAGTGTTCATTCAGGAGCATGTTGTTCAGTCTCCATGTGTTTGCATACTTTCTGGGGTTTCCTGAGTTGCTAATTTCCAGCTTCATCCCGCTGTGGTCTGAGAAGCTGCATGGTATGATTCTAATTCTTTTAAATTTGCTGAGACTTGCTTTATGGCCTAGTATGTGATCAATCCTAGAGAAGGTTCCATGCGCTGCTGAGAAGAATGTGAAGTCTGTAGATGTAGGGTTGAAAGTTCTGTAGATATCTGTTAGATCCATTTGGGCAATAGTGTCAATTAAATCTGCTGTTTCCTTGTTGATCTTCTGTCCGGATGATCTGTCTATTTCTGAGAGTGGAGTATTGAAGTCCCCCAGTACTATTGTATTGGAATCTAAATCTCCCTTTAAGTCCCTTAACATATCTTTTATATAGACCGGTGCCCTGTAATTAGGTGCATATACATTTATAATAGTTACATCTTCCTGTTGAATTGAACCCTTAATCATTATATAGTGTCCCTCTTTGTCTCTCTTAACAGTTTTTGTATTAAAGTTTATTTTGTCTGATATTAATATGGCTACACCTGCTTTTTTTTGGTTTCTGTTGGCATGGAATATCTTTTTCCAACCTTTCACTTTCAGTCTGCATGCCTCTTTGTTAGAGAGATGTGTTTCTTGTAGGCAACAAATAGTTGGGTTGTGTTCTGTGAGCCAGTCAGCCAAACGGTGTCATGATGTTTTAAGGCTCCTTACCCTCTGTTTTGTCTTTTAAATATGAGGACATAGCACGCCAACACAGAGCATGAAGTGTGTTGATCAGGAGTCACACTGATGGATAAGCAGACTGCCCTCCGGCTGAGGTGTCCTGGGAGGGTTGTCTGGTATCGGCTCAATGCAACGCCTCAGCGCTTCGCTTCCAGAGTCCTGGGAGGAAGAAGTGAGGTGCAGGCGACACGGCACCCAGCAGCCATGCGACCGGCGTGTGGCACAGTTCAGGGAACCACTGCTTCTGCGTTTGTTCCGGAAGCGGGGAACTCTGGGTGCAGGTGTGCAGTCTGAAAGGAGGAGAACGCAGGGCCCAGCACCCCCGTGCAGCCTGCCGTCGGTGGAGGAGACCCCGCCACACACGCATCCTTGCACGTTTGGGCAGTGCTAAGGTGGAACGGTCGGAGTGGAAAGAAGAGACTTTCCTTTGGTTGTGCCATGTGGGCGGCGCTCCGAGGCGGTCCGGGTCAGGCTGAAGCCCAAGACGAAGGGGTCGATCTCCCGCAGGGCAGCAAGCCGGAGCCAGTTCTGTGCAAGGAGATCTAGAGGCGGGGAGCCTGGAGCCGTAACTCGGAGTGAAGGCGGGGAGGAGGCAGAGGCCAGGGCGTCCGGGGCCGCAGAGACCACGTTGAGAATCGTGTCCCTTCTTCAAGAGGACGCGGAAGGCACGTGTGACCGGAGGTGGCGTCCAGCAGTGATGGTGGGCAGCCGCAGCGGTCCAGGTGGGAGGTGAGGGCAGCACGGCCCGGCGTGGACGGTGGGGGAGGACAGACGAGAGCCACGGCTTGGTCAGGAGGCTCCAGCCACTGCTGTTGTCGCTGTGCGGTTTGTTGTTTGGCTTTTCATTTGCATGCCGTTTTGACCAAGAAGTTGCTATTTTATGCAATTGAATTCACTAATATTTCCCGTGAGGTTCTTTTGTCTTTGGCCTTTCCCTTCCCAGCCTGAGTCAATACTCACCTGTGTTGTGCTCCAGGACTTGGGTAGCTGGGCTGCGTCACATTGCATCTCCGGGAACCCTGAATCCATCTTGCTTCATAAGACGCAGTAAAGCCACTTTGCATTTTAAAAAGGCATTTCCCTGGCATCATCCACTCTACCTGTAGTATCACAAAGGGCCTGGCGGGAGAGTGGCCGGGTGCAGCTTGGGGGTGTGGGGGCTGCGGCACCACAGCCCTGAGCCCTGTGCAGGGTCTGCAGTCTGCCACAGTGGTAGCAATGGCCACTTCCTGGGATCTCCTGCTCCTGTGTGGCTCAGGGCGCTCACTGGGACGGGTGGCTGTGTGTGCTGTCATCAGTGAGGTGCTCCTGCCTGGGGGTGGAGGTTTGGACGAGAGCTGTGACCGCGTGGCTCCGGTCAGTCGGGCACACGACGACCCAGTGCCTCGTCCCTCCTGGGCTTCTCCAGTCCCATCCTGCCTGCACTCGCCCTTGTTGGAACTCCATTTGTTGCCTGGGTCACACGTCTGGCCTTGATAAATCATTTTGAGCTACTCGTTAACTTTTCACAGGCATTTGTTCCACTTGGCTACCTCTCCAAATATTTAATCGTTTGTATCATTTCCTCTCGCCGGCCTCCCTGGAATTAAGAAGAGAATCATCAAGAACAAGCAGGAGTGGGTCGGAACATGACCGTAATCCTCCAGCTCGTGCACTTGCGGTAACCTTGACAAAACTGGAATAGTCCAGTCTGACGTGCACCTTTAAACTGGCTGGTATCTTTCGTGCTGTCATGTGCACGGGGCTCTTCTGCTGTAATTGTGCACTTTAAAAAAAAAAACACCCACAGACCTGACAGTGTCCTGTTACGAATGGGACAAACAGGCTCGGCTGAGCTGCGAGGCATTCTCTGGCAGCCTTTTCCAAGACTTTGCACTCACTGATGTATTCGACACCTACCGAGTGCCGGTAGTGATAGACACTGAACGTGGGGGAGGGACTGGGATGTGTGACCCCAGGAGAGAGAGAGAGTGTAGACCACGCAGCCGCCCCGCCAGCCAGCCGGCCAGCCTGCCGGCGAGGCAGCCAACAGCTCTCCCCTAGAAACAGACACCGCGTGCCGGGACGCGAGCTGTGAGTCCCGCCCAGCACTGCAACCTGGGCGTCACTGACATGACTGAAACGGCAGCGTCGGCCCCTTGTTCCCTCGGCTTGAATCCTGCCTTGTGGCTTGGGATGAGGCTTCAGACACATTTCATGATTCTGAGGGGAACACTGAAAACATTTTTTTTACATAAACATTCATTTTTTGTTCTTTCTCTCCTACGATATTCTGTCCCCTGGAGTTAGCTTGAGGAAGTTTTGGGGACCTTTAAGTGTTGTTAGGCACATAGTCAGTGCTCTGTGCAACACTGATGCACTTGTAATCTCTGTTGAAAGTGAGCAAAGTCAAGCATTAAACACATTTCACAAAAATGAGGAAAAATTATTTTGAAAAATTTATTTATTTGAAAGTCAGAGTTAGAGAGGGAGAGGACGAGACACACACAGAGAGGGGGTTCTTCAATTTGCTGATTCATTTCCCAGATGTTACAGTGTACAGGGCTGAGCCAGGCTGAAGCCAAGAGCTCCATCCAGGTCTCCTACGTGGGTGCAGGGGTCCAAGCCCTTGGGACATCTGCTGCTGCTTTCCCAGGTATCCCAGGGGGGAGCTGGATCAGAAGTGGAGCAGCCGGGCACGGACCTGTGCCCAGATGGGTGCTGGTGTTGCATGCAGGCAAAGCTTTGCCCACCACACCACAACACCAGCCCAAGGAAAAACTGTTTTCTACGGTAGTATCGCGTAGGGCCTGGCAGCAGAGTGGTCGGGTGCAGCTTGGGAGTGTGGGGGCTGTGGCACCGCAGCCCTGAGCCCTGAGCAGGGTCTTGCAGGCCCCCGACCCACGACGGCCACGCAGAGGCACGGCGGCCACCAGGAACCCGTGTCCTCGGGAACTGCTCCAGGGTCTTCACGCAGCGGCGCTTTCCATAAAGCCCCCGACCGGCTCTCCAACACTTGGCTGGCTTCCCGAACAACAGAAGCATTCTCCGTGTGGCTTTGCCTTGAGCCAGGGCAGAAATGGCGCGCTCCTCTTTTCACGGAGCTGCTGCTCATTGTAGATATCGATTTCGCTTGAAGAAATAAAATAATGACAAGCGTGGGGAGAATCGTGCAGGGCCAGCCAAAGATCCAGAGGCCACGTGACAGATTTCACCTCTCGGGGCAGGAGACGGGGCTCCCAGGGGTTGGGTTGAGAACGTCGTCCGGGCCGCACGGCTGCGGGCCCTTGGCAAGCCGGGGTTGCTCTGGGCTTTGCTTCTCCTTGGAACCGCTCTTGGGAAAGCTTAGCAAGGTCAGCTCGCAGGGGGAGACCGAGGTCTGTGGAATGATTCTCCCTCAGTGCACATTTTCACTGCTTCAGCATTGCCTCATTAATGTTAATAGTTAAATAGGGCCGGCGCCGCGGCTCACTAGGCTAATCCTCCGCCTTGCAGAGCCGGGACACCGGGTTCTAGTCCTGGTCGGGGCGCCAATTCTGTCCCGGTTGCTCCTCTTCCAGGCCAGCTCTCTGCTGTGGCCAGGGAGTGCAGTGGAGGATGGTCCAAGTGCTTGGGCCCTGCACCCCACGGGAGACCAGGAGAAGCACCTGGCTCCTGGCTTCGGATCAGCGCGGTGCGCCGGCCGCAGTGTGCCAGCCATTGGAGGGTGAACCAACAGCAAAGGAAGACCTTTCTCTCTGTCTCTCTCTCTCACTGTCCACTCTGCCTGTCAAAAAAAAAATAGTTAAATAGAATAAACAAATGCTGAAGCTCATGGAATCGTAATGGCGTTAAATCCTTCGTAAGCTGATTGCGCTCAGTCTTTATGTAAGTTACTCAGATATTTCTCGTCATCCACAGGATAATACATTACTCGGCATCTGCCAAGTTGAACAACGTAAAAGGTAGGATGGCTGTTTTGATAGAATTGATTGCACTTTTCCTCATTCCTCCTGTGAAGTAAGTATTACCTCCCAGAAACACCTGGGACTCATAGATTGTGACTGGACTCGGATCGACACCCTGCTGGCCCAGAGCAGGAAGAGCTTTGCCGGCTATGACAGCGGGGTGCCGGGCGCACCCAGGCTTTGGCCTGCCCCAGGCAGCACGGCTGTCCCCATCTGCACAGCCCAGGGGACACTGTGCGCCCAGGTCAGTAGAATGCTCCTGTCCAGAGACTCAGTGCCCGGCAAGGAGTGTGCAGGCCGAGCGGCGGCCGCCTCAAAGGTCCTCGACTCAGTTGGGCCCCGGGGGGACACAGCCGTGGCCGTGAGGGAGCTACCGACGCCACCTGGAAGCTGAAGAGGCGTGAGGAGGCAGGGCTGGGAGAAAACGAAGACCTGGCTGGACAGGGAGGGTGGGGAATTCTGGGAAACTCGCACCCACCCGGGTTTCACACTGACTTGGGAATGTTTCCAAGTTTCAGGAAGAGTGCTGTCCCCTGCGGTGGGCACCCGGCTTTGCCGGGTCACAGAACCACGGCCGAGCCAAGACTGAGCCGCTGAGCCCCTGAGCCAGTCCTGGGCTTGCCTTGCCTGGTGCCCCACGGCGTTCGCACGTTGCAGCTTTTCTGCCTTTGCCCCTGCTTCTCGGAATGACCGGAGCTGGAAGGGAGGGGCTGTCCAGACACGGACCCGGGACCGACTCTGCTTCCTGGCTCACCTGGGCACCAGAGGGCTTCCAGACCCACCCCTGCCGACCAGCCAGCGGGAGCACGCGGGGCAGAAGCCGTCTGTCGTCCGATTAGTGTAAGACAAGGGCTGCTTCTCCAGGCTCACTTCAGGGGAATCCTTGCCCCAGCACCAGGCCTGCCTGCCACACAGCTGGATGAGGCCTGCAGTGCCTGTCGGGGCTGAAGTCCACAAGAGCAGAGCTGTCTCCAAAAGTCAAGCCCTCTGGGAGCCGGGGGAGCAGACGCTGTGTCCTCTGCACACCAAGGGCTGGGCTGGGCATCCTGGACGTGGGTGTGCCAGGACCACAGCGAGGTTGCTCCACAGGTCCCCTCCAGCTTCCACGTCGGAGGGCTTTACGGTTTACTGTCGCTCCCCCTCTTCATGGAGGAACGACACTAAGCCTTGCCTAGGCTTCACATCCGAGTCACGGCACCATTATGTCGCTCCCCCTCTTCGTGGAGGAGCAACACTAAACCCTGCGCTGTTCTTTCGTCTGCTCGGCCCTCCCCGGGTTTGCTGCTGGTTCTTCCCGGGTTGGCTGCTGTCCCTTCCACCTCCGTGGAAGGGCAGTTCCCCCTGGCCACATTCCCCACTTCCGCAGGGGAGCGGCACACCGCCGGCTGGCTCTCTCGGGGGCTGCACAGGTGTTCCCTCAGATGTTCCCCTTAGATGTTCCTGGTGCATGCCGTCTCTCTCCTCCTTTATAGTCCTCCTCTGCCAATCCCAACTCGGCTGCCCACACGCTGAGTACGCTGCTCTCCTCCAATCAGGAGCAAGTCCTACAGTTTATTGGTTGAACTGGAGGCAGCTGTGTAGAAACTGTTTCCTCCTCTCCCAGCGCCATATTGTGGGAGAGCAGGTGCATAGAATAAGTCTTAATTCCAGTAACAGTCTAGTCCGAGCTGCTCCCCACAGTTTACTTGATGGAATAAAAATAAAAGTCTCAGAACGGGGATACTCTAAATGTTGCCTCATTGTGTTTGTTCTTTTGACAAACGCACTGTGGCATTTAATTTCGCTTGGCTAACGGGCAGTCATTACTTCCCCATCCCAGACGTGGAGGCCTGGTCTCTTCGGGGCCAATAAGCCGGCACTGGGCTTCTAGAGTGCTTTTTCTTGTTTTATTTGATAGCCCCTGTTGAGCGTCTACATGTTTTGTTGTAGCCTTTTCGTTCAAGAACTTCTTCCTCGTGCCCATGAGGCATAGACCTAGCTGAGGACTTGATGCATAATACAGGTAAAATGGAAACAAACTGCAGCCACCGCCCTTGGATGTGTTCGTTTGCGTAATTGTCGCAGTCACTTTGTGTGTCGCTTTAGCTCGGTTCCAGAGGCAGTGAACAATGGCTCAGATGAAACTGGGGGTCAGAGATGTCCGTGAGACCTCGATGTGTCCCCAGGAGGTTCTTGGGTGCTTTAATTTAATTGTCTGTGTTCTTTTTGACCCTTTGTGACGCTACTGAAAGTCTCTGTGGGACGCAGTCCCTGTCGGCTGACCGGAGGGGGCCCTGCAGCCTCGGGCTGTGGTGGGGGCTGCCTTCTGTTCACGAGAGTTCATGTAGCCCCCTGGGAAAGACAGAGCTACCCAGAGGGCTGGGGTTGGATTTGCTCGGCTTTCTGCCCCGTCTTCTGCCTCTGCGTTTTTGCAGGGACATGTCACCACAAACACGCTTAGCTACGTGTGTGTGTCGCCTCGTCACCTAAGGAGCTGCATTTCTCAGAGGAGATCTGAAAAGAAGAACTGATATGCGTGCTGATGCATGGAGTGTTTAATTAAAAAAGAAATTAAACTTTGGGAGGACGGCTCCATCAGCAGTTTCTGGGAACCGACACCGTGAGACTCCTTGGCATCGCCACCTCCGGCTGTCTCCCCGCTTCGCGTGGGCGCTGGCAAACCAGGAAGCCACTGCGTGAGGTCACAGGGGTCATCCAAGAAGATGACGGATGGATGGGCACCGGTGCCGAGGGCTGGGAGAGCAGACGCGGAGTGATGTGCACGCACCAGGAGCCTGCGGCAGCTGCGCTCACCAGCCAGGCACCCAGGGAAGCGTGCGGTGGTCCCAGCTGTCGGGAGCACGCAGACTGCGGAGTGGCCACGGCTCCCACTGGCTGGGCCGAGTCTCAGTCCTAGGGGACGTGCGGCACTCTGTGCCCGGCGGGGCTCTCGTGAACAGCTCCTGAGCACGTCTCTCTCCTAGTGCAAGTCAGACTCCATTAGAACTGGAATCACGCTTCCTGGGCCACGCTGAGGAGGGCCTGCTGGTGAGCACCTGCCGAGGAGACACGCTGCTGTGCGGCGCGCACCGCCGTGTCCAGAGTTCCGTTCCCAAGTCCTGGCACGGGCTACGCGTTCCCCACAGACTCTGCCCGAATTGTTTCTTACGTGTTCAGCAATGCGGCCAGCTGCTGAGAGGACCGTGCCACTGTCCCAGGCAGTTTAAGTCAACGCAAGCGTGGAAGTGCGGCGGAGTAAGAACACGCAGCCCAAACACTGCTGCCGCGTCCAGGGCTCCGGGCAGCATCCAGCCAGAAGCAGCGCTGCTGGGGCTTTCTGGTTCAAGGCTCAATGGCGGCGAAAGAATCCCCAGGAAGTAACTCCTTCAGAAGCTGGACAGAGGCAGGCACAGTAGTGCTGGGCAAGGGGCGAGCCTGGAGACCGGAGGATGTCCACCAGCCGTCCCCGGCGACAGCGCCTTCACGGACACCCACCAGCAGCCGGCGCGTGGGCCGTGTTGTCGGGAACAGAGACTGAGATGAGAAGGACCCGGGGCATAAAAGCACACCTGCTCTGAGTGGACCGGAGTGGCAGAGAGCTGATTAGAAGATGGCTCACTCCATCAGCAAGCTTCTTAAAGAGGGGCGAGGCTTTCTGGAAGGATTCTG
Organism: Oryctolagus cuniculus; assembly: GCF_964237555.1. Classification (NCBI taxonomy): domain Eukaryota; kingdom Metazoa; phylum Chordata; class Mammalia; order Lagomorpha; family Leporidae; genus Oryctolagus; species Oryctolagus cuniculus. The sequence continues at coordinate 2,086,308 of NC_091441.1, read as the reverse complement.
TGTCTGAGGTTCCGTTAATTGCACGGAACAGGTAATGAGCGGGTGTTCCATCGCCGGGACGATCAATCGGTGGACAACCTTACAGCCTCAGACAGGATTCAGCTCTGGGCCAGATCCTCAGAAGAATCATCGCTTCTTTTTTAATCTTCTGATGAAACGCTGGGCCACCGAGTTACAGACAGAACAAGAAAGCATCATTGGCCAGGCACCCCGAGTTTAAGCGGGCAGGGGATGGGAGCAGTCTTCAGGTGCAGAGCCGGCAGTTAAAGGAACAAAGACGGTGCAATGGACAGTGTAGCAGAAATGAGGATTAAAACTCTGTTTTATCCTGAATAGCACAAACTTAACGGTAGGAAAGTCGTCACCAGAAACTAGAATGTGATGGAAACAAGGCAAGAGTGGTTTTAGATTTTAAAATGCTTGAAAAAAAAAATAAGAAGATCTTTCAGCACGTGTAAGCCTTGTAAGTTTCGGTTCCAGCGTCTGCACGTGCAGGGCTCGGGGAAGCGCTCCGCCCACCCTCCGCTCTGTGGGAACCATCCTTGCAAAGCTCAGCGCTGGCTCCTTCCTGAGGGAAATCCTGCCGCGTGGAGCACGATGGCCCAGAGCTGCCTGGAGACCCAGGCTTCCTTGGATGGAGCTGATCGTTCAGGGCACGCGTGGGGCCTCCCTTGGCTTTCTGGCCCTCGACGAAGCCTCGCGTCTTTAGGTTGTGCACACGCCGGGCCCACTGGTGTAACGATTGGGCACCCGGGGCCAGCAGGCTTATAACCACCGGAGAGGCATATTAGCAGCTGCACTCACGTGTGTGCTTGTTCCGCGCACGGCACAGGCTGCCCTGATGTAGGTGTACGTGGTGAAAGCCAAGCCAGCTAGCACACCCAGGCTCCCGCGGCTACCGTTCTGGGGAGTGTTCTCTCCTCGCAGCCCGTGGTTCCTACCATCGTGGTCCTCACGCAGCCCGTGGTTCCTACCGTCGTGGTCCTCACGCAGCCCGTGGTTCCTACCGTCGTGGTCCTCACGCAGCCCGTGGTTCCTACCGTCGTGGTCCTCACGCAGCCCGTGGTTCCTACCGTCGTGGTCCTCACCTCTGCTGTCCCCGGGAGAGATCCCCTCAGCCGGCACTGCTGTGACTTTGTACCCCAGGCCACAGACCTCCTCCTTCCCCAAACTCCTGCCCCGGCACCCACGGCTCTGCTCTGTTTCCGTGTGTCTCATTTTCTGTTGGTTTTTGAGACTACACATGTAGATTTTATCACTCAGTATTTCCTGTACTTTTCTTTCTGCGTCTGCCTTATCTCCCTACGCGTGGTGTTGTCTAGCTTCTTCCATGTGGATTCTCATTTTTTTCTTTTTCAGACTGGATGGTTTCCCATGGTGCCTCCCATCGGAATTTCTTGATCATCTCTTCCTGGACAGTGAGCTCTGTAGACGCTGCTTTCATTGCCTTTGGTTATTTGGTTACAAGCAGTAGTGGGACTGCGGGGTCTTGTGGGAGTTCTGCTCATTGTCGAAGGCCCTCCATCCTGTTCCCAGCATGGCCACACCGCTGGCTGTTCCGTCTCCTGCACATGCGCGCCAGCACACGGCAGCCCGGGGTTGCCATCCTGACAGGTGTGGACGAGCACCATTTCACTGTGATTTGGATTTGCACCTCCCTGATGGTTAGTGACGCTGACCACCTTTCATAAGCCTGTTGCCCAATATTATGCCTCGGATTGGACGAGTTAATGATGCTAAAATATCCCTATAACCAAGTACGGTTTCAATGCAATCCCTCCCAAAATTCCAGTGGATTTTTCACAGAAGTGGGAAAAACAATTCTAAAATCCATATGAGAACACAAGACCCACAGGTAACCACCAAGAGAATTTTGAGAAAGAAAAGCAAATTTGTAGGCACTACACTTCCTGATTTCAAAGTATCTTATAAAGTTGTAGTAATCAAAACAGTATGGTGCCTGCATTAAAAAAAGAACATATAGATCAATGGGACAGAAACGAGATCCCAGAAATCAACTCACCTAGCTTACATGGCCTACTAAATTAAATTTTTAATCTATTTATTTGAAAAGCAGAGAGACAGGAGAACTGCGCCATGCACTGGTTTACTCCCCAGTTACTTGCAAAAGCCAGGGCTGTGTCAGTTTGAATGTAGAAGTCGAGATCTCAGTGCGGGTCTCCCGCGTGAGTGCCATCACCTGCCACCTCCCAGACTGCATATCAGCAGGAAGCTGGAGCCGGGAGCGGGGCCAGGACTCAAAGCCGGGCACTCTGGTATGGAGTGCGGGTTCCCAAGTTGGGCCTTAAACACGGCACCAAATGCCCACCATTTACGTTTTGGCAAGACCACTGAAAAAGCACAGGGAGGATGGCAGTCTTTCTTTTTTTTTTCTTTTTTTTTTTTTTTGACAGGCAGAGTGGACAGTGAGAGAGAGAGAGACACAGAGAAAGGTCTTCCTTTGCCGGTGGTTCACCCTCCAATGGCCGCCGCGGCCGGCGCGCTGCAGCTGGCGCACCGCGCTGATCCGATGGCAGGAGCCAGGAGCCAGGTGCTTCTCCTGGTCTCCCATGGGGTGCAGGGCCCAAGCACCTGGGCCATCCTCCACTGCACTCCCTGGCCACAGCAGAGGGCTGGCCTGGAAGAGGGGCAACCGGGACAGAATCCGGCGCCCCGACCAGGACTAGAACCTGGTGTGCCGGCGCCGCTAGGTGGAGGATTAGCCTAGTGAGCCGCGGCGCCGGCCTGATGGCAGTCTTTCAATAAACGGTGCTGGGCAAACTGGATTTCCACAGCCGAAGAGTGAAGCTGTGCACCCCTCTGATGCCTACGCAAGAATCAACTCAAAATAGACAAAGACCCGCGTCAGACTAGGAGGAAACAGGAGCAGGCTGCTGGGTGGTGGCCTGGGCAGTGCTGCTTGGGACACGACACCCAAACTCCAGGCAGAAACAAAGTGAACAAGTAGGACCACATCACTCAGGGAGGCAGCTGTTAGAGGCCTACAACGGCAGGTATTTCATTTAAACAAAAGAGCAGTCCCAGCACTGAAAACTGAGCAAAGCCAAAAATGGCGGAAACCCTCGAAGCCCTGCGTCCGCGGGAACCCTGCGGCCTCTCCGGGAGAGGTGAGGGGTCCTGTGCTGTTAGCTTGTTAGGATTCTGAGACTGAGGTGTGCTGCGGTGAGCAAGCTGCGGCAGGCTCAGGGGCTCAGCTGTTTACAGGAAGCAGAACCTGGTTGGCACTGTCCCACGCCCACCGCGAACAGGCCTCAGCGTCTGGGGACCGATCTTCTGGGAAAGACATGGGAACCGCCACTTTGAAGTGCCACAGTGTAGTCTTGGAAGTAAGCAGTTTTTCAGTGTCCAAAGAGAGGTGTCAAATTCATAATAGATGGAGTATGGGTTTCTTGTTGCTTAGCTCTTAGCATTAGAACTAAACTTGGAAATGGAAGTCACGTCGTGGAAAGAGCATTGCCTTCAAATAACAGTAGTTCTAGCCATCGGAAAATATGCTATCTCCATCTCAGAACTGACTCTGTTTTATATGTTGAGAATTGCAACTTAGTTCCTTATTTCTCCTGCACTTGTTCCTGGAGACTTAAGGTAAGAATGTCAGTAAAATGTATGGATGGCTTTCATATAATTATAAAAGTAAGACAATTAGAGGCAGGATCACTTAAGTAGGAAAATGTAAAATGACCCTTAATCGCATTATCATTGTTCTGTAGTCTGCTTCCCTAGTTAATAGAAACTTTGATCATATTTCTCAGTCATTAATGGATGCACGGCACACTGTTCCTTTGTTTGAGTTTACCATAATTAACGTAATCTATCATTTCATAGCTTGATTTATTTTCTCTTGTAAATAAAACTACAGTAAAAGTGCACTAAAGCTAAATCTTTGATCAAGTTTTGTTTTTCACCTTTTCATAAACCTGTAACTGATCCACGTTTATGCACATTTAAAAGCCTATTTTCTTTTTATTTGTTACATTTGACATCTACTTCATTATTTTTGTTTCTGTTATTCATGGCAATATGGGGATCGCCGTCCTGCTGTATTTTTTGCCTGGTGTTCTGACTAAAAATTTCTAAGTTTCCTATGTTGAGAGCCTTTCTTTTGTGCTTCTGTTATACATTTTTAGCTCAGCTTCATGCGGCTAGGAAATGGCCTCTAACTCCCTCTTTTCTGTGTGGCTCGGGAGATGGCTTCTGGGCAGGCAGGTCAAATGTCCTCCGTGTGTGCAGAGGCAAACTTCTTATTGGATGCTCCGGGTCGGAGCTGGACCAGGACAGTCAGGGTTTGTCTCACCACTCGAACGACAGCGCGGCCATGAGGAGCCGCGTCTGTCCAGGCTGCAGTCCCTTGACTACTCCCAGGCTGTGCTTTCATTCTGCCACCTGCAGAGAGATGAGTCAGTGTTTCAGTGCTGTTGGCTTCGTCCACGCTTTTGCCTTCAGTCAGAGAGGCACAGTCAGCCAGGAAATCATGACTCCTAGCCTGGGTTATATCCTGACGTGTGCGTGCTATATTTTGTCAATAAAAAAAGACCTTTTGAAATAATGATTAGTACATTAAACCTTGAATTCTGAGTTTTTTTCTGGTGGTAATATTGCATTTTTTGGCCATTGTTTTGTGATTTGCTGTTTTAACTTGCCTGTTCTTTAAGTGATAAACTCCCAGTGTTTTTCTTTAGTTTTGTGCTTTGTGAGCACCGGGTAGATGGGCAGGGTGGAATTTCTGTATTTTTGCTTTATGTTTGAGGCTTTCCCCCTAAAACTCAAATGATATGAAACAGGCTTATTAATTTTGAGTTCAACTAACAAACATCTTTGTAAAGATTTTTCTCTTCATTTGGCTCTTTTTATTACTGGAAGCTTGGTCCCTGCCCCTGGTGCTGAATCATAGTGAGGTCGAGGTTTGAGGGTAAAGGAGAGGGTTTACTCCATGAAGATAAGGGGGCAGCAGATTAGCAATCCCAAGAGCGCCCACCCTGTCAGTGAGGATGGTCTGGGGGCTTTAATTCGGTTGCCAAGGACACGGTGATGTTGTGACAGGTCTGAAGCCAGCTGCGGGTCTGATAAAGTGGTGTCTCAGATGTCAGCATAGTTCCGTGGGAAACTAGCTTGATGGCTGGATTTTATCATGAGGAGGGAATGGCAGGATGTTCTGCACGGCTAAGCAGAACCAAGATGCTCCTTGGCTGGGATCTGAAAGAGACGAAGGGATCCCAGTGCGTCATTAACCAAGGCGAAGCCCAGCCAGCCGAGGGCCCACGCCTGCTGTGCCCTTAGTCATCCGTACCCCGTATGTCTGTCATAGCACATTCAAGCCTCCAGGTTGTTCCGCGACTTCAGCTGGCTCTCTCACGGCCAGTTTGTTTCTGGAATTTGCAAGCAAGCAGTTTGTCTTTTTGAATTGACTCTTCAATCAGTCGTAGGTTTAACGGTTCACTTGTTCATCAGAATATGAAAAGAAGTATGCATTTGGTTTGGTTACATTTTCGTTTTCATTGTAGTTTCTTTAGGAGAGCAGTATGTTTTAATTCTGAACTCCAAAGATGAATTTTTCCTTTGTGGATTGTGTTTTTGGTTCCATATTTAAGAACTTGTAACATAACACACAAAAATCATAGAGACTTTTCTATTTTATAAAGTCTTACAATTTTTACATATGCTTATCATCATGTATAAATCAAATTTTTTTCCTTGTGTGAGTATGCAATGATTTCATTTATGAATGAAATATATATATGAAATGAATATAATTGATTTATGAATTATCTTTCATTATTATAGCAAAATACTTGAGAAAGTCAATCTCTATAAAGAAAAGTGGTTTATTTTGGCTCGTGGTTCTGGAGATTCACAGTCCACGTTCTGATGATTTGACTCTTAGTGATGGCCTTTTTCCTGGTAGAGAGAGGTGGAAGGAGAGACAGAGACAGAGGGCGAGCGAGTGAAAGAAGCAGTCCTTCATTGTTCATGTTAGCTCACCTCTCAGTGGTCTCTTCCGGCAAGATGCTACAGGGGTAGTTCCAGGGAAGCTAATTTCCGGGATTTAGGTATTTGAGACGTCTTCCGTGGCAGGCTTTCTTTGCATGTCCATTTGGCAGGTTCCCTCAGAGCTCCGCGGAGGTGTCTGTGGCGTCTTGGCACGGCAGTGTCTGGTGTCTAGCCCACCGTGCAGTTTCCACGTTAGTTTGCTTGCCTGGTGAGTACGTCCTTCCCCCGAGGGTTGCTGCCTGCACAAGGATATATTTTGTTGTTCGTTAGCGTCATTATTTTCCACGTATGTTACTTACCTTCTGATTTTGAAGTGCAGATGTTCTTCGATTTCAGAACAAGATCTTGTAGGTTTGAATAGCTCTTTTTGGCCACATTTATCCTCTTATTTAGGGAAAAATATGCCTATGTGGAAACTCAGTTGGCTCTTACCTATGAATTTTTTCTTACTCCTTTAATGGTTTCTTTTTGCTTCTGTTTTGATGACTTTCTGAAATTTGTTCTCTGAACCTACAGAAGTGCTTTTGGATATCTGTGATATCTCGCTAAGTAGAATGATTTTTCTTTACGTTCTTGACCTTCGTGTATCTCGAGTTCATTCCCTTGAGGCTCATGTTCCCCCGAATTTCTGTGAAACCCCAGAGAAGTGTTTGCTTGAACTTTAGTTTCCTGGGTCAGCCTTGTCGCTGCTGGTTCTTTCCTCTTTTCTTTCCTCTCTGTGGGTGTGGTGGCTGCTGCTCGTACGTATCAGGGCACGCCAGCGAGTTCACGGGAAAGTGCAATGAAAAGTCTGCGTTTATTTTGGTGTAACCTTTCCCCCACTGTATGTGGAAAGTGAATATTGTGATCGATATATTCGTGTAAATGAACGTGCTGTCACTTTTCAGATGAGATGTACAGACGGTGTTGGCCTGCGATTACATCATCTCGAAGCACACACACGTCACAGCATTCGTGACGAGCCAGGGTCGTTTTTCTGGGCCTCGGCCCAGCAGATCGGCCTGGCTTTTGTCGCATCAACATCTTACGAGGCCCCTTAGCTCCTGGCAGGTAACAGCGTGAACTGTCCTGGCATTGCGTGGCCTCTGTCACTCACACTCATCAGGACTGAAGCCACACTAGAACGACCGGGCAGGCGTCCTCTCTCGCACGTGGTCCCCCTTCCGTCATCGTTGTTTGAAACCACCCAGAACTCGGTGTTCCTAATAAAGTGGAACACACAGGAATTTGTAAAGAAACGGAGCATGGCCATTAATACGGACCAGCCGTTTGTTTGTGTTACGTTGGAAAGTGAATAAACCAGCCATCACCATGGCTCACTAGGCTAATCCTACACCTGCAGTGCCAGCACCCCGGGTTCTAGTCCCGGTTGGGGCGCCGGTTCTGTCCCGGTTGCTCCTCTTCCAGTCCAGCTCTCTGCTGTGGCCTGGGAAGGCAGTGGAGGATGGCCCAAGTGCTTGGGCCCCTGCACCCCATGGAGACCAGCATAAGTACCTGGCTCCTGGCTTCGAATTGGCGCAGCTCCAGTCGTGGTGGCCATTTGGGGAGTGAACCAACAGAGGGAAGACCTTTCTCTCTGTCTGTCTCACTGTCTAACTCTGCCTGTCAAAAAAAAAAAAAAAAAAAGTAAATAAACCGAAGGTAGCCACCAAGTTATGTTCTTGTCTTTCTCTCTCTCTTAAATGCTTTGGATCCTTGTCTGCGTCTGCACAGACCCAGCCTGTGGTTCACTCTGTAGTACCAGTACCTGTTGGGTATCAGGTATGAGAGTAAGAAAGAGTCTCCGTTTTAGGAGCTGAATTATCTTGGAAAAAGAATCAGACAGAAATTTTATGTCAGGCTTTACATTCTCAGTAGGGGATCTTTATCATTAGGACTTGTAAGTATTTTAATGAGAAACTGAAAATCACTCACATGATTTTTCGAAAGCAGAAATGAATTTTTCCAAAACTACCGAATAGTCTTTCCAATCACGTGCTGCTTGGCTCTGTGGAAAACACGTACCGCAGAGAGGCGGAACACGGTCAGTGTTGTTGTTACTGCAGGACTGTAATGGAAAAATAGCAGATGAACTTATCATACACACGCAGCTTTTCTGGATACTTCAAAACCGAGAGTAATTTCTCCTCTAAGGATCTAGAAAAATCACTGGCATCTCAATCCTCCCTTCAGGACAGACTTTATGTTGCGATTCTTCGCGTGATTTATACATAAATAAAAAGGATTTGGTTTTTGCGTGCTTCCACTATACTTATTTTGTGCAGAACATGGCCCAAGTAAATGTGTTAAGAAATGAGCCAGTTTTTCATTTCATACTCCACAGGTTATGTTCTTATCCCCAATTTGATTTCTCTTGCTTTAGGCATCATCTATTGGATTTTATTGTCAAAGAGGCATCCAGTTCCTTCGGAGAAAACGCACTCTGCTGAACGTGGGTGTTTGCCCAGTGGTTCTCACAACGTGACCAGCAACATCAGCAGCGCCCGACTCGTCAGGCCCCCAGACTCCTTCTCCCTACCCCACCCCTGCACCCCTGCCCTGAGCTTCAGAGTCAGCCGCTCCAGGTGGCCAGGGCCGACGGCCTGTGATGGACAGCCCTTGGGCGGATTCTGATGCCGGGCATGGTCAGGACCACTGTTTCTAAAAAGAATCCAACCAGTGTCACACCTCGGCACGCCTGGGCCCACCGCCCGTGTTTCTGTCCTGCCTTCCTTGGTGCCCTCTTCTACGTGGCACCTTCTGGCCATTGCTTTTGGAAAAATGGTCAACCTCTCTAGGAGTCAGGCGTGTCTTAGAAACAGCGAGATACCCGTTTTCTCCACGTTGGCTCGGATGTGAGAATCACGTGTTTGTGGATGGTGGGGTGGTAAAGGTGCCGTCTGTGCACTGAAACTTGGGACAGCTGTGTTCTGTCCATTCCCTGTGGCGCCGCTCCTGGCGGGTTCTTGCATGCTGATGGAGCTGCAGCATTATTGCTGACTGCAAAGAATTGGAAAGCGCTTGACTGGGACATTCTGCCTTGGAGCGTTTCTGTGTGTGCGTTTATACACCTGCACGCACAGGCACACCTCTGGGAGTGTGCACTGGAGCTCCACTCAGTTTTTAAATACAAGAAGATGTGGGAAGAAAAACTCCCAAATAGCCATCTTCAGGGAGCGGTCGTGAGGATGCAAGTGATGTGGGGTGGATAGGCAAGCAGCTGGTTGGGTCTGCAGGGAGCTGGAAGTACCTGCGAGCTGACCTGCGATGTGATCGTATCCTCCGCCACGTCAATCAAAACATCCCCTTTCCACGATGCACCTGCTTTATCCAGAACCGAAGGGGACCACCATGAGAATATGGATGGATGCTAAGCTCCGTAGGGAACATGCAGGTGCCATGAAATTCTCACGTCTGTGGAGGCGCCACTAGCTCACGAAAGGGGCCAGCATCCTCTCTTTCACCAGGACCTTGGCTGGAGGTGCTACCCAGCTGCCCCACCCCCACCCCTTCCTTTCGGACAATCCTCCAGCCCACTGCTAGCCCACTCATGTCAGGAGTCTGTCTGTGTGCCTGTGTTCACTTTCTCCCCCTTTGGATACATTTTGTTACCACTTTGCACACATTATGTATGTCTGCTTGTCTTCGTATGTGCATGTCTTTGTGGAACACAAGACCCTAGTGTGAAAACACACCCATGCCCACATCAAAAGGGTGAAAATAGGTTTTTTACTTTTGTTCTAAAATTTTTGTACTGTTTTTCAGCCACAAGAATATGTAAGTTTTACAAATAAACACAAACTTTTCATAAAATATAAGGGGATGGAAATGCTACTGATGCGATTCCATCCACACAGGATGTGTAAGTGTCCGGAAAACCACAACTGTCCGGTTGTCACGTGTCCATCAAAATGTGGAAACCTGTGGAGTTTTGAAAAGGGAAATCACTCAAAGTCAACCAACACGAGAGCAAGAGAGAGGCGGGGGGCCCTGGCCGAGGGTGCGGGTGGCTGGGCTCCAGGTCAGAGGGAGGCGGGGGGCCCTGGCTGTGGGTGCGGGTGGCTGGGCTCCAGGACAGTGGGAGGCGGGGGGCCCTGGCCGAGGGTGCGGGTGGCTGGGCTCCAGGTCAGAGGGAGGCGGGGGGCCCTGGCCGAGGGTGCGGGTGGCTGGGCTCCAGGTCAGAGGGAGGCGGGGGGCCCTGGCCGAGGGTGCGGGTGGCTGGGCTCCAGGTCAGAGGGAGGCGGGGGCCCTGGCTGTGGGTGCGGGTGGCGGGCTCCAGGTCAGAGGGAGGCGGGGGGCCCTGGCCGAGGGTGCGGGTGGCTGGGCTCCAGGTCAGAGGGAGGTGGGGGGCCCTGGCCGAGGGTGCGGGTGGCTGGGCTCCAGGTCAGAGGGAGGCGGGGGGCCCTGGCTGTGGGTGCGGGTGGCTGGGCTCCAGGACAGTGGGAGGCGGGGGGCCCTGGCCGAGGGTGCGGGTGGCTGGGCTCCAGGACAGTGGGAGGCGGGGGGCCCTGGCCGAGGGTGCGGGTGGCTGGGCTCCAGGTCAGAGGGAGGCGGGGGGCCCTGGCCGAGGGTGCGGGTGGCTGGGCTCCAGGTCAGAGGGAGGCGGGGGGCCCTGGCCGAGGGTGCGGGTGGCTGGGCTCCAGGTCAGAGGGAGGTGGGGGCCCTGGCTGTGGGTGCGGGTGGCGGGCTCCAGGTCAGAGGGAGGCGGGGGCCCTGCGGGGCAGAGCCTGAGTCTGGGGCAGGAGCTGGGTGCTGAATGATCCTGCAGGGAGCGCCTTGGTGTGGCAGGGGAGGGGGCACCCGAGAGCCGCACTCCTGGCAGATATGAGGGTCCCCAGGGGGTCACACATCGCATCCAACACAAGACCCTGCCCCACTGAACAGTCACTTTCTGCAGAGGGGACAGCTGCGCCGCAGGTGCACAACCTGGTCACCCTCCATCACCAGCCTGGTCACCCTCCATCATCCATGGAGAGACACACCTGAGTGAGAAAATGCAGTGATGGCAGGCACAGGGCCTTGGAGACTCCGCCCCCCCCCAAGGTGGGGGTGTAGAGAGAGTGCTAAGACCCCCAGGTGGGGGTGTGGAGGGAGTGCTAAGACCCCCAGGTGGGGGTGTGGAGAGAGTGCTAAGACCCCCAGGTGGGGGTGTGGAGGGAGTGCTAAGACCCCCAGGTGGGGGTGTGGAGGGAGTGCTAAGACCCCCAGGTGGGGGTGTGGAGAGAGTGCTAAGACCCCCCAGGTGGGAGTGTAGAGAGAGTGCTAAGACCCCCAGGTGGGGGTGTAGAGAGAGTGCTAAGACCCCCCAGGTGGGGGTGTAGAGAGAGTGCTAAGCCCTCCAGGTGGGGGTGTAGAGAGAGTGCTAAGACCCCCCAGGTGGGAGTGTACAATCCTGGCCCTTTAAGCATCAGGTATTTTCTCAGGGCCCCAGGTGATGGAGCCCTGCGCCCACCTGCCTGTGTGAGACTCCCCCGGGTGACAGAGCCCTGCGCCCGCCTGTCTGTCTGAGACTCCCCGGGTGATGGAGCCCTGCGCCCGCCTGTCTGTCTGAGACTCCCCGGGTGATGGAGGCCTGTGCCCGCCTGCCTGCCTGAGACTCCCCCGGGTGACGGAGCCCTGCACCCGCCTGTCTGTCTGAGACTCCCCCGGGTGATGGAGCCCTGCCTGTGTTACCGCCTCCAGGAAGTGCAAAGAACACTTCCAGCAAAGTTCTCCAGTTTTTCACTTTTACTCCTTTCTGTGCCAGTCCTCTTCCCCTGCCCAGGGCCCTGCTGCCCTGCTGGGCTTTGAGCTGAAAGTCACCCCAAGGGCGTGGGCAGAATTCAGCCTCCGTGTCCTGCTGCCTTCTCTCGGCACGGGAAGGCTCTGAGAACACCATGCTGGAGCGTGGGTCGGCAGCTGGCCACCTTCCTGCTCTGCGGTGTTAGCTGCACGCGTGGGCCGTGCTGTTTCTCCATCACGGCTCATGCATGTGGGGATGACTGAGTTTTTTGGAGACTGAGAATAAAGATACCGGAGGCTCTTGCACGCAGTCTCTGTTCCACCTGCTTTTACTTCGTTTTGGTCAGTCCCTCGGGTGTACTGCCGAGTCATGCAGTGGGTGTGCGCTTGATTTCCGAAGGTGCTTAGAAACTGTTTTCCAAGGGGTTTGTGGCATTTCGCATTCCCCGCAGCGGTGTATGAAAATCTCGGTTGCTTTGCATTCTTGCCAGCACGTGGTATTGTGAGGTATTTGCTTTTTAACTTCATCTTAAAAACACCATTCTGCTCGCTGTGTAGTGATTTTATTTTGCATTTTCCGAGTAGCTGATGATGATGCCCAAGTTTTTTTTTTTTTTTTAATTTTTTATTTATTTATTTTTTTTATTTTTGACAGGCAGAGTGGACAGTGAGAGAGAGACAGAGAGAGAAAGGTCTTCCTTTTGCCGTTGGTTCACCCTCCAATGGCCGCCGCTGCAGCCGGCGCACCGCGCTGATCCGATGGCAGGAGCCAGGAGCCAGGTGCTTTTTCCTGGTCTCCCATGGGGTGCAGGGCCCAAGCACCTGGGCCATCCTCCACTGCACTCCCTGGCCATAGCAGAGAGCTGGCCTGGAAGAGGGGCAACCGGGACAGAATCCGGCGCCCCGACCGGGACTAGAACCCGGTGTGCCGGCGCCGCAAGGTGGAGGATTAGCCTATTGAGCCACGGCGCCAGCCGATGCCCAAGTTTTCATGCTCCCTCTATCTCCTATTCAGTGCAACGGAAGGTGGAACACACTGCCCGTTTGGGGTGGGCTTGACTTATTGCTGAGTCCTAGCGACTTCTGTATAATCACATATATTCTGATGGCTCCTTATCAGACCGCGTTTCACCAGTCTTTCCTCCCAGCCGCCTACCATCTCTTCATGAGTGCTGTGTTGTCTGCTAACTGGGCACCTCTGTACACGCCTGCGCTTTCTCCAGCACTGGCTTACTATTCCACGTCTCTGAACTTGTTTGATGGTTGCATTGGGGTGGAAGTGAATGGAGACAGCTGTGGAAGGAGGACTGATGGCTTCGCTGTCCTCACGTGACGGCACAGTGCTAGATTCTCGCGCAGAATCCCAGCAGTCTGTGCACACGCCTCTGAGTGAGCCCAGCTGTTTCACTTCCATGTAGTAGTCCTAGTTTTCACCAGAAATCAGCGGAGCGACAAGTGGGTGCAACCACGGGCAGACCTGTTCTCTCGCAGCTGTGTGGGTGGGATGGCCCAGGTGTCTTCCCGGGCGGCCAGAGAGAGGCGCTCTGCTGGTCCCCTGTCCCTTCCATCCCCTGACGGCCACTGGAGACCTTGGGCTGGTGGTGGCCCCCTGTCTTCAGAATGAGTCTCTGGTGGGCTCGATGGAGCCCGCTGAGCAGTCGGGATCCCCTCCCGTCTCCAGAGCCTTGGTTCATCGCAGCTGCAGGCCCCTGTGCCCGGTTAGGTCAACACCGTTCCGGGGTTCAGGAAGGAACGTGGGGGGCGCTACTCCCCCCGCCCCCACCGCGTGTGTCAGAGGCGGGACCACACGCGGTGCTGGCTTAGTGTTGACGAGGACTGTGCTTTTAAGTGAGACTGTTAAAATGGGCTCCAGGCTTGCCAGCGCTTCTCACTGCCCGGGGCTTGGTTTCTTCGTGAATGCAAACAGCCCGCAGCCCCCGCACTTGCCTGAGGAGCCCTCGGTTTCTTACAGATCAGGGCCTGGCCGAGCATTTCTGCAGCTCCCCTTGCCCGCAGAGTCCGTCTCACCTTTCTCTGAAGGGTGTCCACTCTTCCCTCGCTGTCCCCCGACTCCCGACTCTGGCAACCTGAGCTCAGAGCTCGGCACGGGACTCGCTTTTGCAATATCTGATTTGTTTTTCTGGCTACGTCCCAGGTTTTCTCTTTGCCGGACCCCAGTTTGGGGCTGTTGGCTGTCTGTCCCTCGTGCCCAGAGCATTTGAGCTTCTCGAACCCGTGCTCTGTATCCTCAGTTATGGAGAGGATCTCTTCCATCTAAACACACTTGCCTCTCCTAGGTATGACCACACGTGTGTCAGAGCACACGCAGTCCCACTGGTCACACATGTGTTAGAGCACATGCAGTCTCCCTGTAGGACACTGATCACACGTGTGTCAGAGCACACACAGTCCCACTGCAGGACACCAGTCACACGTGTGTCAGAGCACACACAGTCCCACTGCAGGACACCGATCACACGTGTGTCAGATCACACGCAGTCCCACTGCAGGACACCGATCACACGTGTGTCAGAGCACACACAGTCCCACTGCAGGACACCGATCACACGTGTGTCAGAGCACACACAGTCCCGCTGCAGGACACTGGTCACACGTGTGTCAGATCACACACAGTCCCACTGCAGGACACCAATCACACATGTGTCAGATCACACGCAGTCCCACTGCAGGACACTGATCACACATGTGTCAGATCACACATAGTTCCACTGCAGGACACCGATCACACGTGTGTCAGATCACACACAGTCCCACTGCAGGACACCAATCACACATGTGTCAGATCACACGCAGTCCCACTGCAGGATACTGATCACACATGTGTCAGATCACACATAGTTCCACTGCAGGACACCGATCACACGTGTGTCAGAGCACACACAGTCCCATTGCAGGACACTGGTCACATGTGTGTCAGATCACACACAGTCCCACTGCAGGACACCAATCACACATGTGTCAGATCACACGCAGTCCCACTGCAGGACACCGATCACACATGTGTCAGAGCACACGCGGTCCCACTGCAGGACACCGATCACACGTGTGTCAGATCACACACAGTCCCCCTGCAGGACACCGAACACACGTGTGTCAGAGCACACACAGTCCCACTGCAGGACACTGGTCACACGTGTGTTAGATCACACACAGTCCCACTGCAGGACACTGATCACACGTGTGTCAGAGCACACACAGTCCCACTGCAGGACACCGGTCACACATGTGTCAGATCACACGCAGTCCCACTGCAGGACACTGATCACACGTGTGTCAGATCACACTCAGTCCCACTGCAGGACACCAATCACACATGTGTCAGATCACACACAGTCCCACTGCAGGACACTGGTCACACGTGTGTCAGATCACACTCAGTCCCACTGCAGGACACTGATAACACGTGTGTCAGATCACACGCAGTCCCCCTGCAGGACACCGGTCACACGTGTGTCAGAGCACACACAGTCCCCCTGCAGGACACTGGTCACATGTGTGTCAGAGCACACACAGTCCCCCTGCAGGACACCGATCACACATGTGTCAGATCACACACAGTCCCCCTGCAGGACACCGATCACACATGTGTCAGATCACACACAGTCCCCCTACAGGACACCGGTCACATGTGTGTCAGAGCACATGCAGTCCCCCTGCAGGACACTGATCACACGTGTCAGAGCACACGCAGTCCCACTGCAGGACACCGATCACACGTGTCAGAGCACACGCAGTCCCCCTGGTTATGGGTCGCTGTTTTCTCTTTAGCCCTCATTTATCTTTCTGTCTTGTTTCTCTGGCCTGCATCGCCCTGGCTCTGATGCACTGGCTCCCCCCTCAGCCGAGAGCAGCAGGACCAACACGGAAGCTGCCGGGCAGTGCCTCTCCCTGCGAGGAATGGCCGCGTGGTGACACGGCCCGACCCTGGCCAGTGCACAGCCCCTCCCTGCCAACGCCGAGGGTGCGTGGAGGAGCAGCGGGGCCTCCAGTGCCGCCTTTGCCAGGGGTGGCGTCAACACGAGTGGTCAGTGGCAGCCTCCGGTCTCGGGAGGACGAGGGTGGGAGTGGGGGGTACCGGGCCCCTGTGTGCTGAGGGCCTGCGGGGCCCCTGTGGGAAGCCCCACCATGGCACAGCAGCCCACCGGCTCTCCACTTCCCAAACAGAAGCAAACCCCTCCAGCGCAGCCTTGGGCACGCGTGCACGCGTGTATCTGAAGATGCTCCAGCCCCTGTTTCCTTGGCCCTCAACATCCCAGTTTCTTAGTAAATGCGCTCAGCTCCATAGCTTAAAGTTCACGTTGTCTTTCTCTTTCTAAGAGTCCCAAATGAGCAAAAAACATTGTTTTTGCAAATGTCATGGACTTCCACAAATGAAAGGTCAGTAAAATGTATTTATTAGATGAATGTCTCAGACACAATCATTAGCTCTCGTTCCTTTAATGAAAATGTCAACTCGTTTTGTGGTTACTCAGTAAGTACATGACGGGGTAGTGATTAAGAATGGCGGGATAGGGTCGCCTAAAGGCAAAGCAGCCACAAAAGTTCCACAGACGTCATAAATGGGCCCAGTGATCTACCAAGACCCCGAAGCCTCTCTCGGAGAGAGCTGCACCCTGGTGCAGAGTGTGCGAGTGGGCATGAGGTCGGGAACAGCACACGGTGGATGGTCTGCTTAATGACCTGGCTCTCCCGGCCCACCTGCCTTCCCCAGGGCCTGGGATTATGCTTGGACTCCATCCGTGCCTGTCACTCAGCACCGAGACTACCGCGTCACGGTCAGGTTTTCTAAGCTCCAGTCCTCTGCTAATTACAACAATTATCTACACATAATTCAGGCCAAATCTGAAGCACTTTTAGCTTCCATAATCACTGGTAGCGCTGACCTGCAAATGAGTTGGGTTCTGAAATTCTCTGGCTGCGCTGTGTGCCTTTGTCTGTCTTCTCCGGGGTACGGCTCACCGGATGGCTCCTTCTCTCGACTCTGCAGCCACACCCCTTTGCACCCATCGTCCAACACACTGCAGAGTTGCATCCTGGGATCACACCGGGCAAACTCATCAATAGAGAGCGCAGAGTTCCTGCAGAGGTGGCTGGGTCACTCCCCCAGCCCCGCGGGAGGGATGCTGGCCCTCCCTGGAAAGCCAGGCTGAGCTCCCTGGGACACAGGAAGAGAGCAGGCCCGGGCTGGTGGTGGTGGGGGGAATCGCTCGAGCCGTGCCTCTCCCGTGGCACCCACCCACGCCTCAACTGCAGTAGAAAGATCTGGAGACCCACGGTGAGCGGAGGGCGGGCCCTTGCCTGCCGTGGGTGTGAGTGGGCGGTACTTGCCGTGGTCCCGGCAAAGGCAGCTGCTGCACTGCAGAGACCTGGGCTGAGTGCACCACGCTCACCTCACACTCACTTCACACTCACTTCACAGAGGCGCACGTCCACTGGGCAGCAGGAGGCCAGCCTGGGGGGGGGTTCCCAGCCAGGACCCGGCGCGCGGCCCAGTCCTGCTCACCCTCTTTACAAGCAGGCACTGCGCCCCGGCGCCCCGGTTCCCGTCCCTGCAGAGCCACGAGAATGACGGTGAGCACCTCGTAGAGTTGGCGGGTGGCCCCGTGGGCTTCCTCACACAAGGTGCAGCTCGGGGCCGTGCCGGTGGGCATCAGGGCACACCATCGCTCTGTCACCCTGCTCCTGCCAGGCAGCTGAGCCTGGTGTAGGCGTGGCAAGTCCAGGCCCTGTTTCACCCACGCATCTCCTCCTGCTCCATGCCCCCCTCCCGTGAGCCCCAGGCTCCTGGTTTGTGGGGCATTGGTGTCTCTGTGCTCCCCGCCCCCCGCTTCGTTTGGCACAGGGACCCTGGGAGGAGGGCTGATGGGAGGGGTGCCCTGGCCCCTGCCGCAGAATGTGGTCAGTGAATAAGCAGAGTTTGTGTTTGCTGATGGGTTGGCTTTGTCTGTTCCCTGGAGAGAACAGGTGCAGAGAGTGTCTTTCTCTTGTCCTGTGAAAAACACAAAGGAACGACTTTCATCGGCCGGCAGGTTCGCGTGCGGATCTGTGATGTGTCTGGCACAGCGCTTGCTGGCTCCCAGCAGTTGCAGATAGCGCGTGAGACGAGCATGTAAACCCCAGTGCCTCGGCACAGCGCTGGCCTGAGACACAGGCGTGGGCGGCTCCGGGCACAGCGGGCACTGGCAAGCCTGGTTCTCCCCGGAGCAGGCAGGAGGAGGTGTTGGCAAGGTCTGGGGAGAGCACAGCACCTGGCAACCGCACCGCTGCGGCGCCGTGTTCCTGGGAATTCGTTCAAAGGCTGAGAGGCTCTCTTCTGATAGATGCCAATTAGAGCGAGGCTTGCGGCCAACGTCCTTCATTTCAACCTGGGGCCCGGCTTCAGCAACAGCTACAGGAAGAACCCTTGTCTCTCCTCCTACTGGGAGGGGCAGCGAGAATCTGAGACCAAATTCTCTCCCCTCGCCGCCACCCTGAGCGGGACGCAGAGACACTCTGCGAGGCTGTGATGAATGGACGCCTCCTCCAGGCGGCGGCTGAGGGCCAGAGAAGGGGCCGCGAGATGCTGAGTCTGCTTGTTCAGACACAGTCAGGTGAGGCCGGTGTCAGGGGAGCAGCCTGGGGAGGGACGAGGGCCCCTGCAGGACGCCGGCCCCAAACCCCGGGACACGCCCCTCTTCCTCTCTCTCCCAATCTGCTCCTAGAGGGAGAGATCTTGATTTCCCGAGACGCCTCCTGCGACTGGGTTTCCGGGAGCACAGGGGCCGGCCTGGTGCTGCCCTGCCCCAGACGCTGGTGGGAGCAGCCGGTGTGGACACTCCAGGGAGCCCCGCTCTGCTGCATCTCTGGGAAGACCATGGGCGGAGCTGAGCACGGCTTCGGAGCCGCCAGTGCAGGGAGCAGCAGGATCAGCCTGCAGGGCTGGGAGGGTCTCCAGCCTGGCCAAGGGGAGTGGGACCCTGGAGGGGGGCAGGGAGGAAGCACGACTTGTACCCCTGGCGCCTTCTGAGCGGATGTGTGGGCTCCTGTGAGATACTCACCGTGCTGGCTGTGCGCGTGGAATGCGAGCGCTTTCTCTCCCAGAGCAACCTCCGTCCACGACGCCAGCTGCTGGGAAAGCCTCGGAACCCCCAAGCCGGGGTTCCCCCCTCTTCACTGTCTGAAATCCGTGTTCATTCCTTGCAGTTCTGCGGAAGTTCCTCCGCGTCTGGAGAACTCCTTTGGGAGCTCACCGACCACTAGTTCAGTTTCTTCGGTGGCTACGGAACTAGTCCAGTTATCTGTTTAACCTTGGCTGCGTTTTGAGAGTCTGTGGGTACAGTAGGCAGAAAGACAGCTCTCAAAGAAGCTAATCCTCCAAACCCCATAATACACCATGGTACAGGCAGGTGGACCTGAAAGGCTGATGACCCCGTTTAGACTGAGGAGGTCTCCTGGTTATCCAGGGGCGGGCCCAGCGTGATGAGAGGCAGGCTCAGAGGGAGGGCATCAGCACAGACCCAGCAGGGTGGTGCCAGGCCCCTGCCCTGGCTCTGAGGTTGGAGGAGGGCCCGTGCCAGAGATCACGGCGGTCTCAGAGCCCCCAGAAGGGACCGGCCCCTCGCTAGCCTTAGACAGCACTGAAGGTGGGGGGCATGGGACGGGGTCTCCTGGAGCCCTCCAAGGGGCCGGCCATGTCAACGACGAGATGAGAGCCGTCTCAGACTTCTGAGCTCAGTGTTTCTAAGGCTCGGTTCCTTTCTGCCACCTTTCGTGGTAACCTGGCACAGCTGCCGTGGGAAAAATGCCCGTGTTTTGACAAACTAGTGTGTGTCTCCAGGCTGCCGGGTTTATTAGCATAGATCCATCGACAGATTCCCTGCTATGTTTCAGGGTCTGTAGGATCTGTACTAATACCCCATTTCCTTCCAAGTGTGGATCACTTGGTTCTGCTCTTTACTGTTGTTTTTCTTAAGGGTTATTTAATTTTTAAAAAATTCTTCTGAAGTTTTGACAAGCTTTTTGTCTCGTTGTTTGTGCTTTCCTTCTCTGTTTCATTGAGCTTTGCTTTTTAACGTCTATGTGATGTGCAGGTTATTAGATGCACACATTGATAGATACAGTTACTGTGCCCTTCCTCGTGCTCATGTGGCGACGTCACTCGGATCCCCTTGTCCAGGTCCTGCACGTGGAGACGCTGAGCTGACTTTGCTTCTCTTTCCTAGCAGAGCACACGGTGCCGTGAATGTCGAGTTGCCCGGAACACGTGGGCGCCCCCGTCACGGTTTTCAGGAACCGTCGTCTCCTCTCTTCTTTGAGGCTCCCGTGGGGGTGGGAGCAAACACTTCTGTTTTCTAAGCTCATAAAAGGCTAGGAAGAGCGGAAGCTCTCTCCCCCCATGGACTCAGGACGAGCAGAGCACGGGATGAGGAATAAATAAATAAATAAATAAAGCCCCAGTGAGCCTGTGTATTTTTCTCGCTTTATAAATAAAGTGTATCACACTGTATGCCGTGCTTGGACCTGAATTTAGAATTCTTTAAGTAAAAGGCAAGGGACTGGAGGATTAATGTGGGCCCCACCCAGCCCACGAGACCACGACACCGAGAACAGCCGCTGCCGGAGCCCCCCGCCTCGGCGTTGTTTGGCTGTGTCCTTCGTGCCGGCCTCGCCTGTCTGGCACAGCCGCCGCTGGCCCTGCTGCTGACCGGGTGGGCCAGGTGCTCGCGCTCTGGCTGAACCTGTCTGGAAGCCCCCCAGGCCGCGTGAAGGGAGCAGGGATGCCCTCCGCTGGCTGAGAAGGAGTCGTTTCCCATCGTTCCCGAGGCGCGGTTTCCCTGGACGGAGCCCTCCCGGGGCTGGTTCCCTCCGTCAGCCCTGGGAAACAGGCTGAGCCTCGCTGGTCAGTGGGGAAGGCTGTGCTAACAGCTTCGAGGTGTCCCCCGACCAGTGTCTTTTCTCTGCTCGGATCAACGCTTCCTGTCACTTCGCTTCCCGGAATTTGGCTGTAACACCCATCTGCAATCTGTAGAAATGCTGCCTTCGACTTTGGCTTTGAGTGTCTCGCAGGCTGGTGCTGGGTGGCCCCGTCCTCTCTGGGTGCAGCGGTGACCACAGCTCCGGGCAGCCCTGCAGCCCCTGGGAGCAGCCCGGGCTCTGTCGTGCTCGGCGTGGCTGGGCTAGGGCGGGAAACGCACGGTGTTTTCAACTTAGTGCGGGTTTACCGAGATGTTTTGTGTGGCAGACGGAGGGCCAGGCATAGATACAAGAACGCTGGAGATACCAGCGTAGGGTCACCTGAGTAGCACAGTGAGTACCCTCAGTGTGACAGCACGCTCGGCTGAGTGCAACGTCCGCTCTGTAGTGTGCGAAACTCCACTGTGGCCTCCACTCCCGGCTCCTTCCTTGTGGCTGTCACCGCTTCACACATCGCGTACTTCTTAGCGGATCGTAATTATTGCTTAGTGCAGTCAGAGTTTGGATCGCATAGGAGAAACACAGTGATCCATAAGTGATAAAATACAGTGAACACAGGTTTCACGTCTTTTATTTTTACCAACCTGGATGTGGATTTGAGTTGCCGTGTGCTGTGTGCCCGAGTCAGCCTACAGGACCTCCCCTTGTGTCTCCTGTCTGTGTCCAAGTGGCGAATTCCGTGGTTTTTACCTCTTGAAGATCGGCCTTCTGTTCGGAAGGGTGCTCTGCACCCGCGGCGTTCTCCGCGGATCCTCTCCTGCTTTCAGAGGGCTGCGCGCACACCCGGCTTCCCGGTTTCTGATGAGAAGTCAGCCGGTCTCCCCGGTGCAGCGCACGCCGCGAGCCATACGACTACATGACACGGAGATGCCAGCAAGTGTCGTCTCCCGCTTGGATCAATATTTACATTAACAATTTACTGGAAATTCTGCTCATCTTTAGAGTCGTATCTTAGACACTGCTTGTTCTGTTACTGTTTACGCCGCGGTTTCTGCAGTCACTGTTTTTTGTGCAATTCGTGTGCCAGTGCTGCCCACATGGTGAACCGGAGAGGACACAGCTCCTGCCACCTGTGGGGCGCCCACGCTGTGCTGTCCTCCCCGCTGGGAGCGGTGCACTGTGTTCTCAGGGAGGGAGGTGACCTGATGCTGCTGTGTCCAAGGGAGGCCCTTGCACAGGGGGTTCCAACTGGACTCACGTCACCAGGCACCGCCAAACTGGGGACAACAGCAAGAGCTGAAGAAGGACTAGAACCGGCCTGCTTGGTTGTTAGGGACAAGAAGCGCCGGACAGAGCTGGCGCCTGCTGGAGATGTCTACCTGGCTAATAAACTCTGAGTCACTCGGCAAATGCGCGAGCACCACGGGTACGGCTTCTTCCCCGGGGCAGTGAGGGCAGCGCACGCCGAGATGGCCCGCGTGCACGCCCAGGTCAGGCCG
Source organism: Oryctolagus cuniculus (assembly GCF_964237555.1). NCBI lineage: Eukaryota > Metazoa > Chordata > Mammalia > Lagomorpha > Leporidae > Oryctolagus > Oryctolagus cuniculus. The sequence goes on along the minus strand of NC_091441.1, from coordinate 2,064,187 downwards.
CGGCGGGCCTGGGAGGCTCCTGCGTCCTGGAGCGAAGGCGGCAGCTTTCTGTAGGGCGAGCTGCTGGTCTCCGGTGCTCAGAGCTGAGGAAGGCTACGAACAGAAGGGCACCATCAAGTCAATATGCCGTCATCACAGAGTTGACAGAGTTACCCTGTATCACAGAACGCGCAGGGACTCCGCGAGCTCACAGAAGACCGGGTGTGTGTGTGTGTGTGGTCGATTCGGCAGTGGGCGCGGGCTCACGCGGGGTGGGCTCCGCTCCGCTGGCAAACAGGAGGCCTGGCCGCGTGTGCACTTTTCTCTTTCAGACGGGCTAAGAGCGCCAGGCCATCGGCGAGGCAGTGACAGAGGTGCTGCGAAACCGAGAACCGTGTGTCCAGAACCGCTCTCTCCCTGGAACGCGGGCTGAGGCGTGGCCGCTGGGACCAAGGGCTTGGGGCACACAGTTATCCAGGTCGGCTGTGATGGGGCGCTCACCGGGGGCGCTGCAGCCACACAGACTACGCCCTCGAAAACCTGGAGCAGCCGCAGCGGGCGGCACCGAGCTCCCTCGAAGGCTCTCAGCGTCCCGCCCCTCTTGCGGCTCACGGGCTCCTGGGCTAGCTTGGCCCGGGCCGCCTTGCGCAGTCTCTGCGGCTGTCTTCCCAGGGCTTCTCTTCTCCTCCTGGGCTAGCTTGGCCCGGGCCGCCTTGCGCAGTCTCTGCCGCTGTCTTCCCAGGGCTTCTCTTCTCCTCCTGGGCTAGCTTGGCCCGGGCCGCCTTGCGCAGTCTCTGCCGCTGTCTTCCCAGGGCTTCTCTTCTCCTCCACATGTGATTGGCTGCATAAGGATCATCTGACTGGATTCTGGATAATCCAAGATAATCCCCTCTGAGACTCCTGATTCAGTTACATCAGCAAAAACCTCTTCTCCAGACGAAGTCACATTCACAGGCTGTGGATCTTGGGAAAGGACACAGCGGCCTCAGTCGCGTGGCAGAGCAGACGTGGTCTGCTCACCAGTGAAGAGCCTAGGCCATCTCGCTAGCCATCCCGCTAGGCCAATGCCACGTCCCCTCACTGGCAGGTGATAGCAGGCCCTGGGCTTGCCCGTCCTCGACACCCAGAGCTGGGGACTTCCCAGAGGCTCCGCACATTAGTCAGCCTTTTGTTGCTATAACGAGAAGCCAGGGGCAGGCCACTTTCTAAAGAAAAGAGGTTATTTAGGCCACGGCTCTGGAGGGCCACAGTCCATCGGTTTGGCAGAGTGCCAAGGTGGCAGAGGGCATAGCTTCCACTCCCTCCACGAAGGAAGCACGTGGTAACCGACCCGGGGAAGGGTCCCCCAGCCTCTGAGCGTGGCCTCCAGCCGGCCTATCCTGGCCGTCACTGAGCCCGCAGGTGTCTGGCCCACAGCGCTGGCCGCTCCCACTGTCTGCAGCATCAACCCCGCGACGGTCACTGGTGCCTGGCACTCAACTTTGGTATGAATGGGAAGGGGGGAGGTTGCCCTGGAGACTTCTAACTAGTCCCCCCCCAAGACCCCCCCACCGACGCTCCCCTCTCATCCCAGCCCACCCTGTGAGGTGGCTGCCTGCACTGCACCACGTGGTCAGATCTCAGCCAGCTGCTCCTCCGCCGCTGGCTCCCCACAGCGCCACCTGCCTGTGGAAACGCGGAACTCCAGGTCAGAGCCACCTCCCTGCTGCTGTAGCTGGTCAGGCCCAAAGAAAGTCTTACTGCACAAAACGTTCGATTTAGCTATTCACTGAAAAAATAATTTATCTGAGAAGTAATTACTTTCGCAGAGCAATTGGCTTAGGATGTCTCCCCCGGAAATTAATCTAACGGCAGCGAGCTCGTGATGTCAGGTGCGTGGTGCCTGTGCGGAGCCCCCGGAGCCCAGGGAGGCTGTGTGGGTTCCCAGCCCTCGCCAAGCCCTCCACCTGTGCTCATGCCGGCTGGGTAGTGCATTCCTGCGCATGTCTGCAGCGGTGTCACGGACAGAATGCTTTATTTTTTAAAAGTCGTGCTGGACTCAACTGTGCCATTTCTGTGGAAGAGAAAATCTCTTTAGAAAGGACACGCCCCCTTGGAAGGCGTCCTGTGTTTAAGTGTGCCCTTCAATGTGCCCATTCAATTTGGTAATGGGTCAGCTTCACGCAGTTATGGGTGAGAACTGAAGAACTCGGCAGGGATTGGCTCATCAATCTGGCCCTGCCCAGTGCCAGGCATTTGCATAACGATCCAGTGACCCCGACGGCTCCCAGCGTCAGCTGGCAGGTCTTTAAAATGCCCAGGGGCGTTTGTGAGTTATCTAATGTAGTTAGGGGGTTTGGGAAATCTGGTTCTTGTATAAGTCCTGTGATGAATGCATTAGCTTTGTGAGCACTTATTGGCTCCTTCCATGTGATACAACGCGGAGCTTCTGCCACCATGTATCATGTCGCTGAGTCACACGACGCCTCGCTCGGAGGAAATGGCTGGAAGAGTGACAGGCCATGGCGATTAAACCATTATTGCTTCTGGATTTTGCATGGTCCACGAGAAACCAAACTGAATGTGTCTGAAACGAAATTCCTGTTCTCTCCTTCCCACCTCCCCACCTGCCTTCTGCGCTGTGGCTGACTTAGGCAGGAGGCGTCAATGGGCAAGTTGGACCTAACCCTGAGGTGCACTTGCAAACATCGGGTGCTGTGATGTGATTTAAAAAAAAAAGCAAGTAGGTGCCAGTCCCCAGGGCAGTCTGAAGCGTGTGGACGTGTGGCATCGGTGCTGGCGGGAGTGGTCCTCCAGGTCCCCCTCCACCTGCCTTTGGCCTGCACTCCCAGGACTGACCCCAAGGACGCGTCCTTGATGTGGAAGACCCCTGCAGGCTCCCTAAGGGGCAGGACCTGAGACATCTGCGCCCCCTGACCAGCGGAGCAAGCGGGAAAGCCAGGTTTTGCTGCAAACACGGCGGCGCCAGGGAGACAGCAGGAAGGACTTGGGCCATCTTCCACTGCTTTCCCAGGCCACAGCAGGGAGCTGCACTGGAAGTGAAGCAGCTGGGACTCAAACCAGTGCCCATGCGGGATGGTGGCCCTGCAGCTGGCGGCTTCAGCTGCTACATGACAGCATCGGCCCCTCAGTGAAGGCTTTGACACATGCTATCATCATGTTCATCCAGCTCAAACAGGGGGAGAGAGAGAGAGAGAGAAAGAGAGAGAGAGAGAGGTGTCTTCCATCTGCTGGTTCACTCCTTCACTCCCCAAATGGCTGCAGCAGCTGGGGTTGGGCCAGGCAGAAGCCAGGATCCAGGAGCTTCTTCTGGTCTCCCCCATGGGTGCTGGGGCCCAAACACTTGGGCTGTCCTCACTGCTTTCCCAGGTGCATCAGCAGGGAGCGGGATTGGAAGTGGAGCAGCTGGGATGTGAACAGGTGCCACGCGGGACGCTGGTGTCGCAGGCGGTGGTCTTACTGGCTACACCGCAGCGCGGGCCCCTCGAGCCTTATTCTCAGACAGGGTCCGGCCTCTGGGTCACACAGAAGTGAAAGGTGCCTTACACGGCCAGGTCCTCCGGGGGCTTCCAAGTGCTTTGTTTGGGGGATTTTTCTGCTTTTATTTCTAGGGTTTTGCTTCATGGCAGTTGGAGCTCCGTCTGTCAGATGTGCGCTCATTTAGGATTGCTGTGTGTCCTGGACAAATCGATCTGTTCATTACCATCTAGAACAAGAAAGAACATGAACATAACGATCTCCCCCCTGGACGCCGGCCGAGCTGCGAGCCCGGCTGTGTTTGTGCAGGTGGAGCGCACTGCCTCGCTTAGCTCGCTGTGGCGTCTTCCTCTAAGCCTACTGGGTCGCCGTCTTTCCCGTGGCTTTTCCTAGAAGAGAGTCACATGGGGGGCTTTCAATTTATTTTTGCGTATTTGAAAGATGCATAGATGATAGGGAGATGTCTCCCATCCGCTGGTTCACTTCTCCAATGCCCACAGTATCCGAGGCTGGGCCTGGCTGAAGCCAGGAGTCAGGAACCTCATCTGGGTCGCCCATGTGGGTGGCAGGGACCATCCCTGCTGCTTCCAGGGCCTGCCTCAGCAGAAGGCTTGGGTGGGAAGTGGAGCAGGGACTGGGGCCCAGGCACGGCCATCTGGAGTGCCGGTGTCCCCAGCAGCGAGCCCTCTCTGTCCTGGTGGGTGTGGACGACTTACATGGAAGGCACTCACGGAGTGGCATGTGTGGGGCCTCTTCTGCCGCTGTCCTCTTGCCTGCGTCCCTCTGGGCTTCCTTCTCCGGGCGCTGGGCAGCCGCTGCAGAACTCTGGCTGTGTGGCGGGCTTGCTGGGGCAGTTCCCGCAGGCCATGTCCGGCAGGGGCGGCGCTCTCCAAGTCAGCCCGGCCTGCAGGATTCCTCTCATTCCCTACGGAGTCAGGGACGCCCCCTCCTGCTCCTCTGCTCTCTTCTTGGGGTGGTTTCCAGCCCCCCCCCCCGCCCCAGTCCTGTTGCTGGAAATACCCCAGCGTTCCCCATGCTCCTGGGCAGAGGGTCCCAGGGGACTGGTGGTGGGGCCGTGGAGCAGAGACGAGGGGTTTATCCTCACGATCTCTGCACAGCCGAGGCCTCTCTTAGGTCTCCTTTCTCCAAGGGACGGCTGTAAACAGCACTGCCCGGTGGCCCAGGCAGCTGTGCAGAGACAAAGACAGGGGGATAGAGACAGAGGCTGTGAAAGAGATGCAGAGAGAGAGGCAGACAGGCTGTGGCAGAGAGGGAGGCCGGGCCTGTGCCCACCCTGCAGCAGCTCAGCTCAGTTCAGCGTGCTGCCTCCCGCCTTCTCTGCCCGCGGGGAATCTCCCCTGGAGTTGTGTTGCGCACCTGCTGTGCACCTCCCCGATGTAGCCTCTGCCTGAGCCAAAGCTGGAGATACAAGAGAAACCCAAACGAAGCAGAGGGACGCAGCACACGGGCCGGCTGCCCTGCTGGCCGCCCCGGCCGCCCCGCGCTCAGGTCCCGGCCCCGCCCCGCAGGCTGCGTCCCTGGAGGGCGGACGCCAACGCCTGCATTTGGCTTCCGTGTCTGCAGCGGGCTTTCTCCACCCTGGGTGCAACCAGAAACTTTAATTTTTAGTTCTTAAATTATTCAGAAATTGGAGATTTTTCACAGATAAAAATAAAGGAACAGCTGGGAGTCATTCTGGGGTCTTCAACGCTACGTTGCTTTAAGGGAAGCCTGGGAGCGGCTCTGAGTGCGGAATGAGAGGAAACCATTGCACATTGTGAAGGCATCATCCATGCAGTACTTTGCCCACACAAACCATCAAGTGCCACAGAATTTTATTGCTGTGTGGACCGAGAGCCTTGTGTGGACAGGAGGCTGGGCGAGGAGGTGGGCTCGGGGCGGGGTGTGGAGGACCTGCAGAGGACGGCGACCCCAGGGGACTGCCCGCCTGATACCGACAAACCCACCGTCCACCAGCACGGTGTCCACGTGTGTCTGGGGTGACACATTGCCCAAGAGAGGGGCTGCCTGTTCCAGAATGTTCGGTAGGACAGAAAGCAGTGAGAGAGAAGTAGCCAGGGAGCTGTGTCTGGAGTGTGTCTCTACCTTTAATGCCAATCACAGAAGAATGTCTATGAAGGACAGCTGTCGGGCCGTTCTGCGTATTCCTTGGGGGCTGCAGGTAACATGCATGGAGGTGCCAGCGCCCACAGGAAGTGAGTTGAGGGTGATGGCAAAGATGCAATAAACAGGCAAATAAAATGGGCAAACTCCAGACCCGCTGGGAATCAGCGATGCAGCGTCTCACCCGGAATTCAAGCCTGCCGCAGAGCCCTGGCCCCGTAAGCAGAGGGAGGTCTCCAGTGGACAGGAGCGCTACCCTTTTATTCTTTGAGATTCCTAGGCTGGTAAGCCAGGTGCTCGACAAACAGATGAATAAAGGCACCCAAAGCAAAGTCATACATGTCTCCTCATTCAGTTCATTGAAAACCATGGCCGGTGCCGCGGCTCACTAGGCTAATCCTCTGCCTTGCGGCGCTGGCACACCGGGTTCTAGTCCCGGTTGGGGCGCTGGATTCTATCCCGGTTGCTCCTCTTCCAGGCCAGCTCTCTGCTGTGGCGCGGGAAGGCAGTGGAGGATGGCCCAAGTGCTTGGGCCCTGCACCCCATGGGAGATCAGGAGAGCACCTGGCTCCTGCCTTCGGATCAGCGCTGTGTGCCAGCTGCAGCGCGCCAGCCGTGGCGGCCATTGGAGGGTAAACCAACGGCAAAAGGAAGACCTTTCTCTCTGTCTCTCTCTCTCACTGTCCACTCTGCCTGTCCCAAAAACAAACAAACAAAAAAAAAAACACAAATGTGTGCTCAATGTCAATTTTCTTAAAAAACCTTTAAATTTATGCAGGGGCTGGGATTGTGGTGTAGTGGGAAAGCCACCACCTGCAACACTGGCATCCTGTATGGGCACCAGTTCGAGTCCTGGCTGTTTAGCTTCCAGCTCCCTGCTAATGGCCTGGGAAAGCAGTAGAAGATGGCCCAGGTGCTTGGGCCCCTGCACCCGCGTGGGAGGCCTGGATGAAGCTCCTGGCTCCTGGCTTCAGCCTGGCTCAGCCCTGGCCATTGCAGCCTTCGGAGGAGTGAACCAGCGGATGGAGGAGATCTCTCTGTCCCTCTCTCTGTCTCTCTCTCTCTCTAACTCTGACTTTCAAATAAATAAATAAATCTTAAAAAATAAAATATTGCTTTTGTTGAAATGAAGGTAGTTGTCAGTTTTAGAATAAGCGATGTGTAACGGTCTACCATTTATTCTCAAAGGTAGAACTGGCACTAAAACTGATCTTAGTCCATGAAACCGCAGATTCTTTTCAGTTAGTCAATTACGACCTACTGGGGTTTGTTTCACAAAATGTAAGAATGCCACGATACCAGCTTATGTCTTTATTACTCACACTAGTTGTCTTAAGACAGGAAAATGTTATCCTGGTAAATCCCAAGCAGACATCTGGAAATTTAATTAAAATCCGTTCTCGGAAAGTAAATGCGTGGCAAGAAGCCGCCTATCATGGAGGAGAGTGTGAGCCCATTGACAGCTGGCCTGCGCCGGGCACTTGGTGCTGTGCCTCACCCCCGGGGGTGCCCGCACCCCGCGTCTCACTGAGGGCCTGGCCTTGAGGTCTGGCTCCCGACAGTGTCCCGCCGCTGTGTGTCAGGAGTTGGGTCCCCGCCATGCACATGGGCGGCCAGGTGGAGTTGGCATCTTCCGGGCACTGGGAGAGCGGAGCAGCAGGGGAGACCTCTGTGCCTGCCTCTGTCTCTCTGCCTTTCAAATAAACAAAACAAGAAGTTGGCTTTGGGGCTCGTGCCTGGTGAAACACCAAATCCTTCCCATCCCTGCCCAGCGTGGGCCAGAAACCCAGGTGACGCGGGAGGGAGGAGCCAGACACCGCCCCTGCCTGGAGGGGCCGTACTCCAGGCTGCGCTGGACAGCGAGGGCATACTGAGGTCACAGAGGGTGTGTCTCTGCTGACCGCCGGAGGGAATGAGATCTGATGAAATCACATTTACCCTCAATCACCCCGTTCTTTGCAAAATAAACCTTGAACGACTCGGAACCTAGCCGAGAGCCCCGCGCAGCCTCTGCTCCAGATCCGTGGCTGCCAGCGTGGCTGCAGACCACGGGGAGGGCCCCGTCCACTGGGCTTAGCTTGTCCTGCCTCTTGACCGCGGCGGGCTGCCGTCGCAGTGTGCGTGAGTCCTCCTCATTTTACATCCAAATAATCCAATCACTGCGCTGTCTTTCCCACAGTAGTTCCCCATCTGGGCATCCGAGCAATGTCGGAGATTTCCAGCTGTGACCCGGGGAACCCAATTAGGTTGCACCTTTTAATTTTTCTGTGGTCAGGGCGGGAGCAGCCGCAGCCCCTGGATTCATGCTCTGCCTGTCTGTGACGAACGCCGCCACGCCGTGGGTCAGAGCAGGCACGGGTGGAGTCAGAGAGAGAAGCGGGTGCGCTGAGTCCCCGAGCTGTTGGATGGAATTTGCTGAGTCACTCCTGCGTCCCCTCCCCCACCTCGGCTGCACCTGCCGCGTCCCTGCCAGAGCAGACCCCTCGCAGCCCGCCTGCAGGGGGCCCATTTCTGAGTGGCACCCCTGGGCCCCCAGTGAGCAGGTGCTGCAGGTTAGCGGCCTCTCGCGGGTGCTCGGGACTGGCGGGCGGGGGCTCAGGGCTCCACATGCGCGGAGACCTTGGGATCCTGGTTCCTGGGAGGGGTCAGCTCAGTGACCACCACAACCCCCCTCCCTCCTGTGGAGTTTCCCTCTTCCTGTCTCTCATCCTTGTCCCTGGAACCCGTACGGACCCTGCCCCTGGGCCTGTGCACTAACTTCCAGCCACAAGGAACTCTACCCCTCTGTGCGTGGACTGAGCACACAGCACCCCTCTGCCCCTCTGCATAGACTGAGCACACAGCACCCCTCTGCCCCTCTCCACGTGGACTGAGCACACAGCACCCCCCTGCCCCTCTGTGTGTGGACTGAGCACACAACACCCCTCTGCCCCTCTGTGCGTGGACTGAGCACACAACACCCCTCTGCCCCTCTGCACGTGGACTGAGCACACAGCACTGCTCTGCCCCTCTGTGTGTGGACTGAGCACACAGCTGCAGGTCTCAGACCGTGACCCCAGGGGCTGTGCGCCTCATGGTTTCTAAGCAGTGCCCCTCTGGGGTCTCCTTTTCGGAACTGACCACGTCCCGGGCAGCAGACCCTGGGGGCGAGGCCCTGCTCCTCCTGCCTGTCCGACCCGAGTCGGCCCTGAGAGCTGCCGTCTGGTGAGCTGGCGGCAGCAGCGCTTCCCTCCCCGGCTGGCAGCGTAATGCCCTCCCGCTCCGTCTGGCCGCGCGGCTCCCTGGCTTGCGCTCCGCAGGGCCTGTCTGCAGCCCGGGCGTCTTCGTCCCTCTGCCTGTTGGCGGCTGGCTGGGTTCCAGTCCCTGGAGGACTGCGGGAGCTGCTGCCCGCAGGCTGTCCTCGCTCTCCGGCCCCCGGGGCTGAGCTTGCGTCCCTACCCCTGGTTCCTCACGGCTTCTCTCACTGTGCGCAGAAGTCTCCGGAACGAGTTCATTTCCAGGGTGGACTCCTTGTCGCTCTGACCTGCGGGTCCCCTTCATGCAGGGGGCGGGGTGTGTGCGAGGCCCAGCGCGGGCTCTCAGTGGGAGTCTTGCGGGTCAAGGTCTGGGTCAGACCAGGAGGGTGAGGGTCTGGGCTGGCGGCAAAGCCGGCGCTGCTTTCTGCCGCTGAGTTGAGCATCGTCTCCTCGGTGAGGGTGGTTTCCACTCCGGAGAGTCTGGTGCTCGTCAGAGTCCCCCACGCGTGCCGGACGTGCTGGGAATGCTGGGTGCCGTGTCAGGACCGAGCTCGGGCTGGGAGGGTGGTGGGGCCCAGCGACACGTGGGCGTCTGTCACGCTTGCGGTGACCTTCCCGGCTTGCTGGGACACCCAGGCATGACACACTGCTTCCAGTGGGACAGGCAGAGAGGAAAGCCCCCATCGGGTCACGCTCCTAGTCCCAACAGCACCCCAGGGGCTGTTGCTGTGGACGGAGAGCCCAGCACAGGTCGCCCGCCCTGCGGGTGTGAAACACGTGGAAGTTGTCACAACCAATGTGGAGGCCCTGTGTCAACCTCCACCAAGTATGTGAAGACGAGGGATCACTAAAGGAGGGCCTTACACACGCTGCCCGGTCGTGGCTGTCACAAGAGACCCCCAGAGCCACGACCGTGCACGGGCACCACCGAGACCTGAGACCGGAGGTGGCTGCCAGGGAGGGGTCTGTTCAGTCTTGGCATCGCCTCGGTGGCCCCTGAGGCCAGCGTTCTCTGTCACAGCGTCTGATCCCCGCGGTCTGCCCGCAGCAGGCGTCCCCTGGCCTCACTCTGGGGTGCGCACAGTCTTCCTCCGGTAGCAGATTATCCCTGGAGATGGTCCCCGTGTCTGGGGAGGCCGGCAGTAGCAGCCACAGGGGCTCCCAGAGGAGGTGACCAGGTGTAGCGGGAGCAGAGCGGTGCGAGGCATCCACGGTGGGCGAAGTCTGCGGCCGTGGACAAGGACTTGGGCTGTCCCATCCCCCGGCGCTGGGCCTTGCCCGTCCCAGGAATTGGGGTGTGGGTTGGCGGCTTCCCCAGGGTGAGTGCTTGGTGGGTTCTGGGCAGGCAGACGGAGCGGCTCAGAAACCCATGATTCAGCCACAGTGTGTGCCGGCAGCCATGGCCGAGCCTGCGTGTGTGTGTGTGTGTGTGTGTGGCCTGTGACGCCCAGCGCTGGGAGGACCGGCAGCATGACCACTGCTCACATCCACGTGCCTGGGGCTGCCCACGTCGAGAGTCCCAGCTGCCGGGCCCCGAGTTCTCATCGCATCTCTGCTGGGGAAGCCACCGGGGAGGAGCTGGGGGCAGGGCCAGGACTGGGACAGAGTCCAGAGGAGCAGAGTCCTGCCTCCCACCAGGGCCTCCGCGTCTGCCTGGGCCAAGACTGAGAATACAGACGAGGACAGTGACAAGGGCCCGCGGCAGGGAGCGCGCGCCAGGGTTCCCTGCTTCCCAGGGGGCAGTGGTTGGGTTTGGCTGTAGCTTTGTTGGACAGGTGGCCGGTAACCTTCGGGCACCTGCCAACTGGGGACTTGGCCAGGCAAACCCAGACGGCCGCCCCCAGCAGCCATGCGCCATCCTAAGTGGGCTTAGGAGGGGAAATCTGCCACTCAGTTCCCGAGTGGGCTGCACGGCTTCAACGTGGAAGCAGAGACGCTGGTGGCAGTCGCCAGGGAGTGACCGCGAGCTCTGCCCCCAGCCTCGCTCCTGCCCCGATGTGAACACAGGCCAGGGTGACTCTCGGGAAACCGGGAGGCTTACACGGCCCGGGGCTTTCTCTCCGGGAGAGGGGGTGTGGATGTCAACGGCGGTGCCCTGTTTGTGCTGGGCAGCCACTGGAGCTGGGCGCTGGTCATGGCAGGTGCTGTGTGGGCTGCTGGGGTGGCCGGTGCGGGGGGCCCAGGAGTCTGCAAGTCCACACTTCTCGATTCCTGAGTCTGTCTGGAGTGGGGACGGCTGAGCAGCGGCCCTGGACCAGGACAGGCCCGGCAGAGTCTCCGGCTTAGCTGCTGCCCGCCCGGGACCCCGCAGATGAGCGGGAGCTGGGAGTCCCCGGCGCTCTGTCCCTGGGCCCGTGTGCACCGTGGCTACTGTGCCCCCTCAGCCCACGGGGCCTGGGTTTCTGTCTCTGGCCCTGGTTGTAGGCTTCGTTGGCGTTTTCACGGCCTGGCTCTAACAACCAGAGTCCTTCATTCTAAACACGAGTTATCGACCGGCCGGCACGCCAGGTCTGTTTCCCTCTACTTGATTAAGCTCAATTTCTGTTTGTTGAAAAGGACCAGTGTTCGGAATTTGAGTGAGAAGTTGCCGTAACATCGTCAGGGCCAAGCAGGGGTGGGGTGTGAATTAATTCTGAAATGCTCTGATGTCGCAAACTGTTTTTAGCTTATTTGAAAGATGCTCACAACCTCACAACTTTGTATTTAATAGCAAGCGGCTGGGACGGCGTCTGTCTGTCCTGATAATGCCGCTCGTTCCTTACTTTTCCACCATAGAAACGCAGGCTAGTGAACACTCGTCTGCTTTTTGGCAGTACATCTAAATTATACAGTGTACCAACCGTTAGGTAGAGGCCTGAGGCAGCTACAGTGTTGGCCTTGGTGTGTCAGAGCGCAGATGAGGGAGCCGGTGCCTGTGCTGGTCTCCCCGTGGGTGCCAGCGCCCCGAGTACTTGGGCCGGCCTCTGCCTTCCCAGGGGCACCAGCAGGAAGCCGGATGGGAAGTGGAGCAGCTGGGTCTCCACCCGGAGCTCCGCAGTGGGAGACCGGCACTGCGGGAGGTGGCTCACCCGGCTGCGCCGCAGCGTGGCGCCTGGCATGGCTGATTTGGGGTAAGGAACGCGACATGCGGGGCGGGCGAGCAGAGTGAGAATCGCTTATTCTAACCAGGAACGCGCTAGAGATTGGGACCCACATTTACGGTCTGAATCTGATACACGTGCATAGATACATATGTGAGTATATACACGCATGTATACAAGTTCTATAAATAGCAAAGTATGTAACAAATGCTATTCCATAATAGAAGACCAGCTGTCACTTAGGACTGACTTTTCATCTAAAAGGATTCTGGCTGGGCGGGCTTAAAATGTATTTATTTATTTAAAGATTTATTCATTTATTTGAAAGTCAAAGTTACAGAGAGAGAGGAAAGACAGAGAGAGAGGGAGAGAGAGAGAGAGGTCTGCCATCCACTGGTTCACTCCCCAAATGGCTACAACAGCCAGGACTGGGCCCAGTGGAAGCCGGGAGCCAGGCGCTTCATCCGGGTCTCCCCCGTGGACGCAGGGCCCAAGCACCTGGCCATCTTTCTCTGCTTTCCCAGGCACAGCAGCAGGGAGCTGGGGTGGAAGTGGAGCAGCTGGGACTTGAACCAGGGCCCTATAGGATGCTGGTGCTGCAGATGGTGGCAGAGTCTGCTGGCCCCTGGGCTTAAAATTTAATTCAGACCCTCTACGAAGGCACAAACAAGCATCTGACCATGTAGAGTTTTGAAATCTGGTAGTTTAAGTGGGCTTTAAAAGGAGGACTGGTAAGCACCAAAAAAAGCTATGGACAGTGCCGGAGGAGCACACTGGACTCTGAATAGGACGTGGGAGCTGAGGGCGGCAGGCGGGGGCGGGGCGGGGCGGGGACACGCCGTCACTCCACCTGGAAGGGCGCCTCCCGCCCCATAGCAGCCCAGCATTCGGTGGCAGGCCTCAGCTTTCTCAGACGGAGAGTGCGGATGGTGACGGCTTCTACCCCCCAGGATTGCTGTGGAGATTAGATCTAACAGTGCGCATAAGCCAAGGCATTTTGAGAGGCTGATGGAACGGGGATTTGGACTGGGACTCTGTGTTAAGGATACCAGGTGCCCGGAGCCTTGAGAGCAGGGGCAGGTGCCTGACTTCTGGGTTTGCAAAGCCAGGGTCGGCGGCTGGCATTCCCAGCTGCGACGCCGGGAGGCTGAGGGGGCTTAGGAGGGCGGGCTTTTCGGGCAACTCCTTCAAGGCATCGGATCCATGAAGTAGACACAGACTGCGCGAGTGTTCACTGGACGCGGGCGCACACCCTCGTGCTGGGATTTCCAGTCCTTGTACCGTCCCCCACACCGCCCTTCCTGCCACTCCTGTGTGACTAAACTGCAGAATTACCGCTCCGTGTCTTCCTCATGGTGCGTATTGTCGCTTTCACGGAGAGAAGACACGGCCGGCTGCCGGTGAGCTGTGGCCGATCCGCGCCTGCGTGGGGCCCGGTCTCGGGGTGTTCGCTCTCTCTCGTCTCCCGGATGCCCCTGCTGTTCCCTGTCTCGACTCCGCCTGCCTCCCCGTGCAGCAGGAGCGTCTCGGTGTTTTGCCGCTGGGAGGATTTCCGAGGCACAGGCGGTGGACGCCTGCCCTGTTCCTACGCTGACCCGACGGACTCCATCCTGGCTCTACATTCATCACAGGCGAGCTCTCGTTTCCCATGGTCCTCCTCACTTTCCTCTCTGCCGTGCTTTGCCTGACAAATGAATCTTTAAATATTTATGGGCAGTTACATTTACATAATACATTGATAACCTGCTTATATGGCTCCCAGATATAAAAAAATGGGTGTCCAAAATACACAAAAAAATATTCATTATTTCTCCAGTATTTCAAGTTATAATCTCGCTTTCTTCTTAGTCCCCCTGCAGGGAGAGTGGACGCTGGGCTTCACGGTCGGGAGCAGGGTCCCCGTATGTCTATCTCCACCTGCTGGGCTTTCTCTCCTGCTGTTTATGGGGCTCCTCCAATGTTGGCTTAAATTGCTCCAAGCTTTTAAGATGTCTTCTTTCTTGCTAGGCCTGCTGTGCCTTCTCTCCCGCTGCCCCTGCTAACTGGCTCTGTTCTCAGGGGTGTGTGACCCCTGCGTGCCCACCCACCACGCATCCTCCTCCTCCTTCTCCGTGTAGTGGACGCTATGAGTCCATTCCCACACCTGTGCCATTCCCAGTTCTGCTGCTGGCCTGACTGCTGTAGCAAACTGCGGTGACCACTGGCAGCCACGGCGGCCTTCCTCGTCGTGCTCCTGGACCCAGTGGCAAGCCCTCCTTTCGGCCGCACAGCCAGTGTCTTGCTTTCACCTGTGGAGCACACACACTGTACGCATAAACGGCTTCTCTGATACTCAGCTTTGAAAACCAAGGAAGTCTGTGTCTGGTTGGAACCTGTCCCACCGCTGCCACGCGCCGTGTCATTTTGGTTCTCACACCCTCGTTGCAGGAACTAAGCAGACAGAGTCCCAGTGCTGCTCTGCATCGGTGGGGCGGGCTCTTGCTGACGGTGCTGGCGTGCTCTCTGATGGCCGGGTGCACCTGCTGTGGGAATGCCCCGGGGGGCAGGGTGCGCTTCTTCCCGGTGTGTGGCCCCTGTGGGGACTTTGCTCCTGGTGCACTGCTGCGGCTGGAACAGGGTTTGGCTCCTGATCCATGCGGATGTCGCTGGCTGATGGATCAAGGGCAGAGGCATGGCCCAGTGGCGATGCCCAGGAGGTGGGCCTGGTGGGAGGTCCCTGGGTCACAGGCTGTGCCCCTGGGAGGGGTCATGGGCGAGCTCAGCCAGCCCCCTGCCCGCTTCCCGGCCGCTGTGCGCTCTCAACCACCCATCGCCCAGGTCAGACGCTGCCCAGTCTTGGACGGTGCACCTCCAAGGCTGAGAGCTGAAATAAACCTCCCTCCTCCCTTAGCCGCTCCTCTTGGGCACTTCAGCTGGAGCAGCAGGACCTCGACTGACACACACACTCCCACAGGGAATCAGAGCAATCACTTGGTAAAATGGGAGGGAATTCGGGCTACTACTCAGTCCTCGATGAACAAAGGCACTTTTCTATATTAAAATTACAATGCAAAGGCAAACTACAACTCGTTTCCCAGAATGCCAAATGCCTGATTTTACACCAAGCTCTTCAATAAAATACTGTGAACCGTTCATCTAAGAACTTGAGCTTGTTTCCATCCGAGTGTATGTTCAATTTCTTAGGTTTTCACACGTAGCTAGGGGCTGATCTTCCCTGGGCTTCTGTAAGAATTGGACCTGACAGGGTATCCTGAGGACTGAATGAAATACAAGCTGTAAGCAAAGAATACCAGACACACACACAGTGGCGTCTCCGGGAACCTGCCCCAGGAATAGAGGAGGACAGTCTATTTTATAAAATCGCTCTTGAGATGAAAGACCGGAGCCTAAACACTAAGGACGCAGGAAAACCAACGATCCTTACATCTAGTCTCATGCAAGCTCCGGACTTCCCACAGGAAGAAAGGAACAAGAACCAGTGAGCTTGGAAGCAGAGTGAGCGGGCACCCAGAGCGCAAGGAGGGGGCTGGTCGGGCCGACGCGGGACTGCCCGGCGCGCTGTGTGCTGGGCCGGCTGTAAGAAGTGTGGCAGGGCAGGGATGCACAGTGAGCTGGCTTGGAGGGACACGCGCGTGACCTCGCCCACCTTTCCGGACTGTTCTTCCGACCCCTGAAATAACTGGAGCGACAGAGGCTTAGGGGCTGGGGGTGACCATGAAATGCGCATTTTTGACATTCATTTGTTGGCAGGATGAAAACAGAATGGCGGAAATACGGCCAACAGGATCCTGGGTGATGGTGACAGTGCCAACAACAGCACTGTTGCCACGCGACAGATAGGAAGCAGCTCTCCAGTATACGAAGACCTGATGACCCTTCCGCACACTGAGAGAAGCAGGGAAGAAACCACACGAGCTTCATGGAAAAGAACAGGGTCGCAGTGTGTATCTTGTTACAGCAAGACAGTGTGCCAGCCAGCGCCGCCATGGCGTTCGTCAACATGCAGAGTGGCGCGGCTGCTACGGGGGCTGGGCACGCCTTGTGAGTCTCTTGTGACCCCGGGACCCGGCTTCCGGAGTTCCTCCCGGCGATGCGCACGTGCGGGAGACCTTAGCTGCACACGCCCTTGACCCCGCCGCGCCCTGCGCCTGAGTGTGCGTGGTTGCAGGGTGTAGCGCCAAGGCGAAGCGTGCAGTGCACACCTTCCACCTTAAACACTGGAAGGAAGGCCTGGCCCGGAGACCGGTCCCTTCAGGAGGTGGGAAGGGAAGACAGAAGGGGGCAGGAACAAGAGGAAGAATCCCGTGGTGCTCGGTCTCGTGGATGTTCTTGACATCATCTGAACCAATGGCAAAATAAGTCTTAAAAATACTACAATATTTTGAGACAGAATTCATTTGAAAATTAGTCCCTAAAATCAACACTGAAATGAAGTAGTTGAAGCTAATCTGTCTTGGTGGAACGATTTAGAGAGAAATATTTCATGGAATTTTAAATTATGGAAACTGGATTGTAGATCAGTGCACTGCCTTAGAGGAAGGTCCTGGACTGCGTTTGTTTGTCACCTCGTTGACGTCGCATTGTTCTTCCGAGACCTGTGTGTGACTCTGTGCTGGCTCTTGATGATCGTCTTGGGGCTGGCGCTGTGGCACAGCGGGCTAGGCCTCCACCTGCGAAGCCAGCATGTCATACAGGTGCCGGTTCCAGTCCCGGCTGCTCCACTTCCGATCCAGCTCTCTGCTGTGGCCTGGGAAAGCAGTAGAGGATGACCCAGGTGCTTGGGCTCCTGCACCCACATGGGAGACCTGGAAGAGGCTCCTGGCTCCTGGCTTCAGATCAGCACAGCTCCAGCCATTGTGGCTACGTAGGGAGTGAACCAGCAAATGTAAGACCTCTCTCTGTCTCTCCCTCTCTCTGTAACTTTGCCTCTCAAATAAATAAATAAAATATTTAAAAAAAAAACATGTATTAGTCTTTTCAGGATAGATACGTCAGCTTCTGACATTTGCTGTAATAACTATTTGGCTATAGTGTGCTCATTGATATATGGGAAATGTAGAAATAATTACATTCTAACTGAAAAATGTTTTGGGGAAGTATTTTCTGAAGACATTCTTTTTTCAGAAGTCTTCCGTTTTGTTAGCATGATTTAAAAATATACCTCCTCTATAGAAATGCTAATTCAAATAGCACTTACCGATACGTTTAAAAAATGAAAACAAAAATAAGGTTATTTCTTTATCAAATCATTGCCAGCGTGCAGTTCTAAATTTAAAAACCTCACAATTTTGAGTCACAAGCGTCGTGCCGTGAAGGAGGCTGCTTTTCCTCAAGCGGAAGAAGTATTTTACGAAGAGAGACGATCCTGTGGAGAGACCTGCAGAGTCCCTTTTGATGAACAGCCACGCGGAGGTGCAGGCTGGGAGTCATGGTGACAGCGCCCGCCCCCCTGGGTGTCATCGTCAAGGTCACGCTTGCTCGTTGGAGTCACGGTAGTCCCACTCATGCGGGCTCCGCATGGCTGCCTGCACGTCAACCGTGAGTGTCCCGCCTCCGTGCGGTAGGCGGGGCTGGACGCAGTGTTGATGGAGGCCAGTGTGACGTAGGGAGGAACAGTGGCCGGCCACAGCGGAGCCTCCTGGATTGTAGTCACAGCATCAGGGGTGTGTCCACAGACAAGCTATTCAGGCTTTCCTGCCTCAGTTCCTCATCCATGGAATGGGGACAAGGAATGGCACCCACGTCATGGGACTATCGAGCTAGTCCACGACAGTGCTTAAAATCGGGGCTGGAATGGGCGAGCCGTGTTTGCCTTGACGAGGGCAGTGGTAACCAGGATTTTGGCGATGATGATGTGGTGATGGTGGTGATCCCCGGGAAGGCAGTGTTGGTGATGGCACTGGTCTGACGGTGGTGATGGTGATGCCAATGGTGAGGATGATGATGGTGAAGATGAGGAGGAGGGGTGATGATGGTGACCGTCCACATGGCTAGATCTTACGTATTTCTGATTAGTGCCTACTCAGACTTCTACTGGGCATTTCAGAGTCCCTTATGCTAAGCAACCATAATATTTAATTATGTATTTTTAGTTACAAAGTATTTTTGTACATGTTAATTAAGTTTGTCTAACTGAAGTCCAAGAGTGTTTCTAAAAGTAAAATAAGAATAAAATATTAGAAGATAGATATCCTCTGTTTTCCTCAATTAAAGATAAAATAATCTCATTGTAACTACAATGCAAGATTGTTCCCATAATTTAGGAAAAGGTACATTTTTCCACACTGAAGCAGATAGAATCAGAGGTGATACCCCCCCTTTTAAATAGTTTATTTATTTGACAGGTGGAGTTAAAGACAGAGAGAGGGAGAAACAGAGAGAAAGGTCTCCCTTCCACTGGTTCACTCCCCAAATGGCCGCAACGGCAGGAGCTGTGCCGATCTGAAGCCAGGAGCCAGGAGCCAGGAGCCTTCTCTGGGTCTCCCACGCGGGTGCAGGGCCCAAGGACTCGGGCCATCCTCCACTGCCTTCCCGGGCCACAGGAGAGAGCTGGATCAGAAGTACAGCAGCCGGGCCTGACGCCAGCACCGCAGGCAGAGGATTGACCCACTGTGCCACAGCGCCAGCCTGGGTGGTGGCCTTTTGATCAATGCTTCCCTGGTACCCGAATTTGCATTTGCTTATTATAAAAATAGTTTGTGATGTTGCTGCATGTCAGGAATCGCCGAGGGCGCCAAGGACACAGCCTTGAACATCTTGCCCTCGCTGAGCTTGACTTCTAGTAGAGGAAAGCGGCCGACAGACACACACACACACCCACAGTCGTGACGTCACTCGGCGCTGGTGCAGCCGGAACAGCGCCCTGGGCCCGGGCCCCTGGTGCTTCCTGCACAACGCCCCTGGGTTTCCAGCACAGGACGCCATGGAGAACACAGCAGGCCGCCTCCTCGCCTCTGCGCTCGGGTCATCCAGAATGCAGAGCTGCAGGGCCTCCGCTCAACGCTGTGCTCGTAAAACGTGACCCGGAAAGCAGAGAACCAGCCACGTGAGGACGCACACACGCCTTCCACTGGAGCCTTTGCCGTGATGTCAGAGAACGGTGACCAAGCAGACAGCTCTGGTTCCGGGACTCACTCAATGCCCCGCTGCATACTTCCAGACAGACCCGGCAGACGGGGGCTTCAGGCACAGGGGCTTCCGACCTCCCTGGTGTGCCCGGCTGTTGTGGGCTGGGCTGGGCCTAAATGAGCATTCCAGGCGCTTGCCTTTTCCTTAGAGAATTCTAAGCACAGGCACAGACACGCCATGCGGCGTGTGAGGTTTGTGTACAAGGTGAGAACACACAGGCAACGTGGGCCTCATTTAGGGAGACTGGGCCGGGAGAGGGAAGGCGGGGATGTCAGCCCTTGCTGTGCTCGACGTGGGTGCACAGGTGGAGACAGAGAAGGAGAGAGCCCCCTCCCCTTCACCAAGCTTCTCCTGAGCTTTGAAAGGGGAGAGGGGAGTGGTTACACTCCAGGTCCCAGGAGCATCCTGGGAAGAGGCCATCTGATTGGCAGGTGGACTGATGGGATTGCATGGGGGTGGGGAGATGTGGCCTCCAGCTCATGAGCTGTCTTTCTCCCTGGCTCTTCCTACATCACAGCCCCCCCAGGGAGCTGCAAAAACACGCAGATGCATTTGGTCTGTGGGTCCGGGGGAGGCTGGCCCACGAGGGTGTCAGAGCTGTCCCTGTGGCGGCAGCGGATGACCAGAGCTGAGAAGTGGTGTGATTACCAGGAAGCCCGGCTCCCTGCACGTGCACGTGGACGTGAGCTACTAACATCCATCTGCAGTAGGCGGCACGGTGTGTTAAACATCACCTTCCTCTTGGTCCTGCCCCTCTTGGTTTCCAGCGCAGTCAGGACACGTGGACGTTGGTCCTGGAGGTCCCACCACACTTGAAGCACAGGGGGCGCTTTGTGGCCCCTCCTCTGCTCAAGGGGAGGGGTGTGCAGGGAGGAGAGAGTGGGCGCAGGCCTGGGGGTGATGGAGGACGCGGGGGAGCTGAGGCGGGGTGAGGACCGAGCGATGGAGGGGTCCACAGACGTGGGCAGGGCCCGGGACAGATCTGCGGGAGTCAGCAGGCGGAGAACTCCCTGTCCTGCTCCCTAACGGTGCAGCCTGAAGGCAGAGAGCTCTGAGCCGCGCCCGCCATGAGCAGAACCCAGACTCCGGGGCGCGTGGTGGGGGCGGTGGCCCTGGAGAAGGGGCCAATGAAGCAGCCCAGCTGTTTTGATTGATAAGCCAAAAAAAATTGCAGTTTTTGTCCCGTTGATACAGATTTATCTCACAACTCCACAATGGCTGCCCTAAGTCCATTTGGGAAAGTGGGTTCCTTGTGGTCCCCGTGATCATCTCGGAGCGACCCCGGTGCTCACAGGTGGCATTTACGTTGCGCCCTGGGGCCTGGCTCCCGGAGGCTGTGCCGGGCCTGGAGGACCCGGCCTCTCTGCTCCTCTGGTCAGGAGCAGTGGGGTCCGCAGATTCTCAGAAGACCCGGTGGGCGGGTCTCCACCCAGGGCAGCAGGCGGGGAGCCCCGCCCCTCCCGAGTCCCTCCGTGTGGCAGGAGGGACTGGTGCCTGACCAGAGCCGCTGCACTCGGGCTCCTGGGAAGGAAGTGGAGCTGCTGCACCTGTCGCCTCCGCGCCTCTCCCTGGTCTTCCCTCGGCAGCTTCCGCTTGCCCGCGCGGACCTGTGGGTGCTTCTGTTGCCCTGCAGGTCACTCTGGCTCTGTCGTGTAGGTTTGTTCCTCAGGTTGTTCCTGCTTTGCCCAGGGAGCTCGCCCAGGCACCCCTGTGCGTCCTGGACGTGCCTTCATCACGTGGCAGGGGGCTCTGGCTGCTTCACCCTCTCTCCTGCTGGCCTGGCCCCGACTGCACCCACTGCCATGGCCGCCCTGGCTCCTCAGCCGCTGAGAGCGTCTCTCTGCTGTCTTCTTTGGGAGCCACGTGCCATGCACCATGCACACACAGCGACTGTGCACACACATGCCACACACTAAATACCACATAGATGCACACACGGAAACTGCACACACATGCCACACACATGTACCCACCATGCACGACACACACCCCACACACTAAATACCACATACATACACACAAAGAAAATGTACACACACACACTCAGCCTACACGCGTGGATGGTAGAGGATAGTAACGCGTTAACGAGTGGGCAGTCTTTTCTGCAGCTTTTCTATAAGTCTGAAAGTGCGTCGTGCGCATGTGTGGGTTTAGTTCTTTGCCACTTGACGAGGTGTGTGCTTTTGTGTGGCCCCAAGACGAGCCACGCAGCGGTCCCAGTACAAGGGCCCTAGTTTAAAGGTCGCTATGGGACTTTTGTATATTCATTTCTAAGGATTTATTTATTTTGAAAGGCAGAGTATTAGAGAGAGGGAGGTAGAGAAGGGAGGAGAGAGAGAGGGAGGGAGAGAGAGAGAGAGCGAGCCTACCTGCTGGTTCACATCCCAAATTTGGCTGCTACAGCCAAGCCAAAGCCAGGAGCCAGGAGCTCCATCCTGACCTCCCACATGGCACGTGGGTGGTCCATCCTCTCAGCCTCCCAGGTGCATTAGCAGGAGGGGGAGGGGGAGGGGGAGGGAGGGGGAGGAGGGAAGGGACACAGGGAGGCACACCAGGAATGGGCGTGTGGTTCATCAGTGGGGCAGCACAGGAGTGGACAGCAAGCCCAAGCAGGGGCGTCCCTAGGAGTGGCCATGGCCGTCTTCACTGTGTCTTCCTCCCCGATGGGGCACAGGTGTGTTTGGCATCCTGGTGGCTCTGTGCTCCACCCAGTGTGAGCACCAGCGTGGCCATGACAGTGGCGTCCACATACATGGCACTGCAGGGTGGGGTCACTGCTGCGGCTCTCAATCCCAGGTAGCTGTCACTCACTTCCCACACGAGACGTGTCAGCTCCGAAGACCCGGGCACCTCTCTGGCACCAGGAGATTTTAAAGCACCTTTGTTAAAAATCCAAACAAGGCCGGTGCCGTGGCGCACTTGGTTAATCCTCTGCCTGCAGTGCCAGCATCCCATATGGGCGCTGGTTCTAGTCCTGGCTGCTCCTCTTCCAGTCCAGCTCTCTGCTGTGGCCCGAGAAGGCAGTGGAGGATGGCCCAAGTGCTTGGGCCCTGCACCCGCATGAGAGACCAGGAGAAGCACCTGGCTCCTGGCTTCAGATAGGCGCAGTTCCAGCCGTAGCAGCCATTTGGGGGGGGTGAACCAACGGAAGGAAGACCTTTCTCTCTGTCTCTCTCACTGTCTATAACTCTACCTGTCAAATAAAAAAAAAATCTAAACGAGGCATGCGTCTTGCAGGGAAGCACCCTCAGGACTGTGTGGAATTGGTTTCGTTATTTCTTCCGTGGGCGAGTGCTGTCCCTTTGGCCAAGCTCCTCTGGACAAGCAGGGGCCCGTGCCAGCCCCCGGTGCTGGGTGGCTCCCGGGGCCGCAGGGGCCGACGTGCAGGCTGCAGCTTGGAGTGGTGCCCTGTTCCACACCCACAGTCGAGCTCAGCGACGCTCGCCGGGAGCAGCCGGCACAGCTCCGCCTCCTCTGCCCGGGGAGGGGCTGCTGGCCTGTCTCCCTGCCTGGCTGCACCCAATGCTTTGGGCAGGGGACGGTGTGAGCACGTGGCCCCGGCCCCTCACCCCAGGGCTGGCTCTGTGTCAGCAGGGGTCCAGCCAGCGGTTCTGTTTTCTGTTTATCTTTTCCCGTGAGTGCTCGGCTCAGGGGACTGTTCTCCGGAATGCACACACTCCGGGTGCACTCAGAATAATTGGATCAATTGATTTCTATTATATGAATTATTTCATCGTTTGTATCTCGGAGCAGGATATTAAGATTAATGCACTGAACAAAGAAATGGATGGATTCTGGGCTCCTGTACAGCACTCTGCTGAAAGTTGTTTCTCTGAGGAAAATCGCTTTTTTTTTGACAGGCAGAGTTAGACAGTGAGAGAGAAAGAGAGAGACAGAGAGAAAGGTCTTCCTTTGCCGTTGGTTCACCCTCCAATGTCCGCTGCGACCGGCGCACTGCGCTGATCCGATGGCAGGAGCCAGGTGCTTCTCCTGGTCTCCCATGGGGTGCAGGGCCCAAACACTTGGGCCATCCTCCACTGCCTTCCCGGGCCACAGCAGAGAGCTGGACTGGAAGAGGAGCAATCGGGACAAAATCCAGTTCCCTGACTGGGACTAGAACCCGGGGTGCCAGCGCCACAGGCGGAGGATTAGCCTAGTGAGCCGCAGTGCTGGCCTGCCAAAAACCGCTTTTTAACACGGTTGAAAATACAGTATTGAATCTCATAACAAACCATTGTTTGTTTATGACCATTTTACTTCAAATATAGGCTCCTAATTATTTTCCTTTCCAAACACTCATTTCTGATATGACACACTTTCTGTTTTCACTCAGTTTATCCTCTTGAACCAATTGTTACAGGGCTGTTCTAAATGGAAAAAAAAAATTTAAATCAGTGTTATCACGGGAATAAATGGTCCATTCAAAAACTAATCACTGCTGTGGTGCAGTGGGGACACCATTGTCTGCATTGCTGCCATCACACCAGGCGCCAGTTTGAGTCCCGGCTGCTCCATTTCACATCCGGCTCCCTGCTAATGCGCCTGGGAAAGCAACGCAAGATGGCCCAAGTGCTTGGGTTCCTGCCACCTATGTGGGAGACCCAGAAGCAGCTTCTGGCTCCTGGTTTTGAACTGGCTCAGCCCAGCCATTGTGGCCAACTGGGGAGTATAACCGATGGATGGAAGCCCTCTCTCCTCCCTGTGTGTGTGTGCGTGTATGTGTCCCTCTCTCTGTGTAACTCTACCTTTCAAATAAATAGATTTTTTAAAATATTTTAATTTATGTGTTTGAAAGGCAGAGTTTGAGAAAGACACAGAGAGAGGTCTTCCATGTGTTGGTTCACTCCCCAGATGGCAATGGCTGGGGCTGGGGCTGGGCCAGGCCAAAGCCGGGAGCCAGGAGCTTCTTCCGGATCTCCCATGTGGAGGCAGGGACCATCCTCCACTGCTTTCCCAGGAGCATTGGCAGGGAGCTGCATCAGAAGCGGAGCAGCTGGGACTCAACCACCACCTGTATGGGATGCCGACACGACAGTCAGCAGCTTAATGCACTGTGCTACAGCGCCAGCTCCGTAAAATAAATTTTAAAAAGGAAATCAATAAACCATCTTCAAATTTGCTTTTGATTTAACCAAAGTGGCCTCTGTGATAAACAATGACAGCCTAGGAAGCTAAGAAGGACCTGAGCCCTGATAGCCGAGGCCTCCCCAGAGCCCCGGTCCCAGCACAGGGAGGGCTGGTGACGAGCAGGCTGTGCCCGCTTACTCTGGCCCTGTGCCCACGGCGGCACCTGCCCGGCTCCTGCTGCAGGCTGTGGCCCTGGGCTGCTCACCTGCCTCTCCCAGGCTCCTGGGCTGTGACACAGGGACGAGCTCGCTGGCTGCAGCCTCTGTGGCCACTGTCCCGTGTGCTCTGCTGCCCTCTGGGTCCTGGGGCTGCCTCCTTGCTCCCTTGTGTTCCCACGCCACCCTGTGTCCTGGCTGCTTCCCTCACTGGCCAGCACATGCATGCTCTCTGTCCTGCCAGAGCTGTGGAGCCCACGCACTGCCCTTCCGGTCTCCTTTCCGTCCAGCCAAGCTTCCGAGAGGGACGGGGGCCCCCACTGCTCCTCCGTGCCTGGGGCCTGGTCCTCACCTCCGTGAGTTCTGCGTGGCGTCTTCTAGAGGGGCCTCTCTCCCACCAGAGCCCACACACACGCTCGTGTCTCCTCCGGGACATGGACTGCTGCGTGTTTCTCCTGCCATCCTGTCTCTGTGGGAACGACCCCTAAATACCGATGCTGTCCAGGGCTCGTCCCTGGGCCCTTCCCCCTTCTGCCTGCTCCCCGTGGGTGAAGCCACCACTGCCATGGACTGCCGTGGACTTCCGTGGACTGGCATCCAACGTGTCTCCAGTGCTGACGAGTCTCTGTCCTCAGCATTTGCCGGGAGAAGCCACGTCTGGTGCCACGGGCGACGTTGTGTGGGAAGCCGAGCCCCCGTGTTTCCGTCTCGCCGCCACCACCCCGGTTCCTCCCTCTCACAGTCTGCATGGCTAAGCCTCATGTACACTGATTTTCATATTATCTCCTGCATCTGTAATTTTAATCAGGACAAGTGTCTGCATTTTAGCAGCTATTATTTAATCAAGCTTTATTGAACGTAGATTTTTCGATGGAATGCTTGAAGTGTTGTCCCCAGTATTTGTCTTCGGGCACAAACTTTTGAGTCGGTTTCGCAGAAGATGCAGATTAATGTTGATCCCTGGAACTGCCCCATGGCGCTAAATCGACCTACGTCTAGGAAGACTCAGTGGGCTCGGGCGTGGTGTTGAGAACAGCAGATCCAGACACTAGGACGTTGCACTAACACACCGGACCTCATTTTAGGAGACAAACTCCGGAAAGACACGGAAAATTCTGTTAAAGGTTGGCAGCTTGGTCTAGTATGAAGCCCTCGCTCGATGGCACGGCCCTCTGCATCACATTTCCAGTTCTTGATTTTGGCCCGTTTACTTCAAATCTCAGAAATGTTTTATCAACTCTCTCTTGAAATAGCTTTATATCGGCCAGTGTGTCGTCCTAAACCCTTTGAGTTACTCAAATGTTCCCGTCCACTCAGATCTTTAACTTGGGTTAAAGCACTTGTTGCCACGACTGCTAAGGCATTGGCACCCGCGGCTGGTGCTGTACTGAGGGGCGTGGCCACTCCCGGAGGCTTGGTCCACAGCTGGCCCACAACGAGCAAGCCTGGCTCAGGCCGGGGCCGCAGCCACCCTCACTGCTTCCTTCTGTTTCCTGCTCTGGCCAGAACGCCAGGCACACCCCATGGACTGTTCCCGGTGCCCCTGACGGGGTGAGCGCCATGGGTGCAGGACTGCCTCTCTCCCTGCACACGCCAGTCACCCCGCCGGGTCTGGCAGGAAGGTGCCGTCTCGGGGAAGACCTTCCTTTGCATTTCCTATCTGCTGAAAGTGGATTTCCCTTTGCTTGCTGGCTTTGTCCCTGCTCAGTGAAGGAGCCACACAGCCAGGGATCCGTCACTGGCTGTCCGAGGGGTCGAAACGCACATGCATGTCTCCTCTGCTCTTGGTTGGGACAGCGGTGGGCCAGGGGTCTGCAGCCAGCCAGTGCTTCATGGACGGGGGCTGGGGGAAGGCAGAAGCACTCGCTGTCTCTCCCCCAGCAGCAGGGATCCCACTGTGTCCGGTGGAGTAGAAGCAAAAGCGTCCACCTGCATGGAGGATCCCACCCAGGCGAGATGGACGAAGCTGTGGTCCGGCTGGGAGAGTGCGGCCTCCACAGTCGGGGGAAGGGCTGCGGCTTCGTGCACGAGCGACTTCGCAGATCTTACTCAGCGGCTTCCCTGTTCCGTGCACCTGCCCTGGTCAGGCTGGGTGGAAGGCGGTGACTGCACACACGGCACCTTGCACACGGGAAGTGCTGGGGCACCCTTTGCAAGCACAGGGTGCCTGGGGCTCTTCTCCCTTCTGGGTGGGGAGTGAGCGAGTGATTTGTCAGATCCAGCACCCCCGTTACATTGGAATTCCAGAAAAGCAGCAGTGTATTCCGGGTTAAATATATCTGCTGCTACGTGTGGGATGTGTTCCCTGCGAGGAGGTCATTCCTCATTCTAAGTGAAATCTGAACTTACCTGGGTGTTCATGCCACGTGTGGCAATCCTGGAGGGACACTCACTGGCGACTGTTCCCCGTTCACGTGCTTCTCTCCTGCTTTTCCTGGCACAGTCTAAGGTCTCTTCCTTCCCTCAGCAGCAGCGGGCTCCATTCCAAAAGGGCAGGGCTGTGCCTGCTGCAGGGAGGCACGGTGCTGGGCTGGCTGGGCTCCGCCCCTCTGGGCATCTGCAAGGTGCTGGGCTGCCCGGGCCCCGCCCCTCTGGGCATCTGGAAGGTGCTGGGCTCCGCCCCCTGGGCATCTGCACAGTGCTGGGCTGGCCGGGCCCCGCCCCTCTGGTCATCTGCAAGGTGCTGGGCTGGCCGGGCTCCGCCCCTCTGGGCATCTGATTAACCCTTGCTCCTCATTTGCAAGCCACCCCAAGGTGCTCCTGCTACACTGTTTGGCTGCTGTTAGGATTCAGGATGCTCAGCGTGGGTGGTCATTTTAGTGCAGACCAGGCGGGCACTTTCCAAGAGGACCCGGAGGTGGGCGGCAAGACCCAGAGACCCCGACACCACGGAGAGGCTGTGCTGTGTCGTCGGCAGCCCACGAGAGCGGAGAGAAGGGGCCGCGAGTGTCGGTGGCGATGCCGCCTACTGTTCCCAGGAGCAGCTCTGATTGGAGTTCAGTGAGTGGACGCGCGAGCTGGGTTTCCGTCGGATCTCACGTTTCCTTGTTAAAATGAGTTCTTTTATTCTGATTTGGGAGACCGAAATGACACGCAAACACTCAGCCCATGCGGACACTTTCAGTCCCCACCTTGCTTTTGCCTTTGTCTTGCGGGAAGTGAGGCTGCTCGGGGTCACCCCTGTGGTTCAAGGCCAGCGCACAGAAACGCCCGCCTCCTGTGCAGGTGCTTTCGCTTAACCCACTTTCTTCAGCAGGTTTACGGCGTTGCCCTTGGCCTCGGCTCCGAAACGAGAGTGATGCTTGCGATGGGAAGCTGTGCCAGATGCCGCAGAAGCCGTGTGCCGCTTCCCACCCGTCCCGGGGAGGGGAGCCCGCGCTGGTGCCAGACCTCAAAGCCGCTCTGCTTTCATCATTAGAGCAGTGCGTGTGGAGTTGTCCGTTCACACAACACGTGTAGGTTGTGGGTGTGGGGGAGTGGGGTCACCCCCGTGTCACGCCGCTGGAGCCCCCGGAGCAGATGCCAGGCGGCTTTGTGTGTCAGTGTCTTTCTGTAACACTAAGGGGCACACGCAAGTTGCTAAGATGGGATGTGATGTGGGGGATCCCGACCCTGAGGCCGTCCCGCGGGGCTGGGGTCTGTGGGCCCCTCAGACGCAGGTGGGACGTCCGTCGCGAGCAGGCTGTCGGCTGTCGGCTGTGTCTGGACAGCCCGTCTCCAGACCGGCCGCATCTCCCCACTTTAGCTTCTTGTGCTGCACGCGTGACCTTGCGGCTTTAAATCGCACCTCCAGGGTGGTGCCGTCTCCCCGCCCCCCCAGAGCTGGCAGAGGAGGGGGCTGAGCTCCTGGGAGGGGGTCAGGCTGTCTCCAAGAACCCCGCTATCTCCATGAGCCCCAAGACAATCAACACATGTGAACCCCCTGTCCAGTTGGCACCCCCAGTGGGATGACCCAGTGAGCAGACACTGGGCGCTTCCTCAGAGCCGGTGTCCTCTCGGGCACTCCGCCTGCTCTCCTCTCGGACCGGATGCTTTTTCTGCCACTTGCCAATCAAAACTTTCTGCTTCTTTGCAAATTATTTCCCGGCCTTGAATTTCTATACTGAGCTGAGGAAAAGAACCCACGAGGTCGCTCTGGCCACCGCCCTCCCCTCCGTGGCCGCTGACAGGTCCTCGTGTATCAGGGATTCTGTGTTTGTGAGGTCGCCTACTTGTTGAAATGTGTTTCTAACCTCAAACCCTTTGCCCGAAGTGCTTTCGTAGCTGTCAGTGGACGTGCACAGGGAGGTGAGAAGTCGGAGTTGACGACACACGTTCCCAGCCGAGGACCCACGGGGGCGTCCCAGCTCCCGGCCTCAGCCCTGACTGCACACAGTGTTTCCCCAGCCGATCAGCTTTGCCTCGGGAATTCCGCTCTTTGGAGTGGCCCTGGAGCCAGCGCAGAGCCGAGACGCTGCCTGAGTTGAGTCCCTGCCAGTCAAAGCCCCAGCGTCCTTTGCTTCGCTTCCAAATACAAAAGAATTAGGAGCAGAAAGCCGGTCCACCTGCCATGGCACGAGCAGGCTTTGGACCCAGCACCTGCAGGAAGCAAGAAAGTCGCTGGGAGAACTGGTGAGTTAGAGCCCGAAGCAGGCGGAGGCTGCGAGCCGGGAGCCGTCCAGCCAGGGACAGCGGGGGCCACTCAGAGCCTCTCCTGTCCCCGCCCGCAGGAGACAGAAGGGGCGGCTGCTACAGAAACTCGGGCAGAATCCCCCAGCCTTGCACACCGAAGAAGGCAAAGCGACACTAAAAACAGCAGCAGCTGCCAGGAGCACACGCAAGGCAAAGCTCCTGGGCAGGTGAGGGTGGGACCCCGGACACCTGCCTGCCGCCCACACCCCGCCCACCAGGCTCTCTCCTGCGAGAGCCTGAGCCATGCCAGGGGCCAGGCCAACGCGTCCAAGCCTTTAGGTGACTGACTGGAATGGAGAGAGGCCAGAGAGCGGGGGCCCCCACCGCTGTGTGCACCCCTCCTCTCTGGGGCAGTCGGATATCGTCACGCCCTTGAGAACAAAGTCCCCATGTCGAAGGTCAAAGCCAAATCCAACAGCTCGGAGAGCACAGGAGACATGGTAAATAAACTCTCTGCTTGAGAAGCTGCAGGCAGTGCCGACCATGGTCACGGCCCTCCCCGAACAAGGAATTCAGCCCTAGAACCGGGGCAGGCGTCCTGGTCACACCTGCGCAGGACGCGTGAGCTGGAGCGGCTTGCTCCCCTCGGTCCTGGGTCCTGTCCTGCGCTGCTGCTCTGCCCCTGTGCCGGCCGTGTCTTGGGGGGAGAGAGGCTGCTGCATGGCTGATATCAAAGGCGTCCCCCCGAGGCCGTGTGCGTGTCCGGGCCCCTGGCCCGGGGTTTTGGGTGAAGCCGCAGGACGACTGTGTGCGTGGAGCTCCGTTTCTGCACATCAGCCTGCGTGGGAGGCTGTGCTGGGGCAGGCACGGGTGGAGTGTGAAGTGCAGGCTCCCACAGAAAGCCCTGCTGATTTTGGGTCTTCCATGTGCAAGACGCACAAAAGCAAACGGCGTATAATCCCCAAGCAGCTGCCATTTGCTGGGGAGACGGGATCACAGGCAAATCGGCCGCCCGTGCCGGCACAGCGACACCTGCCGTAAAGGTGGTGACGTAGAAGGGAGAACGCAGGACCCTGGCGACGCCCTCCAGGCCCACATCAGCCACTCGTCAGAGATGAGTGGAAGAGGAACAGACGGGGGGAACGGAAGCTTCCAGACAGAGCGAAGGGCCGTCCAGGCGAGCGTTGCTGGGAAGCCTGTGGGGTGTCTGCTGGCGCCATG
This sequence comes from Oryctolagus cuniculus, assembly GCF_964237555.1. Classification (NCBI taxonomy): domain Eukaryota; kingdom Metazoa; phylum Chordata; class Mammalia; order Lagomorpha; family Leporidae; genus Oryctolagus; species Oryctolagus cuniculus. Next base: position 2,034,049 of record NC_091441.1, on the reverse strand, counting down.
GCGGCCCTCCCACGCAGCTGTCGGAGGAGCGGGGTGGACTTTGCCCTCCCACGCGGCCGTCAGAGGAGCGGGGTGGACTTTCAGGGTGGCAGCAGGTGGGGGCCCTGAGCGCTGATGTGTACAGCATAGGCTGTGTTTGATCTGGGGTTGCATGAACATGCAGTCCATGGTTTCCAGACCTCAGCTCAGAGAGCCACAGGGGAGGTCAGGGGTCAGCGCAGAACTCAGCAGGTTCGACTTGGGGCCTCAGCTGAAAAGCCAGAGCTGATGCGGCATTTGCCCGAGATGGTAAAGCGGCGTTTAAATCAGGGCCAGGCTGTCTCCGATAGCAGCAGATTGATGCCTTCGGCCGAAAGTTAGTCTGTGCTTGGCGGTCCCTGGGCCCCTCATCTGGCGTCTCCCCGGCTGGTGCTTGGCGTTCTCAGTCCCGGGAACACCACTAGACCCGCCGAGAGCAGAAACAGGGCAGCGGAAGCAGAGCGACAGCCGCTAAGGAGAGAGGCTGGAGACGAGCGAGTGAGATGGCAGCAGCGTGGGACAGTGAAGGACTCGGGACAGATGTTTCCAGAGCAGGGGTGACCCAAGACAGAGGAAGTCCAGGCCTCTGGACCGGAGCGCAGTCAGAGGGGTTGCGCTGCAGACCTGGGTTTTGGTGTGGGTGAGCATCGTCGGGTGAATGGAGCTGGGACAGGGAGCCCAGCGAGAACCCCTTGGCAGGGATGACGACGAGGCGCAGCTGGGGATGACGACGAGGCGCAGCTGGGACCCCCGCTTCGTGGAGACGCCTCTGCAGCTGTGCACACGACACTGCCACCTCGACTGGGAGCTGGAAGCTGCTGGCCTTGCAAACCCCCCCCCCCCGGGGATCTGCGGGTGGGGCGCGGCTTCCTTAGGCTGAACTCCGGAGCCCCGTGTGCCTGTCCCAGGCTGTGCCTGTGCTTGGCAGCTCAGGGGTTTGCCATGGGCAGTGTTGCCGAATGGTTAAGAACACCATGGCCCACAGCAGAGTGCCTGGGTTCCGTTTCTACCCCAGCTGAGGCACCCCCTGGGAGGCCGTGGTGATGGCTCAGTCGGTTGGGGTTTTGCCACCCACATGGAAGACCCGGATAGTGTTCCCAACCCCTGGCTTCAGCCCTGGCCCAACCCCAGCCATGCAGGCATTTGAGGAGTAAGCCAGTGACGGAGCTTGCTCTCTCTCTCTCTCTCTCTCTCTCTCATTCTGCCTCTCACATAAATAAAATGAACAATGAAAAATTTACAGCTGATGCTCCTCTCCTTGCCATTTAAAAAGCTTTCTTTCCAGGTGAGAAGATGTAGAATGTGTTTTTTTTTTCTTTGCTTCTTTTATAAGCCATATCTTTCTAGATAGTTGGAATGCATTTTTTTTCTTTTTATTCTCAAAAACTCTATGAAGTAAATAGACTTAGCATCCCATTTTACACATCAGAGATGAAAGATCTTAAAGAAAAATCATTTGCACGTCCCAGATTTCGGGCTTGCAGCCAGCTCAGCCTCTCTGAGTTCATGTCTTTCTGGCATGTGGAGATGCCCCATTTTCTCTCTGTCCCTGGTTAGCTCTTAATGCCTTTTCCTTTATACTCGCACTTGACCAAGGGCAAAGACAAGGGGAAAAAAAAAACCAGACATTGCAGGGAGTGGCTATGACGTCCTGGGTCATTGCTCTTCCTCAGAATTTTCTGCTCTCTCCGCCTAAGCAGGTGGTCCAACCTTTGCCCTACTGCAGCTCTTAGCTGCTTAATGATTCCTACTGGATGGTTACTGATTACAGATCTCTTAATTAGCCAGTGTTTATGGAAGCCCTAATAGAAGACATGGAGGAGGCCGAATGCTATCGGGGAGCTTGCCCAGTTTCTGCGCACAAGCGGGGCTTTGTCCCTGTGATGTTTAATTCCCAGCCCGCGTGCCCTGGGCCTCGTCCGGCGCATTTCACCGTCCTCCCCACAGTCCGCTCCTGGGCTTTCTGTGCCCCGTGTTTAACATTTTTTTAAAGATTTATTTATTTATTTATTTGAAAGTCAAAGTTGCACAGAGAGAGAAGGAGAGGCAGAGAGAGAGAGGTCTTCCATCTGCTGCTTCACTCCCCAATCGGCTGCAACAGGCAGAGCTGCGCTGATCTGAAGCCAGGAGCCAGGAGCTTCTTCCGGGTCTCCCATGCGGGTGTGGGCCATCTTCCACTGCCCTCCCAGGCCACAGCAGAGAGCTGGATGGGAAGTGGAGCAGCCAGGACTTGAACTGGCACACATATGGGATGCCGGTACTGCAGGCGGTGGCTTTACCCACTGCACCACAGCACCGGCAACCCCATGCTTAATATTAAACCCCCTTCCCCACCCGCTCCTGCTTCCTCTGCAAGTCACATCGCAGCCTCTGCGTGGTGAATAATTATACAACGACAAAGGATGCGGATTTTGACATCTAATTAAAACTGGTGTGTGTTATCCTGAAAAGCGCATTACTAAGATGTGTGTCTTTCATTTGCTGTGGATTATAGCTTTCATCCAAACAGATGCTAAAGATTTAAACCAAGAAAACAAAGCAACCAAGGCTGTGGAGTTTCGCAATCGCGTGGGTCACTTCTCACCTGGCTTGGAACACGCGCGAGGCTGGGGGCCTCGGGCTGCTTCAGGGTGAGACAGTGCTGGGGGCTCAGGGGGATGCAGGGCCCCGCTCCTCACGATCTCCAGTGCCGCAGCGAGCCTGCCCGGCCGCTCGGTGGACGCCTCTGTCAGCTGCGGCACCGCTGTTTCGGTGTCAGTTCTGGCGATCAAGGAGGGAATGAGACGCTGCAGCCGTGGGCGAGGCCACGCGGTGGTTTCCCACAGTGATTCCTTCCACTTTCTGGTGGCGTGAAGGCTTTCTAAATAATCTGCTTTAAAGATGTAAACATGTGGGACCCGGCGCTGTGGTGCAGTGGGTTAACGCCCTGGCCTGAAGCGCCGGCAACCCATATGGGCGCCGGTTCTAGTCCCAGCTGCTCCTCTTCCGATCCAGCTCTCTGCTGTGGCCTGGGAAAGCAGTAGAGGATGACCCAAGTCCTTGGGCCCCTGCACCTGCTTGGAAGACCTGGAAGAAGCTCCTGGCTTCAGATCAGTGTAGCTCCGGCCATTGTGGCCATCTGGGGAGTGAACCATCGGATGGAAGACCTCTCTCTCTCTCTGCCTCTCCTCTCTCTCTTTGTAACTTTGACTTTCAAATAAGTAAATAAATCTTTTTTTAAAATGTAAACATGTAGAAGATTCTCTAATGGTTGTAACTTTCAAAGGGCGAGAGGCTTCCACACGACCCACTACAGCTCTGTCACAGTCTTGGGGCGTCCACGGGCAGACAAGGCCGTGAGAAAACCCGCAGCTTCGCCAAGCGTCGGGAAGAAGGAGCAAATGAGACAGGGCCCCCGTGTGCACCTCACGAAGAACTGGCATGAAATCACGAATCCCGTTTAAGGGACAGCCTGACTTTCCACTGCACACTCTGGGTAATGCAGGCATCTGGGCACTAGAAGGCTGCAGGACCAGAACTTTCCTCCTGCCCACGTTCTCTCCTTGCTTCCTCCATCTCCATCCGGGCAGAGCGGCACCGCTGTTGTCACCCTAGGAACCTCGTTCTTCCAAGCAGGAAGGAAGGCGAGAGAAAGAGGCAAATGAGGAAAAGAAGCAGTCATTCAAATAATGAGTTCACGCCTTCCCTAATACTGTGGACCATCCATTGCATTAGTCCCCCAGGTACAAAGCAACAGAGAGAACATTCTAGAGAAAATTGCTCAGGGAGGCTCAGCTCAATGGACTCGTGGTTTTGCAGCTTCTGTCCCTGCCCAAGTGGCGGCGACTGCAGGGTGGGTGGGGGGCAGTGATTCTGAACTCAGGACAAAATGGAAACTCAAGGTGGGGTGCAGAGCACAGCGGCCTGTGTCTCCAGGGTCCACCCCCCCACCCCCCCCCACCCCCCCCCCCGCCACGGCCAGGAAGCGTTACATTGTTGCTGCTCCGTGCAGGGATTTCTTTCTTTTTTTCTTTCTTTTTTTTTTTGACAGGCAGAGTGACAGTGAGAGAGAGAGACAGAGAGAAAGGTCTTTCTTTGCCGTTGGTTCACCCTCCAATGGTGGCCGCGGCCGGCGCACCGCGCTGATCCGATGGCAGGAGCCAGGTGCTTCTCCTGGTCTCCCATGGGGTGCAGGGCCCAAGCACTTGGGCCATCCTCCACTCGTGCAGGGATTTCTCCTCCATCTTGTTAACCTGTTCTTTGTTCTGGGTGTGTCCTGTGTTTGCTCATTAGGGAGGGCCGGCCCTGTCCGCTGTCTACACGCAGGCGGATCTCAGGCTACCACGGCCATGAACACAAACTGAGCCTCCTACAGCTGCCCACAGCCGCCCACCGCAGCAGGGGGAAGGCGGCTTCTGGCAGAACTTCCAGGGAAGAGGGTCTCCGGGCCGGGGAGGCGTGGGGAAGCTGGGTTGCACCATGCGCCTTCCGGGCGGCTGTGATGACGCGGCCGGGCAGAGGGGAGGGCTGACCGCAGGCTGGGAATCGGGCTGAGTTTTCCAACTTTGCTTTGCTTCAGTATTATTTTGAAATAATTACGTTGTTTCCTTTGCATGTAAATTTTAGAATCAGTTTATCAGTGTCTACACAAACATCCCTGAGATCTCCATGCGAATCAGATCAGACGTGGAAGGACTGACGTTTTAACAACAGAGTCTCGAATTCACGAGCGCGGAGTACCGCCTGTTTATCCAGACTTTATCTCTTTGGTCAGGGTTTTGTGTTTTGCCACAGGGGATCCTGCACACTGTGGTCAGCTCTGTATCTGAGCGCTCTATTTTTGTAAATGGTTTTTAGAATTTCAGACACTAACTGTTCATTAGGTAAATGTCTTTAATGCATGATATATATCATATATGCGGGATTATTTCTTTCTGTGAATCATTATTTTTAAGTTTTACTTTATTTATTTAAAGGCAGAGTGACAGAGAGAGAGGAGAGACAGACAGACACTGCCCATCCACTGGGTCACTCCCCCAAAGCCCCCGGCAGCCTGGGCGTGGCCAGGCTGAGGACGGGAGTCAGGGGCTCCCTCTGGCTCTCGCACTAGGGTGCAGGGGTCCAGCTGCTTGACCATCAGCTGCTCCCTCCCAGGCATGCTAGCCAGGAGCCGGAGCAGAAGGCCAGGCGGGATTTGCTCCTAGGGTCTCTGGCTGGGGTGTGGCTGTCCAAGTGGTGGCTCCTGCACGGGACAGGACGCCCCCACCAAAACACGACACCCCCCCACCAAGCAACACAATGTCTCCAGGGACAAAACGTCCCTGCCACACAACACCCCTGACATGACGCCTCACCCCACCTCTGCGACACGACACCCCCACGACACGACATCCCCATGACATGGCCTCGCCGCGACACGGCTTCCCCGCGACACGACACGCCCATGACACCCCCACGACACCCCCGCGACACGACACCCCCATGACACCCCCACGACACCCCGTGACACGACACCCCCACGACAGGGCTTCCCCATGACACGACACCCCCGTGACATGACACCCCCATGACACCCCCATGACACCCCCACGACAGGGCTTCCCCGCGCATCAGTGCTAAGATTGACGTCTCCAACACGAGTTCGTGCCGGCGCACCACGTCCTTTCGGTCGCTGTCTGCTGCTTGCTCTCCAGCGCCTCGTCTGTGGCCCGGTCTCCCGTGGGGAGCGACGTCTCGGGCCGAGGCCTTGGGGTCCTGAGTGTTTGAGGGGCGCGCGGGCTGGGCTGGAAGTCGCGCGTGTCCTGCCTCTCCGGCCGATCCGGCAGTGTGCTCCGGCACTGTGCAGCTTAGAGACAGCCGTGAGTACTTGGTTCTTTCTGCCGAATAACTTACAGGAATTGATTGACGCCCTTTCTTTTGCTTGTTTTTAAGTGAAATAAATTCCCCTCTCCTTTCTGGAGGAAACTGAGCGACACAGAGAATCCGGGCACCCTCAGACTCGGAGCTCTTCCAGCGTGCTGTTCCCGGGGTTCAGCCATGATGGGAGGAGGGCTCCTGGGCTCTCCTCCCGCGTGCCCCCTCACCTGGCCGTGCCCTGGTCTCACAGAGCTCAGTCGGGCACAACTCTGGGTTCCAGGCCTGAGACCCCGGGGAGCCTGACCCAATCCAGGGCCGAGGTGGGCCACGGTCGGCTCAGCCCGGCTCCCTCAGCTGTGCAGGCAGGTGCATGGCTGACCGCGCAGAGCAGCGAGTGTGAAACGGCACAGGTGAGGGCAGCACACGAGAGTAAGGGGCCACGCTGAGACCAGCTAGCTTGGCCCAGCTCGGACTCTGGGCGCTCCGAGGCTGGATGGCACCAGGACCTTGTGGTGGGCAGTGTTTGGACAGTGCCCTTTCCCCATTTCTCAGTGGCCACCGAGGGGGAGCTGCCGCAGGGTGGCGTGGACAGAATCCTGTGTGGCTCTGTTCCTGCCCTGGCGTTCTTTCCTTACTGCTGTCACACTGCATCGGGACAAACACAAATAAAGTTGTCCAAGAGGAAGAAATCCTGAAGAGAAGTGTCGTGACATGGCGGGACTTCAACGTTCAGGGCCAGCGCTGTGGCGTAGCGGCTAAGGCCGCAGCCTGAGACGCCTGCATCCCACATGGGCTCCGGTGTGCGTCCCGGCTGCTCCACTTCTGATCCAGCTCCCGGCTGATGGCCTGGGGAAGCAGCAGAGATGGCCCAGGTGCTTGGGCCCCTGCACCCATGTGGGAGGCCTGGAAGAAGCTCCTGGCTCCTGGCTCCAGCCTGGCTCAGCCCTGGCCATTGCGGCCATCTGGGGAGTGAGCCAGAAGATGGAAGATCTCTCTGTCTCTCCTCTCTCTAATTCTGACTTTCAAATCATTAAAAAATTCAACATTGATTTCAAAGTGCCTTCAGATGAATTGATATTAGTCAACACACTCAATTAGATGGCAAAACAGGCCAGGTTTTTATCTGAAAATTATTATTCATAGCTGCATTTCAGTGAATGTTTTTTGTTTTGTTTTCCTTGATTTCTTGGATTTTTTACTTAAATTTTTTAATCACTGCTTTGGAAAGTCTGCATAAATAAAACATTTCTCAGATCTGACTCTTGATGCAAATGAATTTCTTCAAAAATAGAATGGTGACAGTTACCAGAAGTTTTCAGACTACACACACTTAACGGAAAACATGAGGGGTCCCTCCAGAGAACAAAATCACCTACTGAGCAGAGCCCGCCTTTTTTTTTTTTAATTTTTTGACAGGCAGAATGGACAGTGAGAGAGAGAGACAGAGAGAAAGGTCTTCCTTTGCCGTTGGTTCACCCTCCAATGGCCGCCGTGGCTGGCCTGCTGCGGCCGGCGCATCGTGCTGATCCGAAGCCAGGAGCCCGGTGCTTCTCCTGGTCTCCCATGGGGTGCAGGGCCCAAGCACTTGGGCCATCCTCCACTGCACTCCCTGGCCACAGCAGAGAGCTGGCCTGGAAGAGGGGCAACCAGGACAGAATCCGGCGCCCTGACTGGGACTAGAACCAGGTGTGCCAGCGCCGCAAGGCAGAGGATTAGTCTAGTGACTGCTTTGCCGGCCCCGCTTTTATTTCTAATACTTAAGGGTTTGTAGATGCCCTGACCAAATGGTGAAAACCCAGGGGCACTGGGATATGAGTGGGATTGTCAGTGTGTGGGATAGGAGTGGATTGTCAGTGTGTGTGTGGGATAGGAGTGGATTGTCAGTGTGTGTGTGGGATAGGAGTGGATTGTCAGTGTGTGTGGGGGATAGGAGTGGATTGTCAGTGTGTGTGTGGGATAGGAGTGGATTGTCAGTGTGTGTGTGGGATATGAGTGGGATTGTCAGTGTGTGTGTGGGATAGGAGTGGATTGTCAGTGTGTGGGATGGGAGTGGATTGTCAGTGTGTGTGTGGGATAGCAGTGGATTGTCAGTGTGTGGGATGGGAGTGGATTGTCAGTGTGTGGGATAGGAGTGGATTGTCAGTGTGTGTCTGGGAGAGGAGTAGATTGTCAGTGTGTGGATAGGAGTGGATTGTTAGTGTGTGGGATAGCAGTGGATTGTCAGTGTGTGGGATAGGAGTGGATTGTCAGTGTGTGGGATAGGAGTGGATTGTCAGTGTGTGGGATAGGAGTGGATTGTCAGTGTGTGTCTGGGAGAGGAGTAGGTTGTCAGCGTGTGGATAGGAGTGGATTGTCAGTGTGTGGGATAGGAGTGGGATTGGCAGTGTTTTTCTGAGGGGTTAGAGGGAAAGTCAGCCAGAATCCTCCAGCCCAGGGTCTGACATGTACAGATAGGTGCTGGGGAGAGGCAGGATCCTACGCTGAGCCTTCTGTGTGTCCTGCAAACTTCTACGCACAGACGTTCAGGCGCGCGGAGATCTTGGAAGGACGGCACAGATTGCCCACATTCAGCCGTCACAGCACAAGGCCCTGTCAGAGAGTGAAACAGACACCCTGATGGCCATTCCTCCTTCAGACCCCACCCCTGCTCTGTGTCCCTGGTCTGTCACCCACACACACCCCACCCCTGCCTGGATCCTGGGTCTGTCACCCACACAGATACCACCCCCGCTCTGTGTCCTGGGTCTGTCACCCAAACAGACCCCACCACTGCTCTGTGTCCTGGGTCTGTCACCCACACAGACCCCACCCCTGCTCTGTGTCCTGGGTCTGTCACCCACACAGACACCACCCCTGCTCTGTGTCCTGGGTCTGTCATCTACCCAGACCCCTGCTCTCACTGCTTGCTAACCTCGCAAGGAGATGGCCATATCTGCATTGCCCATAAAGTCCCGATTGATTTCTCCTCTCCAGCCCTGTCCCTGCACGCCGTCCCCAGGCCTCAGAGTCGAGGAGCACTGGGGCCCTCCCTCTGGCATCGGTCACTACTTCATCTGGGTCATGTACGAGTCCTCCTTCCCCTCACCGCCCGCTGTCTCCATCGTCCATCCGGTGGAGTCTCAATTCCTCAGCACTTGCCGTTATGAGCCCTAGTGCTCCTGTCCATGGTGTTCTGTTGCATTTGTCGATTTACACATAATACCTCCTCCGTTTTCCCAAAATGCCGATTTGGGGATTGTCACGAATCCCTCCGTTGTTCCCCACACCATGGATGGTTAGTTTTTCCACGTAAGGTAACCTGCACACTCTGCCCAACCTGCAAAGTCCCCACAGTGTCCCAGTCCTGTCTCACCTCACCCTCTCTCCTCCTTTATTTTTTAAAAGATTTTATTTATTTATTTATTTATTTGAAAGAGCTACACAGAGAGAGGAGAGGCAGAGAGGGAGAGAAACAGGTCTTCCATCCGCTAGTTCACTCCCCAGTTGGCTGCAACGGGTGGAGCTGCACCGATCTGAAGCCAGGAGCCTGGACCCTCCTCCGGGTCTCCCACACGGGTGCAGGGGCCCAAGCACTTGGGCCATCTTCTACTGCTTTCCCAGGCCATAGAAGAGAGCTGGATTGGAAGCGGAGCAGCTGGGACTAACTGGTGCTCATACGGGATGCCGGCACTGCAGGTAGTGGCCCTACCTGCTACGTCACAGTGCCGACCTCTCTCCTCCGTTAAAGCACACCACTCACCCTCACTTCTGCCGCAGACATTCTAAGCCAGTGGTCAGGACACACTCCACTCACGTCCACTGCAGACACGTGGTCCCGACACACCCCACTACGTCCACGCAGACACTGAGTCAGTGGTCAGGACACACCCCACCATGTCCACGCAGACACTCTAAGCCAGTGGTCAGGACACACCCCACCATGTCCACACAGACACTGAGTCAGTGGTCAGGACACACCCCACCACGTCCACGCAGACACTGAGTCAGTGGTCAGGACACACCCCACTACGTCCATGCAGACACTCTAAGCCAGTGGTCAGGACACACTCTGCTGTGTCCATTCCTCTTCGTTTTCTGTGCTCTTCCTCCACCTGCTGCTCTGCACAAATCAGTCCTTCTCTCCTGACTGTGCTGCCCACAACCTCCCCTGGGGAGCTGACCCAGCTGTGGGCCCCGCCTGTGAACATGGGTGTGGCTTGCGGAGCTGGGGGTGTTCAGAACCTGCTTGCATGACAGCTGTGTGTCCTGGTGGCCTCTCGCCGCTCTGTCTTCCAGGATGGCCGTCCGCAGTTAAACGTCTCCGGCGTCTCAGAGGTTTTGTGGTACCTGACCGAGTGACTTTCCTGGGATCCTGATGTCAATGAGGCTCCAGCGACCACACTCAGGCTTACCCAACCTTCAGGCTCAGCTCAAGTCCTGACACTAAACTTGCATTAGTCTCATGAATTCTATCCCAGCCCTCCTTTGTCACTGTTTTTGTTATACCAATCTCTTAGCACGTGTTCTATCATTTTCCTCTTTAAAATTTTCTTATTTATTTGAAAGAGATGGAGGAGAGAGGAAATTAGAGAGAGAGAGAGATAAGAAAAAGAAGAGAGAGGGAGAAGAAGAAAGAGAGAGAGAGAAACTCTCCCATTCACTGATTCACTTCTGAATTGCCCACAGTGGGGGTGCTGGGTGGGGTGAAAATGGGAGCTGGGCACTCCACACAGGTCTCCCCCTGGGAGGCAGGAATCCAGGTCCCTGAGCCGTCAGTCACCTGCTGCCTCCCAGGGGCTGTGTCAGCAGGGAGCGCATCTGGGCATTGAAGCCGGCACTCTGACATGGGATGCAGGCATCTTAGCCAGCATCTTAGCCACGGGGCTAAGATTCTTCCTTTTCTTTTTAAAAAAGATTTATTTATTACTTATGTCGAAAGTCATAGTTCCACAGAGAGAGAGAGAGAGAGATCTTCCATCCATCAGTTCACTCCCCGAATGGCCATAACAGCCAGGGCTGGGCCAGGCCGAAGTCAGGAGCCTGGAGCTTCATCCTGGTCTCCCATCTGGGTGCTGGGGCCGAACACTCGGGCCATCCTCTGCTGCTCTCTCAGGCCATTAGCAGTGAGCTGGATCAGAGGAGGAGCAGCCCGCTGTGGAACCAGGGCTTGAACCATGTGGGATGCTGGTACTGCGGGGAGTGGCTTTTCCGGCTGCCTATTGTGCCAGCCCTGGGTTCTTGTTTTGATGTTGGTTCTCTCTGAATGCTTAGATTCTCTCTTCACATTTCTTTTGTGAGCTCCTGAGGACCTGTAGCGCTCTCTTTGTAGTCCTGTGATACTGTTTCCTTGCTACAATTCATGGGGTCTCACGAAATAATTTTGAACTTGGGGGTGGTGGACGTCTTCATTAGCTCTGCATCTCTGAACACGGGAGTAATAAGGAGTCTCTGCCGCTTTAGAATGCGGAGTGGGAATTCTGGTCTCCCTTCTCACGCTGTAACCCTGTGAAATCAGTTCTCTGGAGTTCTGGCAGCTTGTGCACCTGCTATTGTGATCTGCTGTTTTGTCAACTGCAGTGGGAGTTCTGTTCTTGTCCATCAGCAAAAATTCCAGTGCCTCAAAGGAAAATACCAATGAAACCAGTCAGGACAGATCAGGCAGAGTGGAAAGATCTGTGGACTGCAAAGAACACGAATTCTTTAATGATTCAATTGCAAATGAGAGTGCCTCAGCCAGACAGCAGCTCCAGCCCATCTGACCAAATGTTCTTTCCAAAAGTGCTCACGCCGGCCTGCTAGGCAAATTCCGCACTTTGTTGCTGCAAATGGCAAACGCCTTGGGTCACCGCGTCTCCTCTTCCCTCCGCCGGGATGTGCACTGCCGCTGAGGAGGAAAACGCGAGGAGCTCACGCGGCCTCTGCCTCGGAAGCCCTGGGTTTGCTTAGCTCTCTCGGCTGCACGCGGGTCCAGGACGCCTCACCTGCACCTCGGAGCCGGAAAGCGTGGAGGACACAGGTGCTCCTGGAGCTGCTGTGTCCCCTTGCCTGGGCCGTGCCCGGCGGAGGGCCGCGCCGAGGCCTCCCAGGCAGCCACGGCTGGAATCACCGCAGGGGCTGTGGGCCGCTCTTACACGGCTCAAGTGACTCAAACATCGCAGACTGACAAGGAATAGAAAATAAAACATTCTTGTCCTCGGCCCCAATCCCGTTTTTCTTAGGTACCTGACCTGCCACCCACTGCCCCAAATTACGACATTGCATTGCTTTATTTATCTACGTACCGTAATGTTCAGATAAAAATTGGAACTCCATTTCCTAAGTCCTTTCTAACTAATTAAGAAAACAAATGTAAACAAGACTGTCTGCCTCTTTAAAAATTATTCTGTTGTTTGAATGATTTCCTTTGGAATAATTATTCAAATGTGGCTCCAAGGTGATTTTTCCCTGATGCATTTTTTAAAACATACTAATTTCTTTCCTTGACTGTCACAGAGTGCAGAGGGAGCGTGGGGAGACAGCTGCACACGTCTGCTCGTCTTGATGGAGCCAGTCTGCTGGGGCACAGGGCTCCCAGGAACCACGTCCTGCCGCCTGCACGTCGCTCATCTGTTGATGGCACAAACTCACTCATTAATCATCAAGGGTTAATGTTCCTTTAGCATTTTTGCGTCTTTCGTAAAGTTTACCAAAACATTTATTGAGAGAGAGAGAGAGAGAGGCGACAAGTAGGCAGGCAGAGCTTCCATACGCTAGCTCCCTTTCCAAATGTCCTCGTGACCAGGGGTGCACCAAGATCAACGCGGGAGCTGGGACTTCAGTCTGCGTCTCCCCGTAGGAGGCAGGAGCCCAGGTGCGGAGTCCTCATGGCTGCCTCCCAGGGCGGGCACCCGCAGGAATCAGAGCTGGAGCCGGAGCCCCTCCCACTCTGTGATGGGGGTGTGGGCGTCCTAGCCCCCGGCCGGCCCCGAGCGTGCCTGCTCTTACATTCTGTGTTCTCAGGCTATTACTTCTGTTTATCATGTGCGGCACATCCAACACCTGCTGGGAGTGAGAAACTGAATTCTCACACTCACCCCATCAGCCCAGTTTTGAGAGGAGGGGGCTGCAGCACAGAGAAGAGGAGTCACTTGTCACAGCAGGAAGGGTGCAGAGGCGGGTCCCCACCCCGGGAGCACAGCTTCCACCTGGGGTCTGGTCCCGGCTCACACCTCGACTGCGGCAAGGTGCGGGACACTGTGACAAGGTGCGGGACGCGCTGGGGGAGGAGAGCTCCCGTGCCGCCGGCTCCACCCCGCCGAGGAGGAGGGCGTCAGGCTGCCCAGTGTGGAGCCAGCGAGCGTCACCGCTGCCTGGCTGGGTGTCAGCGAGGCCGGCTGATGGCTGTGCTGACTCGGAGGAGAAGGAAAAGAGCTTTTGGTGTGGACACAGAGCTTCCTGCCCGCCCAGCAGGGCCTGCTGGTCTCCTTCTAGAGACCCCACTGCCACCCGGGGACAGTGCAAAGGGGCGGGACCTAGAGCTGCTCCTGGCCCTGAGAGGTGAGGATGCCCTGGAGCCTGGAGGGCGGCGCCGAGGGGCCTCCTGGCTCCCATGGAGAATGAGGTCGGCTGGGCACCTCATCCTGTGGCCAAAGGGTATGAGGTCAGCTGCCCAGGGGGCTGCACTGTGGTCAGAGGGTAGGGGGCAGGGGAGACCTTTCCTGCCAGGGGGCCAGCATCTGACACCTTCCCACCCGCCAAGGGAGCACACGCCCGTGGGCCCGGAGCCCGGCCAGCTTCTGCCTTCAGATTTCTTGCCAGTCTGGACATCCCAGTCGTGCTGCCCGCAGGCTGCCCTCGGGAAGCATGGCGGGTGGAGCGATTCTCAGAACGTCTCCCGAGGAACCACTGCGTGCTGCTAAGTCTGCAGGCGGCTGTGGTCCCGCACAAAGCGGAGCTCCTGGTGTGGAGGTGGGGGACCAGGGGTTGTCTGCTGTGGCTCCTGAGAGACGGTGTAGGTCCCGTGCACAAAACACGGCAGGGCGTCACACAGTGCACTTAATCGGAAGGTTAAAAATCCGTGCTGTTTGCCGTTCCTCCTCTCTGTGGGAGGCACCCGTGGCCGCTGCTGCGAGAGCCTCTATTTGCCCGCAGTCGGGATATCAGCAGCAAACGGTGTTGGGGCTCCCCCGTGACGAGCGAAGGATGGGAGAGCTGGACACAAGTGGACTGTTAACATGGCGGGCAGCTCTGCTGAGAATCACTGGAGTGTGTGACTCGACTCTCTCATCCACTCACCTGTAAGTGGGCTTCCAGGGATGAGTCTCAGAATCTCTAAAGGAAAACTATAGAATGACAGTGAAAGAAATGGAAGGAGACACACTGGGAAGACTTCCAGTGGTCATGGACTGGAAGAATGAATATTCTCAAAATGTTCCCGATATCCAAAGCGATTGAGAGTTTCATCAAAATACCAGTGAAACTCTTCACCCAACTGGAAGAAAAGCCCTCAGATTCACATGGCAGCACAAAGGAGCCCAGAGAGCCAAAGCGACCTTGAATAAACCGAACACAGCTGCAGGGGTCCCAGCACCTGACTTTGACGCCCACTACAGAGATGCAGGGCCCCCAGCAACACGGTGCTGGCGTGAACAGGCACAGAGCCGGGTGCAAAGAAGAGAGACGCCAGAGGTAGATCCACGCCTCTGCAGCCAGCTGCGCTTGACAAACATGCCAGAAACACACAATGGGGGCAAATCAACTCGATGAGCACACACATCTTCACGCAAGACCTACCACTATGAAATCACTGAAGAAAGCAGGGAAAACTCGCTAAGGCACTGGCGTGGGCAGGTTTCTGGATAAGACCCATAAAGCACAGGCAACAGGCGAAACAAGACAAATGGGATCGTGTCGAACTCAGGGGCAAAAGCAAACCATCAACGCAGCCAAGAGGCGACCCAAGAAAGGGAGAACATCCTGCAAATTACCCACGCAATAAAGGATTCCTACACAGAATACACAAGGAGCTCAAACTGTCGTTCTCCAAAAGCCACGTAATCCAATAGAGACGGGCAAGTGCCAGCTCAGAAAAGAACTCAAGTGGCCAAGAAATCCGTGAGAAAATGCTCCGTGTCATTACCCACCACGGAAATGCAAATGAAGCCCACGGGGAGACACGGTCCCGCCCCACGGCAGTTAGAATGACTTCTATACAACGTCCAGCGGTGACCGACGCGGGTGGGGGTGGGGCGTGAAGCTCGAGTCCTGTGGCTCTCAGAGACGGCTGCAGGGGGTGAGCGGACGGTTGTGCCCCCGACACAGAGAAGCCGGGTCAGCCTCTGCTGTGTCCATGGCAGCTACCTGGGGCAATGGACGTTTTGGTTACAGCTGTTACTGTTTTACAGGGAGTTTTGGTGGCAGAAACAGCCCCCCCCCTCTGGGGATGGGATTTGTGATGTTTGGAGTAAGATGTGTTGAGATGATGGGAGTCAGTGAAACCGTCGGGTTGGCCGTCCTGGCGGGAACCGGGTGTCGTCCGGTGTGGGCTCGGGCTGAGCAGTCTCCCGGGGACAGGCCAGCTGTGCCGGGACCTCTGCCCCGGCCACAGGCGGTCCCCAGGGCCTCACCCCCTCGCCTGTTCCTGTGTAGCTGTGCTCCCCGGTGCAGCTCCCTCCGTCTGCCCCGCCTGCGTCAGGGGCCAGGGGCACATCGGCACGCCCTCTTCACAGCGAACAAAGACTGCAAGGCCCCGCCTGCAGATGGGCACACAGGTCTCTGACTTCTCTCCACATGTGCTTCTTTTTTTCTCTAGACCAACAGGAATAAATAAATAAATAAATAAATTAATTAATTAAAAAAGGGGTGGCACTGTAGGTTAATCCTCCACTTGAATCGCTGGCATCCCATATGGGCGCCGGTTCGAGTCCCGGCTGCTCCACTTCCACTCCAGCTCTCTGCTGTGGCCTGGGAAAGCGGTAGAAGATGCCCCAAGTGCTTAGGGCCCTGCACCCGCGTGGGAGAGCTGGATGAAGCGCCCGGCTTCCACTGGCCCCTGGCACTCGCAGCTATTTGGGAAGTGAACAAGCAGATGGGAGATATTTCTCCCCCCTCCCCCCAACTCTGCCTCTCAAATAAAAATGAATAAATCTTAACAAAAGACCAGTTGACTCTCTCTGCTGACTGACCTTGCCTGTTGAAGAATGCCAGAACTCCAGAATTACTTACAATTTAAGTTACTCTGAGGATTCGGGCCATTTTCCAGACAGCACTCTCTTCATTGTGTGCTTACAGCCCTTGGGGCCATACATCAGTCCTATTAGCTACGCAGCCCCATCCCTAAAGCCGAGTGAGAAGAGACCCAGAGTAAGTGTGCCTAATGCTCCTGGTTCCCATGGCAACAGGCGTCTGCAGCTCTTCGGGGCAGCCTTTTTAACACTGCCCATTTTCTTTTATTTTTTCTTTCTTTCTTTTCTTTTCTTCTTTTTTTTTTTTCGACAGGCAGAGTTAGAGAGAGAGAGGGAGAGGGAGAGAGAGAGAGGGAGAGAGAGAGAGGTCTGCCTTCCGTTGGTTCACCCCCCAAATGCTGCTACAGGCAGCACTGTGCCGGTCTGAAGCCAGGAGCCAGGTGCTTCTCCTGGTCTCCCATGGGGTGCAGGGCCCAAGCACTTGGGCCATCCTCCACTGCACTCCCGGGCCACAGCAGAGAGCTGGCCTTGAAGAGGAGCAACCGGGACAGAATCCGGCACCCAGACCGGGACTAGAACCCGGGGTACCGGCGCCGCAGGCAGAGGATTAGCCTAGTGAGCCGTGATGCCGGCTACACTGCCTGTTTTCACCACCCGTTCACACCGCCCGCCCGTTCCGTGGAGGAGGAGAGGCCTCCTGTGCAGCCGTGCCCAGGACGGGGGATCATCGGTTCTGTCTCAGTCGCCAGCAAAGGAGAGTTTGCTCCCCGCTCTGGTGTGCGAGAAAAACGAATCAAGTTTCTGGTTCAGAAACTCGCGGTGCCTGCTCCTGGGATGAGGTGAGTGCCAACATCCGTCATCCCCTATTATACGAAGTGGCCCACTGACTCAGCGGAAGGGGCTAGGGCCTGGGTCTCAGGGAGAGGCGGGCACATGGGGCATTGTTATCCAACACTCTTTTTTGAAAGCACTCTAGGTGCTGACAACCCTCTGAGTCACAGCATCCCACAGACCTTCTAGGAAGTTCAAGTGAGTCGCCTTGAACTCTGGAGCCCCAGCTGCTTTCCACCCCACGGGATAGCGGTGGGATCGTGGCTACACGAGAGCCAATCCTCTCCAGCCTGGGCCCCGTAGGTGGTAGACAGCCCACCCCGACCTAAGTCACTCATCAAGGGTTTAAATGTTCATTTTTAAAAGATTTGTTTTATTTGAAATGTGGAGTCACAGAGAGGGAAATGCAGTCCCAGAGAGAGAGAGAGAGAGAGAGAGAGAGAGGGAGAGGAGCCATGAGCTTCTTCCAGGTCTCCCACGTGGGTGCAGAGGCCCAAGCACTTGGGCCATCTTCCGCTGCTTTCCCAGGCCACAGCAGAGAGCTGGATTGGAAGTGGAGCAGCCGGGACTCGAACCGGCGCCCATACGGGATGCCAGCACTCCCCCGCAGAGCCGGCACCTGGGTGTACATTTTATTGCTGCTCTGGGTTCTGCCCCCAGGCAGCTAGAGCCGAGCCTCAGTCACCGTGCACAGACGCCACTCCACACAGACACCAGAGCCGCCCTCATCGACAGCGTCTGCTGCCTGCGTCACGCTGCTCACGCGGCCATCACCAGCCTGGTGTGCGGAGCTGTGCGGTGCGAGATGAAAGGCAAAGCAGAGCAGGGTAGACGCTGCCGGGGCCTCTGCTCTCAGGATGCGTTTGGAGTCAGTTGCAGGGAGTGAGGCAGGGCTGCAGCAGCCAGAGCGGAGCTGTCAGACCACAGCCGGAGGCCCGGGGTGGGGGGGGTGCGTGTGACCCTCGCTGAGCCAGCGGTAATCTGCAGACTTGTCATCGCCGGCCTGTTTCCTCACCTCTGAAACGCCTGCTGGGCACCTGCTGGGTTTCTGGCACTTCTCGGTTCATGTCTTCAAGAAGACAGCTGTCGGGTGAAAGATTAGGAGGGATTCTTGGTCATGGCTGCCGTAAGTGAGGCGAGGGCGCCTGGCGTCACAAGCCGTGTGCCGAATCCAGGAAGGAGAGGCCGCCAGGGCTCAGGACAGCCCATCCGTCGAGACGATGATTAACACCCTCTTCCAACAGTCGCTGAGATTTTAAGTCATTAGCAGGGAAGGATTGGCCAGACAGGGAGAAAGTCTGGGTTCTACCAGGCACCAAAGCAGCCACGGTGGATCCGAATGAAGTCGAGGGCTTTTTGCTCTCTGTGAGACATGACATCAGTGTTTCAGTGGGGTCAGCACGGAACCTGTAGATTACACCGAGTGACACGGACATTCTAGCAACGTGAAGTCTTCCAGCCCGTGAACACGCAGTCCCTCCAGAAGCTGGGGGCCCTGGGAGGTTGCGCAGCGTCTGGAAAACAAGAGGGGAGGCTTCCTGGCGGAGTGTGGCAGGTCCTGACAGCAGCTCTCGCAGAAGCCGCGGCTGCCAGTCGGGGTCGCCCCGGGCGGGTCTGTGTGAGCCCCAGGTCCATGCTCCGCGTGCCGGGAGCGGCGGTGTTTGCCCGGATCTGGAGCCCCCACGCTGAAGTCCAAGCAGAAGAGAACACTTCCAGGGCGAGAGGTGTGGCCGTGGCACTGTGCAGGACGTAACCCAGGTCCAGCGTGGACGCAGTCCGTGTCCACAACCAAGGAGCGCACTAAAGGCTGTGGCGGAATGAAGCCGGCCGATTGAAGCCACAGTGGCTGTCTGCGCCCCACCCCCACTGCCCAGCGTGGCCCGGCCCGGCCTGAGGCCCACCGCCCTCCCAGTGGGAGGGTGACCGAGGACAGCCTCTCACCTGTCATCCCAGCCCTCCACGCCAGGGAAGGCCGAGAGGCAGGGGCCAAACAGACCCCGCGTCCCTACCGTCCGTCTTCCCCACGGTGCTGAGAGCGCCTCGGACTCCCCCGGCAGGGTCAGGCCTCTTCTCGGTGTGCCTGTGGGAACGGAGGTCGCCGTCCCCAGGAGCCACGCTGTCCATGTGGCCCTCCTCCCGCCACGCCCTGCGGGCCCCGGGCGGCTCTCCTGCCTCTCCCTCAGACTTTGCAACCTCTGATTTTTGCTCATGACCAAACCTTTC